>NW_027507685.1:233356806-234054306 GCF_037356315.1 Lithobates pipiens | reverse complement strand
TAGCATCTACAAAATAGGGGATAGAATTATGGTATTTTTATTATTATTGCGATATTGCGGCAGACAGATCGGACACTTTTGACATTTATACAGCGATCAGTGCTATAAAATGCATTGATTACTGTATAAATGTGACTGGCAGGGAAGGGGTTAACACCAGGGGGGTGATCAAAGGGTTAAAGAGGAGGTCCACCTAAAAAAAAAAAAATATTAAACACCAGCAGCTACAAATACTGCAGCTGCTGACTTTTTAAAAAAAAGGACACTTACCTTTCCTGGAGTCCAGCGATGTCGCCAGCTGAAGCCGAGCAATCACTCGGCTCTCGGCAGCTGCCGCCGCCATTCTCGTGCGGGAATCAGGAAGTGAAGCGTTGCGGCTTCACTTCCCGGTTCCCTAAGGCACATGCGCGAGTCGTGCAGCACGAATGAGAATGGCCCGCGCTGTCTCTGGGACCTGTGTGTGTCCCAGCGCGGTGGGACGGGAAGAGGCGTAGACTCCCGTGGAAGTCTATGCCCGGAAGTGGGTGCAAATACCTGTCTTAGACAGGTATCTGCACCCCCTCCCCCCTGAAAGGTGCCAAATGTGACACCGAAGGGGGAGAGGGTTCCGAAAAGCGGAGGTTCAGTTTTTGTGTGAACCTCCGCTTTAACTGTGTGTCCTAGGGAGTGATTCTAACTGTAGGGGGAGGGGGACTCACAAGGGGAGGAGACCGATCGGTGTTCCTCTGTAATGGGAACACACAGATCCACAGTCCTGCTTGATTAACGGGTAATCGCAGGTGCCCGGCGGACATCGTGGCCGCTGGGCAGACGCATCGGGTGCAGGGAATCCCAGGACGTCATATGACGCCACCCGGAGGGACGAGGGGTTCCTGCGGGCGTCATATGACTACACAGCGGTAGGGAAGTAGTTAAAAAAAAAAAATTCTAATCAATGATGGTAGAATCGCAAATGCAAAGCATATTGTTTTATTTTTGCATTTTTATTTTGTGCCCTGTATCTGGGTTAGCTTATCTGCAGGTCATTAATTGATACATTTTTCACATTGTTTAATTCATCTATCACGCAGATATATAATTATTATTTCTAATGATGGTAGAATCGTCTGAGACATGCAGTGCCTTGAAATAGTATTCATTCCCCTTGAAATTTTCCACATTGTGTCATGTTACAGCCAAAAACATAAATGTATTTTATTGGGATTTTATGTGCTAGAGCAGTGATGGGGAATCTTGGCACCCCCAGATGTTATGGAACTATATTTCCCATGATACTCATTCACTCTGCATGAGCATAATAATAATAATAATAATACACGATTTATATAGCGCCAACAGTTTACACAGCGCTTTACAATGTATAGGGGGGACAACACAATTACAGTACAGTTCAATACAAAAGGTACAGGAGGGCCCTGCTCGTAGAGCTTACATTCTAAAGGGAGGGGGTGGTACAAAAGGTAATAGCTGCAGAGAGTGATTTGATGGAGGTGGCTCGGGGACAGTAGTTGTTAGATGGGTGTGGGATAGGCTTCCCTGAATAAATTAGTTTTCAGGGATCTCCTAACAGGGTAAGGGCTGATCGGATATACCGGGGGAAGGGAGTTCCAGAGGATGGGAGAGGCTCTGGAGAAGTCTTGAAGGCAAGCATGGGAGGAGATAACAAGGGAGCTAGAGAGCAGGAGGTCCCGGGAGGATCGGAGGGGACGATTTGAGCAATAGTGGGCGGCACAGTGGTGTAGTGGTTAGCACTCTCACCTAACAGTAAGAAGGGTCGCTGGTTCGAATCCCAACCACGACACTACCTGTCTGGAGTTTGCATGTTCTCTCTGTGCCTGCGTGGGTTTCCTCTGGGTACTCCAGTTTCCTCCCACAATCCAAAGACATGCAGGTAGGTTAATTGGCTTCTTTCCAAAAATTGGTCCTAGTATATGAATGGGGACCTTGGATTTTGGGCTCATTGAGGGTAGGGACTGATGTGAGTTTGCAATGTACAGGGATAGGGACAATTGTAGACACTCACTCAGGTTGAACTGGATTGACTGGTGTCTTTATTCAACCTTACTAACTATGAAACTATGAAACTATCTGCAGATGAGGTTGGGGATGTAGATGGGGGCGATGTTGTGGATGGCTTTGTATTTTATGGTTAGCATTTTGAATTTTACACGGTGGGGCAGGTGGAGCCAGTGAAGGGATTAGCAGAGAGGAGCAGCAGTCACGTATCGGGTGATAGCCTGCTAAGGAGTAGGGCTGCCACCTGTCCGGGATTCACCCGGACAGTCTGGGTTTTGAATCATGTGTCTGGGTTTCAGTCCACCTGAAACCCGGACACATTATTTAGATAGGGCTGTGGCTCCCCAAGTAACCAAGATAGTCACACACAAATCTGTTGCTATCCTGGAGCTGCGGGCGGCTGTCTGGGAGCAGGTTCAGCATCACTGGGGGGCAGGGTGATGATGTCAGCAAAAGCAATTTGGCCACGCTCACATTTTGCTGCAGCACGCTATGTGCACTGCGTTACTAAGTGGTTTGGCTTAAAGAAAAGGAGAGAGTTGCAGTAGTCAAGGCGGGAAATAATCAAGGAGTGAATGAGTTGCTTTGTGGTGTCATTAGTCAGGAAGGGTGGAATTCTGGAGATGTTGCGGAGGTGAAGGCGGCAGGATTTAGCCACTGATTGGATATGGGGGCTGAAGAAGAGGTCAGAGTCAAGGATTACACCCAGAACCCTGGCATGTGTGGAGGGGCCAATGGTTGTGTTGTTGATATTAATGGTTAATTCACGGGGGGGGGGGAATATAACAAGCTCAGTTTTAGATAGATTGAGTTTGAGGAAGTGGTGTGACATCCATACCGATATGTCATTCAGTAAGTTTGAGATCCGTGAGGAGATCAAGGGGTGAGTTGAGGAGTAAAGAGATAGATCTGGGTGTCATCGGTATAGGAGTGGTATTGGAAACCATGGGAGGTTATCAGCTGGCCCCGGGAAGAGGTATAGAGTGAGAATAGGAGAGGCCCAATGACGGAGCCTTGGGGTACCCCAACAGAGAGAGGAAGAGGAGTGGAGGAGATGGAGTTGTAAGTGACACTGAAAGTGCACTGAGATAGGTAGGAGGAGAACCAGAATAAAGCAGAATCATGGAGGCCAAGGGAGTGTAATTTGTTGAGGAGGAGCAGGTGGTCAACTGTGTCAAAGACAGCGGAGTGGTCTAAAAGCATGAGTATGGAGTAGTGCCCATTGGTTTTAGCGGTTAGAGGTTGAAGATGTGGATCAGGGAGTTTAAGATAGAGTGGAAAGGTGGACGCAGTAATTGAGAGGGGACAGAGTCCAGGGGACAGGTGGTGAGGTGGGCCATGGAGAGGAGTTTATCAACTTCATCTGTAGTAACTGGGCAAAAGGAGGAGAGTATTGAGTGTGGTGTTGGGCCCGATGTGTTGGGTAGGGGAGGAATTTGAATGCTGGATATCTCCTTGCGAATTGTGTCGATTTTGTTATTGAAATGGTTGGAAATCTGTTGAGCGGTAAGCAAGTTTGTGGGTGGAGGCAGTGAGGGGTGAATTAAGGAATTAAGGGTAGAAAAGAGTTGACGAGGTTTGGATGAGAGGGTTTTGATGAGAGTGTTGCAATAGGTTTGTTTAGCAATGTGGAGGCAGGAGTTGTGTTTGAGAAGGGCAAATTTGTAGAGGGTAAAGTCTTGCAGGGACTTAGATTTACACCATGCTCGCTTAAGAGCGCGGCTGCGTCTCTCTTGAGACTTCTGGTGTCGTGTGTTGGCAAGGTTGTGGCACATGGGGCATGGTTCTGCATGTAGAAAGAGGAGCAAGTATGTTTAGGGAGGATGACAATGTGGTGTTGTGGATGGAAGTGGTTAGGTCTGGGCAGGACAGGGGTGCAATTTTTTCATAAAGGCATCATGGGAAATGTAGTTCCAAAATATGTGGGGTGCCAAGATTCTCCATCATGGTGCTAGAGAAACACAAAGTGGCACATAATTGTGAAGGAAAATGATAAATGGCTTTCCAAATTTTTTACAAATAAATATCTGAAAAGTGTGGTAGAAGAGTGGCAAGAAGAAAGACATTGTTGAAAGAAAGCCATAAGAAGTCCCATTTTCAGTTTGTGAGAAGCCATGTGGAGGACACAGCAAACATGTGGAAGAAGGTGCTCTGGTCAGAGGAGACCAAAATGTAACCTTTTGACCTAAAATCAAAATGCTATGTGTGGCAGGAAAACTAACACTGCACATCACGCTGAACACACCATCCCCACCGTGAAACATAGTGGTGGCAGCAGCATGTTGTGGGGATGATTTTCTTCAGCAAGGACAGGGAAGCTGGTCAGAGTCAATGAAAAGATGGATGGAGCCAAATACAGGACAATCTTAGAAGAAAACCTGTTAAAGTCTGCAAAAGACTGGAGACTGGGGTGGAGGTTCACCTTCCAGCAGAACAATGACCCTAAACATACAGCCAGAGCTACAATGGAATGGTTTAGATCAAAGTATATTCATGTGTTAAAATGGTCCAGTCAAAGTTTGTGGCAAGACATGAAAATTGCTGTTCACAGACGTTCTCCATCCAATTTGACAGAGCTTGAGCGATTTTGCAAAGAAGAATGGGCAGAAATGTCCCTCTCTAGATGTGCAAATCTGGTAGAGACACCCCCAAAAAGACTTGCAGCTGTAATTGCAGTGAAAGGGGGTTTTACAAAGTATTGACTCCGGGGGGCTGAATACAAATACACACCACGCTTTTCACATATTTATTTGTAAAAAATGTTGAAAACCATTTATCAATTTCCTTCCACTTCACAATTATGTGCCACTTTGTGTTGATATATCACATAAAATCCCAATAAAATACATTTACGTTTTTAGTTGGGAAATTTTAAGGGTTATGAATACTTTTTTAAAGGGATTGTAAAGGTAAATGTTTTTTCACCTTAATGCATTCTATGCATTAAGGTGAAAAAACATCTCACAGTACCGGCGCCCCCAGCCCCCCCCCCCCCCCCCCCGTTTTACTTACCTGACCCCTCGAAAGTCCTGCGCTCGCACCCGACGTCCTCTTCGCCACTCAGCCTGGCCGTTGATTGGCTGGAGTGGATGGATTGAAAGCAGTGCAACCATTGGCTCATGCTGCTGTCAATCACATCCAATGACACAGCGTGTCGGGGGGCGGGGCCGTGTGATACAGCAAGCGGCTATAGCTGTTGGCAGTATCGTGGGAGCGTGCCCGCAAGTACTTCTCACCATGCGAGGGAGCTCGCATGAACATGAGAAGTACCTGCATGAGGAAGCAGAGACAGCCGCCGAGGGACCCCAGAAGAGCAGGTTCGGGGCCACTCTGTGCAAAACGAGCTGCACAGTGGAGGTATGTATAACACGTTTGTTATTTTTAAAAAATAAAAAAAATACCTTTACAATCCCTTTAAGGCACTGTATAATCGAAAAAGAAATGCACATGAGCTGTGACGTGGAAAGAAAGAGGATTCCCAGTCAAAAAATATTCGTTCGAATTACGGCCCATTCACCCTTGGGAGGTCTTCAATCTAAAGAGCTGAAGAAAAATGCTTCCCTTTAAAATGAAGGAATGTTTTTACACTGAGGCAGTGGAAAAAATCCTGCTTGGAACATGTTTGGAGAGCTAAAAAAGTGCACCAAAAGTACTTCTCACCATTGAAATGAAAGGGAACTGCCTCAAAAACGCCCCAACTAAGCATTTTGGTGCAACTCTCCTCAACATGTCCTTCAAAAAGCGCACCATTAACGCATAGGCGTTTTACTGGCAGTTTTGAAGCGAACCAGTGTGAAAGTGCCCTCAGTGGGCCGCAGCAATGAGCGATTTTTGAATTTGAGTAAAGGGGCATGTTGGAACTGAAAAAAATAAAAATACATTTCTAATCAATGATGGGAGAATCGTGCGAGAGATGTAATCGAAAAATAAATGCGCATGAGCTGTGAACTGGAAAATAAAAGAAGATTTCCGACCATGGATATTCTTTTCTGTAGCAAAATGAGTTGAATTTTGAAGGCTTGGTTGGTCGAATTTTGAAATCAGTGGTGGCAACAAAAAAGTACAAAACGCACAAAATTTCTGATTTTCGAATTAGTTTGGAGTTTGACCCATGTTCCCAAATAGTTGCGTTCCCAAATAGTTGTGTTCCCAAATAGTTGCAGTAATATTGTGAGACAAAAAGCTCAAACTGCCACTATTTTTATTCTCTAAAGCCTTGTACAAACAGTCGAAAATTCCGACCACAAAATCCGGTCTGATTTTTTACTGCGGATTTTGTCTGAAACTGGTGTTGCATACACACGGTTGGACAAAGTTGTCGGAAAATCTGATTGTTCGGAACATGATGACGTTCGTTCATTCCAACGGGACTACGTTCAGCCTAGTAGCCAATAGCTTTGCTCTCGTACTTTGATCTGAGCATGCGTGACACTTTGTCCGATCGGAATTCTCTACAAACGATCTGAAAAAGTCAGATTGGATTTTGTTGTTGGAAAATTTGAGATCCTGCTCTAAAATTTTTTCCGTCAGAATTACAGACGGAAAAGTCTGATAGAGCCCACACACGATCGGATTTTCCCACAATATAATCCGATCAGACCATTTCCGTCTGAATTTCCGACCATGTGTACAAGGGCTAATGGTGTCTACTTTCAGAAAAATATACACTATATTACAAAAAGTATTGGGACACATGCCTTTACACGCACATGCCCTTTAATAGCATCCCAGTCTTAGTCCGTAGGGTTCAATATTGAGTTGGCCCGCCCTTTGTAGCTATAACAGCTTCAACTCCTCTGGGAAGACTGTCCACAAGGTTTAGGAGTGTGTCTATGGGAATGTTTGACCATTTTTCCAGAAGCGTATTTGTGAGGTCGAGCACTGATGTTGGACCAGAAGGCCTGGCTCGCAGTCTCCGCTCTAATTCATCCTAAAGATGTTCTATTGGGTTTAGATCAGGAATCTGTGCAGGCCAGTTAAGTTCCTCCACCCCAAACTCGCTCATCCATGTGTTTATTGACCTTGCTTTGTGCACTTCAAATCATTTGGTGGAGAGGGGAATTTTCGTGTGGGATTGTTTTTCAGGGGTTGGGCTTGGCCCCTTAGTTCCAGTGAAGGGAACTCCTAAGGCGTCTGCATACCAAGACATTGTGGACAATTTCATGCTCCCAACTTTGTGGGAACAGTTTGGGGAAGGTCCCTTCCTGTTCCAACATGACTGCACACCAGTGCACAAAGCAAGGTCCATAAAGACAGGGATGAGTGAGTTTGGGGTGGAGGAACTTGACTGGCCTGCACAGAGTCCTGACCCCAACCCAATAGAACACCCTTGGGATAAATTAGAGCGGAGACTGCAAGCCAGGCCTTCTCATCCAACATAAGTGCCTGACCTCACAAATGCGCTTCTGGAAGAATGGTCAAACATTCCCATAGACACACTCCTAGTCTTCCCAGAAGAGTTGAAGCTGTTATAGCTGCAAAGGGAGGGCCAACTCAATATTAAACCCTACGGACTAAGACTGGGATGCCATTAAAGTTTATGTGCGTGTAAAGACAGGCGTCACAATACTTTTTGTAATATAGTGTATAATATTTTAGGGGTTTTATGGAGGCCATACATGGGTTGAATTATTTTGTGCATTTTGCAATCCAATAGTGCTACTATTGAAATTTTTTGAATAACAAACGAAGTTCTAATTAATGATGGCAGAATTGTGCGAGACATATAATCGAAAAAAGAAATGTTCGTGAGCCGTGACCTGGAAAGAAAAGAAGATTCCTGGCCACAAAAATTATTTTCTGTAGCAACATGAGATGAAATTGAAGGCTTGGTTAGTTGAAATTTGAAATCAGTGGTGGCACTGTTGGAGTACAAAATGCACGAAATTGCAGACTTTCAAAAAAAAGTTCGTTTGGAATTTGACCCATGTATGGCCTGTATAAAACCCCTAAAATATTATATATTTTTCTGAAAGTAGATACCCCTAGAGAATAAAGATAGTGGCAGTTTGAATTTTTTGTCACACAATATTAGAGCAACTGTTTTGGGAAGCAAAATAAATACACTAATGCAGGCCATAGATGGGTCGAATTCAGAACAAATTTGAAAAGCTGAAATTTCGTGCATTTTGTAATCCAATGGTGCCACTATTGATTTTGAAGTTTCTATTGAACTTGCCAGTGTCACCCAACATTTGACCCATGTGTACTAGGCTGAACAATGCTACCAAAGGTTAACTCAGCAAGACAAGGAAGAGGAGTGTAGTTGCTATGGATAACCAAGTGAAGGAACAATCTACAAGCAATCAGTTGTTAGGTGTGGGACCTGGTAGGGTGACAGGTACCCTACACTAGTGAGGGGGTCGATGCCCTGGCTCCCTCTCTAGCGGTCCGTCTCCCATGGCAATGAGGAGCAGTCTAGCATCAGGGAGATTCATGGCCTAGTCACGTGGAAGGAAAGTGTTAAGTTAAGAGCATGCATGAGGTCCACGCTATGTGCTTTGCAGATAAAAGGTGCAGGAACTCCCCTTTCTGAGTCACCCCTTGTCGCCGACCCTACCCACCTCTGAGCGTCATTCCTTGGTTCCATCCCCTACCCACCTCCGATCACCACTCCTTGGTTCCATCCCCTACCCACCTCCGAGCACCACTCTTGGTTCCATCCCCTACGCACCTCCAATTACCACTCCTTGGTTCCATCCCCTACCCACCTCCAATTACCACTCCTTGGTTCCATCCCCTACCCACCTCCGATTACCACTCCTTGGTTCCATCCCCTACCCACCTCCGATCACCACTCCTTGGTTCCATCCCCTACCCACCTCCGAGCACCACTCTTTGGTTCCATCCCCTACCCCCCTCCGATTACCACTCCTTGGTTCCATCCCCTACCCACCTCCGATCACCACTCCTTGGTTCCATCCCCTACCCACCTCCAAGCACCACTCTTGGTTCCATCCCCTACCCACCTCCAATTACCACTCCTTGGTTCCATCCCCTACCCACCTCCAATTACCACTCCTTGGTTCCATCCCCTACCCACCTCCGATTACCACTCCTTGGTTCCATCCCCTACCCACCTCCGATCACCACTCCTTGGTTCCATCCCCTACCCACCTCCGAGCACCACTCTTTGGTTCCATCCCCTACCCCCCTCCGATTACCACTCCTTGGTTCCATCCCCTACCCATCTCCGAGCACCATTCCTTGGTTCCATCTCCTACCCACTTATGAGCACCACTCCTTGGTTCCATCCCCTACCCACTTCCGAGCACCACTCCTTGGTTCCATCCCCTACCCACCTCCCAGTATTGCCATTTTAGACAACACAGAACCAAGTATCCATTTGTGGTGCTAAGTAATTTGTAAGGAAATTGCTAATTATAACAAGAAAAGCAGTAAAATAGATCCACTGCAGCCAGTAACAATAAAGCCTCCCATCAGCAACGATAGATCCCCCTAACAACAATGGACCACCCGCCACACAATTCCCCCCCAGCAACAATAGACTCCCGACAGCAACAACAGATCTCGCAGTAGCCAGCATTAACAGACTCTGCCGCAGCAGGCAACAATAGATCCCCCTCTAATCAGTAGATCTCTTCCAGCAACAACAACCTCCCCCCACCAGCAACAATAGGTCCCCCACCAGCAACAACAGACCTCCTCAGCAACAATAGATCCCCATGCAAAAATAGATCCCCTCCAGCTAGAATAGACCCCCCTAGAAGTGAGCATCAATAGACCCTGCAGCACACCCCAGAACCCCTTGCCATTGCATAGAGTTAGTGCTGGAGGTGCTGGAACTGCATTCCCCCCCATGTTCCCACTAAAAAAAAATGCCCTGCTTATCAGTCCTAGTCCTATATTTGGGCCTCCACCTCAAACTCGCTCTTCCATGTCTTTATGGACCTTGCTCTGTGCTCTGGTGCGCAGTCATGTTGGGGCCATCCCCAAACTGTCCACAAAGTTGGAAGCATGAAATTGTCCAAAATGTCTTGGTATGCTGACATCATAAGAGTTCCCATCACTGGAACTAAGGGGCCAAGCCCAACCCCCGAAAAACAACCTCTATACCATAATCCACCCTCCACCAAATAATTTAGAGCAGTGGCCCAATACTTTTAGCAATAAAGTGGAAGTCCATAATATCAATGTGTCAGTCTTTCCATGTAAAATGTTCTTTGTGCTTCTATTTTCCTCCACCAGAGATACAGTATACTGTATATAGGTCACCCAGTGAGAAAGCAATATTTATATAACTCACCAGACCAAATTGACCCCTTTGTCATAAATTAAGGTCAATGTGTACATTTGAGTAATCATCCAAGATCCAGATCCAGCCAAAATAGTGGGATAGTGGGATATCTGTAGATGTTCTTCTCCATCACTCCACCATACCACACAGGAACCAAGAGTTAATTAATATGAATATAGTGTAGTACAGTAGATTTATTCAAACCGTGCCAATTAAAAATACACATATACACTCACTGGCCACTTTATTAGGTACATCTGTTCAATTGCTTGGTAACACAAATTGCTAACTAGCCAATCACATGGCAGCAACTCAATGCATTTAGACATTTAGACGTGCTGAAGACAACTTGCTGAAGTTCAAACTGAGCATCAGAATGGGGAAGAAAGGGGATTTAGTCTCCGGTCACTCAAAGTCTGACTTTGAAATCGTGCAATTTCAAAGCTGCATGTCAGTACGACTTGGCTGACCATGTGCATCCCTTTATGACTGCAGTGTACCCATCTTCTGATGGCTCCTTCCAGCAGGATAATGCACCATGTCACAAATCTCCAATCATCTCACCACTGGACAATGAGGTCCCTGTCCTCCAATGTCCTCCACAGTCACCACATCTCATCCAATAGAGCACCTTTGGGATGTGGTGGAACCACATCCCAACGGCTCCACCACATCCCATTGGCATCATGGATGTGCAGCGAACAACTGCAGCAACTGCTTGATGCTATCATGTCAATATGGACCAAAATCTCTGAGGAATGTTTCCAACATCTTGTTGAATCTAGGCCACGAAAAATGAAGGCAGTTCTGAAGGCAAAAGGGAGTCCAACCCGGTACTAGCAAGGTGTACCTAATAAAGTGGCCGGTGAGTGTATGCTCACATTTCAATGTGCCTATATACCGGCACTATTATAAACAACTTGGGTAGTCTTACTATGCTCCACCACTCCGCTCAAGTCTGGAGCCGGCGTGCATTCCAACCACCAGAAGTGACGTGCCCAGGCCATCTGAAGTCCTTTACATATGCTTGGAATTCAGCTTTAGAGTGCTTTTCCACCTCTGTTCTAAGAAAAGGCTGAGCAATTGAAAGCTGTCCCCATCGGTTGGTGGCTCCTGGTGATGGTGGGGACACTGTAAACAACGTCTTCCAGGGATACAGGCCTCTAGAGTACCTGTTTTCTGAAGACGCTCTTTACAGTGAAACATGTTGGGTGGAGCCGAACATGTGACGTCTTCATGCAGGCTGGTGGAAATGCGACGATGCTTATCGATTGTTCATTTGGAAGTACACTACCTTATTAAAAGTCCATGATTTTTAAAATACTGTACTATGGTGGTCCCCTCTTGCTTTTAATGCCTCTGTGCTGAGCACATCTACACAGCATCTTACAGTACCTAGATGGAGTGGTGTGTCTGAACATTTGGTGCCATGGGACAGCAAGGTGCCTCATGATCTCTAATGCCGTGTACACACGATCAGACTATCCGGTGGACTTAGTCCGGTGGACAATCCGCTGGACTCTCCAGCGAGGGTCGGCCGGACTTTCCGAACGAGCGGACTTGCCCACACACAAACTGACTTTTCCGGCGGACAATCCGCCGGACTTTTGGCGGAGGTCCGCCGGACTTTCCAAATGAACGGACTAGTCCACACACGGACTAAAGCCCGTTCATTTTGAACGTGACTTCAGGCACGATGGGACTAGCGAAGGAAGTCAATCTCGCCGCTTCCATCAGCAAGAATGACACCTTGCGAGCCTCGTTGCCTGGTATGGGTTTTACAGGTAACTCCTACGCCAAAAAACGGCGTGGGGTTCCTCCCAAAGTGGATACCAGACCCTTATCCGAGCACGCAGCCCGGCTGGTCAGGGAAGGGGGTGGGGACGAGCGAGCGCCCTCCCCCGAACCGTACCAGGCCACGTGCCCTCAACATGGGGGGTGGGTTCTTTGGGGAAGGGGGGCCCTGCGTCACCCCCGGGACAGTGACATCATAAGGGGAAGGCTCACCATGTGACTTCACCCGGTGACCCCACCCCTTATGCCTATATAAGTTGCCACGCAACGTGTCCCCGGCATTACAGCGGGAGAGAGCGTCGTGTCAACATCAGAAGAGAAGAAGAAGACGGCAGCTGCGACAACGAACGCGTAGACCAGGCCAACGCTAGTAAAAGAGCTGGAAGAAGATAGTGGAGGAGCCCGGCAGAAGAAGTGGAGAGCGGGAGAAGAGGCCAGAAAGTGCAGAAAAGTCGGAAGAAGACCCCCGAAGTCGGAAGAAGACCCCTGGACAGCGACGGCGACGGAGGAGAAAGCCAGGCTTCTCCATTAGCAAAAGAGCGTCAAAAGAGCAGAAGATAGCACAGGAGCCCAGCGAGAAGACCCCCGAAGTCAGAAGAAGACCCCTGGAGCTGCCTAATAAACTACTTTAAAAACCTGTGTTGTGTGATTTTTTATTGACACTTTTCCCCCCCAGGTGAATGGGTAGGGGTACGATGTACCCCATACTCATTCACATAGGGTGGGGAGCGGGGGATCTGGGGGCCCCCTTATTAAAGGGGGCTCCCAGATTCCGATAAGCCCCCTGCCCACAGACCCGACAACCAACAGCCAGGGTTGTCGGGAAGAGGCCCTTGTCCTCATCAACATGGGGACAAGGTGCTTTGGGGTGGGGGGCCGCAGGGTCCCCCTTCCCCAAAGCACCCACCCCCCCCATGTTGTGGACACGCGGCCTGGTACGGTTCAGGAGGGGGACGCTCGCTCGTCCCCACCCCCTTTGCTGACCGGCCGGGCTGCATGCTCAGATAAGGGTCTGGTATGGACTTTGGTGGGACCCCCATGTCGTTTTTTGGTGTAGGGGTTACCCTTAAAACCCATTCCAGGCTACGGGGCTCTCAAGGTGTCAATCTCGCCAATGGAAGCGGCGACATTGACTTCCTTCGCTAGTCCCGTCGTACTTGAAGTCACGTTCAAAATGAATAGACTTTAGCCCGTGTGTGTCCGTTCATTTGGAAAGTCTGGCGGACTAGCACACAGACGAGCATGCTCGTCTGTGCCCATAAACCTATAGCCTAGTCACTTAGCAATGTATTTTGTCAGCTCCATAGTATTGGTTTCCCCTAAACACCCCCTAAAATGTGTACAAATGTTATGTGTGTGCTTAAATTCATGCAGAGTGCCAGCCACTTTAGTAGCAAGGAAGGGGTTGCACCCACAAAATACGTACATTGATCCCCCATGATGGGAGATAGCACATGTTGACACACTGTGTGCATCTTTCAAATTTGGCTTGTCTAAAAATATAAAAATGTTTTTTAAAAATGAAAATGGAGGCTAGCTAGTCCTGGGTGTTTCAGATTCTCCCTAAAACATCAATGATGTTCTTCATTTTTTGTTGAACATCATTGATGTTTTTCTTGATATTATCTAAATCGCGAATGCACCCCATTATCGCCCCGATGAGGATCTTTGCACTTTCACTGGTAAAATGTGATTCTTCTTCCACAATATCCACATCACCTAAAAATAAACAAAAAAAACACTGTGTATTATAAATATGCAGGCATACATTGATTAGCTTACCTGAAGCTGTGGTCTCAGACACTCACCTGTTGTGGCGCCAATTTCGCCAATCTCTACATCTCTTCTTTAGGAGGTATGGGGTCCCTGGTGTCCTCAGACGTCTCGAGACTTCTCTCCCCTATGAGAATGTAAAAAAGGAATACTTAGCACACAGATATTTGAGGGCAGAAATAGGAATAAGAAACATTGCTTGGAAGTGTTGTACAATTGTGTTTTTTCGCAGAGTTCAAAGCTGAAAACATTATTTTTGACGCTTTCTAAAGCCGGAATACTTACCTTTTGTGTGTACAAATGTAGTCAAGTGCAACTTGCCAAAACATCGTCTTTGGAGTGGGCTAACGAACAATGTTTATTACGAACGATTGAACCCATGAACATGAAAGTGGCCATTTTAAACTGTACAACATTAAATCAAAGCACATGGAGCAGTATGCAAGCAATAATAACTTACTTTTTTGAAGAACTCACTTGATCCTTCTGTACTGATTGTGCTCCCTCAGTTTCAGGTCTGAGCAGTGTTTTCTTAGTTGATCCATGATCCTTGGATCGTCGTACCCCAAAATTCTTCTGAAGACTCTTCACAACTTTAGTCATGATCTTGGCCTTTCTGACACTTGGGTTTGGGTAAGGTCAGGGGCGTAACTATAGGGGGTGCAGCAGTTGCGACCGCAACCGGGCCCTGTGATGCAGGGGGCCCATGCAGCCCCCTCTACATATGGCCGGCAGCAGCATAGGCAGCTAGGGGTACCAGTGCACCATGCACACGGGTGGCTGGAAGCGGAGGGTGACTAGCAGAGCTCCATGCTCGACTATCGCACTGGCTGCTCTTTAGTTGTGCATTCCCCGCATGACCTGTGTCCTCAGAGTACCCCTCTCCTGCTCCATGCATTGCCGCTCAGTCCGATGTCTGTTCTCCCCACCCAGTGGTGGAACTACAGGGCTCCCAAAGGTCATACCTGTGACCATGCCCTGGAGTTCCACCGCCGGACTCGGAGGGAAGGGCCCTGGCTGGGGTTCAGTGGGGGCCTTCATGGTTTCTTGCATCGGGGCCCTGAAGGTTCTAGTTACGCCACTGGGTAAGGTCCATACTTCCCATCATAGTCGTTCCTCTTCAATATGTCCACCATCTCCAACATCTCTCCAAAAGACATATTTGAGGCCTTAAATCTCCTCCTCCGGGATCGGGATATTTCTGGCTCTGGGCTTTCCTCGTCCTCCTCCTCATTAGTGGAATTAGCATGCCCCTGCTGTGTCTCCGTAATGTGCTCTCCCCACTGAGCCAAAAGAGAAGGGGCGGGGAATAGACTAGAAAGAAAGTCAGGGGTGTGTGGAGTTTCACCCATGCACACTGTATATAAAACGCAACACGCGTGCGTCGTACGTACGATTTGTGAGCAGAGGGAGGAGCTGACGCGCCGATCTTTCAAACGAAGGTACACTTTAAACTTGGTACATCACTAGCCTATACTGCTTCTAGATTGAGGCCTATATTTGGACAATATTAGGAGAGTTTAGCCTGACATTAGGGTTTGTCTTGTGTTGTGTCTTGCAGATAATAATATGTATGGGTTTAACGAACACAGCTTTCTCCCCCTGTTCATCGACAAGTACAGAGAGCTGCCCTGTCTGTGGCAAGCTAAACATCCCCACTACAGCAACAAATTAAAGAGGCAGGTAGCGAGGAGAAACTGCTGGAGTTGGTGAAGCCGGTGGTACCCAGGGCAGACATCACCTATTTAAGAACGAAAATTGGTGGCTTGAGGAGTACATTTCTGAGGGAGCACAAGAAGGTGCTGGAGTCCATGAAAACTGGAGCAGCAAGAGATGAAGTTTATGTCCCCAGGCTTTGGTACTATGAGAGAATGCATTTTCTGTCAGACCAGGCTGAGGTCAGGGAATACCTCTCTACTCTTCCTTCCACACTTCCTTCTATGCTTCATTCCACCCCTGCTGAAGCTTCTGACGCCCAACCTGGGCCTTCCAGTCAGGAAGGTGTGGAGGAGCCCAGCTTTAGCCAAGTATAGTATTGTTCTACATATATTTGGAGTAAAAATTAATGATGTTAACTTGATTTTTGCTCACTAATTGCTGATTTTAGAAAGTGTTTCACATATCAATAGACAGTAGTGGCCAAAATATTTGGACCAAGAATGAAAAATGCTGGGCTCAGAATGATAATCTTTTCTATCTGTTAACAATTTGCAACAGTCAAGAGCTGAAAATTGTGTGTGTTTGATGAACTAAAAACTAAAACGATGTCCCTTTTTCATACACAGGAAGACCTCAGCCAGGAGGAGGGCATGGATTGTGGCAGCCAGGAGGTGGCTGTGGAATGTGGCAGCCAGGAGGAGGCAGGGGTAAGTGGCAGCAAAGAGGTGGGCAGGCCTAGGAGCCTGACTCAAACACAAGTCCCTCCCCTCCGCCTTCCACCCAAAAGGGCCAGAAAGGGGGGAAATGTGGAGGAGTCAGCGCTCAAGCTAATTGGGGAGGCTTCTGTGGCCCTCAAAGCCACCCCCACATATCAAGAGGCCTTTGCTGCCTTGGTTGCGTGCAAACTGCAGCAAATGGAGGAGGGGCAACACCTCATGTGTGAGGAAGTAATTATACAAACACTGAATAAGGGGTTGAAGGGCCAAATGATGCAAACAACACACTTGTGTGACTTGGACCATGCTCCTCCTCCTCCTCCTCCTCCTTCTGCCACACCTCTAGCACTACAGCCACAGCCTGGAAAGAAGCATGGAAGGAAGACCAGAGAGTGATGACCTGGGTTTAGTCTGGTCTGCAAGAAGATGCAGGCTCTTGTATGACCACATCCTGGGGACATAGATGTCATCTGCTGCTGTTCCAGGTTTCTTGGACTTCTGGAACAGACTCTCAGATATGTATTCCTCAGGCCACCAATTTTTGCGTTTAGTTGATGTGTGCCCTGGGGGCCAAAGGCTTCACCAATTTCCCCAGTTTCTCCGGCGTTGCCTCCCTCTTTATTTGTTTATGACACCGAAATAAAGGTTTTTTTGGTTCAAGAATACTTGCCTACTTGCCTATGTGTTTTACTTCAAAAAGGACAGTTTATTTGTGAGTAGGCAGGTACATTTCAAAAATACAAAGTCAAATTAATAACAAGGGGCACCAACACCAAACAACCTCCTAGAGATTAAAAAAGAAAACAATAAAATAAATAGATAATAATGGTGTTGTGGTAAGTTGACACACAAAACACACTAAAAAAATTACGAAGATGAGCAAAATGTCAAAAAAGGAGATCTTGATTAAAAAACCAACCACAAAATTTACAGAAAAAAAAAATCAAAAATGATTGGGGAGTTCTGACGAATTAAAATATTGTATTCATGAAATCAGGAAAAAGAATAAAGAAATAAGTTTGGGAAAAGTGTGTGTGAATATGAGCAGCAAAACAATTTCATTCTTGTAGCATAATAAAGAAAAAGAGAATGCGCTGCTTTAAATAATTTTTAACATTGCAGCGTGACGAATGTGCTATATCGAATGCGCTGGCATGGATTTTAAGGGGAACCCCGCACCAAAAAAAAAGATGGCATGAGGGTCCTCCTCAAAATCCATATCAGACCCTTATCCGAGCATGCAACCTGGCAGGCCGCAGGAAAAGAGGGGGGGGGGGGACACGAGAGAGTGCCCCCCCTCCTGAACCGTACCAGGCCACATGCCCTCAACATCGGAAGGGTGCTTTGGGGTAGCGGCCCCCCCAAAGCACCTTGTCCCCATGTTGATGAGGACAAGGGCCTCACCCCCACAACCCTGGCCGGTGGTTGTGGGGGTCTGCGGGCGGCTTATTGGAATCTGGAAGCCCCCTTTAACAAGGGGACCCCCAGATCCCTGCCTCCCCCCTGTGTGAAATGGTAAGGGGTACCCCTACCATTTCACCAAAATAGTGACAAAAGTGTTAAAAATTACAGGAGACGGTCTTTGACAAGTCCTTTATTAAAGTCTTCTTTCATCTTCTTTCTTCTGGTCTTCTTCCTTCTTCCTTTCTTCATCCTTCAGTTTCTTTATCTTCTTCCTCCATCTTCTTCCTCTGATCCGCTTCTTCTTGCTCCGGTGTTCTCGTCCGGCATCTTCCTCCACGTCGTCTCTTCTTCGTTCTCGGGCCGCCCCACGCAATGGGAGGCTCCCGAGAAGACTTTAATAAAGGACTTGTCAAACAAAAACCGTCTCCTGTCATTTTTAACACTTTTGTCACTATTTTGGTGAAATGGTAGGGGTAATTTTACCCCCCCTACCATTTCACACAGGGGGGGAGGCCGGGATCTGGGGGTCCCCTTGTTAAAGGGGACTTCCAGATTCTGATAAGCCCCCCGCCCGCAGACTCCCACAACCACCAGCCAGGGTTGTGGGGATGAGGCCCTTGTCCTCATCAACATGGAGACAAGGTGCTTTGGGGGGCCGCTACCCCGAAGCACAATCCCAATGTTGAGGGAATGTGGCCTGGTACGGTTCAGGAGGGGGGCGCTCTCTTGCTCCCCCTCTTTTCCTGCGGCCTGCCAGGTTGCGTGCTCGGATAAGGGTCTGGTTTGGATTTTGAGGGGGACCCCCACGCCATTTTTTTTTGGTGCGGGCTCCCCTTAATATCCATGCCAATCCTCAAGAGCCTGGTATGGATTTTGAGGGGGATCCCCATGCCATTTTTTTTGTTTGGCGCAGGGTTCCCCTTAATATCCATACCAGACCTGAAAGGCCTGGTATGCTCTTGGATGGAACCCATGGCGTTTTATTTTTTAAATTAAAGTCGCCTGGCCTGGGGCAACTTAAAGTCGTATTGTAAGTCGCCGCAAGTCGCGCTGTGATTCACACTCAAGTCGTGTCCAAGTTGTCTCCCAAAGTCGCGCTGGAAGTTGTGTTGCCCCTGTGTAAATGCACTGTTAATGATATGGCGCTCGCTATTATGAATTGCGCCTGTATATTATGTGTTGCGCTTATGCGTGTGCCGGTTCATATGCTCACTTGAAAATTTACCTGGCGCACAAATGGAGGTATGAACCGACGTAGCGCATTCATCTTAGTAAATCAGCCCCAATGTATCTGTTACTCCATTCAGAGGAGTACACGTGGGCAGAACTGCATAATGACTGATCACTGTGATAGCCATTTACACAGTGCTATGTACAGCGATGACGTCACCGCTCCTTTTACAGGGTAATATCTGGGTTTGTGTAGGCATTTGATGCACACAAAGTGGATTTATATCCTTCGTGGCTATTAATCACTTCCCGCCCAAGGTACGTCCCAGGATATCCTTGACTTTGAGTGGGTATATCTGAATGATGAAGCACCATTCAGATATCGGCTTTTTCATCCGGCGATTCCCTACACCATAAGAATGGTCATAGCGGCTGTTCCACCGCTTGATCATTCTTACGGGGAGCGAGAGGGGACGCCCCCCCCCCCTTCCGCCGCCCTCTGGTGCTTCTATCAGCTCGCTGCTTCCATCAGTGAGTTGGAGAACGCATCCGCTGGCCCTGGATGGTGACCAGATTGTCGCTGGAATCTCTATGATTGTTGGGAGGCCGGGCGCAATGTTATGACATCAAGTCCGGCCTCTGCATTCAAACGAATGGCGCTGCCTCTGCTGGGAAGCTGAGATCGTTTCTTTTTCTTTTTTTATTCCAGGCTTCCCAGCCTAGAGGTGAGATGTGGCGTCTTATTGGCCTCATATCTCACTATAAAGAGGACCTTTCCTGCCATATTCCTATTACAAGGGATGTTTACATTCCTTTTAATAGGAACAAAAGTGATCTTTTTTTTTTTAAAGTGTCAAACTAAAAAAAGAAAAGTAAAATTAACAATAAAAAAAAAATTGATAGCGCCCCTGTCCCCGTGTACTTGCACGCAGAAGGGAACTCATACGTAAGTCCCGCCCGCATAGGAGAATGGTGTTTAAACCATACATATGAGGTGTAGCCCGAACGTTAGAGTGAGAGAAATAATTCTCGCCCTAGGCCTCCTCTGTAACGCAAAACATGTAACCAGTAAAAAATTTTAAAGCGGCGCCTATGGGGATTTTTAAGTACCGAAGTTTGACGCCATTCCACGAGCGTGTGCAATTTTGAAGTGTGACATGTTAGGTATCTATTTACTTGGCGTAACTTCATCTTTCACATTATGCAAAAAATTGGGCTAACGTTAATTTTTTATTTTTATTTTTTTAAAGCTTGAAACTGTTTTTTTTTTTTCCAAAAAAAATGTTCAAAAAATTGCTGCGTAAATGCCATGCGAAATAAAAAGTTGCAACAACCGCCATTGTATTCTCTGGGGTCTTTGCTAAAAATATATTTTATATATATATATATATATATATATATATATATATATAATGTTTGGGGGTTCTATGTAATTTTCTAGCAAAAAAAGTATGAATTTTACATGTAGGAGAGAAATGTCAGAATTGGCCTGGATGGGAAGTGGTTAAGGAGTAGATTTAAATGAACATTTTTGTGCCCAGAGTTCAACTTTAAAGGTGATGATTCCAATGCTGTGAGCTCCATTCTAGTAGTTGATATGATAACACCTGGAGTACTGAATGATACACATTGGTGGATTAATTTACTATTCATGATTGCATAAAGGGATACTGACTATTTGTTCATGCTTTACTTGCTTGATGCACACGTTTTATTTTTGGACGTTTTTTTTTATGTGCATTCGTAGTGCCCCCTGGTGGCAGACTGTTTAACCAGTTCACGTGCCAGGCCTTACGATCACGTATGTTAGAAAACTCTCCCATTGCTCTAAATCACTCTTCTCAGCCTACAGGCCTTGTCAGGACATGTACTTGTCATGACTTCAGCTTACCACAAGCATTACAATATGATTGTACAATCTCCTTTAGATCTACCAACAACTATGTGGTGCAAGGACTGGCAGACTGGAAAGACATTTATTTGAAACATTAGGAAGCTGCTCATATTAACATTTTTTGGTAAATATAAAGATAAAGTTGATTGTAGGGAGAATGTACGGTCAGATTGTAACTCTTGCAACCCTTTGGTTGCAAGCCAGGTCCATCGGAGCTCATGCCAAACACTTGGCCCAATATACAAGAGGGTCGCGGGCTATAAGGCATGAGATCAAGACCTTCCTTCTCCTGGCCGCCATCATTTTCCATGTCCATTGTGGGCAATGCCAAACACCAGCCCAAATGACACAAGGGTCACAGGGTATAAGGTCTGCAGTCCAAATGAAGAGCTTATGACCATCGTAGGCTGGCCTTCTCCTGGCCATCGTCAGTTTCCTAGTCCATCGTGGGTCATACCAAACACCAGCCCAAATGACACAATGGTTACCAGATATAAGGTCTACAGTCCAAATGAAGAGCTTATCGCCATTGCAGGCTGGATGACCCTCCTTCTCTTGGCCACCCCCAGTGTCCATCGTGAGCCAACCTCTGTACGTACACCCAGGTATAGCTATAGCTCCCAACTGTCCCCGATTTCAAGGGACTGTCCTTAATTTGGAACAAAGTCCCTCTGTCCCCTCTTTCCTCCATTTGTCCCTCATCATATCTCCCAACTTTCTGAGATGGGAATGAGGGACACCTATCAGCAAAAGTACGTAGGCATAAGACACACCCCCTGCCATGCCCCCCTTAAAGGACAATTGCACAAAAATAAAAGATTGGTTAAACCCACAAGTGCTTTTTTTACCACTACTATTCCTTTCTTTTGGCTTTTGGAATTTACAAATGTAGCAATTCAGAAATTGGGTGAAAGGTTTATCACTGCAAAACACTTTTTTGATAGATAAATAGTGCATTTTATATACAAATATTTAGATCAGACCAAAATGAGGGAAAAATGAGAGGGAAAGAGGGACAGAGGGACATTGTTCCAAATCAGGGACAGTCCCTCAAAATCAGGGACAGTTGGGATCTATGCCTCATTTTGGTCTGATCTATATAGTTGTATATAAATTTCCCAGTGCTAAACCTTTCATCTGATTTCTAAATTTCTGCGTTTGTAAATTTCAAAAGCCAGTATAAAGGAATATTAGTGGTAAAAACAAAACAAAAAAATAAATAAATAAATTTGTGGGTATAACAAATTTTTTTTTGTATAATTCTCCTTTTAGAGCCTTTTCACACTGGGGCGGGCTGGCGTCGGCGGTAAAGCGGTGCTATTTTTAGCACCGCTTTACCGTAGTTTTAGCGGTGCTTTTCGGGGTGGTTTTAAAAAAGCGTTAAAACCGCCCGCAAAGTGCTGCTGCATCGGTGGTTTGGCGGCACTGCCCTATTGTTTTCAATGGGCAGGGGCACTTTAGGAGCTGTGTATACACGGCTCCTACAGCGCTGCAAAGATGCGGCTTTCAGGTATTTTTTTACCGTCCTGCAAGCGCACCACTCCAGTGTGAAAGCCCTCACATGGGAGAGACAGGAGAGACTCTTTACAGGCGCTATGCAAGCGTGGTGGGGCGTGTCCTATGCCTACATACTTTTGCTAATAATTGTTCCTTGTTCCTGTCTCAAAAAGTTGGGAGGAATGGATTAGAAAGTGATTTCAATTGTGATTATGCAGTGCAGAGGCTGTGTGATTGTTGTGCAAGACCTGTAATGCGGTTTTAGTGGTGTGCGTTCTTGGCCGTAATTTTCTGACTACTACTGCTACTACTAGAAATGAGGAGAATTGGGGAAAAATGCTACACAATCACATCAAAAACACATGTACATGCATTTCTAATGCATTTCCATTTAAGCTTATGGACCACAAAATCGCACTGCATTGTGCCAAAGTAGCACAGGAGCCTTCCCTAAAGTCGCATTGCTGCTGCACTGCATTAATGTGAACGCTTACCATTGAAACCAATGCTATTTTCATTGCCAAGCGATTCTGCCCAACTCAAGCCGCATCAGAAATCACATTAGTGTGAACCAGGTTTCCCTGAGAAAAAAAATAGTTTAACACAACCAAGAAAAAGATGGATTTGGCAATAAAAAATATAAACACCGTAATGGCCGTGTCTGCATTTAAACGCCGTACCTTGCAAAACTTAATCTGTTCACACTTTTTGGTGGTGCTTTGCGTGCCAGCAGAAGACGATCTCATTCTCTTCCTCTTACAAAAACCTGAGTTTCCTTTTAAAGGACAGTAAATAATTTAGAACTTGGGCTTTCCACCCTTACTGCATTCTGCATGAGGAAGGAGCTTGCCGAGTTCCCTGTATAACACATTCAGAATTGTTTCTTACGGTCCAGGGAAGTCACATTTAGAGCAATTCACATCTGCATTTATATGGCCATTTATGTGAGTTTTCCTGCAATTTTACATTTTAACCACTTCAGCCCTGGAAGAATTTACCTCCTTCCTGACCAGACCACTTTTTTGCGATTCGGCACTGTGTCACTTTAACTGACAATTGCGTGGTCGTGCAACGTGGCTCCCAAACAAAATTGACGTCCTTTTTTTCCCACAAATAGAGCTTTCTTTTGGTGGTATTTGATTACCCCTGCGGTTTTTATTTTTTGCGCTATAAACAAAAAAAGACCGACAATTTTGAAAAAAAACACATTATTTTTTACTTTTTGCTATAATAAATATCCCCCAAAAATATATAAAAAAATAACTATTTTTTTCCTCAGTTTAGGCCGATACATATTCTTCTACATATTTTTGGTAAAAAAAAATCGCAATAAGCGATTATTGATTGCTTTGCGCAAAAGTTATAGCATTTACAAAATAGGCGATAGTTTTATGGCATTTTAATTAATATATTTTTTTTAAATGGCGGCGAGCAGCGATTTGTATCGTGACTGCAACATTATGGTGGACACATCGGACATTTTTGATACATTTTTGGGACCATTGTCATTTATACAGCAATCAGTGCTATTTAAATGCACTGATTCCTGTGTAAATGACACTGCCATTGAAGGGGTTAACCACTAGGTGGCAGTGTAGAGGTTAAGTGTGTCCTGGGGCGTGTTTCTAATTGTGGGGGGACGTGGCTATGTGTGGCACGTCACTGATCTCTGCTCCGATCAAAGGGGGCAGGGATCAGTGACACTGTCACTAGGCAGAACAAGGAGATGCTTGTTTACATTAGCATCTTCCCGTTCTTCCTCCCCGTGAGGCCATCGCATGTATCCCCGCAGTGATCGAGTCCGCGGGGCCCGCGACCCGACTTTCCGCAGGTGCGTGTGCGCCCACTGGCCGCCTCTTAAAGGGAACCGTACAGGTATGTGATTCTGCCTATATGAGCCCTTCTGCCGACGTATATCGGCGTGAGGCAGTCGGCAAGCGGTTAAATGCACATTTTTATGCTAAAGTGAGGGAGAATCATGCATTACAAATGCACAAAAAGCATCAAATTTTTCTGTTAGTGAACGTAATGAATACAAATTTATCTGAAGTTACGGATTATCCAAATCAAAGAATGCCGCATCTAAACAAATAGAACGGAACAAAATAATAATACATAATAATACGTTTATATTATTATTATTTTTATTGTTATTTATTATTATTAATTTGTTACATTCCATTTGTTTAGATACGCCATTCATTATTATGGATAATTAGTAACTTCGGATCAATTTGTATTTGCTACGTTAACTAACAGCCAAATTTGAAAGGAAATTCCAATACCTATAATTTAATAGTTAGTAATAGTAAAGTTATTATTAGTTAGTTATTATTTCAGATTTTCACATTTTATGGTTTTTGGATTTTCGTTCTTTTGAATTTTCAGATTTACATTCTTATTTTTGGATTTCCAAATTTTCTGACTTTTGAATTCCGAAATTCCGAATTTCCAAATATTCAGAAAATTCGGAAATTAGAAAATTCCGATATTTCTGAAATAATGAATTTGTCTAAATTTGTTAAAAAACTAATTTTCGAACAAAACAAATTACACATGTCTAGTGGCAACATGTACTAAAGTGTGTTGTACATTATGATGCTGTGCTGCATTGGTAAAAATGGGCCATATGCATTGCATCAAAAATTGTATTACATGCCCCTGTTAAACAGGGGCTGAAAAATTGGGCCTTAGGCACTGGTGCTGGTACCACGACACTGCAATATCTCCCATATACTCTAGTTGGAGTGCAGGAATGAGCCCTGCTGCAAAGCATTGCATCCTGAACCTGTCCTGGTGCCGTAGTCGCACAGGTACTCATTGATGGCCCTCTGCTGCGTGTGCAGCCGCTGCAGCATGGCCAACGTTGAGTTCCACTTTGTGGGCATTTTACATATAAGGCGGTTCTTGTGCAGGTTCAACTCCTTTTGGAGATCAGTCAGCCAAGCACAGGCATTAAATGATCGGCGGAAATGCACACAGACTTTCCTGGCCTGCCTCAGGACATCCTGTAAGCCCGGGTACCTGCCCAAGAAGCGCTGCACCACCAGGTTAAAGACGTGAGCCACACAGACCACATGGGTCAGTTGTCTCTGTCGGAGGATGGAGAGGAGGTTGGTGCCATTGTCGCAAACCACCAGTCCTGGCTTAAGCTGGCATGGCGTCAACCACCTCTCAAAATATCTGCCCCAGTGTGGCTCCTGTCCCCCAAACAAATCAGCTCAAGCACGGCATGGCATCTTTTTGCCTGCGTACTTGCGTAGCCCCTTGAACGCCTACGGAGCACCGCTGGTTCTGAGGACAGAGCACTGGAAGAGGCCATGGAGGAAGAAGAAGAGGGGTGGAGGAGAGAGGTGTGTCACAACCAGTAGTAGCATTTTGGAGGTGTGGTGGCGGAACGACCTCCAACACTACTGAGCCTTGTCCTGCATCCTTCCCAGCTGCCAGAAGAGTGACCCAATGGGCCGTGAAGGATAGGTAACATCCCTGTCCATGCATGCTGGACCATGAGTCAGTGGTAATATGCACCTTACCGCTGACTGCCCTGTCCAGCGAGGCATGGACATTGCCTTCCACATGCCGGTAGAGAGCCGGAATCGCTTTCCATGAGAAAAAGATGTGTTTGGGGACCTGCCACTGAGGAACCGCACATTGCACAAACTCACGGAAGGGGGCTCGAGTCTACCAACTGAAAAGGCAGCAGTTAAAGTGCTAGCAATTTAGCCAAGCTAACATTCAACCGCTGGGCATGTGAATGGCTGAGAGTGAACTTCTTTTGACGGTCCAGCAGCTGGTTCAGGGAAATTTGCCTGCTATAATCGGACGTGGATGTACTGCTAGCAGAGTGCCCGCAAGTACTTGGCTTTGACACACCTAATTCTACACCTTCATTCCTCTCAGTGCAGGTTTCAGAGAGGACTGAAGGTCTAGTGGGGTTGGAGATCCCAGCTGATGAGGAGCAAGGAGAGGTCCGCTTTGTTCTTTGGTGTGGGTCTTTAAGGTACGCTTGCCAACGAGCTGCATGGCAGGTCAACATATGTCTGGTCAAGCATGTGGTGCCCAAGCGGCTGATGTTATGGCCACGCGAGATACGCTTGAGACATATGTTGCAAATACCAGCAGTGCGATCTGAAGCACTTGTCTCAAAAAAAGGCCCACACCAAAGAACTTTTGGAATAACGCGCAGAGGCAGTGCCCTGCACAGGCAGAGCTCTGCGGTGTGATTCAGTCATGTGATGCCCCTAAGCTGGCCGCCGGAGGGCATCCTGCCTCGTTGGAGATGTGCCTCCTCCTCTCTCCTATCAGGCACCCACGTGGAGTCAGTGACCTCATCACTCCCTCCCTCTTCATCACTGGAGCAAACCTGGCAGTATGCTGCAGCTGATGGAACATGACTCTCTGCGCTCACGCTACTGCCTTCCTCTAGCTGGGTATCATCATCAGAGCCTTCAAAACGCTGGGCATCCTCCTGGAGCATGTACCCAACACTGTGCTTAAACAGTTCGGGGGACTCCTCAGGCGGACATGGTGGGTCCAGGGAAGGAGTGACTGATGACACTGAGACGAGGGAAGAGGACGCGTTGGCAGCTGCTTTGCTAGTACCCTGAGCCTGGGTGAGAAGGATGAAGAGGGCTTGGTCATCCACTCTACCAAGTCTTCGGCATTATGCAGCTCAACACATCCAGCTGCCGAAAATAAGGACAAGTGTGTCCCATGACCACGTGCTGATGATGATGCACCACGTCCATGACCAGCACTGTTGTCTCTAGACACAGAGCCTGCTTGCCCTCTTTAATTGACTCGTGACTGTCTGCCTCTCCTTGTTGGCCTTCCAGACATAGTAATGGCCTGCAGGGAGATGGGAAAACCAGCAATTGGGTAGAGGCACACAACACCCACTGTAAATGCTGCAGATGCCTGTATTACAGAACACCAGCAATAAAGGGTAGCTTCAGGTGTATATTGTGCTGGAGGCACACAATACCCAATTTAACTCCTGCAGATGCCTGTATTAGAGAACACCAGCAATAAGGGGTATCTTCAGGTGTATACTGTGCTGGAGGCTCACAACACCCACTTTAACTCCTGCAGATGCCTGTATTAGAGAACACCAGCAAAAAAGGGTAGCTACAGGTGTATACTGTGCTGGAGGCACACAACAACCACTTTAACTCCTGCAGATGCCTGTATTAGAGAACACCAGCAATAAAGGGTAGATACAGGTGTATACTGTGCTGGAGGCACACAACACCCACTTTAACTCCTGCAGATGCCTGTATTAGAGAACACCAGCAATAAAGGGTAGCTACAGGTGTATACTGTGCTGGAGGCACACAACACCCACTTTAACTCCTGCAGATGCCTGAGAAAAGAACACACTGTCCCTGCCTATCCTTCTCTCCCTGCACGCCGAAACACACTACACAAGGCCGCCGTGCTGGCGGCCTTATATAGTGTGGGGCATGTACTAAACCCCCTGAGATATAATTGGCCACAGGCATCCTGCCTGTGGCCAATTATGGCTCTCCTCGCTGCTGGCGCTATGATTGGCCAAGCATGCGGGGTCACAGTGCATGTTTGGCCAATCATGAGCCAGCAATGCACTGCAATGGTGCAGTGCATTGTGGGCCGTGAGCGGCACACGAATTTGGCGCGAATGGCCCACAATGCACTGCGCCATTGCAGTGCATTGCTGGCTCATGATTGGCCACCACAGAGGTGATCAAATACCACAAAAAGAAAGCTCTATTTGTGGGAAAAAATTGGATTTTATTTGGGTACAAAACGCATGACCGTGCAATTGTCAGTTAAAGTGACGCAGTGCCGAATCACAGAAAAATGGCCTGGTCATTGAGCAGCCAAATCTTCCGGGCTGAAGCAGTTAACTATTCCATATTATTTCCAAAATTTGAATTAAAAAAATGAATTAATTGTTAATTGTTTAACACATCTATGATATTGTTTGTATTTACATCCAGCCTTCAGACTTGTGTAGCGCTGGCTCCTGACGAGTATGGTTTTGAAAAGTTAATTTACCTGAAGCCACAGTTGGGCTTTGGGACTTATTTCTCTAAATTTCTTGTCTCAGTACCAGTCCATCTGGGTTGCACTGGGTTCTCCTTGACCACAGGTGTCGCTGTCACCGCTGGCAAGAGTAGAAATGCAGTCTAGCTGGGTGTATTGAATGCCACTATCCCCTCGGAACCAGCCCAGTGGGAGTGTTCCCCTGCTGTGCATGCTGGGGGGTGGTATTTAAGGTACCGATGCCATGTTGTAGGGGATTATTGTCTGCCTCTTTGGATCTGGCGGTCCTCCTGACCCAGCCCCATGGCCCTCCTGGCCTGGGGTGCAGAGCCATGTATCCTGAGTCTTGCGGCCGGTTGGCCTGAGGCGACGCAACTGCAGGGACAGGCTCGAGAGAGTTTCGGGGGCCTACTGATCCAAAGGTGGTCTGGTGCCATCTCATCTGAAGGGAGAGGCACAGCAACTGAAGAACCCCAGGGGAGGACTCTTCAGGAGAAGGCCGTGTGCAAGGCTGGCTTCTCTGAAGGAGCCTGGAGGCTCAGTTGAAGGATGCAACCTGGATCAAAATTCATACGGTATCGCCGGATTGGCTGGGAGATACTGGTACTGTATGTTAGCTCTTTATGTTTATCTACGTCCCTCAGTAACGCTCACGTGTACCTCATAAATCTGTGGAAGAGACTTTACCGAGCACCCCACCGTCTGCTAGGCCTAGTGAGAGGAGGTCTATCCGGGGGTTGTTAAATCCAGCTGTGAAACAGTTGCTATTCTCTGGATTTTTCTCTAAAGACTTCCATTTTGCTTGCAATCTAAGTACCTGAACTCACTCCTGAACTCACGGCTGCCCAAAGACTCTGTTTCTGTTATAAATAAATAATACAAAAGAAGATTCAGTGTCAGTTTCCACATTCTTTAGGCCATCTACCATGGGAACCCCAAGACGGAGAAGCAAACAAGGAGGTAACGGTAAGCCCAAATAAAACCAGCAGCTCCTTCGGGGGGTCAGTGCTAAACTTGTATATCACATTCCCATTTTATGTATTTTGTTATTCATATATCCAGAATCACATATCCTGCAGAGATTGCAAGCAAAAAAAGTACTTGAGAAAAGCAATTCCACTAGAGACCAATAGATGGTGCTATTGCATTACATAGTTCATACATGTTTTTCATGCAGACAACAGCACAATTTTGTGGCAAGGGAACTTAGGAACAGTGAACTATGCTCCAGATAAAGTTTATAGCCTTTTAAAAGTGTTTTACACAGAAATGTGTATAGGGGTGGCCTATGTGAATAACATCCTCAAATAAAATTACACATTGTCAGTATGTTCTTTTGTTATATAAATATTTACATCTATTATTTGTAAATATATACACTATGTTACCAAAAGTATTGGGACACCTGCCTTTACACACACATGAACTTTAATGACATCCCAGCATTAGTCTGTAGGGTTCAATATTGAGTTGGCCCACCCTTTGCAGCTATAACAGCTTCAACGCTTCTGGGAAGGCTGTCCACAAGGTTTATGAGTGTGTCTATGGGAATGTTTGACCATTCTTCTAGAAGCGCATTTGTGAGGTCAGGCACTGATATGGATAAGAAGGCTTGGCTTGCAGTCTTCACTCCAATTCATCCCAAAGGTGTTCTCTCAGGTTGAGGTCAGGACTCTGTGCAGACCAGTCAAGTTCCTCCACACCAAACTCACTCCTCCATGTCTTTATGGACCTTGCTTTGTGCACTGGTGTGCAGTCATGTTGGAACAGGAAGGGGCTTTCCCCAAACTGTTCCCACAAAGTTGGGAGCATGAAAATATCCAAAATGTCTTGGTATGCTGACGCCTTAAGAGTTCCCTTCACTGGAACTAAGGGGCCAAGTCCGACCCCTGAAAAACAACTTCACACCATAACCCCCCCCCCCCCCCCCCCCCCACCACCACCAAATGATTTGGACCAGTGCACAAAGCAAGGTCCATAAAGACATGGATTAGTGAGTTTGGGGTGGAGGAACTTGACTGGCCTGCACAGAGTCCTGACCTCAGCCCGATAGAAGACCTGTGGGGTGAATTAGAGCGGAGACTGAGAGCCAGGCCTTCCATACCTCCCAACTGTCCCTGATTTCGAGGGACTGTCCCTGATTTGGAGCAATGTCCCTCTGTCCCTCATTCCTCCTCATTTGTCCCTCATTTTGTTCTGATCTATATAGTTGTATATAAAATGCACTTTTTATCTATCAAAAAGTGTTTTGCAGTGCTAAACCTTTCATCTGATTTCTAAATTGCTGCATTTTGTAAATTCCAAAAGCCAATATAAAGGAATAATAGTGGTAAAAAAAGCACTTGTGGGTTTCACCAATCTTTTTTTTTTTTATGTACAATTCTCCTTTAACGGGGCGTGGCAAGGGGTGTGTTCTATGCCTGCCTATTTTTGCTGATAGGTGTCCCTCATTCCCATCTCAAAAAATTTAGGAGGTATGCCTTCTCATCCAACATCAGCGCCTGGCCTCACAAATGCGCTTCTGAAACATTCCATAGACACATCTCCTAAACCTTGTGGACGGCCTTCCCAGAAGAGTTGAAGCTGTTATAGCTACAAAGGGTGGGCCAACTCAATATTGAACCCTACAGACTAAAGGCCCGTACACAAGATACAAAAATCAAAAGTAAAATTTTGTCCGATGATCTGCAGATTTCCGGATTGTTAGTACGGTGCTTTCGACAGCCGATTTTTAATCGGTTGTGAACTCAACGTCTGATTTTCATTTAATTAGTATGGTTTTTGTATGAAAAAAAACATAAAAGCAAGACTACGCATGCTCAGAATTGAAAGAATGAATACAAAACTATTCAACACATGACGTCACTTTAGATGTTGTGTTCTGTCATACATGGGGTCCATCATCCCTTTAAAACTGAACACATATTAATTACACCGGTTCTGGGGCTAATTTACTGCAGATAAGGCGCTGAGCGAGTTTAATTAGCACCTTAATCAGCCACAGAGCTTTTATAATTAACCAATTCAGCCCGGACCATTTGGCTGCCCAAAGACCAGAGCACTTTTTGCGATTCGGCACTGCGTCACTTTAACTGACAATTGTGCGGTCGTGCGATGTGGCTTCCAAACAAAATTGATCTCCCTTTTTTCCCCACAATTAGAGCTTTCTTTTGGTGGTATTTGATCACTGCTGCGGTTTTTAATTTTTGCGCTATAAACAAAAAAAACAACAATTTTGAAAAAAAGAGCTATATTTTTTTACTTTTTGCTATAATAAATATCCCCCAAAAACATATAATTTTTTTTTCTCAGTTTAGGCCAATATGTATTCTTCTACATATTTTTGGTGAAAAAAACAAAAAACACAATAAGCGTATATTGATTGGTTTTCACAAAAGTTATATTGTCTACAAAATGGGGGATAGTTTTATGGCTTTTTTATTATTATTTTTTTTTTTTACTAGTAATGGCGGCGAATCAGCAATCTGCAATTTTTTATCGGGACTGCGACATTATGGCGGATGCGTTGAAAATTTTGGCACATTTTTTGGACAATTGTAATTTTTATAGCAATCAGTGCTATAAAATTGCATTGATTACTGTAAAAATGTCAGTGGCTGTGAAGGGGTTAACCACTAGGGGGCAGTGAAGGGGTTAAGTGTGTCCTATTGTGTGATCTAACTGAAAGGGGAGGGGACTGTGTAGGGGAGATGACAGATTACTGTTCATACTCCGTATGAACAGACGATCTGTCTGTTCTCCCCTCAGAGAACCGGAAACTGTGTGTTTACACACACAGATCCCGGTTCTCCGTGTGCCCCAAGCGATTGCAGGAGCCCGGCGTTGATCGTGACCGCCGGGCACTTGCATTGGCTCCATGAGCGAGCAGGGGGCGCGCACACCCCCCCTAGTGGCCATTTATGGTACCGACGTGCTAGGACAGTGATTCGCGCAGCCGAGCCATGTTGCCGCAGTACAACTGCGGCGGCTGGTTGGCATGCGGTTAATATGTGTTCGCTTTTAAAGGAATGAGGTGGCAACCCTAGTCGTACAAGAATTTTCATATAGTGAGTAACTTCTTCACGTTGGACATGAGACTAGCATGCAACAAAAAACAAACGGTTGTCTGAAAATCTGATCATGTGTATGTAGCACTAACCCCCAAAGGAGCTGCTGGTTATTTTTGGGCTTACCGTTACCTTCCGTTCTCTTTGTGGCACGTCTAGGGGATGTCCCGTGGTAGATAACCCAGTAACTTGAGGCTGACAATAGATCCACTTGAAGGGATTTTATTTGCAAACTCAAACCATTGAACAGTCTTTCAACTTGGGATCAGAGGGTTGGAAAGGAAAGTTCAGGTACTCTTATGTCAAAGTCCAAAAACGTTAGAGAACTTGCTTACTTTGACTGCATCCAGAGAATAGCCATTCGTAGTTGGATGAACACTCAGGTTGGACAGTCCCTCTCTCACAAGGCCTAGCAGCCAACAAGGTGCTACTCAGGAACAAGTCTTTGTCACAGACGTTGTTGTAGAACATGTAGGGAAACTAAGCTTTAGAACACTTGTAGGATACCTGGATCTTTCAGCCCGCTTGGCGATATCCACAAGACCGGATTCTCTCAGTTACTTCAGCCCTTCCAGGCTCTTGTTAAGAAAACCAACCCGTACGTGGTGTTCTTCTATAGAGTCCTCCCCCAGAATGTTTGAAGTACACTGGGTCTCTCCCGAACTGGAGACGTCACCCAACCACCTCAGAATCCTCCTTTAGTTTCCTTGCCTTGGGCTAGCCAGCCCCGAGGCATCAAAGTTGGGTGGATCCGCACCCCAGGCCATAGCCTTCCTGGGGGCTGGTCAGGAGGACCAGGACCATGTAATCAGCACATCATACTGGACCGGAACCCCGAACCACGTGACGTCCACATCTTAAATACCCTCTCCCAGAGGGCACAGCGAGAGGGCCACACCCACTGATCTGGCTCCGAGAGAGAGTAATTTAAGCACCTGACCAGACCATATTTCCATGCTTGCCACCAGAGACAGTGCCCCCTGTGGCCAGGCTGAACATCTCGCAGTCCAGTCAGACTGATGCCGAAGTCAAATTTAGACAAATAAACCCAAACCTAACTGCAGTTTAGGTAAAAAATGCATAGCATGTTCTCTTCAGGAGCCCAACGCTACATGTACGAGGCTTTAGACTGGGATGCCATTAAAGTTTGTGAGCGGAACAAGGCAGGTGCCCCAATACTTTTGACAATATAGTATATGTATGTTCAGGAATATAGGCTCATTACATTTGCATTCTGTGCTTCCAATTTGGACCTTCTGCCCAGTGATTGCACTTTCCTGTTCCTCTCACATTGATCGAAAACAACAGACTTTAGGTGGCAAACTGATTTTATCTCAGCGTCTGTTTAGCAGGGTTGCTTTCCGTGATTTTTGATTGCCAGGTAGTTGCTAGTGAAACTATAAAGCAAATAAATTACAGCCAATAATGTAGCAAGCACGTGAAACAGGAATGAAGCCAAAACTTTACTGTTAGGGAATGTTGCAATAAAAACTGAAACCTAGTTTTCTTATACAAGCTCAGTCTAGATTTGTGTACTTGATGTCAGAGAGCCAATTCAGTTACTGCCTTTCACCATCTCTCAGAACTTCAGCGGAAATATATGCCCCCTCATTTATACATACTTCTTACCTTGAAGTCTCACTCCTCCTGCTGTATTCTTTCATGTATAAAGTATTTTAGAAACTTCCAGAGGGAGAATGAGCCCCCCGTTGTAATCATTCAGCCAGGTTGACAGACTCTGGTGGGCAATTTGGCTTTTCAGCATCTAACAAAAAATGAAAATGTTGTCTATTTTGGATGAACTGATTATTGGTACATCTCTCATCCTGATACAGGCTTTGTCAGAGACACAGATCTGGAGTTAAGCATGATGGGACTTCAGCAGGCAATTACAGTAGTGCTGAATCTTAGCACTCATAGTGCTCTGGGGATCCTTTGTCATCTATTAAAGTTTTTGTTTTTCCAATTACTAAAGGTTTACATGGAGTTAAACATGTTAATGTAGTTTCAAAAACTTTCTATATCTTTAAATTTTCTTACCTTTCATTAACCCTTCCTGCTGCAACCTGGCAGCCCTTTTAAGTGGATGTAATGCAGGTAGATGGGGGCAGATGATTACGTTACCCATGTGATTGGCTATAATAGCGGTCATATGATCAATCCATTCTATCACAAACAGAGACCGGGAACTATTGATGAGCTTGGTCAGTGTACTGGAAGTGCGCAGTAAGCAATCTTCAGCACATAACCAGGAAGACCCCCAAAAGCATATGTGCCCTGTCTGCTCACCTGTCTGCTGATCCATCCCGCCTGCTCACCTGTCTGCTGATTCATCCCACCTGCTGGTCCTGTGTGCTGTGCCAGCCATCTGACCCATCTGCTGTTGATCCTGCCAGGCACTCATACCATTCTGCACTCTCGTGCCACCTGTGTGCTCTACCAGGGTCCCCGAGTCAGATACGTAAGGGAGGCCTTCCTCTGCACTCGGGCTCATCAGTCAGGTACGTGAGAACGTGACAGTATCAGACAGCCATGTCTGAGCCCGAGCGAGGAACCTCCCCCATGGAAGAACTGTGCCGACACCCGGCGGGTTTGACACAAGCTGTTAAAGATCTACAAGAGGGATATACTTGGCTGGAAGAACGAGTTCAAATTCTGTCATCTCCCGCCAACCCTCAAAGCGCAACCTCAGCTGGCACCTCATCCGCATAGTGATGTTACCACCAGAACCAAGGTTACCCATGCCCGAAAGATTTGCGGGTGAACGTAGCAAATACAGAGCCTTTGGTAATGCTTATGAACTCTATTTTGCCCTACAACCCCGCACCTTTTCTCCGGAAGCAACTAAAGTGGGCTTTGTTATCTCCCTGTTGACCGGTGAACCCCAAGCCTGGGCACATCGCCTTCTGCAACAAAAGGCTGAATTGCCAAACAACCTCACCACATTCTTTGTCGCTATGTCACAACTTTATGAGGACCCCCAGCAGACTGCCACTGCTGAGGGCACATTACATGCACTTCAGCAAGGCCGTAGAGCGGCAGAGGACTACGTGGCCGAGTTCAGGCGTTGGAGTTCTGATACCAATTGGAACGATGCGGCCCTTCGTTGCCAATTTCGTATGGGACTATCTGATGCTCTAAAGGATGAACTGGCACAAGTAGGGATACCCCAATCTCTGGACAAACGTATTTACGTTGTCAATTCAGATCGACTGACGCCTAAGGGAACATCACTCCAAAAGATCCATAGGTCAATATCGGCTAACTTGGATGCCGAAAGTTCCCAGTTTCTCCAGACAGACTCCTCCTGCTCCAGTAGCTCCGGCTTCCTCTGAGCCCATGCAGTTAGGTTTTCTTCGTCCTTCTCTCACCACGGAGGAATGACTGCTCAGACGAATCAATAACCTCTGTATGTACTGCGCGGGACCCGGCATTATGTGAGTGTCAGTACTAGAATCCCTTTAGGACCCAGCACAACTCACCTGACACAGCCTGTGTCTGGGAAACAACAGTGATTGGCCTGCTCACGTTTAAATCACCTGTATCAGCATTCAGTCAGCGCTCGTGTTAGAGTTCACTCGTGTTTGATCCAGCTGATATTTGCTCTGTGACTTTCGTGTTTGACCCGGCTTGTTTGACCCTCCGTACTTGCTTCTGATTCTGTACCGTTTGGATTCTGATCTACCTGTGTATGACCCAGCTTGCCTAGACTACGCTTTGCCTGATTCTACTAGTACCCTCATCTGCAGCAGTGAACCACAAGGTCCAGCAATCATCTATCCTCATCTACAGCAGTGAACTACAAGGTCCAGCAATCATCTATCCTCACCTACAGCAGTGAACTACAAGGTCCAGCAATCATCTACCTTCGTCTGCAGCGGTGTACTACTAGTCCCAGCTGACCTGCTCTGCTTAGACCAGCTCATGGTATGTGCTTTGAACTCTTTGTATAATCAGCACACCTGAACTGTTACTTGTTATCTGCACCTAGCCTGACAGTGAGGTCTTGTCCTGCAAAGATGCGTAAGTGCCTCTCAATCTCTTCAACGCATATTTCTCTCTTACCTAACCAAGCCTCTCACCTTGCTCTCCCCATCATGTTACAGCTCCCAGTAAAGAGTATCCAGGTATCCATCAGAATTGATTCCAGAGCCTACAGCTGTTTCATAGACTTGATGTTTGCAGCCAAACACCTCATTCCACTTCAACCAAAGACCCGGGGACTAGCCGTACATCTTGCTGATAGCTCTGTCATTAAATCTGGTCCGGTCACACAGTAGACTGTCCCTTTGCTGGTTATCATTGGTTTCCATCAGCAAGAGTTTTTACACCTAGATGCCATTTCATCACCTCTGTTCCCCATTATCTTAGGTATGCCCTGGCTGCAGGTCCATAATCCCCACATCAACTGAGCCACTGGAGAAATCAAATTTCCTTCAAGTTATCATTGCCTGCAAGAGGCCTCAGTCAACCCCTCACCCTTGCTCTGCCTTGACACAGATCCTGAATTACGTCAATCAATCCCAGTGGCATACCACGATTTTCTGGATGTGTTCAGAAAGAAGGTTGCAGAGACCCTTCCTCCCCATAGATCCTACGACTGCCCTATTTAACTGTTACCAGGGGCTGAGGTCCCCTTTGGAAGGATTTTCCCTTTAACCGAGCTTGAGTTGGGCACGCTGAAGGACTATATTGATGACAACCTTAAAAACTGATTTATTCCCCCCATCTACTTCTCCGGCTGGCGCAGGCATCTTCTTTGTTGAAAAGAAGGACCATTCACTACTCCCCTGCGTAGACTACCGAGAATTGAACAAGATTACTGTCAAAAACCGTTACCCACTGGCTCTTGTGCCCGAACTGTTTCAAAGACTGGGAACCGCAGTCATTTTCACTAAACTGGATCTCTGGGGTGCATACAACCTAATTCGTATTCGAGAAGGAGATGAGTGGAAAACGGCTTTTCATACCAAATTCTGGTACCTAGTCATGCTTTTTGGGTTATGCAACGTGCCAGTCACTTTTCAGCACTTTGTCAATGACATTTTTCGTGACTATCTGAACTTGTACATCATTGTGTACCTGGATGACATCCTGATTTTCTCCTCCACAGTAGATGACCACCATAGGCATGTCCGAAATGTGCTAACCCGACTCCGGCAGCATGGCCTCTACGCCAAACTGGAGAAGTGCGAATTTGAACATCAGTGTATCCAGTTCTTAGGTCTGATAATCTCTGTTAAAGGCATCAAGATGGAGCCTCAGAAAGTCACCGCCATCTTAGATTGGCCAGTTCCTGTGGATAAAAGGGGGTTCAGTGCTTCAACGGGTTTGCCAACTTCTACTGGAAGTCTATTGGGGGTTCTCTTCTATTATTGCCCCCATTACCGAACTAACTAAACAAGGAACCTGATTCCTCTGGTCCCCCAAAGCGCAATCAGAATTTGAAGCCCTCAAAAAACTGTTCACTTCAGCCTCTATCTTGAAGCACCCTGACCCTACCTTACCCTTTGTTCTTGAAGTTGACGCCTCAGAAGTTGCAATAGGGGCTGTGCTGTCTCAACGTCAAGGAGCTAAAGCCCTAACCTACTTAGTTGCTTTCTTTTCCCCCAAATTATCTACAGCGGAAAGAAATTATGATGTAGGAGACCATGAGCTTTTGGCCATCAAGGCCGCATTAGAAGAATGGCATTTACCTGAAGGTGCGTCACATCCAATTCTGGTCTATACGGACCACAAGAATTTGGAATATCTGAGAACGGCTAAGAGATTAAAACCACGGCAGGCAAGGTGGGCACTTTTTTTCTCTAGATTCTCATTCCATATAACGCACAAGTCAGGGTAGAAGAATACAAAATCAGATGCACTCTCACGTATGTTCAACAACTCTGAGAGATCCACACTTCCAGACACCATCTTTCCCTTAGGGAACTTTCTCTTACTACAGAAGAATCTGAAATCCCCAATCAAACAGGCTTCTGCTAAGGTTGCTTTGTCTTCTGAAACCAGCTTACAGGCACAGGATGGCCTACTGTGGCATGAAGGTAAAATTGTTGTACCTAAGGGCTTAAGGGTGGCAGTACTGGAGGTCTGTCTTGACCACAAGCTGGCCGGGAACTTCGGTGCCTTGAAGATGGCCGAACTGGTACAACACAGATTCTGGCCTTAGATGGTAGACGATTGTAAGAGTTATGTAGAGTCTTGTACTACTTGCTCCCGAAGCAAGAACAGCAGGGTAAAAGCCTGAGGTTTACTGAAGCCATTGCCCGTTCCAGAGAGACCCTGGAAAATGATCTCAATGGACTTCATTGTGGAACTCCCTCTGGCAGAAGGTTTTTCTACCATCTTCGTGGTGGTGGACAGGCTGTCCAAAATGGCCCAATTTTTGCCCATGAAAGGAACACCTTCGGCTGTGGAAACTGCAAAAATATTCATCAAAGAAATCATAAGGCTCCATGGAGTCCCAGCCAACATCGTGTCCGCCCAGGGTGTCCAGTTCCCCACCAGGTTCTGGAAAGCTCTGTGTGGGTCCCTAAAGATCAATTTGGCATTCTCCTCCGCATACCGCCCTTAGACGAATGGGCAAATGGAAAGAACCAATCAGACCCTGGAGCAGTACCTCCGTTGCTTTTCTTCATTCTCACAAGATGACTGGGTCACTTTACTCCCCATTGCCAATTTTCCCTTATAATAACTCTTCCCATTCTGCCATCAAACTCCATTTTTTGTTATTACAGCTTTCAACCATTGTTCCTGCCTAGTGCCATACCTTAATTCTCAATCCCTGCAGTCTCTGAAACTATAGATTTCTTCTCTAAAAACAACAAACTATTACAAGAGAACATGACCAAAACACAAGAGTACAATAAAAAGATCTTTGACAGGAAAAAACTAGGAGAACTAATTCTGGAACCTGGCAACCAGGTATTTTTGTCTACAGTGAACTTGAAAATGGCTCACCCTCAAGAAAATTGGGCCCTAAGTTTGTGGGCCCCTTCCCTGTAAAGAGAAAGATCAATGATGTAGCTTATGAGCTGGAATTACCCGATTCACTTAAAGTTCACCCCGTCTTCCATGTGACTCTTTTGAAACCTGCTGTTCTGAATCCCTTCCCTGAATGAGGTACTGGTCCACCGGAGACTGTAATAGTCAATGGAGAGGAGGAATTTGAGGTGGAGGCAATCAGGTTCAGTATCTAATTAAATGGAAGGGGTATGGGCCGAAAAATAACTCTTGGGAGCCTGAAAGCAATATTCATGCTAAAGAACTAATCCAATCCTTCAAGAGATCCCATGCTGTGAAGTTGGTCCAATTGGGCATCCGGAGGCTGCCCTTTAGGAAGGGGCAGTGTCATGGATCTGCTACCTAAGGGTTAACTTAGTCCAGGCTGATTTCAGTAAATGGCAACATGGCTGCCTCATTTAAACACTTCAGCAGCACTGTGTCCTTGTTGTCTGATCTGCAGCTCTGTGCATGTTTTTTCCCGGAAGATCTGATACCTGCTCCTGTTTGACCCGGCTTGTTTTGAGAGTGTTTCTGTTATCTGCCTGCATCTGACCCTTGGCTTGTTTGACAATTCCTTCTGCCTGCTCCTCTTGTACCTCCATTACCAGCCTGATTAACGACCCGGCCTGCCTGACGTTCCGAGACTCTCCTCCAGTCTGCTATACTTACCTACTGCAGCCATTCAGCTCCAGTCCCGGTTTGCCTCACCTGTCTGCTCACCTGTCTGCTCATCCATTCAGTCTGCTCACCTGTCTGCTGATCCATCCAGTCTGCTCACCTGTCTGCTGATCCATCCAGTCTGCTCACCTGTCTGCTGATCTATTCAGTCTGCTCACCTGTCTGCTGATCTATTCAGTCTGCTCACCTGTCTGCTGATCCATCCAGTCTGCTCACCTGTCTGCTGATCCATTCAGTCTGCTCACCTGTCTGCTGATCCATTCAGTCTGCTCACCTGTCTGCTGATCCATCCAGTCTGCTCACCTGTCTGCTGATCCATTCAGTCTGCTCACCTGTCTGCTGATCCATTCAGTCTGCTCACCTGTCTGCTGATCCATCCAGTCTGCTCACCTGTCTGCTGATCTATTCAGTCTGCTCACCTGTCTGCTGATCTATTCAGTCTGCTCACCTGTCTGCTGATCCATCCAGTCTGTTTACCTGTCTGCTGATCCATCCAGTCTGCTCACCTGTCTGCTGATCCATTCAGTCTGCTCACCTGTCTGCTGATCCATTCAGTCTGCTCACCTGTCTGCTGATCCATCCAGTCTGCTCACCTGTCTGCTGATCCATCCAGTCTGCTCACCTGTCTGCTGATCCATTCAGTCTGCTCACCTGTCTGCTGATCCATTCAGTCTGCTCACCTGTCTGCTGATCCATCCAGTCTGCTCACCTGTCTGCTGATCTATTCAGTCTGCTCACCTGTCTGCTGATCTATTCAGTCTGCTCACCTGTCTGCTGATCCATCCAGTCTGCTCACCTGTCTGCTGATCCATTCAGTCTGCTCACCTGTCTGCTGATCCATTCAGTCTGCTCACCTGTCTGCTGATCCATCCAGTCTGCTCACCTGTCTGCTTATCTATTCAGTCTGCTCACCTGTCTGCTGATCTATTCAGTCTGCTCACCTGTCTGCTGATCTATTCAGTCTGCTCACCTGTCTGCTGATCCATCCAGTCTGCTCACCTGTCTGCTGATCTATTCAGTCTGCTCACCTGTCTGCTGATCCATCCAGTCTGCTCACCTGTCTGCTGATCCATCCAGTCTGCTCACCTGTCTGCTGATCCATCCAGTCTGCTCACCTGTCTGCTGATCTATTCAGTCTGCTCATCTGTCTGCTGATCTATTCAGTCTGCTCACCTGTCTGCTGATCCATCCAGTCTGCTCACTTGTCTGCTGATCCATTCAGTTTGCTCACCTGTCTGCTGATCCATCCCGCCTGCTGGTCCTGTCTGCTGTGCCAGCCACCTGACCCATCTGCTGTTGATCCTGCCAGGCACTCATACCATTCTGCACTCCCATGCCATCTGTCTGCTCTACTAGGGGCCGCGAGTCAGATATGTAAGGAAGGCCTTCCTCTGTACTATCGGGCTCAACAGTCGGGTATATGAGAACGTGACAGATTAGCTGTGGCCAGTCACAGCTAATCACAATACACAGTGAATGCACACTTTCATTCAGTAAAAATCTTTGCTTATAGCAGTGAAATTCGCTGCTATACTGCCAGGGCTGGGCTCAGCCCTTCCTTCTCTGAGCTGGTCGCTCGGCTGTCGGCTAATTGCCAGCTCCTATCTCTCCACAGTTACTCAGCTGTTGATGATATCCTGCTTGTCAGTCCTGCCTACTTAAGCTGTCCAGTCCAGAGGATCTCTGCCTTCGCCTGGGTCAACATCACAAAAACTCCTGCGATCCTGTTCAAGGTTTGCTTTGCTGACACCCCATCCTACTTGCTGTTCCACTACATTGATCCCTGACTTCTGGCTTGGCTGACTATCCATTCCGGTTACTGAACTTTGGCTATGTTTTGACTACGTTTTTTCTTTTTACTTTTATTATTAAACAAATGTGATTTAACTGTACTTCTATCTTGGTCTGATTTCATGGCTTCTGACATATAAGCAATCATAGGGGGTTATTTATGAAAGGCAAATCCACTTTGCACTGCAAGTGCACTTAAAAGTGCACTGAAAGTGCACTTGGAAGTGCAGTCGCTCAAAATCTAAGGGGTAGATCTGAAATGAGGGGAGGCTCTGCTGATTTTATCATCCAATCATGTGCAAGCTAAAATGCTGTTTTTTATTTTCCTCGCATGCCCCCCTCAGATCTACAGCGACTTTAGTTCCAAGTGCACTTGCAGTGCAAAGTAGAATTTTCTTTAGTAAATAACCCCCATAGTGTGTAAAAAAAAAAAAAAAAGTCACTTCCCCAGAGTGGTCCAGTGTTACTATGCTAAAACTGTATTACTCTGGTCACAGTATGTAAAAAAAGAGAGAGGGGAGCTATTATTTGGGGATGTAAATGCTTATTATGTAAAATGTTGCCATTTCTTTCAATGATTATGATAATGATGCATTGCCCACTAGTGATGTTGCATTGTAGTGCTGAATGTTGAATCTTTCTAAGTTTGTAACTTGCATATGAAAAAAACAATAACAAGAATAAAAAAAACAACAAAAAAAAATCACAAGCATTTTCAGAAAAAAGTCAGCAAAGCCAGCTTCAGTGTTTCATGACAGGTTCACTTGAAATCAGCCATTGCTGTCTGGCTGGGATCCAATCATGTAACTTCCTGCACGCAGTGCCCAGGCGATCGCACGCTGTCACGGGAGCTCTTATTGCCAAACTTGTTTTTTCAGAATAAACAAAGTTCTTCCTTCTCTTTTCTGATGCCGGTCAGTGACTCATCTCACCCTCTGTATCAGAAGCAGCAGGATCTCCGATGATCAGAATTAGGGATCAATCTGTGACTCTTCTGATTTGCACACATAATGCTGAGCCACATATCCAGGATAGGGATGAGGACATGACAAAAAAATAAAATAAATAATGAAAGCTTTGCACTAAGTGAATTCCACACTCCTTAGGGTCCTTTCACACGGGGCGGATCAGTTCTGATCCGCCCCGTGGATATCCGTTTGCTCAGCGGGGATCACTCCGCCGATCCCCGCTGAGCAGGGAGATGACAGCTCCGTCTCTGCACACTGCGCAGGGACGGACCTGTCACAGCGCCGCTCTCCCCTATGGGAGATCGGATGACGACGGACCGCAGTGCCCGTCGTCACCCGATCCAATCCGCAGACGGATGGAAAAATAGCTTTTTCCTCCGTTACACTTATTCGGATCGGAGCGGGTCGGATGTCAGCGGACATGTCACCGCTGACATCCGACGCTCCATAGAGCTCTATGGAGCACCCGTTCAGGTCCGCCTGAAAAACTGACAGGCGGGCCTGAACGGGACGTCAGTGTGAAAGAGGCCTAAGAGTAAGGTCCTGGTCACATGACTCCTATCAAGGCATTAGTCGTGTGATCACTATCAAACAGAAGATGAATCACTCAGGCAAAGCTTATAAATGGATCACTCAGTATAAATGTCAGCTTCCTCCAAGCCCTATCAGCTGATCCCATGTGAGTAATACCTTGGCAATGGTCACATGACTAACAGATCACACACTTAGAGCTCTTTTTTTTGACATTCAAGCAGAAATGGACAAACTAAATTGTGTAAAAGAGAAGAAGTCAATGGAGGAAACTATTTTGTTGTACTAAACTGATCTGCAAGCTTTTCTTTCAAAGGCAGAACAGAGGGTGCAAAACTGTTTTTTTTTGTTTTTTTTGCTATTATTTTATCTGTATTCATTTTTATATTTGCAATGATCGCTTACAAACCGTCCTTGGGAACATTAAAGTGATTCTAAGGGTTTGTGGGTTTATTCATTTTTTTTTTAATAACAAACATATCATACTTACCTTCACTGTGCAGCTCGTTTTGCACAGAGTGGCCCTGAACCTGGTCTTCCGGGGTCCCTGATGGCTCTCTCGGCTTCTGCCCGCATCAGATAACCCCCTCGGAGAATCGCTGTCCTGGGGAGGTTACCTTGCAGGCGCGCTCCCGAGTCCATCATTTGCTATCTATAGCTGCCGAATGTAAGACTCGGCCTTGCCCCCTGCGCCCATGTCATTGGATTTGATTGACAGCAGTGGGAGCCAATGGCTGCGCTGCTATCAATCTATCCAATCAGGAGCCGAGAACCCCGGGTGAGTTGAACCACTTTATTATATATTTTGAATATATCAACCATGGTGCCATGATGATTGAAGCGGCAATACCAGCCATTGTCTGCAAAATATGGCTCACCACCGGTGTGACCCCCCTGCAATAAGGTTGGTGACCGCTGCTATGGGCTCTAGCCCCAGATCATTTGCAGACCTAGCAACGCCCCTGACCAGGCCCATTGCACCTCAGCACTCATGGTTAGAAGCAGTTGTGGAATATGGAAATAGCTTTTCACATTTCTTTTGTAAAATAAACATATCAGTGCCTATGACACCCCAACATAAGTAAGCCCCATCTGTCTGTATACAATGATATAACATTCATTGTATGGTGGAGTGATTGTCATTCCAAATATCATGGTATGGTGAGGATTGAGCAATTGTGCACAGGCGCCGACTACAGCTGATCGTAAACTCAGCTGTTCGGCACCTCCGTTCTACGCAAGCGCTGCGCCTGCGCAGTTTCCGGCCAGGCATTGTTCGATAGGGTGCATTTCTCGACAGGAAAAAATTAATAAACGTAAACAAGTAAAAGTGAGATGTGTACTTAACCACTTCCCACCCGGCCACTGCATATGTATGGCCGGGTGGGCGCTCTCTTCTTCTGAGTGGATGTTCAGGATGGAACGTCCCTCATAAGGAGGAGGATCGTGCTCGCACGTGCCCACGCAGCGGCGCGATCATGTTGTGCTTGTGTCACCCGGACATGGTGCATCTTGGATCGGCAGAAGAGCTCTGTGATTGACCCTCCTGATCACATGATGGCCATGTCCAATCAGGACCGTCATGTGATCTAAACAAACAGCCGGTTGCTAGGCAATCGGCTCTCCTCTCCGAAGTTGTCGGTGAGGAGAGGAAAGCGGATCTCTGCAGCCGGCTGGTGATCAGTGAGTATGAGCTGTTTTTTACAGCTTTTTACTCACTGATCACCAGTCTAGAGCCCCACACAATGTAAAATACACAGTGAACAAAAGTAAACACACATGTCCTCACATAGTAATGATCCCTAAAACACATGTCCCCCACATATATAACAGTAAAATCACATGTCCCATGATCATTTGCACACATATGTCCGTGATCACCTGTGCACATCTGTACATGATCATTTGCATGTACATATGTCCGTGATCACACAAACCAATTTTTATACACTTAATGGGATTTTCTTTTTTACCAAAAATATGTTGAAGAATAAATTGTGGCTTAAATTTATGACAAAATTAGATTTTATTGGATTTCTTTTAAAATAGAATAAAGAAAATATTGTTTTTATTCCAAATCTCCACTCTTTTTTCGCTTATATCACAAAAAAATAAAAAAAATTGAGTCGTGAATAAATACCACCAAAAGAAAGCTCTATTTGTGCACACAAAATGGTAAAAATTTCATTTGGGTACAGCGTAGCATGACTGCGCAATTCTTACTGAAAGTGCGAGAGCGCTGAAAGCTGAAAATTGGTCTGGGAAGGAAGGGGGCAAAAATGCCCGGTATTGATGGGGTTAAATAAACTTATTGCACAGTGCCCGTGTAAATATGACAAAGAATATGAAAGTGCTAATGTGCATTCAATAAGTGGTGGTGCGGTGTTTTGTTGGAATTTTTATATCATGTGTTACAACCTTTGGAGGGTGTTTTCACAATAATTATGACCTGTTAGGCCCCTTTCACACGGACGATTCGTTCAGGTCTGCCTGTCAGTTTTTCAGGCGGACCTGAACAGATGCTCCATAGAGGTCTATGGAGCGTCGGATGTCAGCGGTGACATGTCCGCTGACATCCAACCCGCTCTGATCCGAAAAAGTGTGACGGAGGAAAAAATAGGATTTTTATATACAGCTTACCTGTAAAATCCTTTTCTTGAGAGTACATCACGGGACACAGGAGCTTCATTACATAGTGGGTTATATAGGCACCTCTGGTGATTGGACACTGGTTAACCCCAATTAAGGAGAATTCCTCCCCTATATAACCCCTCCCATATGGGAGGTACCTCAGTTTTGTAGCAAAGCAATAAGAAACCACGTAAAACCCAAGAGGGACGGGAGCCTTGTGTCCCGTGATGTACTCTCAAGAAAAGGATTTTACAGGTAAGCTGTATATAAAAATCCTATTTTCTTGATCATACATCACGGGACACAGGAGCTCATTACATGGGGGATGTCCCAAAGCAATGCTCAGATTGAGGGGAGGGAGACACAGATCATAATTATAGACCGCCAGGGACCGGAGGACCTAAACTGCAGCCTGCAGTACACTGCACCCAAAGGCGATATCCTCTTGCCCTCTGACATCCACCTGATAAAATCTGGTGAATGTGTGGACTGATGACCAAGTTGCAGCCTTAAAGATCTGAGCCAGGGAGGCCTGGTGATGCACTGCCCAAGAAGCAGTTACAGCCCTAGTAGAGTGCGCTTTCACTTGAAAAGGAGGGATTTTCCCTTTAACACTATAGGCTTGAGAAATAATCTGTCTAATCCACCTTGAGAGAGTGGATTTTGACGCCGCCTGGCCCTTCCTAGGGCCTTCCGGCAAAATAAATAAGCAATCAGTTTTCCTTATCTGAGCAGTTGCTTGAAGATAGATACTGATTGCTCTAACCACATCCAAAGTGTGCAAAGATTCTTCTTCTGCGGACTGTGGGTCCGGAAAAAAGGATGGTAGGATTACATCTTGATTCAAATGGAATCCCGAAACCACCTTAGGTAGAAAGGACCTGTTGGGACGCATTACCACCCGATCCTTATGAATAATTAGATACGGTTCCTTGCTGGAGAGAGCTGCTAGTTCTGACACTCTTCTAGCCGTGGATATGGCTACCAAGAAAACCAATTTTTTAGTCAGGAGAACTAATGATGCCAGATGCAAAGGTTCAAATGGTTGCCCCTGCAAAGCCGAGAGAACCAAATTCAGATCCCATGGGCCTACCGGAGGTTTGACTGGCGGCCTTATCCGCATGGCCCCCTGGATGAAAGCCTGCACCAGGGAATGCGATGCAAGTGGCTTCTGAAAAAACACTGACAAGGCCGAAATCTGCACCTTGATAGTGCTTATGGCCAAAATTATTTCTAGGCCTGACTGGAGGAAGGCCAAGATCCTGCTAATTTCTAGGATGCCATTTCCTGAGTTCACACCAGGAAACATATGCCCTCCAGATTTTGTAATAAATAAGCCTGGGGGCCGGCTTTCTGGCATTGAGTAGAAAGGACTGGCCTCGAAAGGCCACGGTCTCTCAGAATGTGGGTCTCAGCAGCCAAACCGTCAAATTCAGACTGTGTAAAGCAGGATGGTAGATTGGACCCTGTGAGAGCAGATCTGGCCGGAGAGGGAGGATCCACGGCCTGCCTACTGCCAATTTCATGATCTCTGCGTACCACGGTCGCCTGGGCCAAGCCGGGGCTACCAAAAGAATCTATTTTGTCTCCCTCTTGACTCTTCCCAGGAACCGCAACAGAAACGGGCACGGGGGGAGGCATAAATCAGATTGTACTGATCCCAGGGAACTGTCAAAGCATTTGACCCCTGAGTAAGTGTATCTCTTGTCCTTGACACAAAATTGTCCAGTTTTCTGTTGAACCTGGACGCAAACAGATCTACGTCTGGAGTACCCCACCTGCGACATGTTCCGAAACACGTCGGGGTGCAGAGCCCATTCTCCTGGGCACAACTGCTGGTGGCTCAGAAAATCCGCCTGCCAATTTTCCACTCCTGGAATGAAGACTGCAGAAAGGCACAGAACATGCTTTTCTGCCCAGACAAGTATGTGATTCACCTCTTTTTGCGCAACCAGACTCCTGGTACCGCCCTGGTGATTTATATAAGCCACTGCTGTGGCATTGTCGGACTGAACCCGAACAGGGAGACCTCGTAGTCTGTAAGACCACTTTATGAGAGCCATATAAACTGCCCGGATCTCCAAGACATTTATGGGCAATAGCTTCTCGATCGCAGACCATTTCCCCTGCGAGCACGTCTCCTCCAACACTGCTCCCCAGCCTGTCAGGCTGGCATCTGTCGTGATAATCTTCCATGGAAGAGGAAAAAAAGTTTTGCCCTTCAGAAAATTCTTGGTTTGTAACCACCAGACGAGACTCTTGCGTGTCCCTGGGGATAGACGCATAGGAAGATCCAAGGATTGGGGCTTCCTGTTCCAAGCCGCAAGGATGCTTCTTTGCAGAGGCCTTGAGTGGTACTGGGCGAATGGGACGGCCTCGAAGGAGGCGACCATTTTCCCTAACAGTCTCATGCACAATCGAATGGGGGAAGATCTCCTGCCCAGAATTATGCGCACCAGATCCCCAATGGCCAAGGCTTTTGGCCTTGGAAAAAACACCTTGCCCTGAGCGGTGTCGACAATCATACCCAGGTATTCCAACCTGGTGGCAGGCTGTAGGGACGACTTTTCTAGGTTTATAATCCAACCTAGGCATGCCAGGTGTTCTAGCATTCTGGTAACGCTGTGGTTCAAGAATGCTACTGTTTTCTCCATGAGAAGCAAATCGTCTAGATAAGCCATGACGGCTATACCCTGAGCTCTTAGGTTTGCCAAGAGAGGGTCCAGAATCTTTGTGAAGACTCGAGGGGCCGTAGCAAGCCTGAACGGCAAGGCCACAAATTGAAAATGGCGCCGCTCTACCGCGAACCTTAGATATTTTTGGTGTGCGGGAAAAATTGGCACATGGAGATATGCATCCTTGATGTCTATTGATGCCATAAACTCTCCCTCTTGCAGGGAGGAGACCACAGTGCGGATTGACTGCATTCGGAAGGACCGGATGCGTAAAAAACAGTTCAGATCCTTCAGATCCAGGATAGGTCTGACACTTCCATTTGGCTTCGGAACAGTGAAGAGATTCGAGTAAAACCCTGAACCCTGTTCTTTTGGGTCCACTTCTACTATCACCCCCTGGGATAGTAAGTGATCTAAGGTCAGAAATAGCGGTTTTTGCTTACTGGATCCCTGGGGATCCTTGACCTTAGAAAGCGAGAAGGTGGAATCTCCTGAAACTCTAGCCTGTAGCCCAGAGATACCGAAGAGATCACCCACTTGTCCCGGATCTCTTCCCGCCAGGCTTCTGCAAACTGCAGGAGCCTTCCCCCCATTCGGCCGAGCGGAGGCGCCCCTTCACAAGGAAGCTTTTGGGCTCTGCTTGGCAGGCTTTCGCCCCCAGGATTTCTTCTGCCCCTAGGCCCGGCCCTGAACCTTTCCTGTAGAGGAGGGTTGAGAAGGCCGTCGCCACTGCTTAGAGCTTGATGCTCCGGGAGAGAGAGAACGCCTAAATGGACGTTTGCTCCTTTTGACTGGAAGGAGAGTAGATTTACCCCCTGAAATTTTTTGGACGAATTTGTCTAATTCTTCTCCAAACAAACGTTCCCCTTTAAACGGGAACCCAATCAAATGCTTCTTGCATGACAGCTCAGCTGCCCAATTCTTTAGCCATAGGGTCCTTCGCATGTGTATCAACATGAGGGACAAATGAGATGCTTAATGGACAGAATCCAAAATCGAATCAATCGTGAAACACAGAATTTGAGGTATTTCTGCATAATTCTCTACTTCCTCACTGGGAAGGAGCCCAAGCATCTACTTAACCTGTTCCTTGAGGAACTGACACAACCCCACGGCTGTGACTGTAGGTTGCACCACAGCGCCAGTAATGGAAAAGTAGGCTTTTAATAATGTTTCCAGCTTCTTATCAGTTGGATCTTTAAATACCTGAGCATTATCCAACGGACAGGTCAGGTTTTTATTCGCGCAAGAAACAGCCGCATCGACAGATGGGACCCCCCACTTCTTGGTCAAACTTTCCTCCAGAGGATAATGCATAGAAAACCTTTTTAGGAGGAGCAAACAGTTTATCGGGATGTCCCCAATCCTCATACAACAATTCATCCATTAAGGGATGAATTGGAAAGGAATAAGCAGTCTGTGGGACTTTCCTGACTCCCAGGGAAGAAACAGAGGACGTAGCGACTTCAGCAGCAGGCATTCTGAATGTGGTACGCACCAATTCAGTATAATACTGCACCTGTTTTCTGAGCGCCTGGGAGGAGGGGACTCTCTCCTCTTCCTCTGATTCCTCCGACTGCTCAAGATCCCTGTCCCAAGATAGGGATCTCTCCTCATTGTCAGAAGAGTCATCTGAAAGAGGAATCTCAGCAGAGGGAGGGGATCTACCCCTTTTCCTGCTATCTTTCAGGGAAGCTGAAATAAAATTCATTATTCTCCCTTCAAAACCCTCCAATGTAGCCCTAAGGGAGTCCTCAGTGACATATACCGGGGCTGAAACGTTAGGAGAGGCTGCAAAACCCGACAGGGGCACTGACTCATCCTGTGAGGCTGTCTCCAGTCTTGCAGGGGGGGATGGTAACTTACAGGCATTTTTAGAACCCCTGGACCTAGGCGGTGATTTACCAGTGCCCTTGTTACCTCCCCCTGAGACCCTCTTACGAGGAAACATAGTCCTAAGCTACAAAGCAGAGGTACTAGTACAAAGTGCAATCACTGTTGTGCTTAAAGTCTCACAATAAATATATATGCTTAAACTGCACAACCTGATGCTGAGTAGGTGTCTAAGGTTTGCCTGGATCCAATCCCTTGGGATGCTTACTGCCCACAGCTCCTGTGTCTCCACTTACAGCCCCCTGACGCTCTGGGCTTTTTAAATCTGCCGCCTGGCGCCTGCGCAGTGCAGCGCCGTGCACACTGATGTGCACGGCTCACAACCACACTCCCCCCTCCGTCATTAGCCCGGGAGCTCGCTCGGTGCGCGTGCATGCGGACCGCGGAATCCAGGGGGGGGAAAGGGAATCTCCATCAGAGCTGTGAGGGACCCCCAGACTATGTGGGACCCCTGTATTACCTCTATTGTGGCAGGGATTGCAGTCGAGACGTGAGACAGCTGGAGAACCAGGCTTCACTGAGCGTGTGTACTGAAAAGGCATGTAAGTATGCATCAGGCTGTTCTTACTCCCTCTAGTGGATACCAGGTAAGACATACTACTACTCAATGAAGAAATCCATAATATATATAGGATTAACTTCCCTTACCTGTCCTCGCTGCAGGAATTGCTAAAAACAGACAGATTCCAGCCTTCACCCATCACGGCGGGCAGAGTTGTGCCAACCTTCAGGTTTTTTTGGGGTTCGTTCTCAGAAGAACCTCCTACCTGGACCTTGTAAAAGACTCTGCCAGAAACTTTCCTGCCACTATGTAAATAGTACACCAAATCTGGTTTTCCCAGAGCCCAGTCTTCCAATAGGAGAGGACTTACAGGCCAAACCTCGTTTCTTCGGATGACGAGGCCCGGGTACCATACCATCTTGGGAGTCAAAATATCGGCCCGAGATATGGATCCGGTTTGTTGTAGCCCTTAGGCCCCCGCAGGGACCTGCACAGAGCTTTCTTCATAGCACATGTTTTACGTGACCAACCACCATAGACACTGGCGAAAAAACTGAGGTACCTCCCATATGGGAGGGGTTATATAGGGGAGGAATTCTCCTTAGTTGGGGTTAACCAGTGTCCAATCACCAGAGGTGCCTATATAACCCACTATGTAATGAGCTCCTGTGTCCCGTGATGTATGATCAAGAAAACTATTTTTCCATCCATCATCGGATCGGATCGGGTGACGAAGGACTCTACGGTCCGTCGTCATCCGATCTCCCATGGGGGAGAGCGGCGCTCTGACAGGTCCATCCCTGCGTAGTGTGCACTCACCAAATAGCCTCATCCCCCCCTCCGGGGGTACTGCATAGTCACAGTATGTGCCACTGTGTAGAAACCCTTGGACCCCTGGCACGTACTTCACTGGTATTGGCAATGTTTTCACTCATCAATTCTTACATGTGATGGCTGCATTCCTTTTATTTTTTAGGCTTTCTTGTGTCTCATTTTATCTTGTGATGCAGCCAGAAAGTCTTTACTGCTGTGGGTTGGCTGGCACCTGTTGTTCCACTAGCTTGTACTCTGCAGCTATGGGTATGAAACGAAATAGAAGGAATGGGGGCAAATGGATGGCTGCCAGAGTCGCTATGATTGCTTGGAAGCTGGACGCGATGTTATGACATCATGCCCGGCCTCTGCATTCAAACGAATGGTGGCGCCTCTGATGGGAAGCCGTGATCGTTCATTTTTATTTATTTTTTGTTGATTTTAGGCATCCCAACTTAGAGGTGAGATGTGGGGTCTTATTGACCTCATAGCTCACTTATAAAGAGGACCGATCCTGCCATATTCCAATAACAAGTTTACATTCCTTGTAATAGGAATAAAAGTTATAAAAAAAATGTTTTTTTTTTAAGTGTCAAAATGCACGCAGAAGCAAACTCAAACATAAGTCCCTCCCACATATAAAAATGGTGTTCAAACCACACATGTGAGGTATCGCCGCAAACGTTGGAGCGAGAGCAATAATTCTCCTCTGTAGTTCAAAATGTAGCGGATGACATTTGGGATCAAATGTCACACACCTGTAAATTTAGTTTTTGGCCTCAGAACAGTAAAGGTTCTGAGGGTTTATTGTGTAGGTAGCCTTAAAGTGGAAGTAAACCCTCCTATCGTTTTCAGTCAAGGAAGCTGCCATCTTGGACTCTAATATTTCTTCAACTGACAAAATGCTGTACATGTGATTAGTTATGATACCAGCCATTGGATGGTTTGAAAGTTTGGTTGAGAGCACAACCAATGTGAAAGTTAGCATTTCTGGTATGCCGGGAATGTAAGTGTTTTTTGAAACTGGGTTTACTCCCGCTTTAACACTGGTCTGGCCAGGCTGTGTTTGGAAGTTCTGCCTGGTCATGTGAGCGGTGAGGTGCACATGACAGGCAAGAACCAAGTCTGGTTGAATGTTTGGGTATCGGCCTTCTCTGAGCCAATCAGTGGGAGTGCCGGGGCCCGCTGAGGAGTCTGGGGTACTTAAATGGGTGTGGGTCACGTGTTTTGGTTCCGGAGTTGTTTGAGAGACCCGTGTGGTCTGTTCTGGTTTCAGGACCGGGGTAGCCCCATGAGGGGTCCCGGTCACGGGGTGTTCGACACCCCGCAACATGTTCCTGTCAGTGGCCCCTGATAGACCCGCCTGGTCTGGGATAGGGATCTGTCTGTTCCCGAGTCTCGGAAACCGGCTGGTCCGAGGCGCAGTAACTGAGGGAGGATTCAAGGTGTCCGGGTTTGCTCTCGGCTTGGAGGGACACCACAGCTCGTGGAAGTGACTGGGGGAGGACTCTTCGGAGGAGGGCCAGCAAGCGGCATCCTGAGAAGTGCCTGGTTACTGAGTTGGGAAGGACATTGAGGAATTCACACTTTTCCAGTACCATTGAGGAGACGGGAAACGTTCCAGGTACAGAGGAAAAAAGTTCCTGTTTACCCTTAGTTATTTGTTCAAGTTTGAGTCAAGGTGCTGACTGCCATGATCTCTGGCTAGAGATCTGTTCAGCCTTGAAGTACCCAGCTGCGAGTGGCTACTCTCTGGGTGGAAATAGAGACTTTGCTAGACATGCAGTTCAGGGTGCCTAAGTTCTTCACCCGTGCCCTCTGTTCCCTAAGAGACTGTGTTAATTGAGAGTTCTACTGCAAAATAAATCCTTTTTGAAAGGACTTTATCTGTGTCAGTGTACAAGTTGTTTGGGTATCAACCCTGAGAACCCCTAGACGCGGAAGAGCAGGCCAAGAGAAGGTAACCGGTAAGCCCATTAAGTCAAGGCCGCCCTGCAACGGGTTATGGCCGCTACAAAAATATGTAATCAGCAAAAAAAAATTTAAAGTGTTGCCTATGGGGATTTTTACGTACCGAAGTTTGTTGCCATTTCACGAGCGTGTGCAATTTTGAAGCGTGACATGTTAGGTATCTATTTACTCTGCGTACGTCATCTTTCACATTATGCAAAAAAAAATGGGCTAACTTTAATGTTTTTTTTTTTTAAAGAATGAACCTGTTTTTTTCCCCCAAAAAAAAAAACAGTTCGAAAAATTGCTGCGAGATAAAAAGTTTCAACGACCGCTACTGTATTCTCTAGGGTCTTTGCTAAAAAAAACATATATAATGTTTGGGGGTTCTGTGTCATTTTTCAGCAAAAAAAATGATGAATTTTACATGTAAGAGAGAAATGTCAGAATTGACCTGACTGCAAAGTGGTTAAAGAGGGATTCCACCAAAAAAAATATATTAAATGCCAGCAGCTATAAATACTACAGCTGCTGACTTAATAAATGGACACTCATCTGTCCTGGGTTCCAGCGATGCTGGCAGCCGAGGCCGATTGATCACTCGGCTCTCGGCTGCTGCCGCCACCATTCTAGGTGAGGGAATCAGGAAGTGAAGCGAATCGGCTTCACTTCCCGTTTCCCTACTGTGCATGCGCGAGTCGCGCAGCGCAATAGGAATTCTCCACGCTGTCTCTGAGACCCGTGTGTGTCCCAGCAGACAGCACGGCAGTGCTATGCCCGTATCCCAGCAGTCTATGCCCGGAAGTGGGTGTAAATACCTGTCTTTGACAGGTATCTCCACCCCCCTGAAAGGTGCCAATTGTGACACCGGAGGGGGGGAGGGATCCGATCAGCGGAGGTTCCACTTTAGGGTGGAACCCCGCTTTAAGTGGAATATCCAGATGGAAACATCTAGAACGAGTAAAATAGTGAATGGAAGAAAAAAATGTTTTTATATGTATTAAATTATATAAAAAGATATACTATAGCTGATGTTTTCAATCATAAAAGTAAGACACATCCCATTCAAAACTTAACCCCATCGGCTTTCTAGTATTTAAGTGAAATATACAAAACACTTCTCCTTTGCAGAGTGGTCTGAATCTATCGCCCCCTCTAGTGGGTGTGGTAATTCTCTATATGCCCTGTATACCCAAACCTGAAGTATCCTTGTGACATACATCGATCCAATGCCTGGCGACATTGGTGGAATGATTCTTATCAATGTCATACAGATGCTCTCTCAACCGTCGGGTAGTCCGTCCTACGTATTGGATATTGCGTAAACTGCAAGTGATGACATAAACTAGGAATTTGGTGTTGCAGTTGATAAATGAAGACATTTTGAATGTTTTACCAGTCGCAGCAGAATAGACAGTGTCGTCCCTTTTGATAAAGGGGCAATAAGTGCATGTTCTGCTACCACATCCAAAAAGGTGCCTTTAAAGAGGAAGTAAACCCTGGTGGGTTTACTTCTACTTTGTCTCCCTGCAAAGATAAAGCATAATGGGCTACTATGCATCACATAGTAGTCCATTATGTGTCACGTACCTGACACAGGAGCCAGCAATGTCACCACTGTCCCCTGTGGTACGGAGCATCCATCTTCTTCAGGGTATCGCTGCTCCGACCACTCACAGCGCCGGAGCAGCAATGACGTCACTCCCGCGCATGCGCACAGGAGCCACCACTAACGGCATATCGCGGCGGTGCCTGTCTTTTAGTAAATATCTCCTAAACTGTGTAGGTTTAGGAGATATTTCTTGGAGCTACAGGTAAGCCTTAATCTAGGCTTACCTGTAGGTCGAAGTGGTTTGTAAGGGTTTACAACCACTTTAAACTGTAACCAGTGGGTTTCAGGACTAGTGCTGGTATAAAGACTGGGCGAGTTACCGTTTTAATGCTCCCTGTCAGGATTTGAGCATCTATGGGATCATTAAACAGTACGGGAATGTACCTGGTAATTATGTTCTTAATTCGGTTAAATTACATAGTGAAGGGTGTTTTCGGACATGGGGGGGACTGGCATTAGAAGAGAACTCTTTCATATTAACAGCTCTAATGCCCTGTACACACGGTTGGGCATTCCGACTTATTTTTTTCAACGGATTATGGCCAAAACTTGTCTTGCATACACACGGTCGCACAAAGTTGTTGGAAACATCTTTCAGCTTTTAATACTTGGTTGCAAATCCTTTGCAGTCAATTACAGCCTGAAGTCTGGAACGCATAGACATCACCAGACGCTGGGTTTCATCCCTGGTGATGGTCTACCAGGCCTCTACTGCAACTGTCTTCAGTTTCTGCTTTTTCTTGGGGCATTTTCCCTTCAGTTTTGCCTTCAGCAAGTGAAATGCATGCTCAATCGGATTCAAATCAGGTGATTGACTTGGCCATTGCATAACATTCCACTTCTTTCCCTTAAAAAACTCTTTGGTTGCTTTTGCAGTATGCTTCGGGTCATTGTCCATCTGCACTGTGAAGCGCCGTCCAATGAGTTCTGAAGCATTTTGCTGAATATGAGCAAATAACATTGCCCAAAACACTTCAGAATTCATCCTGCTGTTTTTGTCAGCAAGTCACATCATCAATAAATACGAGAGAACCAGTTCCACGCCATGACACTACCACCACCATGCTTCACTGATGAGGTGGTATGCTTTGGATCATGAGCAGTTCCTTTCCTTCTCCAAACTCTTCTCTTCCCATCACTCTGGTACAAGTTGATCTTGGTCTCATCTGTCCATAGGATGTTGTTCCAGAACTGCGAAGGCTTTTTTAGATGTTTGGCAAACTCTAATCTGGCCTTCCTGTTTTTGAGGCTCACCAATGGTTTACATCTTGTGGTGAACCCTCTGTATTCACTTGTCTTCTCTTGATTGTTGACTTTGACACACATACACCTACCTCCTGGAGAGTGTTCTTGATCTGGCCAACTGTTGTGAAGGGTGTTTTATTCACCTGGGAAAGAATTTTTCAGACATCCACCACAGTTTTTGGTGGTCTTCCGGGTCTTTTGGTGTTGCTGTGCTCACCGGTGCATTCTTTCTTTTTAAGGATGTTCCAAACAGTTTATTTGGCCACACCTAATGTTTTTGCTATCTCTCTGATGTTTTTTTTTTTTTTTTTTTTTTTTTTTTTTTAGCCTAATGATGGCTTGCTTGATAGTGAAAGCTATTTGGATCTCATATTGAGAGTTGACAGCAACAGATTCCAAATGCAAATAGCACACTTGAAATTAACTCTGGACCTTTTATCTGCTCCTTGTAAATGGGATAATGAGGGAATAGTACACACCTGGCCATGGAACAGCTGAGCAGTCAATTGTCCTATTACTTTTGGTCCCTTAAAAAGTGGGAGGCACATATACAAACTTTTCCTACACCGTTCGCCTGATTTGGATGTAAATACCCTCAAATAAAAGCTGAAAGTCTGCAGTTAAAGCACATTTCATTTCAAATCCATTGTGTTGGTGTATAGAGCCAAAAAAATTAGAATTGTGTCGATGTCACAATATATATGATATATATATATATATATATGTATCTATATGGTATATATATATATGTATATGTATATATGGTATATATAACAAATTTTCACAGCACTTTTACAAATCACTCCTTCACCTTTGGCCCGAAGTTCCTAAAGCATTCTATTGAGCCCAATCCTGGGCCCAATCCTTGAAATCCTGACATCCAAACAGCCCACATCCTGTTTGTTTGAAATGACATTATTTTTTGAATATATGTCCTGTGATTGTCGGCGCCATCTAGTGACCATAAAGCAGTATTTTCCTGATTGAGGAAGTTGATTAAATTACACAAAATACCGAGATTTTTTGTTGCGGCTGTGCAGAGGTTTGCCACATCCATGCAGCAATGTTTTTTTCTATAAATTGACCCCTAACACCTCCGCTTTTTGGACCAGAGTTCTTAAATCAGCCTATTAAACCCATTGAAATCCTGAGTACAGGCCACATCCTGTTTGTTTTACAGTACAAGGGCAGAGGTAGGAAACGTACATTATTTCTTCCCCGATGGAAAAACGTGTGTGCTCTTGGTTGGGTTCTTCTCTCGCAATCACAGGGTGAGGTGTAGAAGATGCATAGGCAGCGGCACACCTTGTTTTACTGGCACTGCAACTTTCCCCCATGTGTCTGACCTTGGAATGTGTGACGACTGCCTTCAAATATTCTATTATGGAAACAGAGAGTTCCTTCACGCAATGCTGTAAGTTCTGTGGATAGTCTGTACCTGGAATATATAATAACAGCGTGCTAAACCCCTTCCAAAATTTGTACCATTCCACAAACAGCACAAGTGTACTGCATCTAAACACAAAAATAATTCTTTTATTTGCCACTTACAATGCATTAGGTGTGGTGGCTGCAAAAGTGTTATTTTTTTCAGGCTATTTCCCCTGGCGATCCTGCCAGTAATGCTTCCCCTGGCCTAGGGTGACAACGCTCTCTTGCTCTGTCTCTGTGGTGGGGCAGCGTTGTCTCTTCATTTTTGGACTACAAACCAGGCCTCCTCACTTCATTACATGTGGGTAGGGCCACCAATAAGGGGGTAGAACTGTCTCTCCTGTATTGGGCCTGGCCCCCATCAGATCAACCGGGGGGGGGGGCAGCTTTATGGTGCAGCTTTTCTTACTTTCCCTCCCGCTGTAAGCTGCTGCTCTATGAATAAGCCCATTTGGTAAGAAACATGTCAGCCATGGCTTAGGACGGGGACTATGCTGGAAGCTATCTATTTTGATTAAACTCCATAGGGAGGCTTTCTGGAAGTGCGGTCTTTGTTCTTTGTTATTACCATATACACTGAGCGGGACGAGCTCCAAAGCCTCCAGCACCCAGTGCGGAGAGGAGGATTGGAGGAACTTGCTTGGGACTTGAAGTAATGCAGTCTTTTCTTTACATATTAGGTTAACGACATTGGATTTCACTCTGACCCAAGATAAACGGGGACCATACCACCCTTTAAAACAAGGGGTCTTCAAACTTTCTAAACAAGTTTACTGTCTTTCAGGCTTTACGGGGGGTAGGACTGTGGCCAGTGGGAGTAGAAAATGTTTTAGTGTGGGCACAAATAATACCTCATCATTGGTGCCAGTGGGAGGAAAAATGCCCCATCATTGGTGTCAGTGGCAGGAATTATGCCCCATTGTTGGTGTCAGTGGGAGGAGTAATTTTTTGTATTGTTGGTGTCAGTGTGTCGGGGCTGGGTTCAGCCCTTCCTTCTCAGAGCTGGCTGCTCAGCTGTGGGCTAATTGCCTGCTCCTGTCTCTTCACAGTTACTCAGCTGTTGATGATATCCTGCTCGTCAGTCCTGCCTACTTAAGCCATCCAGCCCAAAGGATCTCTGCCTTCACCTTGGTCAACATCACAGAGATGCTCTCCTGAATTCCTGTTAAAAGACTTGCTTGGCTGACATCCGTTCTGGCTTCAGATCCTGCTTGCTGTTTTACTACGCTCATCTCCAGCTCCCTGACGTTTGGGTTGTCTGACTATCTGTTCTGGTTCCTGAACTCTGGCTATGTTTTGACTACATTTGTTCTATTTACTTTTATTATTAAAAAAGTGTGATTTAACTGTACTTCTGTCTCGGTCTGATTTCATGTTTCCTGACACAGTGGCAGGAATTATGCCCCATTGTTGGTGTCAGTGGGAAAAGTAATTTTTTGTATTGTTGGTGTCAGTTGCAGGAATTATGCCCCATTGCTGCTGTCAGTGGGAGTAGTAGTTTTTTTTTTGTATCATTGGTCTCCATGACCAATTGTTGGAGTCAGTAGGAGGAATATTTTCTTGTATAAGTGAGAGAAATGGTGCCACAAGGGCTGGATAAAGGCAAGCAAAGGGCCACATCTGGCCCCTGGACCGCAGTTTAGAGACCACGCTTTATAAGAATTCATCCTATGGAAAACGCACCTCACATTTCAACTCCACGCATTTCACCACATTCCGTGGCTTCCTCAGAAGGACCTGTCTCAATAAAAAACTTGCCTGGGGTTGTAACTGTTTCCTAATCTATCAAAAACTAAAAAACAAGTTAGATACATTATCTTTAAAGTTGACATTTCAAGTATAAGTTTGCATAAATACATTCATTGGCGTGACGTAAAAAATACAGCAATATCATTTTCAGAAAAGTTCCACTTTTATTATTTAAACACCATCCCTTTGCTTCATCTCCATTCACTTTATTGGGTATATGTAAGGGTTTACAAAAGTACCCCTACAGTGCCCCCTCCCCCCACTGCAAGGAATTGGTGCTTGTTATTCCTAGGGGGTAGAGGAACAGGCATTATTACTTTCCCTAGGCATATGATGTCACCAATCTGCTGCAGGCAAGAGGAAACATTTCCTCAGTCTCCCCTCCCCCTTAACCTCTTGTCACTAACAGCACGCCTATGCAGCCTCGGCACAGAGAAGCTGCATATTTGCGTGCAAGGTTTAAAAAACAGCTGTGCTGAGAGCATGCGCCGTGCGCGCTTCTAGCACAGTTAACGGCGATTAACGCAAGCAGAGATCGGGAGCTTTCCAATCACGTGAACGCCATGGCAGCCAATCATGGTGGACGCATGATCTTAAACCCCGCCTCCCAGAATGTAAAACCCCTTAAAAGGGTCGAGAGGCGCCGGCGTCAAGGGGTGAAAGTGTTTCTTGAAGTAAAAAAAACAATGACTGTGCTCAGTTTTCAAAACATGTAATAAACATCTATATTATGGTCATCGTATTCCCCAGTTATGGTCCCCTTTAAATTATCCCGGTAATCCTGCAACTTTCCCAATAAGACGAATTCCTAGACTTGCGCCGACAACGCTGAAACTGCCCCGACAACGCCTCTGTAAGGGAAGTTCCGACAACTCTCCTTCTCATGGGTGATCGTACACAACCCTTTGTCACAGGATTGGGGATGAATGGGGGGCACTGCAGTCATGTGATCACATATAAATCATCAAAATAAAGGGTTCTTTAACCACTTAAGGACTGGAAGGATTTACCCCCTTAATGACCAGGCCATTTTTTGCAATACGGCACTGTGTCGATCATGTGACGCTGTACCCAAACAAAATTGACGTCTCCCCCCCCCCCCCCCCCCCCCACAAATAGAGCTTTTTGGTGGTATTTGATCATCACCTCCGTGGCTTTTATTTTTTGCACTATAAACAAAAAAAGAGCGAATTTAAAAAAAAAAAACGATATTTTTTTACTTTTTGCTATAATAAATATCCAAAAAACAAACAAAAAAAAATTTCTTCATCAAGTTAGGCCAAAATGTATTCTACATATTTTTGGTAAAAACAAAAAATGCAATAAGCGTATATTGATTGGTTTGCGTAAAAGTTATAGCATCTACAAAATAGGGGATAGATTTATAGCATTTTTATTATTAATTATTTTATTTTTTTTACTGGTAAGGGAAACGATCAACAATTTTGAGCAGGACTGCGACATTGCAATGGACTGATCAGAAATGTGACTCTTTTTTGGGACCAGTGACATTTATACAGCGATCAGTGCTATAAAAATGCACCGATTACTGTATAAATGACACTGGCAGGGAAGGGGTTAACACTAGGGGGCAATCAAGGGGTTAAGTGTTCTCTAGTGGGATGCTTCTAACTGTGGGGGGGGGGGACTGACTGAGAGTAGAGAGACCGCTGTTCCTGATCACTAGGAACAGCAGATCTCTCTCTACTCCCCTGACAGAACAGGGATCTGTTTGTTTACATTGACAGATCCCGGTTCTGGCTCTCTGCGGAGCAATTGCGGGTCACCGGTGGACATCGCAGCTGCCGGCCACATGCATCAGCTCCAGCGTCGCGCCCCCTAGAGCTCTTAAAGTGCCCAACGTACACCGATGGCGATTTGCGCAGCTGTGCCAACCTGCCGCAGTAATGACGGCAGCTGGTCGGCAATCAGTTAATCTAATATCAGCAGAGCCTGACCACACCATCTAGGAGGGTCACCCCCTGTTCCATCCAGCCTATACAGCTCTGTTTCTTTTTTTTTATACTTATGCGGTGTGGCAGATTACACTGGTCTGTGTGGGCGGCTTGTAAGTACTTCCTTCCTTTTTTGTACTCACTTCTTGTAAAATATGCATTGCCATATGACATTGCTTTACATGTATATGTGAGTTGTTTTTTATATGACATAAATATTGTTATTACTTTATAGAGTAGATCTACACCACATACAGGGATCTCCCTGAAGAAGGAGTCGTAGAACTCTGAAACGCGTCAGTTTGGGTTTTTTCAATCCCTGCATGTGTATTGAATTATCTTTGGGCGCCTTTTTGCCACCACCAATCATGTATTTGATTTTACAATGTTGATTTTTTTTTTTATATTGTATGAAATCAATACTTTATGTTCTATAAATAAAAAATTTTTTTTTTAACATACACATACGTCTGCTCTTTAAAGGCTCAAAGTCCCATATACAATGAGGGAAACTCCTTATCGTTTACACCATCCAGGAGGTGCCATTTTGGATCTCTGTAAGTGTAATCATACGTTTTGCTTTAAATCTGAAATGTGGGCTGGAAGTTAAAGTTGTTGTTAATCTCAGACATGCAATATGAACAAAGCATATCCCTCTATAGTGTGTACTTGTCTCACTCCAGAGCACTAAGTGTAATTTCTGTCTGCTACCCCATTCCTCTGGTATGAGCTTGAATCACTGGTATCAGCTTGAATGACTTCTGACAAGTTTTCCTGACACCAAGAGAAAAATGGTGACAGAGGAGAGAGCTCCCGCACACAGCCCGTGGTTGACAGCCTCAGATCTGTTCCTGTGCGCTGTGTGGAACCAGGTGCATCCCTTCCCTCCAATCAGCTCTTACTGGGCTCTACAGAGTGTGACTTCAGCCCCAGCCCCCTACTTTCTGACAGCTCATACAAGCTTTATAAATTCTGGACTTTGAACAGATGCTGAGAAGAGATGACTGCAGATAAAACAGGTACAACTTATCTCTCCGTATAAACTGAGGCCAGTCACATCACTGGGTATATGTAGGGGTTTACAACCACTTTAAAGTACCCTTGCAGTGGGGTCCCCCCACTGCAAGGGTTAAATACTGTTATTCCTAAGGGGTAGAGGAACATTCATCATTATTTAACCTATGCCCCGTTCCTCTTCAACCCCATGTTCTGGACTGTGTGTTGGTCTCTCAACATCAACAACTATAATACACAGCAGAGGAAGTGTGCAACCCAGGGGCGCAAGGGTGCCGCCCCCCCATCCATATGTCCGTCCCCCTAATCTACATGTGGGGCACCGGATGCATGTATTCCAATGGGTTTTGTTTTTTAAGCACACGATTAGAGACAGAGCACTGCGCCCTGAGCCCAGTGGGAATGAGGGACGCCTATCAGCAAAAGTATGCAGGCATAGGACAGACCCCTTGCCACGCCCCCCTTAAAGGGGCATTGTACAAAAAAAAAACAAGATTGGTTAAATCCACGAGTGCTTTTTTTACCACTAATATTCCTTTATATTGGCTTTTGAAATTTACAAATGCAGCGATTTAGAATTCAGATGAAAGGTTTAGCACTGGGAAACACTTTTTGATAGATAAAAAGTGCATTTTATATACATTTATATAGATCCAGGGCTGGACTGGGACAGAAATTTGGCCCTGGACTTCATCCACTTACATTTTGAGTGTCCCATCAGCACTCCCTTACATCAGAGTGTCCCATCACCAGTCCCCTTAAATCAGAGTGTCCCATCAGCACCCCCTTACATCAGAGTGTCCCATCAGCAGCCCCCTTACATCAGAGTGTCCTATCACCAGCCACCTTACATCAGAGTGTCCCATCAGCAGCCCCTTACATCAGAGTGTCCCATCAGCAGCCCCTTACATCAGAGTGTCCCATCAGCAGCCCCTTACATCAGAGTGTCCTATCACCAGCCACCTTAAATCAGAGTGTCCCATCAGCACCCCCTTACATCAGAGTGTCCCATCAGCAGCCCCTTACATCAGAGTGTCCTATCATCAGCCACCTTACATCAGAGTGTCCCATCAGCAGCCACCTTACATCAGAGTGTCCCATCAGCAGCCCCTTACATCAGAGTGTCCCATCAGCAGCCCCTTACATCAGAGTGTCCGATCACCAGCCCCCATCACAGTGTCCCATCAGCAGCCCCTTACATCAGAGTGTCCGATCACCAGCCCCCATCAGAGTGTCCCATCAGCAGCCCCTTACATCAGAGTGTCCCATCAGCACTCCCTTACATCAGAGTGTCCCATCACCAGTCCCCTTAAATCAGAGTGTCCCATCAGCAGCCCCTTACATCAGAGTGTCCCATCACCAGCCCCTTACATCAGAGTGTCCTATCACCAGCCCCCTTACATCAGAGTGTCCTATCACCAGCCACCTTACATCAGAGTGTCCTATCACCAGCCACCTTACATCAGAGTGGCCCACTGAGCCATCGGCCCACTGGGAAACTCCGGGTAGTAGTAGGAGGAACGAGGGACAGAGGGACATTGCTCCAAATCAGGGACAGTTGGGAGCTATGCTTAACCCCCATCCCCCCCACATACACGCAGCTTTTAATGTACACACAAACACGTCTACACACACGTGACACCTATGTTTGAAAACTGTACTACTCATGTTTATTGGCTTCCAATAGTAAAAGAGAGTTTAATATCATTAGGATTTGTATATGAGTGTGAAGTCGGGGGGTGAAGAACAGGAGAAGGGAAAACGCATTAAAAGCGAGTTGTCGATGATTTTCTGTCTTAGGAGTCCTGATTATCACCAGCAGCCGAGGCCGTTCCTTCTGCTGCAGTGAAGCAGCTGCTGGGTAATTTTTATGTACACAGTAACCTATGACCATAATTTCTGCAGCTATTTATATGCACATTCCCTCTGACCTTCCCTAAGGAACAAATACACACAATGAAATAAAGAACTCAGCGCTGGAGGCTTTGTACATCGTGTTTGGAGGATGTGCTTCCCCCCATTGCAGAGGTCAGCTCCGCTCCGCCAAGAAAAACGAAGACTCCATCCTCCTTGTGATGTTGTTTTTTTTTTAATTACTTGCAAATGCTGGTTAGATGACTAACGCGTTTTGCAGACGATCAACATTTTAAAAGCACTTGACCACGTGCTTACTGGGCACTTAACCCCCCCCCTCCTGCCCAGACCAATTTTTAGCTTTCGGAGCTGACGCACTTTGAATGACAATTGTGCGGTTATACAATACTCTACACAAATGACATTTTTATCATTTTTTCACACAAATAGAACTTTGTTTTGGTGGTATTTAATCACTGTTGGGTTTTATTTTTTTGCTAAACAAACAAAAAAAATTGAAAGTTTTGAAAAAAAAATCATGTTTCATAGTTTGTTATTAAATTTTGCAAACAGGTACATTTTCTCTTTTATTTATATGCGCTGATGAGGCGGCACTGGTGGGCACTGATAGGCTGCACTGTTGGGCACTGATAGGCACAGACAAGGTGGCACTGATAGGCACAGATAAGGCAGCACTGATGGGCACAGATAAGGCGGCACTGATGGTCACTGATAAGATGGCACTGATGGGCCCTGATGGGTGGCACTTATGGGCACTGATAGGTGTTACTGATAGGTACCACTGATAGATGGCACTGATGGGCACTGATAGGTGGTACCGATGGGCACTGATGGGCACTGGTAGGTGACCCTGATGGGCAGCACTGTTGATGAGGCACTGATTGTTGACACTTATAGATGGCCCTGTGGGCACTGATGGGTGGCACTGGTAAGCGGCACTGTTGTGCACTGGTAGGTGGCACTGGCAGCTGGCACAGGTTGGCACACATGAGTTGTTGATAGCTCTCCTTGATCGGGACCGATGTCCCTCTGAGAGCCGATGGTGATTTTTTTTTTAATCTCCTCAGGCTGTCAGAGCGAGGAGAAAAAATAACCAATTACCGGCCCTGTTTACATCACATGATCAGCTGTCATTGGCTGACAGCTGATCACATGGTAAGGGGTTGGGATCAACCCCTTACTCTGATCTGTGATCACCCGAGTCTCATAAACTGCAGGCCACTCAGGCACGTGAGGACGTCAATAGGCGCCCCCCCGTCAAAGTAGGTCGCGCTGTAGCCGTCATTCGGCTATAGCACGGATCTGAACAAGTTAACCAACGTTTTCAAGTGCCCTTAGGCTGGCCATAGATTATGCAATTTGCTTATCCTTCCACCACGTGTTGAAGGAAAGAAAATTGGTAGATTCCCCCATCAACACAATCCCTCCCGCTGCACTATTGTGTTCTGACAGGAGAAGGTTTCCCCACCGTCAGAACCTAATGATCGCTGCTGGCGGCTGTAGCCAAGAAAGAAAACCCAACAGGTTGGTTGCACTGAAGTCGATCGAGTACAATCAGTACACTCAGCACAATCAGCCTGCCCCATAGGCATGTGCAGGAGGTGTTCTAGGTGTGCACACCCTAATCACTATGTGCGGTGCCGATTCTCCCTACTGCCCAGGCTTCCCCCCCACGTTGGTCCAACAGTACTGTTGACTTCCCTCCTCTCCCCCAGCTGCTGCAAAGGATGTTTCAGGATGGAGAGCGGGGGGAAAGGCCTAGTAAATATGTCATTTACTGGCCCCTTCCTTTTCTGAATGAACACAGTGACCACACTCACTCACTGTGTTCATTCATAACTAGGGTTGCTACCTGTCCAGGATTCACCTGGACAGTTCTGGTTTTGAACCATGTGTCCGGGTTTCAGACTGCCTGAAACCCGGACACATTAATCAGACTGCACCATGGCTTCCCAGCAGGGTTGCTGGCTATAGTTGTCTAAGCTGAGTGTGTCTGTTACACTCTCTTTCACACTGCTCAAAGCCAGCACTAACAATCCCCCCCCCCCCCCCCCCAAACACACACAGATGGCAGAGGAGAGAGGGCTTGATCTGCACCTTTTACTCCTGCCCCCCCCCCCCCCTCTGTGTCTACCCACACTCCATTCGCCAGTGTTGTGCCTCAGCGGGGGCTGGAAATTTGAAGTCCAGCAGCCTCAAATACATCTGGATGAGAGGTGCTGAGTTCCAAAGGGTGAGTGAGCTCACCATCCATCCCTGTCTGTGACTGAAGTCTTCACTCTGCTCTCTCCTGCCTCTGATACTAAGGTAAATCAGGGTTCTCAGAGCACCCTTTACATCAGAGTTCCCCTTTACACCAGAGGCCACAGTGTTTCCCCTTGCATCAGAGTCCTTCTCTGTACATCAGAGTTCTCAGTGTTCCTCCTGAAATCAGGGTTCCCAGAGCATCCCTTATGTCAGAGTCCCCAGAGTTCTCCCTTACATCAGAGTCTGCAGAGTCCCCCCTTACAGTGAAAAGGAACTCAGCGAGTTCAGATGTAAAGGGGAACTCTTGTAATTAACTTCATGATTAGAAATGTTTTTAATAACAAAGTATATGTATAGTTTACACTATAAAAAAAATTGCTGTGCGCTGCTAAAGTGTTTGGGTTTGACTTGAAGAAAAGGTGGCAACCCTATTCATAACTGAAGCATAGTAAACTGTATTTTCAATGCTTCAGTCTGTGAATGGACAGGAAGCCGCTCAACACAGAGCACTTCCCATTAATTCATATTGCCCCGTGCAGCTGAGGCTGCAGAGAAAGTCATGTGTGTTTGAGCTTTGGGGTGCGCACCCTAATGTAATAGGCTGCGCACACCTATGCCCTGCCCATAGATGGATCGAAATTTGTCCGGTTTCTGACGCATTTCTAGCCTTCTATGGCCAGTTTTAGGGCTTGTTTTCTGCTTTGTGGCAATCCACGATAGATGCCTTGAAGAGCCATTTCAATTTGAATGGCATCCATATGCACTAAGGCTCATTTTCACATACAGTATATGCGAATCAGATGAGAAATCCAGTCCATATCCTTACTCATGAGTGGATCTTGTAGGAGAGTCTTGGGAATACCCTGGTCAGAGTGTTTGTCCTAAATGGGATGGATTGGAGGTAGCCTCTTACATCCAGCCGCACATAGATCCAACATAAGTCCGCTGTCAAAAAGTGGGCAAAAGTGACAACTGCCCCAATCCGCTCTGGGAGAATTGCTGTGCACATCTTTTTTTTAAATCCACCCCTAGTTTTTGTATTTTCAAATTGAAATGAATGACGTCTCAGGAAGTATTGATGGGTTTACTTTACATTAACCACTTGCTGACCGCCGCACGCTGATGTACGTCCCTACTTTGGGGACGGATATCGATGTTATGGCAGCAGCTAGGCCCTTGTTGAGCCGGCGGTCGGCTACAAGATAAAAGAGGTCTCTGCGGCGGATTCGCCACAATGTCACTTTTTTTCGGTGGTGGGAGAGGGCCACCCCCACCGTGATCCGGTGCCCTTTGCAGCTTACCAGAGCCGTCAGCAGCGGCGGAAGAGACCGCGTCTGTTCTGTCAGGTTTGGAGACGAGTGAGGCCCCCACCTGTCTCCATACCATAGCAGGGCAGAAGAGACGTCAAAACCTCACTTCCACCCATACTTCTTAAAGGCATATTTTTTTGAGGTCATTTTTTCTAAATGACCACATCTTTTTTTTTTTTTTTTTTTTGCATTTAAGTCCAAATATAAGATCTGAGGGCTTTTTGACCCCGGATCTCATATTTAAGAGGACCTGTCATGCTTTTTTCTATTATAAGGGATGTTTACATTCCTTGCAATAGGAATAAAAGTGACACCATTTTTTTTTTAAAACAGTGTAAAAACAAAAAATAAAAGGTAAAATAAATAAGATTTTTTATTTATTTTTTTAAACGCGCCCTGCCCCGCCTAGCTCGTGTACAGAAGCGAACACATGCGTTAGTAGCGCCTGCATATGAAAACTGTGTTCAAACCACACATGTGAGGTATCGCCGCGATTGGTAGAGTGAGAGCAATAATTCTAGGCCTCCTCTGTAACTCAAAACATGCAACAGGTAGAATTGTTTAAAGTGGAGGTCCACCCTAAAGTGGACCTTCCGCTCATTGGAATCCTCCCCCCCTCCGGCGCCACAATTGGCACCTTTCAGGGGGGAAGGAGGTGCAGATACCTGTACAGTACAGGTATCTGCACCCACTTCTGGCATAGCTATCTGCGGAAAGGGGCGTAGATTACGCCCCTTTCCGAAAGTCCCCCGCTGCCTGCTGGGAAACACACGGATCCCAGAGGCAGCGGGACCATCCTTATTGCGCAGCGCGACTCGCGCATGCGCAGTAGGGAACCGGGAAATGAAGCCGAAAGGCTCCACTTCCTGATTCCCATACCCAAGATGGCGGCGGCAGCACCCGAGAGACGATCGAGAGATCGGCTTCGGGTGCCGAAATCGCGGGCGTGCTGGGCGGGTAAGTGTCACTATTTTAAAAGTCAGCAGCTGCAGTATTTGTAGCTGCTGGCTTTTAAAAAAAAAAACGGCGGGACTCCCGCTTTAAATGTCGCCTATTTAGATTTTTAAGCATAAAAGTTTGTTGCCATTCCGCGAGCGGGCGCAATATTGAAGCGTGACATGTTGGATATCAATTTACTCGGCATAACATTATCTTTCATAATATAAAAAAAAATGGGCTAACTTTACTGTTGTCTTATTTTTTAATTTAAAAAAGTGATTTTTTTCAAACAAAAGTGCGCTTGAAAGACTGCTGCGCAAATACAGTGTAACAGAAATTATTGCAACGACCGCCATTTTATTCTCTAGGGTGTTAGGAAAAAAATGTATAATGTTTGGGGGTTCGAAGTAATTTTCTAGAAAAAAAAAGGTTTTTAACTTAAACTGTAACTGTAAGCACAGAGTCTGAAAAAGAGGCCCGGTGTTAAAGTGGTTAAGAGATTTGTTCCTTTTGTATGTTTTAATACACGGACTATGAAGTCACCCTAATTGCTTTTGGGGCTGCTGGAAAATCCTGTAAAAGTTTACAGAGATAAACATTAAACACACTATACTACCAAAAGTATTGGGACAGCTGTCTTTACACACACATGAACTTTAATGGCATCCAGTGGCAGCCCATCCATTAGGGGCGCCACCCCCTCTCTCCTCACGACCCCCTATATGCATAATGGATAAATTCACGCATCGCATGAATCTGTTCATGGCTGCCGCCACCACCCCCTATTCATGTGTCTGGCCCCTTTCAGGGAACCGGGTGCATGGTTTACAGCGGTTGTTTTTTTTTTTTTTTATGCACCTGATTAGAGCCAGGGGCTCTAATAGGCTTCAAAATAGGGTGGGCTTGGGTCGCAGCGAGTGCACTCTGATCCCACCCAGGTGTGTTACAACAGCGAATTAATATTCTCTGTTGAAACACTAAAACTCAATCAGGGAGAGTGTTGCAGCGGGGCTATAATGTTACAACAAGGTGTATACACTGGTGCCTACTGATTTCTACACACAGGACATTCAGGACGTGTATATGGCAGCCATTCCAACGGCTGGCTTTTGTCGAAGGGTCATGACCAAAAAAGGTCTGCTGGCCGGCTCCCAATCGGTGCTCTTAGCCAATGGCTGAGAGCGCTGACCAGAGTGTTCTGGCGGGGGTGTCAGAACACACTAGCACAGCGGGGGAGATCACTGTACCAACATCAGAATGATAGTACAGCAGCTCCGATCTGAGCTGTCAGGTTTTTTTTCATTCGACCCGCTGGGGGTTGAATGAAAAAACAAAAAAAAACTAGTAATGTGTACCAGGCTTAAGAGTGAAGAGTTATCACAGCATGGTGCTGGGAATTGCATGGTTTATTTCTGCATTGTATATGTAGTGTGTAAGTGCCATACCGTCACACCTTATTACATCCAGCCTTCCAGCTTTCCAACTCGTGTGTTCCCTGTGCACTACAGATGTATCCAGCCTTCCAGCTCTAGTGTACTCCCTGTGCACTCCAGCAGCATTCCGTCTGTCTTTTCCAGTATGTTAATCAAAAACAAAGAAAATTTCCCCAGCTCAACTTACCAGCCAGCCTAACTGGTAAGTTGAGTTGGGAATTTTTCTTTGTTTTTGTTTGACATGCATCACCCTTCCATGTGCCCCTTGCTGTTAAGGCCAGTTATAAGTTGGGGCAGTTGCCATTTGTTTGTACCTTTTCCAGTATGTCCCCTGTGCACTTCAACCACATTCAGCCTTCCAGCTCCTGTGTGTTCTGGTGCACTCCAGCCCCATCCAGTCTTCCAACCCCTGTGTGCCCCCTGAGCACTCCCTCCCTCCTTCCTTTCTGTAAGTTCAGTATCAGGGGCGTAACTATAGGGGGTGCAGCAGTCGCGACCGCAACTGGGCCCTGTGCTGCAGGGGGCCCATGCAGCCCCCTCTACATATGGCTGGCAGCAGCATAGGCAGCTAGGGGTACCAGTGCACCATGCACACGGATGGCTGGAGGTGGAGGGTGACTTGCAGAGCTCCATGCTCGACTATCGCACTGGCTGCTCTTTAATTGTGCATTCCCCGCACGACCTGTGTCCTCGGCCGGCTCCTCAGAGTACCCCTCTCCTGCTCCATGCATTGCTGCTCCTTCCGATGTCTGCTCTCCCCAGCCAGTGGTGGAACTACAGGGCTCACAAAGGTCATACCTGTGACCACGCCCTGGAGTTCCACCGCCGGACTCAGAGGGAAGGGCCCTGGCTGGGGTTCAGGGGGGCCCTTCATGGTTTCTTGCATCGGGGCCCTGAAGGTTCTAGTTACGCCACTGTTCAGTATCCCAGTGTAGTAGAATCTCTGACCTCTTCCAGTCTAATTGGAGCCTTCAAGGCCAACTGACATCCTTCAAAATGTGGTGGGTTGTGAGGCATAGTGGGTGCAAAGACAGTGAAAGTCATGGGGCGCCAGACACATCTTGGATGTAAAAGAGGTTTTATTTCTTTGACAGTCCTTTTTATATTTTGCAGGGGGAAAGAGTGTTAGGGCCAGGACACCCTTAAGTAGTTGTAATTTCAAATGGCAGACTCCAAGATTTCAAGGCGCAAGGTGCCACTTCTGTACATGCAGGATTGCTGTCTCCTATAGTAACAGTACTTAAACAGTTCCTAACTCAAAGTAACAGTTCTCTTAGCTGTACTACAACTTCTCCTTGTAGTTTTTCAGCCCCTTGAGCTCCTGCTCTCTCAAGACCCTCTGATTCACTACTCTGAATCCCTGCGCTCCTCAAGGCTTTTGTGGTGGTATCTCCCTCAAGCGTCACCAACGCTTCCTGCTGGGTCCCTAGTTTGGCACTCTGGATACCTTCAAGCTTCACCGCTACTGACCGGCTCGGTCCCTGGCTTGACTCACAGGGCTGCTCAGCAAGCGTCACCTCTGCTGGTTGGGTCCCTGACTTGATCTCGCCTGAAGTTTCCTGATTCTCCACCGTGCCTGTTCGGTGAGAATACTGCTCCAGTACTTGCTTCAGTTACTCACTGTGGTCCCTGGTAAAAGGGGACCATAGTGGCAATTGGTTGGTCCCTTTTACCAGGGGACACAGTGGCAATTGGTTGGTCCCTTTTACCAGGGACCACAGTGGCAATTGGTTGGTCCCTTTTACCAGGGACCACAGTGGCAATTGGTTGGCCACAAAGGGGCCGATTGGTCCCTTTGTGGCAACAGCTTCCCTTCTACCTCCGACCATAACAGCTATTACCTTTTGTACCACCACTCCCTCCCTTTAGAATGTAAGCTCTACAAGCAGGGCCCTCCTGTACATTTTGTATTGTACAGTAATTGTGTTGTCCCCCCTATACATTGTAAAGCGCTGTGTAAACTGTTGGCGCTATATAAATCGTGTATAATAATAATAATAAGGCCGCGTACACACGCGAGGACTGTTCGCCCAACTTTGTCCGCTGAACAGTGTTTGGGCGGACAGTCCGCTCGTGTGTGGGCTTTCAGCGGACAGTTTCAGCGGACAGTTTGACGAACAAGGTTTTACGGAATTTCCGAAAAACTGTCCGCTAAAACCTTGTTTCAGCAAACAGTCCGCTCGTGTGTAGGCTTGTTCGTCAAACTAAGTTCCGCGCATGCTCAGAAAGGATTTACACGCCGAAAGTTATAATGCAGTGTATAGGACGTCGTATTTTTCGTCCCGTCGTACGTGCCGTTCACGTCATCGCGCACGGTTTCAGCAAACTGTTCGTCCGTCGTGTGTGGCCATGTCCGTCCATGCTAATTTTGAGCGGACTGTTTGCCGAAACTGTTTGACGGACAAAGTTGGGCGAACAGTCCGCGCGTGTGTACGCGGCCTAACAGGTTCTCCGGCCGGCAGAACTGCAAGCTGCAGTCCCAACCCTGCGCTGCCTCCTTACTTCTGGATAGACCCTCACACAGCAGCCTCAAGCCCCTGGGATAGGCCCAATCTCCGGCGGTCTGGGTGGCACACAAGAACATGGATCCCAGCAGGCCAAGGGATTCAACAAAACCCCTGCCCATTGGCTGAGATATCCCACATACCCATAACCTGACCTTGAGTTGTCCTTCTCAATCTAATACCTCCAAGTGCCCGGCCACCTGGTGCTAGAAGAGGAAAGTACAACCAGGCCAGACTTAGGGATAAATCATTGGATCCCTAACAACTAACTACAGTAGCTACTCCTGACAAGGAATTTGATGGGAAGTTTCCCCTGACTAAACCCCAGGGCTCTACACCAGTGATACATACCTGTAATTCCTACACCTTGTACTACTCGATATCCTAAAACTGCAGCCACTTTTGAGAGTCCAGCTGTGCTTTCCCAGACGCTTGAGTCCCGTGCTTCTTTGATTCTCTTCAGCTGTAGCCTGCATTTGTTGTGCTTTGGGGCCACAACCTCAGAGCTACCTTCCACAAAATCCATCTCCACCATCAGGAGTTCTGATGAATACCAGGTGTTCTTTATATTCTGCTCCCTGAGCACCCTGCCATCGAGCGTGCAAGCTGTACAGAGGGACCGTCCAACAGCCCCAGCCCGATCACAGCCCGATCATATTGTCTGATTCTGTAAAATAAAATTGGCCAATCTGTTCTTTAGGTGTATAGCCACCATAAAACCTGAATTCAAAAATATATTTAACAAAAAATGCACACTGCGCAGGGACGGACCTGTCACAGTGCCGCTCTCCCTTATGGGAGATTGGGTGAGGATGGACCGCAGTGTCTGTCGTCACCCGATCTGATCCGATGACGGATGAAAAATAGCTTTTTCCTCCATCACTCTTTTTCGGATCGGAGCGGCTTGGATGTCAGTGGACTTGTCATGGTCACCGCTGACATCCGACGCTCGATAGACAGATGGACAGGTGACAGGTGGACCTGAACAGATCGTCCGTGTGAAAGGACCCTAAGGCTGGGTTCTGACAGGTGGACCTGAACAAATCGTCCATGTGAAAGGACCCTAAGGCTGGGTTCACACTGAAGCGATGCGGGAACGCCGCGAATCCGCGGCAGGTTCCCGCATTGCATGCCTCCCGTCGGCAGTTCACACTGCCCTATGCGGACTGCTAGGAGTGTCAGTGAAACCTTAATGACACCCCCAGATCAGTTCGCATATCGCAGTGCGATCTGCAAACTCGGACAGGAATCGGATCGCATGGTGTGAACACCCATGCGATCCGATTCTGCTGCGGACCAAAAAAAGGGTCCCGTGCGAGTTTGCGGCGGGTGCAATGCGAATTCAGCCATACTATCTGTATGGCTGAACTCGCATCGCACAGAGATCGGATGTGATTTGCACTGCAGTGCGGTGCGAATCACATCCGGGTCTCCCAGCCGCAGCGGTGTGAACCCAGCCTTAGTGTTGAGTTGTGTGTTTCTTCTACACTTCTGGAACTTGAGCTGCGAGATATTTACACCTGTGATTGCAGACCTCCTCACCTGTGATTGCAGGCCTCCTCACCTGCTGTGGCCTTGTACAGCCACAGGTTATAAAGCCTTGAAAGTAAAAGCACCTGCTACATGTTACACTGACAAGTTATATCTGAATGATAGTATTGCCTGCAGGTATCATTAATGGCTACATGCTGAAATATGATTCATTCCTGCAAGTCATTGCACCTTGCTGTGAAGTCACACATTCCCTTTACCATGTGACCGAGCTTCATCGTTCACACACGTGAACACAATACGCCGACGACGCGGATGTGTCAGTAATGTGTGAAGCTGAACTAATAGAGGAGCAGATGTCAAAAGGGCAGCTGTGTTTCTATTCATACATCACCTGTACTGTACCGTCATTGCTGCCCCCTTCTTCTGAAAGTACCTGTTGATCCTCTGGTTTTAAAACGTAATGACCTGCAACATGCATGCGGGCAGTGAAGTCACAAATCCCAAACTGAATAACAACACACATGCCAAGTATCCAGGACCATGGCTCTCAGTCCCACCAATGCATAGCTCCCAACTGTCCCTGATTTGGAGGGACTGTCCCTGATTTGGAGCAATGTCCCTCTGTCCCTCATTCCACCTCATTTGTCCCTCATTTTGGTCTGATCTATATACCGTATTTATCAGCGTATAACACGCACTTTTTTCCCCTTAAAATCAGGGGGAAATCGTGGGTGCGTGTTATACGCCGATCCCCTGCCAATTGTCAGCTCCTCTGCCTTTTTTGCCATTCTCGGCAGCTTTTGGCTATTTTCGGACGTTCTCGGGCCAAAAGCCGCCGAGTGGGTCCGAAAATAGCTGAGAGCTACCGAGCGCCACCGAGATACACAGGACATCCGCTCTGTATCTAGGTAGCACCATTTTTAAACAGAAAGCCTGCAAAAGAAACTGACAAGGCTGCAAATGACTGACGGCTGCAATGCAAGGCTGCAAATGACTGACAAGGCTGCATTGATGGGCATTTAAATGTTTTTTTTTTCTTAAACCTCACTCCTAAAAGTTTTTTTCTTTAAAATTCCCTCCTAAAACTTGGGGTGCGTGTTATACGCCGATAAATACGGTAGTTTTATATAAAATGCACTTTTTATTGTTCAAATAGTGTTTCTCAGTGCTAAGCCTTTCATCCAATTTCTAAATTGCTACATTTCTAAATGTTAAAAACCAATATAAAGAAATAGTATTGGTAAAAAAAAAAGTTGGCTTTGGTTAATTCTCCTTTAACCACTTGCCGACCGCTGTTGGCATATATACGTCGGCAGAATGGCACGGCTGGACAAAGTAATCTACCCGTACTTTACTTTGAATTGTATTGGCAGGGTAAGTATTGGCGAGTATTGTCAGGGTAAGCATTGCAGAGTATTGTCAGGGTAAGTATTGCAGAGTATTGGCAGGGTATGTATTGCAGAGTATTGGCAAGGTATGTATTGCAGAGTATTAGCGGGGTAAGTATTGCAGAGTATTGTCAGGGTAAGTATTGCAGAGTATTGTCAGGGTATGTATTGCAGAGTATTGGCAGGGTATCTATTGCAGAGTATTGGCAGGATAAGTATTGCAGAGTATTGGCAGGATAAGTATTGCAGATTATTGGCAGGATAAGTATTGCAGAGTATTGTTAGGGTATGTATTGCAGAGTATTGACAGGGTATGTATTGCAGAGTATTGGCAGGATAAGTATTGCAGAGTATTGGCAGGATAAGTGTTGCAGAGTATTGGCAGGGTATTGCTGGGATGGGTGTCGCTGCCATCTGATTTCTCCCCTCCACTGTACAGATCAGTACAGAGAGGGGAGAGAGGAACCGGTGTCATCATGACGCCGGTTTGTTTACAGGTGATCGCTTTGTGACGGAGCGATTACATTGTAAACGCCGACGGGTGTACCAAGATGGCCACCGCTTCGGAATTAGGCCGAAGCCACGGCCTTTCCTAAGGCCAAGACCGTGGAGCGCGGCATGTGCCGATCTGAGCAGGGCGACCCGTTCGGATCGTGGATCGGTGGCGATCCATTGCACCCCTAGGTAACAGGACCAAAAAACTTTTTTTTTTAAATCCGCAGGTGTGTTTGCGCACCACCAACAATTACAGTGCCTTGAAAAAGTATTTATACCCCTTGACATTTTCTACATTTCGGCATGTTACAACCAAAAATGTAAATATGTATATTATTGGGATTTTATGTGATAGACCAACACAAAGTGGCACATAATTGTGAAGTGGAAGAAAAATGATAAATGGTTTTCAAAATGATTTACAAATAAATATGTGAAAAGTGTGGCGTGCATTTGTATTCAGCCCCCTTTACTCTGATACCCCTAACTAAAATCTAGTGGAACCAATTGCCTTCAGAAGTCACCTAATTAGTAAATGGAGTCCACCTGTATGTAATTTAATCACAGTATAAATACAACTGTTCTGTGAAGCCCTCAGAGTACCTAATGCCTCGTTTCCACTGAGCGGAACGGTTTGGATCGGTACAGTTTGGAAGGGTGAGAATAGTCCGACCTATTCAGGTGAGCATTTCCACTGCAAGTCGGACCACCAGGGGCCATACGGGGTTTAGAAAAAATACCTTTGACGTGAGCATTGACGTTTTTTCTGTCCACCAATCAGTGGAATGTATTGTTTGATACCAGTCGCTCCGCCCTAACCCTACCGTACCTTTTTCTATGGCCCCACATCTGAAGCAGGACCATGAATGGTGTGGTATGATTCGGTTGTATGGGCCGCTTTCATAATGGAAACACTCAAAATAGCATACCGAACCAAACGAACCGATCCACTCAGTGGAAACAAGGCATTAGTGAACAAACAGCACCATGCAGCTCCTTCAGATTGGATGGAGAGCGTCTTTGAACAGCAATTTTGAAGTCTTGCCAAAGATTCTCAATTGGATTAAGGTCTGGAATTTGACTGGGCCGTTCTAACACATGAATATGCTTTGATTTAAACCATTCCATTGTAGCTCTGGCTGTATGTTTAGGGTCGTTGTCCTGCTGCAAGGTGAACCTCCGCCCCAGTCTCAAGTCTTTTACAGACTCTTAGCCCTTGTACACACGGTCGGACATTCCGACAACAAAATCCGTCTGATTTTGTCTGATGGATTTTGTCCGAAACTGGTGTTGCATACACACGGTCGGACAAAGTTGTCGGAAAATCTGATCGTTCGTAACGTGATGACGTTATTTAGTTACGACGGGACTACGTTCAGGCTAGTAGCCAATTGCTTAGGTCTAGGAATTTGATCTGAGCATGCGTGGCACTTTGTCCGATCGGAATTCTCTACAAATGATCGGACAAAGTCCGATCGGATCATGTTGTCGGAAAATTTTATAGCCCAGCTCTAAAACGTTGTCGGTCGGATATTCCGACGGAAACAGTCTAATGGAGCCCACACACGGTCGGATTATCCGACAACACGATCCGATCGGAAATTTTCCGTCTAAATGTCCGACCGTGTATACAAGGAATAACAGGTTTTCTTCTAAGATTGCCCTGTATTCGGCTCCATTCATCTTCCCATTAACTCTGACCGGCTCCCTTGTCCCTGCTAAAGAAAAGTATCCCCACAACATGATGCTGCTACCACCATGTTTAACGGTGGGGATGGTGTGTTCAGGGTGATGTGCAGTATTCGTTTTCCACCACACATAGCATTTTGATTTTAGGCCAAAAAGTAAAATATTGATCTCTTCTGACCAGAGCACCTTCTTCCACATGTTTGCTGCATCCCCCACATGACTTCTCGCAAACTGCAAACAGGACTTCTTATGGCTTTCTTTCAACCATGGCTTTCTTCTTGCCAGCTTTCCATAAAGACCAGATTTGTGGAGAGCACGACTAATGCCATGTACACACAGTCGGACTTTCCGGCAGAAAAAGTCAGACGGAATCATTTCATCTGATATTTCGATCGTGTATGGGCTTCTTCAGACTTTTTTTTTTTTAAATTCTGAGTCACATAGAAATAGAACATGTTTTAAATCTTTCCGACGGAATCAATTCCTATCGGCAAAACCGTTCGTCTGTATGCTGTTCCGAGGGACCAAAAACGACGCATGCTCTGAAGCAAGTACGAGACGCCAGCTATTGGCTACTGGCTATTGAACTTCCTTTTTCTAGTCCCGTCGTACGTCACCGCGTTCTAGACGGTCGGACTTTGGCGTGATCGTGTGTAGGCAAGAGAGTTTCAGCAGAACTCCATTGAAAAAGATGTCAGTTTTTTCCGACAGAATAAACGGTTGTGTGTACGCGGCATAATAGTTGTCCTGTGGACAAATTCTTCCACCTGAGCTGTGGATCTCTGCAGCTCCTCCAAAGTTACCATGAGCCTCTGGGCTGCTTCTCTGATGAATGCACTTCTTGCCCGGCCTGTCAGTTTAGATGGACAGCCATGTCTTGGTAGGTCGGCAGGAGGGGCAGGGAACTGTGTGCAGCACGTCTCTCACAGCCAACACCGGGCTGTGCTCATGAGGGAAGGAAGAGGGTGCCGAGTGGACACACGGCTCTAAACTGTTGTCGCTCCTGTTCTTGGGTCTTCCCTCCATCCTGTACTCCAGTTCTCAGCTCCTCCTCCTGAAAGCAAGCGGCTAGTGCGCCCCTGCTGAGCGAGTCACTGGAACCCAGTGCCAGAATTTGTTCCCGGCACTGGGCTCCATTCGGGGACTCAAACCTGATTTGCTGGGACTAGGGTTATACATCAATTTCCAGGACGGTGAATCAGGAACTTTTGGGAGGTATGTGCTTCAGGTGACAATGTGCAATACTATGGCAGGCACTTCGGCCTGTATAGAAATTCCTCCGGTCCCAGCCCAGGAGGCAGGTGTGAATAAAGCGTAGCACAGGTATAGTGATCATGGTGCCAAATAAACTCCCCCACCATAAGAATTTCCAGCTCTCCTGAACTGCTACTCCAGGGCAGTGTTGCCAACCTACCAGATTGGAATTCACTGACACAACACCCAAAATTTACTGGCATAGTCAACATTTTACTGGCATTTACAAAAGTTACAAAATTATTTTTATGTGCAAATTTTTGTATTTAGGCTACAAACAAGTACAATATGCAATTAGCAATGTGATTTAAGGTAGATATTGAGGTAAAAAACATATTTCTCTGGGGGCAGAGAGTCAGACAGGAGGGCAAAAATTAGAATGGGCATTGGGCAGGCAGCAGGCACAGCACAGCAAACACATGATATTGATTCTCAGTGACATGACAGACATGAGCAGCAGCTGCAGCAGCATAGATGAGACGGGGGGTTACTAAAATTGCAGCGTGCAAAATCTGGTGCAGCTCCGCCTAGAAACCAATCAGCTTACAGGTTTTATTGTCAAAGTTTTATTGAACAAGCTAAAGTTAGAAGCTGATTGATTACCATGCACAGCTGCATCAGATTCTGAGTACTCCAGTTTTAGTAAATCTCTCCCACTGTCTGACTCCTGTCCTCACCAACACAGTCACAAACGTCCCCTCTGGGCTCCTGCTCCTCCAGTAACAGTCTCTGGTCTCTCTTCCAGTCTCTCCACTCGCCAGTGGTCTCTCCAGACTATTCCAGAGACTCCAGAACAGCACTGACAAGAGAAGAGAGAGACAGCCCTACTTGCTCCACTCCCGTACATGAGGCCGCTCGGCTCCTGGGTTTTTATAGCGGCTGGCATGGTGGCGGTGGGAAATGACATCATCTCTGTTCATGCTCAGGCACGGAGACTTTCACCAGACTTGCCCACCTCCGGCCAGGGCCGGGACAAGGGGTGGGCAGGAGGGACGGCTGCCCTGGGCACTGTGGTATCATGTGAGGTGGGGGGGCACCACAAGGAAATTGGGGGGAGGGGATTTGTGTTGGAAAGGAGGATTTGGGGGGAGCAGCAGAGAGTAAGTATTGTTCTAGGAGGAGAATTGGAAGGTATGCTAAAATTTAAGGGGAGAAGGAATGGGGGGGGGGAAGATTTGTGCTAGGAGGGATGATTGGGGCGCTTTGTGTTGGAAGGAGGGATTTGCAGTAGGGTTATTGGGAGGGGCAATTTTAGGGGTAGATAATATGTGCTAGGAGGAGTGTTTTTTTTGGAGGGGCACTTGAATTGGGGGGATATGGGGGAGTAAGATTTTTGCTGGGAGGGGGGATTTCAGCAGGGGAACAGATTTGCACTGGGAGGAGGGGGAATTTATGCTTAGGGGGGTGAAAAAGATTAGTGCTCAGTTATTTTTTTATTTTATTTTTTTGGGGGGGGGGGATTTTTGATGACACATAATGCTTATACACATTGGGGGTGGGGGTGGGGGGGGGGGGCGCAGTTTGGTGTGTTTGCCCTGGTCTCTGGATGACCTTGTCCCGGAACTGCCTCCGGCACCACCTGAAATAGTAGCACTGCTCTCAGTAACACTCTCAGATAATCGGATGGTCTCGGCTGGCCCCAGAACTGTGCATGCACAGTTCAGAGCCAATAAATATGTTAAAGAGGCTTTAATTAACGTGTTTTAAATGAATATAGTGTTGTCTGTCATTCAGCCCCTGAAAGAACTGTAAACACAACGCATCCCAAACAGTAGGGGACAAGAAAAGGTTGGGGCTGATCGAGTGACAGTAAACACTGTGACAGAGAGAGGCTCTGTCGCTATAAGTTTATAGGAAAAGGTGACCCAGGAGTCTCATTAAGGGTTAATGCAAGGTTCAGAACTAGCATTTCTCTAGGTTCTGTAGTTCTGAATCAGAACCTTCAATCCTGCGTGCAGGTTTTGCTAGAGGCCTGCAACCTGGCTCACTCCACAGGTGTGCATGGTCATTATATAGTCAGGTATGAGAATTGCTCAAGGCTCTCATTTTGGAGACAGTTTCCAGTTTGGAGACGGAAGGTCTCACCCGGCGTCAGGGGGCCCCAGCCAGAAACCACGAGACAGCAGGTCTCGGTCCCAGGAGTCAGGTCAGCTCCTGTCAGGAGAACCCCAATTCTTAGGCCTGAGGTGGGCCACACAGCAGGGCACTGCGATGAAGGATAGAGAGCCAAGTGTTCTGAGAGAGTTGAATGACACAGTCAAAGGATTGGTAAGAGGAGCAGACGTGCTGCCAACATGTATGCCAGGTGGCTTGGTATTTTCGTTAATTCATGTTATGTGAAAGAATCCCCTGCGTGGGCAACTGATGTATAAGTGAACTTTCCTTCTTTTAAATAAAAGTGGGCTACCACGCCCTTAAAATACAGTTTTGGATTGGCGTACTCACTGGAAACACACTTAGTGCCGGTTCACACAGGGGCGACTCAGATCCGACTTCAAGTTGCCCCAAGTCACCTCAGGTCGCACAACATGCAGAAATCAATGTAAGTGAATGAGAGCCGTCTTAATGCACACTAGTGAAGTCGCTCTGACTTCCGAAAAGGTTCCTGTACTACTTCAATCCGACTTGTAGGCGACTGGTACCTATTGATTTCAATGGAGGTCGCCTCCAAGTCGGATCTCCATCTATACGGAGGCAACTCTCAGAGAATTATCAGCTCTCAAAAGGAGTTCCCCCCTGAGAGCTCATTCTCTGATTGGCCACGGCAAGTCGCCTGGCCTGGGGCGACTTAAAGTAGTGTTGTAAGTCGTGTCCAAGTCGCGTCCAAGTTGCCTCCAAAAGTCGTGTTGCCCCTGTGTGAACCGAGCCTAAAGCACACTAATTTGAAAGTATCAAAACAGTCATATATTGAATGGATATAAAACATGGAGGTAAATAGAAGCAATAAGTACTAGACTAGCCCAAATCATGTAATAACAGGCCACACTGGACTAGCTAAAAACATACATGGACATGTGGGACATAGACAACATATAACAGATTAAACAAAAGTCCGGACGCCAAGTGAATCTGTGTCAGTTGTGCACCACACTGACTGATACTATAATCGCCACCAGGAGTGGTAATGTATGGTTAATGCAATACAGCAGTATTACCCCAGCACTGTCATGTTTGAATGCCCACTATTCAAAGTCAATGCCCACAGTGGACTTATCATATCAGCATATACCCATAATCTGGTAATACACTCGTTTATATAGAAACCTGGATTTTTGATAGACATTTTTGCTTTGAGAATCTACTTGTCATGTACTGCCGTATTTCCCCTAACACAGTTAAGACTGGATTTTATGATCCCCTTCTCTCCATCCCCTTTCTCATGGCTCGAGCCCCCAGGGGGTTGGTGTCAGTTTGCTTTACTTATAGCTGTTGCTAAATACTCGGCATATCCGAATAAGCACAACTGACACCGATTCACTTGGCGTCCGGACGTTTTGTTTAATCTGTTATATGTTGTCTATGTCCCACGTGTCCGTGTATGTTTTTGGCTAGTCCAGTGTTGCCTGTCATTACATGATTTGGGCTAGTCTAGTACTTGGCACTTCTATTTACCTCCATGTTTTATATCCATTCAATAAATTACTGTTTTTGATACTTTCAAATTAGTGTTTACTGTCATTCAATAAGCCCCAACCTTTTCTTGTCACCTTGTGTTTGGGATGCATTGTATTTACAGTTCCGAGCCAAATGCGTCACAGCAAAGAGAGTATTTTATTTTTTACTGGCACGCATGCTTTTACAGGCATGAAAAAATTTCCCAGTTTTTATTGGCTGCTTGTAAAAAAACAGACAGTTGGCAACACTACCTCCAGGGGCACATAAACCATGGGCTTTTCTCAGTCCAGCCCTTGGCCTTAGCAGAGCAGCCCCATCCCTACCAGAAAGGCATTACACCAGGCCAGAATCAAACCGGGAGGAAAAAGGCCTCCCACCTTATTACATCATTACTTGACCGTGTCTTACCAGGCAACAGGAGGCACTCCATTTTGCCACCCCCCCCCCCCCCCAAAACTGAGCAGTTTTTTTTTTAAACCCACAATGGTGCACAAAAACAAAACACCTAAGTGTACAAAAAAGTGCATGAGAACAAGAAAAAGAATGCACTTAGAGCATTTGTAAAGGTTCAATTGAAAAAAAAAAAAACATGTCATACTTACCTGCTCTTCTCGGGTCCCCCGCCGGCATTCCTGGCCCCTCTGCTGAGTGCCCCCATAGCTGCTTGCTATGGGGGCACTTGATTGCTTTCGAGCTGCTTCTATGTGTCTATTAGACGCACAACATGGCTCGGCCTTGCCCCCGCTCCGTCCTCACTGGCCATGATTGAAAATGATATGATTAAAAACAGAAGAAGCCAATGGCTCCTGTTGCTGTGTCTAAGCCAATGAGGAAGCATAGACCTGGGAGAGTTTTACTCTTATGCGCATCGCTGGATCGGGCTCAGGTGAGTATTAGGGGGGCGAGGGGGAAGCTGTACACTGAATGTTTTTTTTACCTTCATGCATGGAATGCATGAGGGTAAATAACCTTCAGCCTTTGAACCACTTTAAAGAGGAAATAAAGCCTCTTAAAAAAAAAAAGACACCCTGCAAGGCAAAGGCATAATGAGCTAGTATGCATAGCATACTAGCTCATTATGAATTACTTACCTGAGATAGAAGCCCCCCCGCTGCGGTCCTCGGCCACCACCTCCATCGCCGCCATGATACCCGGAGTGACTTCTGGGTATGGCGTCTACGGGTAGTCCCTGCGCCATGCTGGTACCGCCGCTAATGGCATGATCGCCATTAGAAACGGCACGCTCAGTGCGCCTGTGCCCGATGTCTACGGCGCATGCGCCGTAGACATCAGTGCCGCTATTCTTGCAAATATCTCCTAAACCTTTTAGGTTTGGGAGATATTTCTTGCACCTACAAGTAAGCCATAATCTAGGCTTACCTGTAGGTTAAAGTGGTTGTAAGGGGTTTACAACCACTTTAAGTAGAACTCGACCCTGACCCTCATGGGGCGCAGGGCTCCAGACACGGGCAAGGCTCGACTTGATCCACCTAGGCAAAGGACCTGGCGAACTCCTCTCGTTATGGTCAGCTGAAGCCAAATGAGTATTAGGTGTACTAGATGAGGGGCTCCCTCAAATGAAGACACCCCCCTGGTTTAGGGGAGGAATGAGCTTAATGCCCACACATTCCCCTAGACTTCAGGGTAGGTCCGGGGGCCCTCACCCTCCATCCAAGTGAAAGAAACACAGACAAAACTGCAAAGTGACAAAACATGAGAGAATAAATAAATAGTACTGATGCAAGTGCACTGGCTAGGCCTTACGACCTGGTAGCAAAAGTTGCCCCAGACTTAGGCTTGATTCACACTGGTGCAACATGAAATCTGACTTGTGAGACCCCAAGTGCCATGACATGTCAAACTCAATGTTTCCCTATGAGAGCCATCTTAACTGATGCTACACAAGTCGCTTCGACTTTAGAAAAGGTTCCTGCACTACCTTGGTCTTACTTTGGTGAGGTTTCAGCCCTTGTACAGGCTCCTAAATAGCATCCAAGTCGGATCAAGAAAGTTGTACGACTTTACCGTTGTAGCAGTGTGAACCAAGCCTTAGCCAAAAGGCCTAGCCCATGGAGGTGCAGTGTAGGAAAAAAACGAGTGCTGATGTGACCTTGTGCCTTTTCACACAGTGGGTTTCCCAGGCCCATAGTGTTACTAAGAGCACCCCTGGGGTGACCAACTGCCGGGGGGCACAGACATAGTAGGTTCTCTGCCTTCCCAGCCCATGGCCAAACCAGGTAGCACTGCTCAAACAAGGAAGCGCTAGGCCCCTCCACACCAAGGGCGTACTCCTAAACCCACACCATTCGTTGTGCATGCTCATTCGGTTTCCTTCGCCTATTGGGAAGGTTCCTCTGGACCCTCATCATACCAGCAGAGGTGCTATACAGACAGCCATTCCTGGCAAATAGCCAGAATGATGGTGTAGCACCCCTACTGGACACTAAAAAGAACAGATACTACACTTGACCTTAGCCAAAAAGCCAGAACAGGAATAGAGGGGCAATCTTCCAATGGGGACACTAGTTCTATTGACAACCAGGGATTCCCTCACTTTGGAGGGGTTTCCGCTCACTTCCTGGTTTGGCTATGGAACAGGAAGTGAAATCTCCCCAATGGGATGAAGAAGGCAAAATAAAACCTGACAGACAGTGCCGGGACAAGGTCATCTACAGCCCAGAGCGAACATGTCAATTTGCGCCCCACCCAAGATGTATGATCATTAGGTGTCAGCAAAAATCCCCCCCCCCCAAAAAAAAATAATCAAACACTAATCTGCACCCTCTAAGCATAAATTCCCCCTCCTCCTGGTACAAATCCACCCCCTGCTGAAATTGCCCCTGCCAGAACAAATCTTTGTTCCCCATCCCCCCCAGTTTAAATCCTCTCTCTGCCCCCATCACAAACCCCCCATAAATAGTTTTACCCTCCTATTACAAATTCTCTGCCCTTCAAATTTCCCCCACAAGCACAAATCCTCATCCCCACACTGCAAATCCCCCCTACTAGCACAAATCCCCCCCCAATCTTAGCACAAATCCTCCCCACACTCAAAATGAAGTCCACATCCAGCACAAATCATCCCTACTAGCACAACCCTCCCCCCCAAAAAAATTCCCCTCCTAGGACAAATACCCTCCCTCCTATACCATGTTATCTTTTCTAGTACAACCCATCCCCCCAAAAAAAATCCTCCTCCTAGCACAAATACCCTTCCCCATTCCTCCTACCAACACAACCCGCCCCCCCAAATTTACCCTCCCTAGAACAATTCTTACCCCATGCCACCATCTAAATCCCCCCTTTCAACACAAATCCCCTCCCCCCAATTTCCTCATGGTGCCCCTTCCCCACCTCACATGATACCACAGTGCACAGGGCAGCTGTCCCTCCTGCCCACCCCTTGTCCCGGCCCTGCTGACAGGGGTTATAACCCTGCCTTATGCTATCCAAAATGGAAAAACAACTATCCTTAAGTGCTACTTGAAAGGTTCATTCACCAGTGGAGGGGCTGTTATGTATTTTATTACAATATGGAACGCATAAATGTTGAGGGTGCATTACCACAAATCCATTGTGTTGCATTAAAAAAATAACTTGTGTATGGCGCATTTTTTGCGCAAAACATGATCCTTAAAAAGCATGAAAACGCTAAATGAGCGCACAATGACCAAACGCGCTAACACCCGCCAGGCTGAGCTTTATCCTCTCAGAAGACATATGTGTCGCTCTTAGTCCGCACACACATCTCCCCCCAGGCATTGGGCTGTGTGTACTTGTACCCAGATGACCTCTGCACACACAATGGGGGGGGGGGGGGTTGTGTCAGCTGACATAGGCCGGGTTCCTCTCATGTACACAGCCCCCTCCCCTCACATAATGCCATTCCAGCTTTATTAGGTCTGAATTTCACCGTCACATTCGTTTTATGTTTTTCATCACAAAAAAGATAAACACAAATCTCGCCATATAAGGAAACCGGAAGCGCCGCCATCTTGCTGCTCCCAGACGCTCCCTCAGCCTGCCTTGTGACTGACGCACCGCCATCTTGCCACACCCTCTCTCCTGGGGTCACGTCAGGTCATTATCCAAACAGGCTTTCCATCTTACTACACCCGCCCTGCCGCCCCCTCTGACTGTTTCCCCGGCACCCTCCTCCTCTCATTCGGCCTTCCCAGCCGCCGGTTCGCCGTCCCCGGTCTCTCCGTCCGCTCTGTAGCTGGAGGCAACGCCCCCCTCCTCCTCCTGGGAGGCTGAGCCCCGTCTGGGGGTGTAGCAAGATGGCTGCTCTTCCGCTTCCGAAGTAATCTGGGGCCGAGGGGGGCGGTGGGAGAGTTGGTGGTTGCGGGCTGGCCGCGGGAGATCCCCCGGAGAAGGGAGTCGTCGGTGTCTACACACTGTGAGGCCTGGCTGGGCAATGGCCTGACCCCTGGAGGGGAGCGGGGAGACCGGGACTCTGGACGGTGCGGCTGGAGGGACAGACGGGCCTGGCCGGGATGGGAGACAGCCGGGGTGAGTGTGAGCTTTGTTGTCACCGGGACTACAACACCCAGCATGGCGCCTCGTTGTCCTGTGCATGGTGGAGCCCCCTAGAGGTGGAAATATGGGGGTACACGCTGCCTATAGGGGGCTACATGAGGGGCAAAGAGTGCCTGTAGGTGGATATCTGGGGGGTATTTGGTGCCTATAGATGGATTTGGGGGGTACATGGTACCTATAGATGGATATATGTGGGTAAGAAGTTCCCAGAGGTGGTATTTGGGGGCACATGGTGCCTATAGAAGGATAGGTGGGGGGTACATGGTGCCTATAGATCTCCATGTGTATATATAGTATCTCACAAAAGTGAGTACACCCCTCAAATTTATGTAAATATTTTATTCTGTCTTTTCATGTGACAACACTGAAGAAATGACACTTTGCTACAATGTAAAGTAGTGAGTGTACAGCTTGTATAACAGTGTACATTTCCTGTCCCCTCAAAATACCTCAACACACAGCCATTAATGTCTAAACCGCTGGCAACAAACGTGAGGACACCCCTAAGTGAAAATGTCCAAATTGGGCTCAATTAGCGATTTTCCCTCCCCGGTGTCATGTGACTCGTTAGTGTTGCAAGGTCTCAGGTGTGAATGGGGAGCAGGTGTGATAAATCTGGTGTTATCGCTCTCACTCTCTCATACTGGTCACTGGAGGTTCAACATTGCACCTTATGGCAAAGATCTCTGAGGATCTGAAAAAAAGAATTGTTGCTCTACATAAAGATGGCCTAGGCTATAAGAAGATTGCCAAGACCCTGAAACTGAGCTGCACGGTATAACAGGACAGGTTCCACTCAGAACAGGCCTCAACATGGTTGGCCAAAGAAGTTGAGTGCACATGCTCAGAGTCATATCCAGAGATTGTCTTTGGGAAATAGACGTATGAGTGCTGCCAGCATTGCTGCAGAGCTTGGGGGGGGGTCAGCTTGTCAGTGCTCAGACCATACGCCGCACACTGCATTACATTGGTCTGCATGGTTGTCCTCCCAGAAGGAAGCCTCTTTTAAAGATGATGCACAAGAAAGCCCGCAAACAGTTTGCTGAAGACGAGCAGACTAAGGACATGATTACTGGAACCTGTCCTGTGGTCTGATGAGACCAAGATAAATGTATTTGGTTCAGATGGTGTCAAGCGTGTGTGGCAGCAACCAGGTGAGGAGTACAAAGACAAATGTGTCTTGCCTACAGTCAAGCATGGTGGTGGGAGTGTCATGGTCTGGGGCTGCCTGAGTACTGTCGGGACAGGGGAGCTACAGTTCATTGAGGGAACCATGAATACCAACATGTACTGTGACATACTGAAGCAGAACATGATCCCCTCCCTTCAGAGACTGGGCCGCAGAACAGTATTCCAACATAACGACCCCCAAACACACCTCCAAGATGACCACTGCCTTGCTAAAGAAGCTGAGGGTAAAGGTGATGGACTGGCCAAGCATGTCTCCAGACCTAAACCCTATTGAGTATCTGTGGGACATCCTCAAACCAAAGGTGGAGGAGCACAAGGTCTCCAACATCCACCAGCTCTGTGATGTCGTCATGGAGGAGTGGAAGAGGACTGCAGTGGCAACCTGTGAAGCTCTGGTGATCTCCATGCCCAAGAGGGTTAAGGCAGTGCTGGAAAATAATGGTGGCCACACAAAATATTGACACTTTGTGCCAAATTTGGACATTTTCACTTAGGGGTGTACTCACTTTTATTGCCAGCGGTTTAGACATTAATGGCTGTGTGTTGAGGTATTTTGAGGGGACGGCAAATTTACACTGTTATACAAGCTGTACACTCACTACTTTACATTGTAGCAAAGTGTCATTTCTTCAGTGTTGTCACATTAAAAAATCTTTTTTTTTTACAGAAATGTGAGGGGGTGTACTCACTTTTGTGAGATAGAATAGTTATTATATTAAATCCTCCCCTGTGATTAATCGCTATAAAACAATGTATCAAAAGAAATGTGAATGTACGTATATCCCACACTAACATTTATTTATGTATAGTTGTTCATGACTTCTATCATCACCGGGTGATCCTGAGGGCTTAGCACTTCTACCAACAAATATATGGGGGTGCGTGGTGCCTACAGTTAGATATATGGGGTATACAGTGCCTATACAGGGGGTGCCTCTAGACAATATATGGGGGGTACACGGTGCCTATAGATCTGTCTATAGTTTTGATAACATCTTCTATCATCACTGGGTGATTCCGGGGGCTCTGCTCCTCTACCAACCAATCCGTGCCGATAGAAATGTTTACGTACTCTGCTAGTTTTGGTGTATTTCCTAAGGGATTGCGCATTAATGGCATTTGTAATCCACTCAGGTAAACTTTCCTGAGGTCAGCAATGGTAGTGGCTGCCATTGCTGACCCCCTTCTGAAAGTGACTAATGTGCTGAGCCTTTGGATTTGATTTTGATCTTAAAGCAGTCAGTAATACTTGCCTCCTTTCCAACGTCCAGAAGGGTCCTTCTGCCAGGTTCTGGGTCTTTGTGTTTTGATCGGTTGGTGCGGGATGATACAACTTTTGCGCATGCTTAGGAGTTAAGGCAGCTGATTGGGCAGTGGGCACTGATTTGGCGGCAGTGACAGCTTCCTTCTGGGTTCAGTCCGAGCCAAAGTACGGACCAGGCCTGTGCTTGGCCTTACAAGTAGGAGTTCCTTACTTGTTTTGCTTATTGAAATCAGATTGTCAGCCTGGCGGGCCGATAACTAGTACTAGCAGAATAAGGCTTCATGCACATGAGCCACAAAATTCCCGCATACAGATCTGTTTGGAGCTCATTTTTTAACGTCTCTGGAAGCATGTAAGGCTTTTCTGTGCAGCTTTATGTTCTCAGCTATTGCATTCATTCTAACTGCGTTTACCAAAACTTAAGAGCTCATTAGCTTAAGCTCATTTAGACGGGGGGGGGGGGGGGTTTAGCTTAAGCTCATTTAGACCGGGGGGGGGGGGGGGTTTAGCTTAAGCTCATTTAGACCGGGGGGGGGGGGTTTAGCTTAAGCTCATTTAGACCGGGGGGGGGGGGGGGTTTAGCTTAAGCTCATTTAGACCGGGGGGGGGGGGGTTTAGCTTAAGCTCATTTAGACCGGGGGGGGGGTTTAGCTTAAGCTCATTTAGACCGGGGGGGGGGGGTTTAGCTTAAGCTCATTTAGACCGGGGGGGGGGGGTTTAGCTTAAGCTCATTTGGACCGTGGGGGGGTGGGTGGGTTAGCTTAAGCTCATTTGGACCGTGGGGGGGTGGGTGGGTTAGCTTAAGCTCATTTGGACCGGGGGGGGGGGTGCGTTAGCTTAAGCTCATTTGGACCGTGGGGGGGGGGTGCGTTAGCTTAAGCTCATTTGGACCGTGGGGGGGGGGGGTGCGTTAGCTTAAGCTCATTTGGACCGTGGGGTGGGTGGGTGCGTTAGCTTAAGCTCATTTGGACCGTGGGGTGGGTGGGTGCGTTAGCTTAAGCTCATTTGGACCGTGGGGTGGGTGGGTGCGTTAGCTTAAGCTCATTTGGACCGTGGGGTGGGTGGGTTAGCTTAAGCTCATTTGGACCGGGGGGTGGGCGGGTGGGTTTGCTTAAGCTCATTTGGACCGGGGGGGTGGTGGATATAGCTTAAGCTCATTTGGACCATGGGGGGGGGGGTGGGTATAGCTTAAGCTCATTTGGACCGGGGGGGGGGGGGGTTGGTATAGTGTGAGAGGAGGCAGGAGGCTCATTCATACTCTATCCATTCTGATCAATGTTTATCCATGCTCCATCCGTGCTCATCAATGCCCACCCACGGCTCATTCATACTCATCCATGCCACATCAATTATCATCCATGGCGCATCCTTGCCACTACAGTGCCCATCAGTGAGTCACAAAAGTGTAATAGGTAGTCAAATTAGATTTGAAATGTCCCTGATGATGCTCCCTGCATGTTGGACCTCTGTATGTGGCCAGGCTGTGGAAAAGTATCACACGTGGTATCACCGTACTCAGGAGTAGCAGAATATATATTGGGGTGTAATTTTTGATATGTACATGCTATGTGTTAGAAATATCTTACAAATGGACTACTTTCTGTTAAAAAAAAAAAAAAAAAAAAAAAGTTTCATTTTCTTTCCACATTATCCAAAAACTTGTGGGAAAAAATGACATGTTCAAAAGACTCATTATGCCTTATAGAATATATGTTGGGGTGTTTACTTTCCAAAATGGGCTAAGTTAAGTAAGGTAGTCAAAAAATGTAATGTGTAATTTTATGTCCCTAGAACGCCTGACTTTGCTCAATGCATGTTGGGCCTCTGTATGTGGCCATGCTGTGTAAAAGTCTCGCACATGGTATCGCCATACTGAGGAGGAATAGTAGAATGTGTTTTGGGGTGTAATTTGTGGTATGCATATGCCTTGTGAGAGAAATAACCTGTTAATATCACAATTCTGTGGGAAAAAAACAAAGAAAAGAAAATCTTCATGTTGCAAAGAATTGTGGGAAAAAATTACAACTCCAAAAAAACTCACCATGCCTCTTACTAAATACATTGGATTGTCTACTTTCCAAAAAGGGGTCATTTGGGGTTATTTGTACTTTCCTGGCTTGTTTGTGTGTCAATAAATGAGAGGCCACCAGTAAATCAGATGTGATCAATTTTCAGAGATTGGCATCATAGCTTGTAGACTCTATAGCTTTCACAAAGACCAAGTAATATGCACTGGTTTTGGTTATTCTTACCAAAGATGTGTGGCGGTATAAATTTTGGCAAAAATTTATGAAGAAAAATGACTTAATTTGCTACTTTTTAAAACCGAAACAAAGAAAAATGCTTTTATTTACACATTTTTCGGGCTTTTTTAATTTATATCGCAAAAAAAAAAAAAAAAAAAAAGCAGTGGTGATCAAATACCATCAAAAGAAAGCTCTTTGTGGGGAAAAAAGTACAAAAAAAGTTTTATATGGGTAGCATGATGCCTGACTGAGTATTTGTCATTCAAAATGGGAGAGCACTGAAAGCTGAAAATTGGTCTGGTTAGGAAGGGGGTTTAAGTGCCCGGTGGGCAAGATGGTGCAATGGCAGCCTCTAGGGCGGCTCCACACTTCCATGTTTTACTGCGAAGTGTCTATTCTGGCCGATGGCACCTTGCATTGTAAAACCACTTGACCTGTGGAAAGGTTTACCCCCCCCCCCCCTTTCATGGCCGGGCCATTTTTTTTGCAGCACTGCGTTACTTTAACTGACGATTGCACGATCGTGCAACACGCTACCTAAATAAAATGGATGTAATTTTTTTTTCCTCACAATTAGAGCTTTCTTTTGGTGGTATTTGATCACCTCTGCGGTTTTTATTTTTTGCGCTATAAACCTAAAATGACTGACATTAAAAAAAAAAAAAAAAAAATTATATACACACACACATATATAATTTTTAAAGCGGAGTTCCACCCGCTGCTGACTTTTTTAATAAACTGACACTCACCTGCCCCACAGTCCAGTGCTGCGGCTCGCTCCTCTCCCCGGTTCTATCTTAGTAACTGTGGGCACCCGGCTGTGACAGCTTATGGCTACATGGCGCATGCGCGAGTCGCGCTGCACTCTGCTATTGGCCAGCCAATCTTCTGGGACCTGTTGTGTCCCAGAAGATCGCTGGCAGGGGGCGAGAGGAGTCGTCACGTAGGCTGCCAAAAAGAGGAAGTGGGACAGGAAGTCCCACTAAAAATAAGGTAAACACACCCCCCCCCCCCCAAAAAAAAAATGACATGCCGGATGTGGTATGTCAGGGGGCGAGGAGTGCTTAAAGCGAAAGTTCCACTTTTGGGTTTAGCTCCGCTTTAATTTCTGCTATTAAAGCGGGAGTCCGCCGTTTATTTTTATTTTTTTTTTTAAAGCCAGCAGCTACAAATACTGCAGCTGCTGACTTTTAAAATAGTGACACTTACCTGTCCAGCGCGCCCGCGATGTCGGCACCCGAAGCCGATCTCTCGATCGTCTCTCCGGTGCTGCCGCCGCCATCTTGGGTATGTGAATCAGGAAGTGGAGCCTTTCGGCTTCATTTCCCAGTTCCCTACTGCGCATGCGCGAGTCGCGCTGCGCAATAAGGATGGTCCCCGCTGTCTCTGGGATCCGTGTGTTTCCCAGCAGACAGCGGGGGACTTTCGGAAAGGGGTGTAGATTCTGCGGAAAGGGGCGTACCTTCTGCAGAATCTACGCCGGAAGTGGGTGCAGATACCTGTACTGTACAGGTACCTGCACCCCCCTCCCCCCTGAAAGGTGCCAATTGTGGCGCCGGAGGGGGGGGAGGATTCCAATGAGCGGAAGGTCTAGGGTGGACTTCCGCTTTAAACATAACCAATAAAAAAAATAAAAATAAAAAAAAATCTTCATAAATTTAGGCCAACATGTATTCTGCTACATGTTTTTGTTTAAAAAAAAAAAAAAAATCCCAATAAGCGTATACTGATTGGTTTACGCAAACATAGCATCTACAAACTATGGAATATATTTATGGAATTTGTATTTTTTTTTTTTTTACTAGTAATGGGGACGATTAACTTATAGCGGGACTTCGATATCGCAGCAGATATCAGACACTGACACTTTTTGGGAACTATTACAGTGATCAGTGCTACAAATATACACTGTCACTGTACTAATGACACTGGCTGGGAAGGAGTTAATCAGGGGCCATTAAAGGGTGCTTAGCCAGTGTTTTTGTCTAAAACTCTGCTGCTTTCATTAGGGAAAGAGATGGAATTTATTCCCTGCTTTGCAGGAACACAGAATCCATTCCTTCCTCCCGGTCAGAATGACGATCTGCCTTGTTTACATAGGCAGATCCCTGTTCTGTGTGTATTACTGATTATATGCGGGTGCCGTAGGAAATCGAGTGGCCAGCACCCGCAGATCGGCTTCTGCTGTGAATATTCACTGCACATGTGGCCCGACGGTGTGGCGCATGTACCCACTGCGGGCAGAAGTGCGGAATTGCGTATGTCATTCTGCACAGGAGAGCCACCCTGTAGCAATAAAAATGCTATGGGGCAGACGGGAAGTGGTTAAAGCACAGAGCTTTGTTTACTATCTATTTTTTATTTTTTTTTATTTATTTTTTATATAAAGTGTTCAACAAACCATTTTGGAACAGCAGTAATGTCTCAAACATAATAAAAAAATATAGTTGGAAAAGAGGGCATAAAGCACATGTGCAAAAATCACAGTATGCAAAAGTTCATAATGGAAAATGACTACATAATGGCGATTAAAAAAAAAAAAGTGTTTTACTTTGTAGAAGTCCAAGCAGTGCAAGTAGAAATTCTAGGGACGGGAAGAGTACCAACTGAGAGCAACGCGAGGCATGGAAATGAGGGCACCTCCATGGATTAGTAATGAGACACGTCCCCTTACTACATTACTTCCTGGTATCCGCCACCTCCTGGGCGCAGCCAGATGCCCATCTTTTAGTGAATAAGAAGAGCAAGGAGGAATCAAAATTTTTTTTTTATTATTATTTCATAGAAAATAAATGCCACATCGTGCCATTCCAATGCTCAGCTGCAGAGAAACGGAACTGCTCCCATTGGATCTGTAAAGAGCAACTCCATCCTCTAAAAAAAAAAAAAGCATGGGATGAAAAAAGGGGGACGGAACTATTCATACTCCCCTAGATGACAAACATCAATCTGAAGCTCTGCCCCTCCATTTTGCAGAGGGAGTCTGGCGATTGTTTTTTTTTTTTTTTTCAGCAGCTACAAATACTGCAGCTGCTGACTTTTAATAAATGGGCACTTACCTTTCCTGGAGTCCAGCGATGTCGGAAGCTGAGGCCAAGCAATCGCTTGACTGTCGCCTGCTGCCGCCGCCATCCTTGGTGAGGGAATCAGGAAGTGAAGCGTTGCGGCTTCACTTCCCGGTTTCCTACTGCGCATGCGCGTTCCATGCAGCACAATGGGGATGGTCCACGCTGTCTCTGGTGACCCGTGTGTGTCCCAGCAGACAGCGCGCCAGTACAGGAAGAGGCATAGACTCCCGTGGGAGTCTAAGCCCAGAAGTGGGTGCAAATACCTGTCTTAGACAGGTCTCTGCACCCCCCTCCCCCCTGAAAGGTGCCAAATGTGACACCGGAGGGGGAGAGGGTTCCCGAAAAGCGGAGGTTCAACTTTTGTGTGAACCTCCGCTTTAGGTCAGCAGCTACAAACACTGTGGCGGCTGACCTTTAATAAAAGGACACTTACCTGTCCATGAATACAACGGTGTCTTCACCTGAGCCAGTTTTCCAATCTATTGGGTGCTGCCGCCATCTCCACTAAGGGAAGCTGGCAGCCTTGCGGCTTCACAGCCGGTTCCCTACTGCCCCTGCACTTTGTGAATGGCCTGGGGACGGAGGAGGGAGGTCGAACTTCCTCCTGCAGACTTTGCCACGATGAGATTAGCTGGAAATGACAATGGGTACCTGTCAAAACCAGGTACCCACCCCTCCCCCAAAATGTGGCAGTGGAGGGGGGGGGCAAACGAGCAGAGCGTCCTTTTTTGGGTGAAGCTCTGATTTAAAAATAAAAACTTGCCAGAGCGAGAATTCAGCCGGGCCAGTTCTTTGCCGTCTGATGCCCAGCACCACCATCTTGGCTGTGAGAGACAGCACTGACCTCCTGCTGTTTCACAGCCACCTCCCCACTGTATGAGGTGTGTTATTTTTTTTATTTTTTTGTTTTTTTGCAGCAATGTATTGTGGTGTGTGTGATGCGTTCAGTGCAGAAAAACTACAACATGTTTGGACTTTTTGTACTGCACCTTACTAGTGTGAACTGTGCCATTGGAACCAATATAACCTACACACATTTTTGATGCAGAAAAAAAATGCACTGGACTGCATCTGATGTGCACCGGCCCTTAATACCCTGTTATATCTGTCCAATAAGTTCAAAAGAATACTTGTTGATCCTGTCGGAAATCCTGTCAGCTGATAACTTCCTGTGCTCGTGTACAGCGTCAACGTTCTCTATTGAGGGACAGTGCCTTGAAAAAGTATTCATACCCCTTAAAATGTTCCGCATTTTGTCATGTTAAAGCCAAAAACGTAAATGTATTTTATTGGGATTTTATATGATACACCAACACAAAGTGTCACATGATTGGAAAGTGGAAGGAAAATGATAAATGGTTTTCAAATTTTTTTTTCACAAATATGTGAAGTGTGGCGTGCATTTGTATTCAGCCCCCTTTACTCTGATACCCCTAACTAAAATCTAGTGGAACCAATTGCCTTCAAAAGTAATCTAATTAGTAAATGGAGTGTAATTTAATCTCAGTATAAATACAGCTGTTCTGTGAAGCCCTCAGGTATGTTAGAGAACCTTAGTGAACAAGCAGCATGAAGGCCAAGGAACACACCAGACAGGTCAGGGATAAAGTGGTGGAGAAGTTTAAAGCAGGGTTAGGTTATAAAAAAAAAAATATTGCAAGCTTTGAACATCTCAGAGTACTGTTCAATCCATCATCTGAAAATGGAAAGAGTCTGGGGCAACTGCAACCCTACCAAGACCCACTGTGAAACATAGTGGTGGTAGCATGTTGTGGGGATGCTTTTCTTAAGCAGGGACAGGGAAGCTGGTCAGTTAATTGCCCAGTATTTGGTTCCATTCATCTTCCACTCTTATAAAAAAAAACTCGTTGGCATCTGCAAAAGACTTGAGACTGGGGGGGGAGTTCACCTTCCAGGAGGACAACCACCCTAAACATACATATAAACAAATGTTTTGCGAGCTACCACTAAAATATTAATATTCAAAGTGCTGTACTCAATATTCAGCTGCTGGCACTGATTGCGTCCCGTATGTTTAATCAAAATTATAAATAGTGGCGTGCTATACTTATAGTGACAAAATTATATAACTAACAAAATTAATACCAAAATAAACAGATATGATAAAGTGTTCTACGCAGGCAACACTCAATGATTAATAAGTGAAACCAGAATCCATATTTAATCTTTATAGTCCATATGAATAAATCAAAAAAGTCCAAGTCTTGTAATGGCGCTCCAAAAATATCCTACGTGACACCAAACTTGTGCCCCCCCCCCCCCCCCCCAGGGCGTGTGGCCACACAACTAAGTTAGGTCTAATCTCACAAACGAACCACCTCTGGCTTCTGTGAGGATAGAACTGTGGGATGCTGAGCTTTCACGTAGCGTTATTTCCACAAATATAAAAGCTGAGGTCTAAATAGTGGTTTTAAAAACGTATTACACTGAGATCGCATGTCCCTTCACTGTACAAACAGACCAGCTGCCTCCTACAACGCCCTGTCCCCTCCCCAACGCGTGTCGACACAGGGATATGACGTGTCTTCCTCAGGGGAACGCTGACATTAAGTGACACTTTTACTAGTACTAAAAAAAAAAATATGCACGGTCACTGTATAAATGACCCTGGCAGGGAAGAAGTTGACATTGGGGCGATCAAAAAGGGTTAAGTGTGTTCCTAGGGAATTCTTACTGACTGATTATAGCAGGAACACAAGATCTCGCTCTTTCTCTTTGACAGAATGGTGGTAGGTCTGCCTTGTTGACATAGGCAGACCGCCGTTCTGCCTCTCCTGCCGCAGTATATGTACATGGAGCGGTCCTTCAATGGTTAAAGATGGTGGTCGGCTCTCTTGCAATGGCAATTGGAGAGGCTCACCAGCTGCTCGATTTGCTGTTACAAGTAGTGGGAGGAGACCCGAGTGACCAGCTGAGGTGTCTGCAGGCTGGCTGGACAGCTAGATAAAGCCGGGATTTGCTGTTCCTAAAAGGAAACCGGAAGCAATGAAATTACATCACTTCCGGTTTACTTGGAAACCATCTGCACCATTTTTTAAAAATAGAAAGCATTCCGATCTTGGGTTTGTGAATGCTTTAAATGCAGAGGAGGGATTTGGGGATTTTTATAGACCTGAGATCTCTCCATAAAGTGTACCTGTCACTGCGTATTGCTGTCACAAACATTCTTTGTGACAGCAATAAAGGTGATTAGTAATTTTTATTTTTTTTAAAGCAACAGTGTAAAAATAAAGTATAAATAAGAGAAAAATAAACAATCTAAGTGCCCCGTCCTCCCACGCTTGCGTGCAAAGGCAAACACGCACTTTGGTCCCGCATACACGCTAACAGCGATCGTTCCACACATAGAAGGTATTGCCGCGAACGTCAGATCATGGGCAGAAACAACTAATCGATTATGAAATTAATCGATTACTATTTTCATAATTGATTAATCAGCCAGTAACGTAATGGGGTTAAAAAAACTAAAATGAGCCTTTTATAGTACAAATAGAGCAAATAATCGCTACTGTAAATATTTTCACAGTTCTACAGTAAAAAAATGAACCCCTTCCAGTAGTGATTATCTGCTTTTTTGTACTATAAAGGGCTAATTTTAGTTTTTTTTTAACCCCATTATGTTACTAAATGTCTTAGACCTGGTTCACATCTATGAGTTTTTTGGTGCTTTTTGCATAGATGCAGTACAGTTCATTTCCATGGTTTCCTATGGGACACGTTCACATCTGAAAGGGTTGTGACTTTTAACTGAAAATTGGTGCTTTATTGGTTCAATATACTTCAATGGAGAAGCTGCAGAAAAGCATGGAATGTGTTTTTGCAGCAATTTGTGTTTTTTAATCTGCCCCAAAAAAATGAAAATTGCAGTAAAATCACTTGCGCAAAAATCAAAACGCACAGCCAAAAGCAAACTGCAGAAATGGATCGAAAGCAAACTGCATAGGTGTGTACCGAGCCTTATGCTGACCACACCGATCAATTTTCAGATGAGAATATTCAGACGAAAAATATTTGAAATTTTCACTTGTTTTTAACATTCTGTTTTTAAAATGAATGTTATTTCTGAACGAAAACCACAAACACTGTCTGAAAATTCCTTTGACTAACAAGTTTTCTATTTCCAAATTTCCCCGTCAATGTGGTTGAAAATGAACGTCCTATGACCCCCCCCCCCCTTTTTTTTTTTTTTTTTTCTTTTTTTTTTCTTTTTTTTTTCTTTAAGGTTAATAATCGAAACAATAATCAGCCAACTAATCGATTATGAAAATAATCGTTAGTGGCAGCTCTAATTCCACCAAAAGAAATCTTTCTGGGTCCAAAAATAATGGGTACAGTGCTGCATGCCCACGCAATTGTCATTCAAAGTGTGACTGCGCTGAAATTTTGGCTTGGGTATGTAAGGGGTGAAGGTGCCCGATAGGCAAGTGGTTAATGCCTGTATATGTCTGTGCGCATGACATCCTAAAAATACCACCACAGTAAACATTGGTCAAACGTTTATATTGCCCATGGATGCCAAACTTTGTAATTGTCAGATTGGAATTGCAGATTAAGATTTCTGGTTGGGCAGAGTTATGGATGGCCGCTTTTTGATGTGAGCAATTATAATTGGGGCATTCAGCCGCCTGCGTCGTATTCCGTATAACTTTGGGGACAATCGGGGAAGTGCTGGCATGAATGCAGCATACAGGAGAGATCAGGGAGCCGTACATGTGACAGATTCCACAAGCCAGGTAACCATTGTGCCTCCGGAAACGATGCCTCGTGCCTAATAATGGGGTTGGCATGGAAAATGTCAAATCTGAACATTAGGTGCTTGTGTACTTTGATCTGCTCTGTAATGAGCCATTAGGTAGCCAGGCAACATGTCTCCATAGAGGAGAACCGAGGACATGCAGGAGAAAAAAAATGAAAAGAAATGTTCTTGTTGACATTATTGTACATATAGAAGATTACAGGGGCTGCGGGGGAAGTACAGATTCATAGATGGATCCCCTGCCGAGCTGGATCTGAATGGAAACGGATTAATCCCGGTGGGTGACTGAATGTAAAGTGATGTGCGTCCATTTAAATCCGTTCCATTCGGGTCTGCAAAATCGGACCTTGTCACACAGTTTCTACGCTTGGTCTGATGAACCTGAGCGGACCCTGATCGCCACAAATAGGGATAAATTGCACTCACAAATTTCAGTAATCACAATGGATTGCTTTTTATCAACCAGGGTGCCATCTGAGGTCATCAGGGGTGTGCGGTGTCCTGGTTGAGAGGGGCTGTGGATCAGAACTCCTGCTGTGTCTCAGCTCTGTATAAATACATCACTGAGACCAGCAGAACTCTGAACTGTACATTGACACAGCGGGGGCTCCATCTGGGGAGCTGTGATAGGAGGAGGAGTGGAGGGGGGGTCCTGAGTCCTGACCCCTGACCTGTGCAACTTCCCACTATAATTCAGTCCACCTGGCAGTGTGGGTGCCGGTAAAGTGCAGCATTTTTTTAAAAGGATGTGTACGTTATTTTAATCTTCACCCCTTAAAGTGATACTAAAGTGTTTTTTTTTATTTATTTATTTATTTATTTTTTCAAATTGGGGACTTTTACCTACAGGAAAGCCTATAAGGCTTACCTGTAGGTAAAAAAAAACGAAACCTGTACGATTTAGGAGATATTCCCCTCGCAATACGCCGCTGACTGCGCACAGGGGATTTCTGGCTGGAAGCCCGGCATACGCCGGTGTCCTATCATATAAGGTCCCCCATCCGATAGTGTCCGCTGTGTACTGCGCATGCGCAGTACACAACACACACAGATTCCGAAAACAGCCGAGGATGAGCGGCGCCTGTGCCGTGAGTCCAGGTTCTATCCCCGCCATCCAAGTGGACATAGAGTAGGAATATAAAAGAGACGAGCGCAACGAGGCTGAGCTTGAAGCGTGGCGAGCGAAGCTCTCCCGCGAGGGGCCCTCTAATTTTCCCAACCCTATGTCCGCTTGGATGGTGGGGCTACCACCTCCACTCACGGCGCAGGCGCCATTCATCTTCTGAGATTTTCCGAAGCTTCTTCTGCGCAGTACGAGGCGGACACTATCTGCCAGAACACCGGACCCTCCCGGAGAATAATCTCCCCCGCGCATGCGTGGGAGTAACGATATCGCGACTCTGGCCACTCACAGCGCCGGAGCCGCTATACCTGGAAGAAACGCAGAGGGAACATGTCAGCTCCCTTGGCGTGGATCAGGACATATGTTGGGGCCTCGTTCTAAGCTAAGTATTTCATACTAGCTCATTATGCCTCTTGCTTTGCAGGTGAGGAAAAAAAAAAAATCAGCGGGTATACAACCGCTTTAAAAATAACAAAAAAAAAATTTGGGGATTGGTACTTTAAAGAGGAAGTAAACCCTAATGGGTTTACTTCCTCTTTGTCTCCCTGCAAAGGTAAAGCATAATGGACTACTATGCATCACATAGTAGCCCATTATGTGTCACTTACCTGACACAGGAGCCAGCGATGTCACCGCTGTCCCCTGTAGCATGGAGTGTCCATCTTCTGGCTATCGCTGCTCCGGCCACTCGCAGTACCGGAGCAGCGATGACGTCACTTCCGTGCATGCGCACGGGAGCCGCCACTAACGGCATATCACGGCTAGCAGCGGCATGCTCAGTGCGCCTGCGCGCCGATACCATAGACAGTGGTGCCTGTCTTTTTGCAAATATCTCCTAAACTGTGTAGGTTTAGGCGATATTTCTTGAACCTACAGGTAAGCCTTAAGCCTTAATCTAGGCTTACCTGTAGGTTAGAGTGGTCTGTAAGGGTTTACAACCACTTTAAATGAAACGCAACTGAAGGTTTGCGCCTCCATCCCTATCTGAATGGAGAAAAAAAGGGGGAAGGATGGGACTTGAGCATGGGACCACAGCAACTAAATTGTGTGCTGTGGAGCCATACAAATCCACATACGTGTTTAGTAAACCTCTGTATATTTTTTATTAGTAAACCAAATATGGCATAAGTAGAACAATATAACATGCATAAAAACATATAAACTGTCACTATACATAGTATGAATTGTAACCAACTTGAAAAATAACAAACATGTTATACTTGCCTGCTCTGTGTAATGGTTTTGCACAGAGCAGCCCCGATCCTCCTTTTCTTCGGTCCCTCTTCGGCACTCCTGGCCCCTCCCTCCTACCCCTACAGCAGGTAGTTTGCTATGAGGGCACCCGAGCGGAGCTGCTGCTCTGTGTGTCCATTTAGACAAGGAGCTGTGGTTCGACCCCCCCCACACCCCTCTCTCCTGATTGGCTCCCACTGCCGTCAAAGTTGGCCAATGGCGTCACTGCTGTGTCTCGGCTAATCAGGAGGGAGAGTCCCAGACGGCTGAGGCACTTGTTCCAACATGACTGCACACTAGTGCACAAAGCAAGGTCCATAAAGGCATGGATGAGCGAGTTTGGGTGGAACTTGACTGGTCTGCACAGAGTCCTGACCTCAACCTAATAGAACACCTTTGGGATGAATTAGAGTGGAGACTTGAACCAGGCCTTCTCGTCCAACATCCGTGTCTGACCTCACAAATGTGCTTCTTGAAGAACGGTCAAACATTCCCATAGACACTCTCCTAAACCTTGTGGACAGCCTTCCCAGAGAAGTTGAAGCTGTTATAGCTGCAAAAGGTGGGCCAACTCAATATTGAACCCTATGGACTAATGCCGCGTACACACGACCGGACTTTCCACCAAGAAAACCGTAGACTTTTGTTCGAAGGATGTTGGCTCAAACTTGTCTTGCATACACACGAATGTTGGGCAGTGATTCCGAAAGTGGGAACGTGGTGGCATACAATGCGTACAACGAGCCGAGAAAAAGGAAGTTCAATAGCCAGTGCGGCTCCTTCTGCTTGATTCCGAGCATCCGTGAACTTTTGTGCGACAGACTTGTGTACACATGATCTGACTTTCCGACAACAAGTTTTGTTGATGGAAAATTTGAGAACCTGCTATCAAACATTTGTTGGCGTAAAGTCCGACAGCAAACGTCCGCTGGAGCATACACACGGTCGGACTTTCCGACAACAACCGCGAGTACACGGCATTCGACTGGGATGCCATCAAAGTGTGTGTGTGTATATGTGTGTGTATATGTGTGTGTATATGTATGTGTGTATATATATATATATATATATATATATATATATATATATATATATATATATATATATATATATATATATATATATATATATATATATATATATATATATATATATATATATATATAGCCTGTACTGGTTTGTGTCCTCTCCTGGCCTCTGGATACATTAAACACCATTTGCTAATGGATGGGTCATCCAGGGTCTCTCTTTGCTTCATTGGAGAGTGATAATGTTAGAAGGTCACCCAGAAGTCATATTTTTTGTGTAGAAGTGGGATTTGCAGGACTTGGGATCCTGAAGAAGGGCTGTGATGAAAACGCTGTGCAGTATTGCCAAACGCCGGTCCCCCCAACTGCTTGGCTGCACCGATCTAGTAGTGCATGGATTCTGAGCAGAACAGCCCGGCCAATCAGCAGCGGATATGCGAGGGGCGGTGTGTGTGTGTGTGTGTGCGCTCTCTGGATTTCCACTTTCTCCAACTTTCCTATTTTGTGACGAAACCTTGGAACGTGTGCGGTGTAATTACTTGGCGCCAAATAATTATTAGAAGTACTCTACGGGGTGGCGATGATGATGATGCTGCTTGTGTCATTGAAGCACCCAAATAGAATTGAAGTTCAGCTGCTAAAACTCTGAAACTTTCAGTCCCTCCCCAAAATTCTCATAAACACACTGTAGCTGCTGACTTTTTTAACCATTTATCTACCAGGCACTTTTACCCCCTTCCTGCCCAGGCCAATTTTCAGCTTTCAGCACTGTCACACTTTGACAATTGCGCAGTCATGCTACACTGTACCAATATGGCATATTGTTATAATTTTGTTCACAAAAATAGAACTTTCTTTTGGTGGTATTTAATCACCACTGTGTGTTTAATTTTTTTAATTTTTTTTTGCTAAATGAACTGAAAAAAAAGACTGAATTTAGAAAAAAAAAAAAAAGCGTTTTCGTTTGTTACAACATTTTGCAAATTAATCTCTCTTCATAATTTTTGGCCAAAATGTATTCTGCTACCTTTCTTTGGTAAAAATAACCGAAATAAGTGTATATTATTTAGACCCCTTTCACATTTTGGGCGCGGGTTGCGTCAGCGATAAAGCGCTGCAAGTTTTAGTGGCGGTAAAACGCCACTAGTTTTAGCGGCGCTTTACCACTGTTGTAGCGGGTTGCTTTAAAGCGGAGGTTCACAAAAATTCAACCTCCGCTTTTTGGAACCCTCCCCCTCCCTCCGTTGTCACATTTGGCACCTTTCATGGGGGAGGGGGGTGCAGATACCTGTCTAAGATAGGTATCTGCACCCACTTCCGGGCATAGACTCCCACGGGAGTCTCTGCCTCTTCCTGTCCCTCCGCACCGTCTGCTGGGATACACACGGGCCCCAGAGACAGGGCGGACCATTCCCATTGTGCTGCGTGACTCGCGCATGCACAGTAGGGAACCGGGAAGTGAAGCCGCAGCGCCTCACTTCTTGATTCCCTCACGAGAATGGCGCCGGCAGCAGCCAAGAGCCGAGTGAGGCTGGCGACATCGCTGGGCTCCAGGAAAGGTAAGTGTCCATTTAATATAAGTCGGCAGCTGCAGTTTCACACTGAGGATTCTTGGGAGACACTTTACAGGCACTATATTTAGCGTTAAAATGCCTGAAAAGCGCCTTCAGTGTGAAAGGGTCTTAGTCTGTAGAAGAGTTATGGAGTCCACAATCTAAGGTATATATCCTAAAATTGATCAATCCTGATGTACATGGTTCATCTCATTTCTTGAGGCCCAGAAATGTCAGGACAGTACAAGTATCCCCCAAATTACCCCTTTTTGGGGAGTAGACAGTCCAAGGTATTTAGTAAGACATGGCAAGTTTTTTGAAGTTGTAATTTATTTATTTTTATTTTTTTGGAAAATGAAGAAATGAACTAAAAAAAAAATATTTTTTACAAACTGATATTAGTGCAGTAGAGCGTCGTCTTATAACTGGAGTGGAGGTGATCAGGAACACTGACTAGTGACAGTTTAACCACCTCAGTACAGGGCACTTGCACCCCCTTGCTGTCCAGACCAATTTTCAGCTTTCAGCGCTCCACTACAGTTTGAATGACAATTACTCAATTATGCAACACTGTACCCATATGAAACTTGTGTCCTTTTTTTTTTTTTTTTTCACACCAAAAGAGCTTTCTTTTGGTGGTATTTAATTACTAGTGTTTTTTTTTTTTATTATTTGTGCTATAAATAAAAAAAGACAGTAAATTTTGTGAAAAAATTTTTTTTTCTTTGTTTCTGTCATAAAATTTTGCTAATTAGTAATTTTTTCTTCATAAATTTTGGCCAAAATTTATACTGCTACATATCTTTGGTAAAAATAACCCACATTAGTGGATATTATTTGGTCTTTGTGAAAGCTAGAGAGTCTACAAACTATGGTGCCAATCACTGAAAATTGATCACATCTGATCAGGCCTTCAGTACATCAGGTGAATTTCATTTCTTAAAAAACGAATGCCCCATACACACGATGAGATTATCGGACGAATTATCGTCCGTTTTTTATTGAATGCTAAGCTCAAATCGAATCTGATGAGTTTACTAAAGTCACGAAAATTCCCGCACGACAGAAAAAAATTTCGGAAGTGATGTCATGTGTTGTAATGCATTTGTATTGCATTTTCGAACGATGGCTGTACTGCTTAAACGAAAATCGTACGATCTGGCATCGTACGAAAAAAAAATTCCGTGCATGTCCGATAGAATATCGGATGAACTGTCCTAATCGGCTCTCGAAAGCCCTGTACTAACAATCCGATTTATCGTACGATCGCTTCGAAAGCTGTATTTTCCATACGATTTTCTGATTGTGTGTACGGGGCATTAGGGTCAGTTGACACAGGGGCAACCTGACTTTTGGAGGCAACTTGGACACGACTTGCACATGACTTGGGGCGACTTACAACACAACTTTAAGTCGCCCCAGGCCAGGCGACTTTTGCCGTGGCCAATCAGAATGAGCTCTCAATGGGGAACTCCACGCCAAATTAAAAAAAAAAAAAACGGCGTGGGTTCCCCCTCTGAGAGCATACCAGGACCTTAGGTCTGGTATGGATTCTAAGGGGAACCTCCTACGCTGAAAAAAATGGCGTGGGGGTTACTTTAACAACTCTGTGATGCTGTACCCAAATAAAATTTGCCATCAATTTGAGCATCAGTTTTGGCCAATATGTGTTCTGCTACTTGTTTTTGGTAAAAAATAAAATCCCAATAAGCTTAAATTGGTTTGTGCAAAAGTTATAGTGTCTACAAACTATCGGATATATTTATGGAATTTTTATTTTTTACTAGTAATTGTGGCAATCAGCATCTTATAGTGGGACTGCTATATTGCGTCTGACAAATCGGACACTGACACTTTGTGGAGGACCAGTGACACTAATACATTCATCAGTATTAAAAATATGCACTGTCACTGTACTAATGGGGAAGGGGTTAAAGAGGGTGATCAAAGGGTTAACTGTGCCCGTGGAGTGCTTTCTAACTGTGTGGCTGATGCATTTTCTGTGACAAGGCAGAGATCTATTTTCCTGCTTAGCATAAAAACAAGATTCCGGCTTTCCCTCGTCGCAGAACAGCGATCTGCCTGGTTTACATAGGCAGATCGCCGTTCTGTGTGGAGGAAAGGCCATCCTATAGGTGTATATGTGTATGTATATGTGTGTGTATATATATATATATATATACAATCACAGCATAGAGTTCTGTGTACAGTGAACAGCAACATCAATAAATAACGATGACAAGCAGTAATTAAAGATTGTGGAGTGAATGGTGACAATATATATATATATATATATATATATATATATATATATATATATATATATATATATATATATATATATATATATATATATATATATATATGTCACCATTCACTCCACAATCTTTAATTACTGCTTGTCATCGTTATTTATTGATGTTGCTGTTCACTGTACACAGAACTCTATGCTGTGATTGGACACAGCCGATTTCAGCCAAAGTCATCTGCTGAAATCCACTGCCAAACGTGTGTCTGTCTAAGCACAGCACGGGCCAGGTGGGGGGATGCGCGGCCCACACCCGGAATAAAGGCCCGCCGTGCTGCTATGTGATTGTGCCTTCGCCTTCCAACTGCATGGTGTATTTACTTTGAGCGGTCGGCAGGGGGTTAAAAGAACGCTTTATCCAAAAATTGTGTAAAAACCATTTGGGTACAGTGTTGCATACACGGGTAATTGTCTGTCAAACTATCACCGCACTAAAAATATGTCCTGGTAATGAAGGGGGTGTAAAATGCTGGTGCTTGAGGTGTTTGTATTCCTGTGTGGATTCATTAAGCTCAGTGTACAGTGATCAGCCATGTGTGGAGGAAAGGCCACCCTATAGGTGTGTGTGTGTGTATGTCACCATTCACTCCACAATCTTTAATTACTGCTTGTCATCGTTATTTATTGATGTTGTCTATTTATATTTTGGTCTCATGAATGTCTTTGTCTTTTTTGTATGAATTGCATGTGTTTTTATTGCTGTCATTTTTTTCCTGTTTGCAGTTTGCCAAAGCCCAGACACCTCATCTCTCAGCCCACCCCTCGGACGTTCCCTCAGCGACACCCCGCCTCCTCTCAGTGCTCCTCTCCACCCTTCCATGATCGGATCCGCCATGACTTCCTCGGTGAACTCTCCTCTCGGCAGCTTGGGCTCCCCGTTTCCTGTAATCAACCCCTCAATGTCCCCTGGAATTCCGGGTACTCCTTCTATAGGATATGGACCCGTCAGCAGCCCTCAGGTAAGTCGTTTCCAAGGTGGATTTTGCTTTATCTGCACATAAAGACGATTACATTAATCAGTCAGTCCACCCAAAACTGAGATTTTAGTTCTAAATTGGCACGAGAAAAAAATATAAATACAGTGGCAAATAAAATAATTTGATCACCTGCAGTTTTTGTAAGTTTGCCCACTTGCAAAGAAATGAAGGGTCTCAATTTTTTTTAACATAAGTGTATTTTAAATGATAGAATATCAACCAAAAATCCAGAAAAAAAACACATGATACGAAGGTTATAAATGGAGTTGCAGTTCAGTGAGTAAAATAAGTATTTGATCTCCTACCAATGGAAGAATAGAACGCTGGATAGCCGCACTCCAAAAATTCACCTCTACTGTAAAAATAGTTATCAAGGCATCATAGATAAATACAGAGTAACTGCACAGCTGCTGCTGCTTTCACACCAGATGTGGTGCTTAGTTGTAGCTATGACTAAGCGCCACATCTGGTGTGAAACGCGTCAGCTGTGTAGTTAGTCTATATTTACCTGTGATGCCTTGATAACTATTTTTACAATAAAAGTGAATTTTTGGAGTGCGGCTATCCAGCGTTCTATTCTTTATCTCTGTCAACAGAGCCAGCAACCTGTTTGATTGCGGAGACAGCTGTCCTTAGGAGAAGTGATTACTCTGGAGAGGTGAACTCCTACATTTCATTAATCTCCTACCAACCTACAGTAATCCTGACTCCCACAGACTGGCTACAGTGAGTGCTCATGTGGTACACAGATTAGTCCTGTTGTAAGAAGGTGCTCCTAACAACATCTCGTCATGTGTGTAAAAGAGATCTGTCCACAGAATCTTTCTTCTACTCAAACCTCACCATCTTGGGCAAGACCAAAGAGCTGTCAAAAGGACATCGGGGACAAGAGTGTGTAGACCTGCACAAGGCTGGAATGGGCTACAAGACCAGCGGCTAGGAGCTTGGTGAGGGGGTGACAACTGAAAGAAATACAAAATCCCCATCAATCACTCTCTGGATCTCAATACAAGATTTTGCCTCTTGGGGTTTGGATGATCGTGAAAAAGTGAGGGATCAGCCCAGAACTACACGGGAGCAGCTTGTGAATGATCTCATTAGCAGTTGGGACCACAGCCACCAAACAAACCATTGCTAACACAATACACCACCATGGATTGAAATCCTTCAGTGCCCACAAGCTCCCCCTCCTCAAGAAGGCACATGTACAGGCCCTTCTGACATTGGCCAATGAACTTCTAAATGATTCAGAGAAGAATTGGGAGAAAGTGCTGTGGTCAGATGAGACCAAATTTGAGCCGTTTGGCATAACTTGACTCGCTTTTGTTTGGAGGAAGAAAAATTCTGCCTATGACCCTAAGAACACTACGGAGGTGGAAACCTTATGCTTTAGGGCTTCTGCTTTGGGGCCCCTGAAGAAGTCACATGGGCATGAAGTAATGCGTAGGGCATGAGCGGAGCTATTCCAGAAATTACATCAGTAAGGATACAAGTTCGAAACTTGTGGATCTTTGCAGTTTTTTTTTTTTTTGGCTTTTTAAATGCGAGTTGTAGATTCTTTATTTTATTAAACTCGTTTTAAACATTCTTGCACTACTAGAGTATCTTTTTATACACCTTAACCTGGAGGACACAGGAAAGGACGCTTTAGGAACCATAGAATCCACACGTCCATCACAGAGAGCAGAGAACTGGGAGAGTACACAAAGGACCCCCATAGGCGACCCAACAGCATAACCGCACCATCTGAGAGTTATCATTCTATGCTGCATACAAAGCATATCTCAGGTGACAGGCATTCGTTGTCATGATATACTATTATTATTGCACTTCTAGCATTGATCGTTGTTTTTGACAGTGCAGCACTATTTACCATTTACTATATCCATATGCAGCCGCGGATCAGAAAATGTGTCGCTGCCTGTGATTAGTGCTGCGGAATGACACATTTTTTGATCCGCGGCTGCACAGATAGAGAAATGTGTCACTGCCTATGATTAGCGTTGCGGAGTGTCGGCTTCCTGGCGGCCTTGTGGACTTGTGAACATGCCTGAGCCCATCCTTAAAAGCAAACTTTAAGCCCATTCACACCTGAGCGTTTTGTTAGAAACGATTTGCAAAGACACAAACACAACTTACAAAATTACTCCTCAATGTAAAAGATAAAACTGTTTTGAGTTAACAAATATTGTGCTATGTGTGATGAGGTCTTGAGCCTTGGTTGCATGGGTGCTGTAGCCTGTGTGGATCAGTGTTTGTGTGGCTGTAGCCATTTGGAGTGTGCAGACAGACTGTTATGGGGATACAGCAGCTATAAGAATACAGCCTCGGGTCTTCATTTTGGCAGGAAAGTGGGTGCATGTGTTTGGCCCTGAACACAGACCGTGTGTATTCAGGGCCACTCATCTACACCTCATCTTCAACACGGCCAAATTAGGACCTGTGGCTGTTTTAGTACAGTTTCTGTGTCTCCCTAGAGCAGTGATGTTGAACCTTGGCACCCCGGATGTTTTGGAACTACATTTCCCAACTACACTGCAGAGTGCATGAGTATCATGGGAAATGTAGTTCCAGAACATCCGGGGTGCCAAGGTTCACCATCACTGCCCTTGCAGAACAGGTGGCTCCAGCCACACAAACTGTTCATGCGCACGATATGTGAACACAGGTTGCTGAGCCCTTCATTTAATTTAATTTTTTTATCGGGGGGGGGGGGGTTTGGGGTGTTGGGTGTCTAAAAGTGATTTCTCACTTTTGGGACAGAGAAAGGAACTGAGGACATAAATCCCCAAACCTTTCTCTGCAGTCTCAGCTGCACTGCAGATGAATTAATTGAAGGTGCTCTATATAGTCTCTCTTGTTCGTTTGTAACCTGAAACATAATAAACATGGTTTACTATGCTTCAGTTATAAAGTAACACAGTGAGTGGTCAGTTCTGATCGCTCACTGTGTTCATCTAGGAAATGAAGGGGCTGGTAAATATTCTATATTTGCCACCCCCCAACCCCTGTCGTCATCCTGAAGATACCAGTGTGTCTGAGACAGCAGCCTGCGGGAGGGAGAGGAGGGAAGCCGGAAGTGTTGCGGGGGAAGGGGCGCACAGCATGGAAGATGCTAGGGGGGGGGGGGGGGGTGCATGTGTTGCTGGGCAGCAGTGGTAAGAGGATATAGATAGAGATTGTGATCAGTGTGGTGTATGGAGGGAATTACTGAAACTGATCCCCCTGCAGCAGTTGAAACCCACCTTCTCTTCCTTTCCATCCCACTGGCTTGCAGTTGATGCAAGGGGGTCAGTTCCAGTAACTTCTCCCCCCACACCTCACTGATCATACTCTCTGCCTACGTCCCGGCTGCCTGTACTGAGTACAGGAGCACCAGTAGTATCTCTTTATCTGTGGCCCTGGCTAAACCCGATGTGCAGAGTTCATTTTTCTTGGCCACCAGAAATTCGGTTTACTGAACTCGGATTAGTCGGTGAAGTGTATGTTGTCAGTGTGGGTTTCAATTGAGACTGCTGAGGCAGCCAATCAATGTCTCTGCTTTACACAGAACCTGGACTTGCCTGTGTGTTTTTGCCAGACATAGTGGGGATTTAGCGTGATCATCAGATCCTGGAGTTTAGTCCCGGTGATGGGTATGTCTTTGGCTGCTCTTGCTTCATTTTGCAGAGATTGGGGGGGGGGGGGGGGGGGCGGGGTCAGGCAGATCTAACGTTGGGTCCGGTTTAATTTGGTCTTGGTGCTGAAATTGAGAGCAGAATCATTTTTGCCAATTGTTGGCTTCTTTCCGCTTTCCCAGCATGTACAGAAGTGGAGTTACTTTATTATGATTATTATTCAGGATTTACATAGCACCAACAAATTGTGTAGCATATATATATTTATATATTATGGAGAGACAGAGTTTAGGGCTAAAACAACTAATCGATCGACAACGAATCGATTATGAAATTAATCGATTACTATTTTCATAATCGATTAATCAACCGGCAACAAAGGGGTTAAAAAAAACTAAAATGAGCCCTTTATAGTACAAAAATCTCTACTGTAAATATTACTTTCACAGTTCTAGAGTTAATCACTACTGTAAGGGGGTTCATTTTTTTTATCTGATTTGTTGCAGTATAAAGGGCTACTTTTTTTTTTTTTTTTACCCCATTATGTTACTAAACGTCGTAGACCTGGTTCACATCTGTGTTTTTTTTTTTTGGTGCTTTTTGCAGAAACGCACTACAGTTCATTTACATGGTTTCCTGTGGGACACGTTCACATATGCAAAAACTCAAATCACAGCAAAATCACGTGCGCAAAAATCAAAACGCACAGCAAAAAGCACTGCAGAAACGGATCAAAAGCAAACTGCATACCGAGCCTTATGCTGGCCACACGGATCAATTTTCAGATGAAAAAAAATCTTTGTACATTCGCTGAAAGAATGTTGTTTTGTAATTTTCACTTGTTTAACATTCTGTTTTTAAAATTAATGTAATTTCTGAACGAAAACCACATACAGTGTCTGAAAATTCCTTGCACTGAGCAGTTTTCTATTTCCAAATTTTCTCGTTACTGTGGTTGAAAATGAACATCGATTTGACTCCACTAACAATTAGAAAATTGAACGAACGTTCTTAAAATGATATATATATTTTATTTTTATTTTTTTATAGGGAAGATCTCCTCTAATAGTATATACAGTATATCTCTTCTGTCTGTTGTTCTCAGAGTGGATTAGAGATTTTGCTCTCTAACTATATAGTTGGTTATTTATATTTACCACTGCATAGCGATATTTAAGAATAAATTGGTTTTGTTTTTAATGTTACATAAATTATACACCACACTTTGTTTCGATCGATTAATCACCTTAAAAAAAAATAAAAAATCTGCCAACTACCGTATATACTCGAGTATAAGCCGAGATTTTCAGCCTCTTTTTTGAGGCTGAAAGTGCCCCCCTCGGCTTATACTCGAGTCATCGCCGTCTGACTGCTCGATCAGCGTATCGAGCAGACAGACGGCGGACATACTACAATTCGAAAGCCGCGCCTCCGCCTCCGCCTCCGCCTGTGATAGGCGGAACACTGAATTTCCCAGCAGCCTGTGTTCCGCCTATCACGGACATCGTCTCATCCTCGTCCGTAGTACGAGGATGAGACGATGTCCGTGATAGGCGGAACACAGGCTGCTGGGAAATTCAGTGTTCCGCCTATCACAGGCGAAGGAGGAGGCGCGGCTTTTGAATTTTAGAATGGCCGCCGAGGCGCCGACGAAGAGCGGCGATCCTGGCACGGGACGGGACGAAGGCAAGGCAAGGCACGGGACGGAGGCAAGGCAAGGCACGGGACGGGACGGAGGCAAGGCACGACACGGGACGGAGGCAAGGAGGCAAGGCACGGGACGGAGGCAAGGAGGCAAGGAGGCACGGCACGGGACGGAGGCAAGGAGGCAAGGCACGGGACGGAGGCTCGGGACACAGGTAGGCTGGACACACACACACACACACACACACACACACACACACACACACACACACACACACACACACACACACACAGGGATGGATGGAGACACACACACACACAGGGATGGATGGATGGAGACACACACACACAGGGATGGATGGATGGATGGAGACACACACACACAGGGATGGATGGATGGATGGAGACACACACACACAGGGATGGATGGATGGAGACACACACACACAGGGATGGATGGATGGAGACACACACAGGGATGGATGGATGGATGGATGGAGACACACACACACAGGGATGGATGGATGGATGGAGACACACACACACAGAGATGGATGGATGGATGGAGACACACACACACAGAGATGGATGGATGGATGGACACACACACAGGGATGGATGGATGGATGGACACACACACACACACACAGGGATGGATGGATGGATGGACACACACACACACACACAGGGATGGATGGATGGATGGACACACACACACACACACAGGGATGGACGGACACACAGGGATGGACGGACACACAGGGATGGACGGACACACAGGGACGGACACACACACAGGGATGGACAGGCATGTCTCACCCTCGGCTTATACACGAGTCAATAAGTTTGCCAGTTTTTTTGGGGGTAAATTGGGGGCCTCGGCTTATATTCGGGTCGGCCTATACTCGAGTATATACGGTAATCGATTATGAACATAATAGTTAGTTGCAGCCCTAGTCGAGTTACAATAAAGTTCAATACAGAAGGATTAGGAGGGCCCTGCTTATGGAAGTTAGAATATAAAGGGGAGGGGGAGCTGGTGCACAAGATAATGGCTACAGGGGATGAGCTGAATGAGGTGATTGACATGCGTTTTCCAGGAGGAGGCGGAGTAAGCTTCTCTGGATATGAGTTCTCAGGAATCGCCTAAAGTTGGACAGGGTAGGAGATACCTGGACAGATTGGGGTAGGAAGTACTAGAGGAAAGGAGAGGTTCTAGGAAAGTCCTGGAGACTATCATGGGTGGAGGTGATGAAGGAGCTAGAGATCATGAGGTCCTGGGAGGAGTGGGCACGATGTGGAGATGAGGTTGGTGATGGTTGTGGATGGCTTATTGATGGGGCTGTATGTCAGACGGAAGGTCCATGCTTTGGAAAATTGTTTGCGTAGTCAAATGAGACAAACCGTTTAGTGCCGCCAATATTCATTAATCATTAGAATTTTCAAGGCTAAGCAAATAGCTCACCCCGCCGCCGGCTCACGTGAAGAGTTCTGTTAATTGTTTGTGGGTTTTATTAGCAAAAGTAGCCGAGGCCGAATACAAAAGCTGCATTCATACAAATCCCGTCCTGCTAGGGACTCTGCGCTCAGATCATTGTGTTGTGTATGTGAAAGCAAGTGATCTCCTTTGCTTGCGAAAATCTCAAATTGCTGGCTTTGTACGGCGTGGTGGGTGGTCAGAGAAGCTCTGTAAAGTGTAGCTCTGGGAAAGGAAAGAAGAAAAAAAAACAGCCCTTTAATGCAGTTTTTATGGATTAAGAAAGTCATGTGACATGTACAGCAGTAACAAGTACCGAAATGTGTGTTTATGTATTGGCTTCCTGTAATCGCCTGCTTGGGGACACTTCACACTGGGGAAAGGAGGAGCAGAACTTTCTACACAGGGAAGACCTCATCAATCTGTCATTTGTCTAAGACTGTGGATAGTCGGGGGATTAAAGCGGAGTTCCACGCAAAAGGTGGACCTATGCCTAATTGACTCCTCCTCCCCTGGTGCCACATTTCGGGGGGAGGGGGCAACAGGTACCTGTCCCCACTTCCTGGAGACGGTGCCATCCCTTGGTAGTTCGCCCCCACCTCCTCCTTTCTCTGCCGTCGGGCCAATTGGCACAGCGCGCTTTGCGCATGCACAGTAGGGAGCCAGCTGTGAACCCAAAATGTTTACCTGCCGCGTTCCATACAACAAATGGTGGCGGCAACAGCACCCAAGAGCCGATCTGAAGATCAGCTGGGCTGCTGACTATCATGGGAACCCTGGACAGGTAAGTGTCCTAATAAGTCAGCAGCTACAGTATTTGTAGCTGATGACTTTTAATTTTTTTTTGTGTGTTTTATTTTGTTTTGTGTTATTGGTTTTCGGGTTTGGTTATAGGGCACATACTTTGCTATAATTTTTGAGATTTATTTTATGCCTAGACTTGGCTTAACTCCACATTTAATGTCCCTTTTTAAATAGTTTTTTTGGGCCAAGCTGTCTCAAATTAGTAGCGTGTGTCTTAGTCACAAAATCGCACCTGACCCGATCTGGTATCCGTATATGTATGAGGCGATCTCAGCCTTAACAATGTACTGACGCATTTCGCCCCAATGGGTGGGGTGGTTTGTGGTGTAGGCTGATACCACCTCCTACACATTGATACAGATCAGGTCAGGAGAGCGATTGTTTTTGTGACTGACATGCATTACATGCGGTACCCCTGTCCCAGTGAGATGACATATACTTCTCTAGCTTAGTGGTACTACAAGTCACATATGGGCCACACTGTTTACTGCACTAACAGGTGTGCATGCTGGGTGTTGTATATTAACGGTATGTAGTATCAACACCATACTATATATAGCGCTGTGTTCCGGCGGTGAGACGGGGACTTCTCACACCATTCGCTGACAAATAATCGTGCTAGACACTGCTCAGCCATTCGCATACTAGCCTATTATGTTGCACTCACCTGCAAGCGATGTCCGTGATGTCCCCGCTGGTGGCTGCGTCCATCTTCACCCCACTTCCTTCTAGGGCTGTGGACTTCGGCTCTGACTGGCTGAGTCGTGTGACGTTACGCCTGTGCATTCTTGCGGGAGCCAACAGTCACGGTAGGAGCGCTATAGAAGCCGTACGATCGCGCCCTTTCGTGCGCATTTGCCAATAACGTTGGCGCAAGTTTATATGGTAAATATCTCCTAAACCCATGCAGGTTTAGGAGATATTTCCAGTACTCACAGGTAAGCCTTTAATATAGGCTTACCTGTAGGTAAAAGTGGTGTGTAAGGGTTTACAACCACTTTAAGCTGCGTAAATAGATACTCAACATGTCACGCTTTAAAATTGCGCACACTTGTGGAATGGCACCAAGTTTCCGTGTTTTAAAGTGGTTATAAAGCCTAAACATTTTTTACCCCAACATTCCTTGCATTAAGGTAAAAATTTTTTAGGTTTCAGCATTCCCCCCTTTTTACTATCTGAGCCGTCCTTTGATCCAACGCCGTGCACATCTGCGGCTCTTCTCTCCCCGCACTTCTGGGTCTCGCTGGAGCGCTGGGAGCCTCAATCAAAGCTAGTGACAAGGAAGTGTGGGGCGGGACCGGGTCCCTCTGTGTCAATGGATGCAGCAGCGGGGTTTGGGTGTGAGCGCACGCTAGTGTCCCCATTGGAAGCGGCACTGGACAGAGGGGAGGGGCCAGAAGCACTGATGGGGGACCCAAAAAGAGGAGGTAAGTATAGAGCTTTTTTGTTTAAAAAAAAAAAAAAAACCTTTACGATCACTTTAAAAATCTCCATAGGCGATGCGTTAACATTTTTACAGTTACAGAGGAGGTCTAGTGGTGGAAGTTATGCTCTCTCGCTAAGTTTCGTGGCGATACCTCACATGTGTGGAATGTATGCGGTGTACATATGTATGCATCTGCTTCTGTGTGCGAGCACGAGGGTATTTTTTTTTTTTTTTTTTTTACACTGTCCCTTTTTTAATCTGTGTTTTTGTTTTTTGTTACTTTTATTCCTATTACAAGAAATGTAAACATCTCTTGTAATAGGAATAAGGGATGACAGGACCCCTTTATGGAGACATCTGTAGTCAGTAAGACCGCAGATATCTCCCTTACCCTGGGAAGGGTCATAGACCTGTTCAGGGATTATACGGTCCCTGGCCAGCTGTACGGTGATCCGCCGCTGGATCGGTCCCCTGGCTTACCGATCACACCGGAGAGACCAGAGAGGCATCGGGGGGTTGTGGAGGGAAACGTACCCTCCCACTAATTGTAGAAGCCATCCAGCATCTAAACAGCCGCTAGGATGGCTTTTACATTGTAGGGAATCTTTGGGTGAAAATAAAAATACCTAAATGATGCCTGTAGCTGCACCCATCATCCATATATCACCACTTCAACCTAAAGACCTCATATGACATTCTTGGGGCGGGAAGTGGTTAATGTTCAATTACTGCTTCTTAAAGAGGAGCTCCAACCTCCTTCAGAAAAAATAAGTCAGCAGCTTCAAATACCGTAGTTGCTAACTTCTTATTATTAGACTTTTTATTAGAGCACTTGCCTGTCCAGAGATCCTACGACCCCAGTTGATTTTTCCATTGGCTGTCAGGTGCTTCCGCCGCCATTGCTTGTAAGGGAAACTGGCAGGGAAGTGTTGCGGCTTCACAACCGTTTCCATACTTTGGATGCGTGGAGTATGCTGTGCTTTGTGAATGGCCCAGTGGCGTGGGAAGGAGGAGGGGGCTGAACTTGGGTAAAACGGGTATCTCCTCCCCCCCCCCCCGAAAGGTGCCAAATGGGGGGGGGGGGGCGCAGTTAAGTGTAGCCTCCACTTTTGGGTGGAGCTGTTCTTTAAGACGATGCACTGTAAATACCTGAATGACCACACATTCACCTAAACCTCAGAACAAGCCTTTAACGCTGACCTTTTTAAATAAAGCTAATCAATGCAAATCAAAGTTAAAGCCCAACTCTTCCACTTTTACTTCTGGATGGAGTGGGGAAGATAGAACCTCTGTTAGGCTTTTATTGCTGCCACTGGAGGGATTTTCCCCTCACTTCTTGTCTGACCGATCAGGAAGTGTGAGGAAATCTTAGGACAGACTACGGCTATTACAAAACCAAACCACAGTGTCACAAGACCTCTTTGATAAGTCTAAAAGTTCCTCTCCGCCCGGAGGTTCTGCAGTCCTGTCCTATGTCAAATGTCCTCTTCCTTCAGGTGCCCCCTCATAAGGTTACATTTGAGGGTGGGAGCACCCCAACATCATTGCTCTGTGATGCATTTATTTGTTACTGGATCATAGGGCTTTGGGAAGTTCTCGTGATCTGCTTAATTCACTGATGGGGATATACAGCCGGCTCTGTCACAATATTGTATTTCTATTTGATGTTTACTGGCAGAGAAGCTGACGCAGTTGGCTGAACTTTGCATGTTGAGGGTTTGTTTTTGGTACAGCGACATCTAGTGGCCTCCCTGGTATGCTTTTTGGGTTTAAAGGCCAAGTTCATGTTTAAAATAAAATAAAATAAATTTGTCTGCTGATTTAAAAAAAAAAAATATGTTTTTTTTTTTCTAAGGAGCCAGCAGGGCATAGCGCTTGTGATCAGCAGATCATTGGTGCAATCTCAGGCTCTTGCAGACTTTCAGTAAAGCTGTCTGCCCATAGCTCATACAGACAGGCAATTACCTGAGAACAGGAAGATCTGTGAACTACGAGAGTGCTTACCAGTGCCCTCGCAGCTCATTGAGAACTACAAGCTGTCAGCTGCAATGGCTGACAGTACTTGTAGTCTAGTATAGACAAACTGTAAATTAATGATATTTAAATATTTATTAAATTGAAGACATTCATCTAGAATCATACAGAATATAATTTATTTCATATACATTTATACTGCACATAAGGCCTGAACATCATGAGTAAGATAATCTAATCAAAACGATATAAGATCAAAGTCAAATAAATAAATAAATAAAGAAGAAGAAAGTAATACTGAAAAATGTATAATTGCTATGGCGAGAAAATGCCACAGCGACAGATCCAAAACGTCACACGCCGGCGCCCAGCTTAAACACCTGGTGTCCCTATGGAGGAGTTTCCTTGCCGGTTACTGAGTGGTCATTCAGCTCCGGTGATGTCTCTCCTCCCCCCTATTGGTTCACCGCGTGGCGCTGGCGGCATATATATATATCCCTCATTCTGAGCTGGCCGTTTATCGGACCGGTCTCCGTCTGGGGGTACAGCACATCCAATGTATCTTTCTGCTGGTTGTGCTTCGGTGCAGCATCTTGGTATGGGTTTTTCTTTTTGTTTATGCCCTGTCTTTTACTTTCACCTTTTTTGCCTTTCCTTTTTTCATTGGTGGTTTTTTATGTCTCCACATTCATACATTTTCACCATTTATTTTCACACTTTACCATTTCCTCACCATTGCATCTTTTTTTTTTTATATATTTATTCATTCTTATTTCATACATTACGGTAATTACTCTTTGTGTAGTCACATTGAGTTTACCACACAAATAATTCACTCATATTACACTTTTGTTATGCACCAACACACATAATCAGTATAACATTCTGTTCACAGATACCCCTGTTCCACTGATGACATATCATCACGTCCAGCCATACTAAATTGGCCATTCACACTGCACACTTCCTCTGTTCATCTGATGCTGCACCTCTATATCATGCCGCCTCAGCTCCCGTGTTGGGATGTATATCCGTGGCCTGCCCTGCACTGGTCACCATGCGCTGCGTATACGGTTTGGGTTGGTGAGTGTGTTTGGTGAGCCATCAATTGACATATAATATCCGGTATAATTTGTATTTTATATATTGACATATCTTATATACTTTTATAGGAATCTCTGGTACATTTGCTCCTGACGAGTGGAAAAATCCACGAAACGCGTCGAGCTATACTTGATGACACAGTTGTATTCCATATGGATTGATCCCTACCCAGCTTTTATCAACATTTCATGATATGGTCCTTAGATTAGTCAATAGATCTGTATAGGTCCTGTGGGTGCATATGCCAGTTTTGGATCTGTCGCTGTGGCATTTTCTCGCCATAGCAATTATACATTTTTCAGTATTACTTTCTTCTTCTTTATTTATTTATTTATTTGACTTTGATCTTATATCGTTTTGATTAGATTATCTTACTCATGATGTTCAGGCCTTATGTGCAGTATAAATGTATATGAAATAAATTATATTCTGTATGATTCTAGATGAATGTCTTCAATTTAATAAATATTTAAATATCATTAATTTACAGTTTGTCTATACTATACAATTGCTTCATCTAAAAGTCCCAAATCCCCTTTAAATTTTTTACTGATTATTGGGATGGAAGCACCATGTTGTGCTTCATTTAAAGTCCCAAACTTCTCTCCCCCCCTCTGTTTTAATACTTGTAGTCTATTCATTCACAGGAAACTGTGAATGAATGACATGTTTGTGGGCGGAGCTGTTTTCAAATTGTGACGGGGTGTGGGGAGAGGATCCCCCCCGCCGGCTGTTGCAGGGGCGAGGCAAGAGGCTGGAGATGCTGGAACATGTTACACCCTAAATAATGGTCTAACATGTAACCTGTATTTGAACTTATCCTTTAACACCTTCTTGCCCGGCCTATAGCAGAATTACAGCCGAGCAGGAGCTTCATTGTTCTGACTGGACGTCCTTTAGGACGGGCCGCTCGTGCCTGCCCCTGGGGGAACACAGCGCAGCGATTTGTGGTGTGTCCTTGGGAAGAACTGCATTGCCAAGCTCGGTAAAGAGCCTATGATGTAGGCTCTTTACCATGTGATCATGTGTCCAATCACAGCGTCAACAGGAAATGCTGGTTTTTGGCTTTGCTCTCCTCACACTGATGGTGTTTAAGGAGAGCAGATAAGCGTCTTTCCTCACAGGGGAGATCTTCCCAATCAGTGATGCCTGTCAGTGCCCACTAATGCCCATCAGTGATGCCTGTCAGTACCTCCTCATAAGTAGTGCCCATCACTGCTACATGTGAGTGCTGCATATCACTGCAGCCTCATCTGTGCACATCAGTGAAGGAGAAAAACTACTTATTTACAATTTTTTTTTTTTTCCTGAAACTAAGGTAAACTTTTTTTTGTTTTCCAAAATTTCCGGTCTTTTTTCGTTTTAGCAAAAAAAAAATTCCAATGGTGATTAAATACCACAAAAAGAAAGCTCTGTCTAAAAAAAAAAAATGATAAAAATCTACTTTGGGTACAGCGTTGCCACACAACCACACAATTGTCATTCAAAGGATGACAGCTCTCAAAGCTGAAAATTGGCCTGGGCATCAAGGGGGTGAAAGTGCCCAGTAGGCAAGTTGTTAAAGGGACACTGACTCTCCGTAACATTTCCAGATTGTCTGCTTTTTGCTGTAACCTCTGCAATCTGTGTTTGTCTCTACAGATAAATTCTACCGTTCTGTCCAGTCTGCACCCAGTCAGCTCCTCTGAAGATGTGAAGCCCCCGCTTGGTATGAGAGTCATGCAAGGACATCCCAACGGAGGAGGAGCCAGCGGGAAAAGGCTGTGCGCCATCTGCGGAGACCGCTCTTCTGGTAAGTGTACAGATCAGATGGGCGTTCATCATCTGCAGATGTTTAAGAACTGTGTACAGTGGGGGGTCGGCAACATGTAGATCGTGGACAGGTGACTGGTAGATCGTGGTCTGGGCTTTCCGAGTATGAAACCGAGTGCAATGCAGAGGACTACTTGTAGAGTTAGAGCTGTAGTAGGGAGCAAGAGCCGCATCACATGATGCCTCCTCTGTAGTGCCGGCTCCTGTCCCATGCGGAGTGATACCAACTGCACTCCACCTCTTATCCGGGCTAGGGATCTCCAGAGTGTTGCCAGCCACAGGAAAGAAAAGATCTCCAGGTCAGTGTGAAGCAATACACTGGGCATAATGGTATAGGGCTGTTTTCACACTGATGTGCTGTGGTTTACCCACACCACAGGTGCAGTGCAGTGCACCTGCAGCTTTTCTGTGGGTTTGCTGCGCTTAGCCATAGACTTCTATTCCTTTAAAACTACTGAATGCAGGAGTTTTGATGCCCTTTCAGTGAGTGCACCTAACCGGCAGGATATAATAGTAGTTTATGGCAAAGTGCAGCTAACCCATGAAAGTTGCAGATGCACTGCGCTGCACCCACGGTGCAGGTAAACTGCAGCACATCTGTTTGAAAGCAGCCTTATAGGGGGCTCAGAACAATAAGGGTTGTTAATCACTTGCAGTTTGGGGGGGGGTAAAACCCCATAGTTAAGCAGTGTTTATCACCCGCTCTTTAACCATACCCCCTTTAGTTGCAGTGTCCAGGAGTGGTGTACACATGTTGCAGCCACAGCAGGAGTTATACACCTTGCCGTGTTTGGAGGGTGTAGGACCTGCCAAGCATGACCCATTCAAGTAAATGTGACTGCTCTGCAAGTCTCCTGCAACCTTGTGCAGTACAGCAAACAAGAGGTTAAATCAGGCAGCGTTGTTGCTTTCTCACCACCTGTTTTAACCCCTTGGACCCCGGAGAAGCATGCAGGTGTGGGGCCCTTGCAGTGTGGTCTCATTTACTTGAATTGATAGCAATTGGCAGGCGGTAGCACCCACCAAAAGCAGCAGTGGGTTTAATTCCTGCTGCGGCATGTGTGTACCTTTTTGGCTGCTGCCTCACAGCTAAAGAGGGTAGGGATTGGGAAGCAGCATAAATGCTCATTCGCAAGTGTAGCACTCACGGTTCTTTTCTGTAAAGCGATCCTGTGTGTTTGACATGGGGTGCGGAGACGAGATATTGCTTCTTCACCATCTGATTTAAACACATGATAGCCATGCAAATGCACACGATTGCAACACAGTAGTGTGGCAATTGGAGGTTTAAATAAGGTGTGAGGAGGTGACGCTGTGCCCGGTAATCTTTGCCTTCTCCCTTGTTTGTTCAGGTAGATCTCCACCTCTTTAAGGTTGCCAACCCCTGGTGTAGTTTGCTGCCTGATGTGTTCTACAAGGGTTGTATTTTACTAGAAACTATTTATATGTTGCCTGAGCACAAAGATCAACCTAATAGTTTTTCCCCAGAAGGCAATCTCTCTTTAGGGCCGCCATCAATCTAAAAGGTTCCTCTTGTTTTTGGAGGGGGGAATAGGTTAGATCTGGCAGTTGAGTACAAACAATTAGAATTAAAGAGACCGACATATTGACGTTTTCCTGGAAAGCTGTTGCTGAATGCTAAAAAGCAAAACCTTCGCTGCTGCACATTGTAATATTTATATGGACAACAATGACATAAAACTTCTGAAGTGTGTAGACTCCTAAATCTCCCAGCGCAGTTACATTTCCAAATATATATTTTTTCCTAATCTATGATATAGGACTTTTTAACTGCAGCAGATCAAATTTTAATTTAATTTTATTACTATTTTTGTTAAATTTTTCATATCAGACTCCTAAATCTAGTTATGTGTTTTGTGTTAATTTTCTCTTTAGTAGTAAAATTTTTATAGGGACATAAAAGATATGCCCCCCCTGCAGATTTAAGTCAATATGTACTAGTATGCGGTGCATATTTGGTTCATTATGACGCACTTGCCTACAAACAAAACCCTCCAGCGATGCGCTGTCAGGGCTCTCTCCGGTCCCCGGTGCTTCCATCTTCTTCACACGGTCTTCCTTCCGGGTTTTCCCATTTCTGGGCGCTTGATTGGCCGGGCCAATTTGACGTCACTTTCGCACACTCTCGCGGGACATAGAACTGTAAATGTGGTCTGAGCTGCGCATGTGAGGCTCGGATCACTTTACCCGCTGATAGGCGGAGGGGATATGCATGATAGAAGAGACCTCTAGGCTCTCTTCTGTTATAAAAAGCCTGCCTGTCAGCAGATTTGTACATTGCTGACTTTACTACCACTTTGAAATTATTATTACGGGGACTTGTATAGCACCGTCAGTTTACGCAGCACTTCAGTCCCTGCACTCAAGTTGCTTACAATATAAGGTCCCTAACACTCACATTCTTACATACTAGAGCCTATATATATATATATATATATATATATATATATATATATATATATATATATATATATATATATATATATATATATATATATATATATAACTATAACACACAAGACAAATTTCGGAAAAAATCTGATGCATTTTGTGGTCAGAAAGTCCGACCGTGTGTATGGAGCATAAAAGTCTCTGCTTCCTGCGCGCTTCCTACTTCTAGGGTATTCCTCCAAGGGTAGGGGCAGCAAGCAAAGCCCTGTCTCTCTCAATATGGACGCCTCCACAAAGATACGATATGGAATGGCAAGACTAGCAGGAAAAGATCAGCTGCAATACCAGTGACTACAAATGAGGACCTTCCAACAAACTAGCCCAATTTGGCCAAGTTGCCTGCCTGAAATTGAAGGGTAAAGCTAGAGATCCCATGTGGCGTCATTGACCTGCTATGATCATGGTCATTTTTGTTTGTTTAAAGTGTTACTAAACCCAGGACTCTGCATTCGCTATATCTGCTCTCCCACAGTACACAGAACATGGAAATTCAATTATTTTAGTAAATATAAACTGCTAAGTACCTTTTCTCATCAGCAGTATATAGCAGTTTTATGATTACTTTCAGTGTCTACTTAAAGCTTGTAAGAGGAGCTTTCATTCTCCTCTGACCGTCTTATGAGGCTGCATGTCCATTGGCCCTGTGCTGATCACATGCACCCTCCCAAGAAGAAAAAAACTAGCAATTAACGCCAAACTGAGCATGTGCAGCCTGTCCCCTGACCCTGTCTTATCAGGAGATGGATTGGGGACAGTAAAGGGGAGAATCAGAGAGATAGGACCATCTACACAATGCAGAGGATTAGCCACTTAGGTTCCACAGTATAACAAGCATGATTTACTGTCTATACAGACTGATTTTACTGTTGTGGGTTTTAGAAACACTTTAAGTTTGTCACCCAGGATCTCTGGCCTTTTGTTTGCACTAGAGTTTGACCGATATATCGGCCGATACGTGGCCATTTTTGATAAATCGGCCGATTTATTATCAATATTAGGCCGATATTTAACATTGCCCGTCGTCCCTCCTCTCTGTGAAACTGACACATAACAGAGTGGATCTGTCAGAATTGAGCTTAATGTCAGGGTTGGGCGGGACCCGGCAGCTATCAAACACCAGCCAATGGGATCTGGCTGGGCCAATATGTGTATGTGGCCCCGCCACTTAAGCAGCCCAATCATTGGCTGGTGTTTGATAACTGCTGGGTCCTGCCCACCCCAGCCGGCTCCTGCCCACCCCTGACATTAAGCTCAATTTGACAGTTCCTCTGTCAGTTAAACAGTTACACTCGGCTCAGTGTGAAACCTGCCAATCAGTGCCACCTGCCACTGTCAATCGGTGCCAGCGCCACCTGGCAGTGCCATCTGCCAGTGCCAACCAGTCCCATCTGTCAGTTCCGAACCAGAGCCATGTACCTGCTAGTGCCACCTGCCTGAGCCAGCCAAGTCTGTGGTAGAGTAACAGGAGCAAGCAGGGGAGGACTGGATGGGGTGAGGTTTCTTTTTATATCCGCTACAAAAATCGTCGTCATACATCGGCCGCCCCAATTTCTAAATATCGCCATTGCCCAGAGAAAAACCCATATCGGTTGACCTCTAGTTTGCGCTACTTCCCATTTATCTGGGAAACATAATTTCGGTGGCAGGTTGCCATGATCGATGAAGATCCAATTGTCAGTTACTTCAACCAGCTGCCATGACTGTGTTACCCCCACTGCTCTCCTGCCACTAAATGACAGATCCTCACTACTGCGATAATGTAAACACAGGTCTGCGGATCCTTGGTGATGTCATCGACTCCCTCCCGGGTGCAGACTGATACAAGCCAAACCCAGGTGAAGTCATTCATCCTTACTGATGATTAGTTCTTTTGCTTTTTCTTCTTTTTTGGAGACCGCGTCCCCAGTTCAGGTCCTGTGTAAGCCATCGGCTCAAGCAAGTTTTTTGTTGGTGTTGTATTGAGCGATTGTTTAAAAATCCAGTGGATTAAGTAACTATATTGAACAATCAATTGGATATTAACTGTATGTGTATGGCCAGACTAAGAGTTTTTTCTGAAGGGACTAATTAGCTGATCAGTTGTTAATACTTCCCTGATAAGTTTTCTGGTTTGTGTCCCCCCAGGAAAGCACTATGGGGTGTACAGCTGCGAGGGGTGTAAAGGCTTCTTCAAGCGCACTATCCGCAAAGACCTGACCTACACCTGTCGGGACAACAAGGACTGTATTGTAGACAAGAGACAGAGAAACCGCTGCCAATACTGCCGATATCAAAAGTGTTTGGCCACCGGCATGAAGAGAGAAGGTAAGTGCTCCTTTGTTTTATATTTGTAGAGAGTTCAATTTTTAGTGTGTGTGGATTATTAAAGGGATTGTAAAGTCTTTTTTCACTTTACTGCATTCTGTGCTGTAAGGTGAAAAACCTTATGTGCTGAATCAGCCCTCCTTTTTCTTACCTGAGCCCATTCGTTCCAGCGATGTGCATGAGCCCAGCGGCTCCAGCCCCTGTTTCCACCCTCATTGTATAGAGGGATAGCAGGAGCCATTGGCTGCCGCTGCTGTCAATCCAATCCAGTGACACGGGAGCGGGGCTAAGCCCGTGTCATTGTGTCAATAGATGCGGCAGTGGGACTCTGGAGCGTGCCCCCAGGGAAAACTGATCTCTATGGGGGCACCTGATGAAGGGGAGGAACAAGGCTGCTATGTGCAAAATCCTTGCACAAAGCAGGTAAGTAAAACATGCTTTGTTTAAAAAAAAAATGTAATCTTTACAATCACTTTAAGTCATATGGTATCTCCTCCAATTCCAGAATAAACTGCAATATAATCAGGATGTAGCATGCACCGCCATTCTTTAGAATGTTTGCTTCTGTCAGGTCAACTGTATATATTTCAGTGATCCTTGTTAACTTTATTACAAGGCCTTACCGACTTCTTTTCTGTAGATAATAAAGTGTACCTTGAATCAGAATGGTCTGGGACAGGGGTATCACACTCAATTTAATTTCAGCCTGCATCAGCATAGTGGTTTCCCTCAAAGGGCCTGTTATATCTGTAATACTAGGTGTCCAAAAGACACCCCCGCCCTTTACATCAGATGTCAATGGCCCCCACGATCAGAAGTCAGCAGTCCACCACCTTCCCTTATATCACAGTGCACCCCCTTACCTTATGCTGCTGCTCCAGGAAAGAAGCTGGGGGCGGAGCTGGGAAGCAGAAAGTGCAGGGTCTGAGCCAAGCCTCTCCATGGAGAGGGGCAGGATCTACTGGAGGAGATCTGTCCCCTCTGCTGCTGAGTGCCGAGACAAGGTGATGAGGGGGGTGTCACAGCTACAAGTGAGTTGCAGGGGCAACGTGAAATGTCCAGGCGGGCTGGTTTTCAGCCTTCGGGCCTTGTGATTGAAACATGGCCTAGGACAGGAATATGCAATTAGCGAACCTCCAGCTGTTGCAAAACTACAAGTCCCATCATGCCTCTGCCTCTGTGTGTCATGCTTGTGGCTGTCATGGGAATTGTAGTTCTGCAACAGCTGCAGGTCCGCTAATTGCATATCCTTGACCTAGGATTTCCCTCAGCTCTATAATTACTGCTTTAATCTGACGTCTTAGAGGTGGTGAGATGGGGGGTTGGGTGTAGGGAGCTTGGGTCTGTTAAGGCAGAGTTGTGATCTATCTGTTGCATGGCCACAATGGGCAGGTACAGGCCTAGAGCAGCCTGTTCACTTCTATGGACTCCCCTAGTTGTGGCAAGCTTCCCAAAGTTGCTCCAGAACCTTTCCTATTGTGGAGCATCGGGCATTTCAGTGTGTGTTTTGGCCCTTCTGCTACCCACGCTTGGGGTCCCAACGACATATCCGCAATTGCAACCAGTTTTCAAAATGCGTGGCCAAAACACACGTTTCTGTGTTGGATGTTTAGGTAATGCGCAGGTGTGAACGCAGCCTAAATGATCAACCAGGGCATTTGTGCTCTCATAACATTTGCAGTTATGGCTTTGGCCACTAGAGGGTACTGGTAACCTGTGCGGTGTAGTTCCTTGAATACTGCATATTGGGATTCTGTATGTGACTCTGTGGCATACAGTCATGGGCAAAAATATTGGCACCCTGCATTTCTGTAAAAAAAAAAAAAAATTGCACCATAAACTTCACCAAGAATATTGCAATTACAATTTTTTAGGCATTCTTGTTTTATTTCTTCTGTTTGTATTCGTATGACACAAAAAGTGGAGAAATGAAAAGCCAAATCTGACACATTCCATGCAAAACTCCAAAAGGGAACTGGACAAAATTATTGGTACCTTCAATTTAATATTTGGTAGCACACCCCTTGGGGGGAAAAAAAAACTGAAATCGTTCGCTTTCTGTAACCATCAATGAGTTTCTTGCACCTCTCTACTGGAATGTTGGACCACTCATTTTGCAACTGCTCCAGGTCTCTCAGATTGGAATTGTAAATGTGAAAAATACTGTCGCTATGTCACAAGACAAAAACAGCAGCCAGCACAGCAAATGACAATCACAAGTGAAAATAACAATGTGCAGCGCTAGTGGAAACGGTCACTGTGAAGTAAGACTGTGTAATGATGCAAGTTATAAGATATGCATTAATGTATAATTATGACACATGTGAAAACATATAAATTAAAAACATGCTGAATAAAAATTCACAACGTGAAAACACAAAGTCCACAGATGAAAACTGGGATATTGGTGTTAGTCCAGATAAGTGGATGACCTCCTTAGGACATCAATAGCAGGACAAGTGTGAAGAATATATATTGGAAGATAGCCGCCACCACCAACATTGAGAAGGCTTACCGGAACTATCGGGCTCAAAAGGACATATGCTTGATGAGGAGTCAAGTCTTGTGTTGGAGACACACCGGTAGATAGAAACATCCACGTCTGTAATCACCGGCACGAGAAATTAATGAAGGTTTTCCCTCAGATTGTTAACAGTAGAGTTAGCGTCTCAAGGGAAGGTTGGCTGAATTTTTTTCCCATAGGCTCACAAGATGCAACCAAAAATTAAACAAAGTTCCACATATATTGTAAATCCATATAACAAAGAGTATTTATTAAAAATTGGGAACACTCACATTTGAACAGATATGAAATGCTTGTAAAAATGACTGAAGAGTAATGCAGTGCCATCAGCTAGGCCCCTTCTGACACGTTTTGTCTAAGGAGACATCTGGGGTATGGGCCTGCCACAGTCATTGCTTTTTATATAGATATGACCTCAATAATAAGACTCAAAACTGTGGTGCATTAATGATCCAGTATATATAATGCTGCAATCACTTCCTGTTAAGGAATATGGTGTTGTCGCATGTGGCTCAAGCCTTGCTTTGGTAAGCAAATCCACATGCGCGTGAACAGTCATTTGACTGCCATTCTGTAGTATTAATGTGTGTGAGCCAAGCCTCAGTATTGGGCAGCCAGTGTCAATTGGGCACAACGTCCGCATCATGTGATAGCCTTATTCCTCCAAGAGCGTCGGGTCGCAAGATACCACGTCCTCAACCCAAGACACACGGACACCTGCAGGTCAGGCCTCGCTATGAAATAGCCTGAGCAACCTGCACCTACCACGTTATTGGCTAAAACACCACTGGTGAATCGTATGGTAACACCATGTCGTTTTTAGTTTTTACAATGACGGTGCAATACCATAAAAGCCCATCACAAAAATATTTTAAATTTGCATTAAAAACAAACATACCACCACAGGGTTGAATCTTGAATTTGGGTGGAACATGAGTACAATAAATGAATACAAAAATGTAAAATTTAAATCAAAAAAATATTTAGAATTTATTGGTATACAGTTGCGATATTTAGAACCCAAATTCCTGTACAATAATATTATTGATAAAAGCATTATTGTCCCACTCCACATTGATTCTGAATGGGGAGTGTGACTGCAGCTCATATATCCAGAAGGATTTGAGGTGTGAAACGCCCCTGGTCATAGCACCACCCCTCCAAGGGGGAAAACATTTGTCTATGACCAGAAACTCTGTCCCTCTCGGATCAGTTATGTTGTCGATAATGGTTAGGCACGCTATGTTTGATGTCGCCCTTTTTGATTTTGGCTCATTAACCCTTGTTGTAAATTACCACATTTTTTTGTCTTGCATATTGTTTGCCACAGGGGCAGATAAGCAAATACACAACATTTTTAGTGGCACACGTACAAAAATGTTTAATAGAATGCACTTGATTGGTAGCCGTGAACTTGAGTTCTGTAGTTTTACATCTGTCCCGTGTTATACTGGCAAATACTACATTTTTTACATGGGTAATAACCTACCAGATTGTTAAAAAAAAAGGAAGCTCTAACTGGTTGGTTAATAATGGGAGCTATCTTGCTCTGTAGAGAAGGAGCTCCCCTATAGGCCACTCTGGCCTGATCAGGCAATAACATGCCCAAAATTCAATCACTTTTTAGTGCATCCAGTTGCTTATTAAAAATAGATTTAGCTTGTTTCTGTTATACAGAGTATGCTAGCATTGACCATTTAAAAGATTGGTCAAGAGACTCTGAACAGCCATCTCATAGGAAGGGGATGTCGTCGATGTACCTAGCCCACAAGACAAATTGGGGTCTGTCTTGGGCATAGAAGACCTCCTATTCCCACTTGGCCATAAATTTGTAAAATAAAAACAATTATGGAACCAAAAATAATTGTTTAGTAGCAAACTCAAGTAGTTCAATGATGTAACTACTGTGAGATTGAGTGAGGGAATGATCTCGATTTAAAAAATGTCGAACGGCCTCAATCCCCAACTGGTGGAGTATACAGGGAAGCGACACCAGTTGTAGCCATGATGTAGTCTCCCTGTATATTCACACCCGCCAACAATCTGATGGTGTCCCTGGTGTCCTTAAGGTATGAGTCCGTTTTGTCTCACCAAAGACTGGAGAGAAAAAAAAATCTATAACGACCAATACGTGAAGTGACAGAATCGATTCCACTCAAGATTGGGCATCCAGGAGGGTGTGTTAAATCCTTGTGGATTTTCGGTAAATAATACATTGTCGGAATTCTGGGTGCTAGAGGTATTAAAAATGCTCATTCTTTTTTTTGTTTAAAATATGATTCTTAAACCCCTAAGCCCTTGTACACACGGTCGGAGAATCCGTCGGAATGTGTCCTGTCGGACCGTGTTGTCGGATAATCCGACTGTGTGTGGTATGCATCAGACTGATTCCGTCAGACCCAATTTTCCAACTTGTTGGAAATATTTTCTGACCAACTGGTTCGATCGGACCTACTCCAATAATGTGTAGAGAATTTTTATCGGACCAAGTGCCACGCATGCTCAGATCAAATTCCTACATCAAAGCTATTGGCTACTAGCCTGAACGTAGTCCCATCGTAACGAAATTACGTCATCACGTTCTGAATGATCGGATTTTTCGACAACTTAGTCCGACCGTGTGTATGCAACAGTTTCGGACAAAATCCGACGGATTTGGTTGTCGAAATCTCTGACCGTGTGTACAAGGGCTTAGTGATGAGACCCACTAGTTCTTTTTTTATAATTAGAAGTAGGGTTGTTTGGTATTTCTTTAAGTATCCTGTTCACCTTTCTCGTAATCAGCCTTGTCCAACACAATAACACCCCCTTTGTCAGCGGGGCAGATGACCTAATCCTTCCTCTTGCATAAGGACCTGAGACCCGCATTGGGCACGGAGTGATTATAAACACATTTGAGGGTTAACTTGGCAAGGTCTTTAAGGCCTAAATCCCTAAAGAAATTGAGAGCTGGAGTCATCTGGGTTGGTGGGTTGAAGAGAGATGGTTTAGATAATCCAGAATGCACTGTCCCAGAAGTGGCTGCTCTGGTGGATTCCTATAGGGATTTGAAATCTGGTATCGTTGAATGTTAATTTTTCTAATATACTTGTGTATCGTGTGTGTGTATGTATGTGTATGTATGTATGTATGTATATATATATATATATATATATATATATATATATATATATAAAAATGTGTTAAATTTTATAAACAAATTTTTTGGAGGGGCACATTTAAGGACTTTGTCCAAAATCATTAGTTCAATGTTTTTAACTCTTTGTTACTAAGGTTGAACACACCCTGGCCTGTTATGTTCTTCTCCTGTAGTCGCCTACGTCCCTGGAGTATTTTTTGTTTTTTATTTTGTTGGGCCCTTTCTTCTCTTTCAAGATGGGCCTGGTGATTAGATGATAGTTGGGACAAGCCTAGCTGATGCCATTGCCTTACTCTTCAGTCATTTTTACAAGTGCTTTCATATCTGCTCAGATGTGAGTGTTCCGAATTTTTAATAAATACTGTTAGTGCAAATCCATATATGTGGAACTTTCTTTCATTTTTGGTTGCTTCTTGTGAGCTTATGGGAAAAAATTCAGCTGGCCTCCCCTTGACTTCCTAACTCTACTGTGAACCATCTGAGTGAGAGAGTCTTCATTTTTCGTGCCATTGGTTACAGATGTGGATGGTTCTATCTACCGGTGTGTCTTCACCACAAGCCTTGACGATTCATCAGGCATATGCCCTTTTGAGTCCGCTAGTTCTGGTAAGCCTTCTCAATGTTGGTGGTGACTATCTTCCAATATATATTCTTCACACTTGTCCTTTTGATGTCCCAAGGAGGTCATCCACTTACCTGGATTAACACCAATATCCTAGTTTTCATCTGTGGACTTTGTGTTTTCATTTTTCCCGCTGTGGACTTTTATTCAGCATATTTTTCATTGATGTGTTTTTACATGTCATAAGTATACATTAATGCATATCGGATAACTTGCACCATCACACGTTCTTACTTTACAGTGACTGTTTCCACTAGCGCTGCACATTTATTTTGTTCTGCTCAGATTGGAAGGGTTCCTTTTCCCAACTACTGTTTTTGTTAAGATCTCTCCACAGGTGCTCTATGGGATTTAGATGTGGACTCATTGTTGGCCAGTTCAGTACTCTCCATGGCTTTGTCTTAAACCAATTCTGGGTGCTTTCTGACGTGTGCTTTGGGTCATTGTCCTGCTGTATGACCCATGACTGAGACCTAACTTTCTGACACTGGGCCCTACACTGCACTTAGAATTTTTTGTTAGTCTTCAGATTTCATAATACCTTGCACACTGCAAGACATCCAGTGCCAGAAGCAAAGCAACCCCAAAACATCAGTGAACCTCCACCATGTTTGATTGTAGGGATTGTATTCTTTTCTTTATCCGCCGCCCTCCCGCTGTATAGACAAATGATGGGACCCCATGGCATTGACAAAATCCAGTCTCGCTGTGATCATGCACCCTCAGTTGATTACATGTAAACCCAAAAGTGCAGGTAATCGGCTCTCCTCACACTGACAGAGTGAGGAGAGGAGAGCAGATCAGCGGCATGTCCTCACAGGGAAGACTTGTACAGGTAATAAGGGCACTGATTACCAGTGCAGCCCCAACAGTGCCCATCAGTGAGGCAAATCTGTGCTGCATAAAAAAAATGCTCATTTACAAATGATAAATATAATTCATATGGGTACAGTGTTGCATGACTGCACAATTGTCATTCAAAGTGTGACGGCGCTGAAAGCTGAAAATTGGCCTGGGCAGGAAGGGGGTTAAAGTGCCCTGTAGGCAAGTGGTTAAATGCTTCATTTCTTTTTCTGAAAACAGTAGAATGATGGGCTTTACCAAAAAGCTGTAATTTTGTTTCGTCTGTCCACAGCACATTCTCCCAAAAGGATTTTGGCTTCCTCAGGTACGTTTTGGTCCAATCTGGCTTTTTTATGTTTGTGTCAGCAGTGGGGTCCTCCTGGGTCTCCATCCATAGTGTCCCTTTTCCGTCAGATGGTGACTTATCGTGTGAGACAACACAGTTGCGCCCTGTGCCTGAAGGTCTGGTTGAATTTGTCTGGTTCTCGAGGTTCTTTATTGCAATATCCTTTGCTCTCTTTGATCGATTTCTCCTTTGCATCCATGTCCAGGGAGATTAGTGACAGTGCCATGGGCTGTACAATTCTTGACAATGTTGTAGACACAGGACCATTAACCCCTTCACGCCGAAGTAATGCATAGATGCAGCCTTTTGCTTCAAGTGGTTTTAATGGGATGATATGCAACTGCAGGCATCACCCCAGTACCGTTTTTTAGAGCCGATGGTCCGCTTTAGGGCCGGTTCACACTGCAGGCGATGCGAGGCGACACCGACTTGCCTCGCCGCGACCTCAGCGGCAACTTGCAGATGACTTCTGTATAGAAGTCAATGCAAGTCGCCCCGAGGTCGCCCGAAAGTAGTACAGGAACCTTTTTTCTGAGTCGGAGCGACTCTAGTCGCTCCTCTCAGAACGGTTCCATTGTACAGAACGGGGGCGACTTGTCAGATCGAGGCGAGTCGTGTCGCCTCGCATCGCCCGCAGTGTGAACCGGCCCTTATTGTGATGACAACCGATGAGACTAATCAGCTGCTCGGCTGTTATGTTATTACAAGCAGTGGGAGGGGACAATATCGGCTTTGATGGGATCTAGGAACCCGGAAGCGATGTCATGACATCCCTTTCGGTTTACTGGAGCCTTAAAGGCAACAAATTTAAGAAAAATGTAATTATTCAGAACATCCAAACTCTGCGTTTTGAATTCTTTTAAGTGTAAAGGAAGGGATTGGGGTCTTCTAGACCCCAGATCCTTTCAAACAAATACCTGACACGTGTCTATTACTGTCATAAGGAATTTATTTATTTTTTTTGCCACCTCAGTGAGTTTATACCGGAGACTTAATTCACCTTGCAGCTCATTTATGTCTACTCCCAATTCCACATCATCGTGACATATTTAATTAACTTTTTCTTTCTCAATTTATTCTTATACAAACTTCCTCTAATCTCAATAACAAATAGAAAAACAAGATTTAAAATACGACAAAGACCAGATAAGCAAAAAAAGGAAGAGACCTCACCTCCCTTTATTATTTTTAGAATAATCTCAATAGTTATTCTCATGGCTCTACCCCCGAATGCATATGTTCTATTTTCTTCCCACTTCCCCACCTCCCTGCCCCCCCCCCCCCAACCCCCCACCACAAAGAAAAACGCAGGGAATAGACGCACACAAGACCACTAGAAAAAAAACTGTATTCTATAAAAACACCTATTGTATCATCTACTTATAGGGGAATCCCCAGTTTCAACAACCAGGAGCCCCTAAACTTCTTGATATTACCCTGTTTAATGAAAAAAAACCCTCTCAGTGCTAATTTATTATTATATTAGCTAACCAAGTTTCAACTAGCGGGCCCAAGTGTGACTGCCATTTTTGAGCAATTAACTTCCTTGCCTGAAAAAGGCATCTATTGACTGGTATAGTAGTATTTTTAGGGATTGTGTGTCCCTCCAGTATAGCCAATAAACAAGTCCTCGCCGTTGCCTCTAGTGTTAGGTTGAAAATTCTATTTATCTGGTCTATGACCTGTGTCCAATATCTAAACAGTTTCGGACACCTCCAAAACATATGAATAAAGTCTCCAGCCAAGCCGCATCTAGGACACTGATAGTTATCTCTCCAACCCAGTTTAAACGTTTTCCTAGGGGTGTAATATACCCAATAGAAAAAGAAAAGGTGGGAAGCTTTCTGGGAAGGAGAGATAGAAACATTAATTCCCTGTTCCATTATCCAATCCCAATCAGGGGTGGATAATGGGCCCACGTCCCTCTCCTATCTTTTCCTATTTTTAATCATACCATTACGATCTAATATTTTATCTCCAAGTCTGGCATATAAGTATAAAATCAGTCCTTTGAGCTTATCCAGGGACATCATTTGTGAAAGCACAGGGATCTGAATCAACTGCACCTCTTAAGATCTACCGGTAAATTGTGCCTGGATTGCATGTCTGACCTGGAGATATTTATAGAACGAGCGGTTCGACAGCAGGAACTCTGACTTTAGATCAACGAAGGATTTAATATCTGAACCCTGGAACATCTGAGCCAACTGATCTATCCCTTGGTTTACCACCCATTCCCTACATCTTTCTACTTTACATAGCTCTATTAGATTTCTATTATCCCAAAGGGGAGCCAATACGGATACCTTCTGATAGCCCAATAAAGCTTTAACTGTTTTCCAAAGTTTGACGATCTGGTTAATCGTTGGGCAGTGAATATCGAACGAATTTGCCTCCGGGGCCGTCATAAGGAATGTTTACATTCCTTGTGACCGCAATAAAAGTGATGAAAAAAAAATGGGCAGTAGCGAACTCATGCGCAAGTCACGCCCTCAAGCGTAAAACAATATTCAAAACTACAGAGAGCAATTCTAGCACTAGACCTCCTCTGTAATGCTAAACTGGTAACCGTTAAAACATTTTTTAAAGCGTCGCCTATGGACATTAAGTACCTTCGTTTGTCGCCATTCCACGAGTGTGCGCAATTTTAAAGCGTGACATGTTAGGAATCTGTTTACTCAGCATAACATCTATCACATTATACCAATAAAGAATTTGGCTAACTTTTTTTACTGTTTTTTTTTTTTTTTTTTAATTCATGAATGTGTATTCTCTTTCTTCCCCCCCCCCCCCCCCCCCCCAAAAAAAAAATTGCTTTTGAAAGACTGCTACGCAAACAGTGTGACATAAAAAATATTGCAACAACCGTCACTTTATTCTCTCGGTCTCTGCTAAAAAATAAATATAATGTTTGTGGGTTCCAAGTCATTTTCTAGCAAAGCATATTGATTTTAACTTGTAAGCAACAAGTGTCAGAAAAAGGCTTAGGCTTTAAGGGGTTAAAGTGACTTTACACGTATCCTCTCCGGAGTATGCTGCCATTAACGATGCTGTTTTTTCTCCAATAAAACACCCATTAAATTTTGTAAAAAATCTAATTTATTCAAATTAGGACAATATGTATTCTTCTACATATTTTTGGTAAAAAATCCCAATAAGCATATATTGGTTTTTGCAAACGTTATAACGTCTACAAACTATGCCATATTTTTATTAATTTTTTTACTAGTAGTGGCGGCGATCAGCGACTTGTTGCAGAACTGGGATATTACGGCAGAAAAATCGGACTTTAACACTTTTGACACTTTTTTGTGGGGGGGGGGGGGGGGGTTCAGTGACACTAATACAATGATCAGTGTTAAAAATATGCACTGACACTGTCTGGGAAGGGGTTACCATCAGGGGCGATCAAAGGGTTACATGTGTTCCTAGGGGGTGTTTGCTAATTGGGGGGGGGGTGTGCTTGTGTTGTGGGAAGGCAGAGATATGTGTCCCTGCTTTGTAGAAACACAGGATCACTACCTTCCCTTCTCACTGTACAGCGATCTGCCTTGTTTACATCAGCAGACCGCCGCTCTGCTTCTCTCCAGAATGACCAGCGGACATCGAGTCCACCAGTCCTGCTGATTGGCTTCTGCTGTGTCCAGGCACAGCGGGAGTGGGTCGCCGGCAGTGCCTGTGTGCGCCCCAGTCCCGGAAGTGCAAAATCACCTAGGTATGTGATTTTTGCACAGGAGAGCCACCTTGCCATGGTATATATACAGTAATCGGTTAACTTGTTGCCGGTGTGAATTCTATATTGTCAGCAACTGTTAATTGATACAGGTGAGTTTAATTACCAATCAGACGAATGTCACAAACTTGGAATGCAATTATTTCTTTTGAGAAGGTGCCAATAATTTTGTCCAGTCAATTTTTGTAGTTTTGCGTGGAATGTGTCAGACTTGGCTTTTTGTTTCTCCCCTTTGTGTCCTATCAATGAAAACAAAAGAAATAGACCCGAGAATGCCTAAACATTTGTAATTGTAACAATTTTCTGGGCAAAGTGGTGGATTATCTGACAGATGGAGGGGTGCCAATATTTTTGGCTATGACTGTATATTGTGAACATATCCTGTAGTTGGACTCTGCGACTATGTGTTTAAAATGTTTTTTTTGTCCTGTTTGCGCTGGTATAAAGAATTTGAGCAGCAGACAAAGCCAGAAACGCTTTCAAATTTGTACGTTTCGCCACAGCAGCCTCTGGGTGCCAGTTAGCCGCACTTCCGGGTGCTCCCAATCATGTGATCCTGGACTCGGGACTGCATGTCATAGCATTCATCTTGCTGCTGCGCATGCATGTCCTGCTGACACTTGAAAGGACAACTAAAGCAAGACAAGCTAATGCCGCCTCAATGATAGCACTGCTTTGAGAGCCGCCATCAATCCCTCTCCTTGGAGGAGCAGCAGAGGCGTGTCTTTAGTTTGGTGTCCTTTCAGGTTGCCTGTTCATGTAGGCACAGACAGTCCTGACATAGGGATGCAATCCTCTTCTTAGAATGGTGGCTCCAGGCTTTTAGTTTGGTGTCCTTTTCAGGTTCAGAAAACAAGAAATAATCAAACAGATCGATACCTCTCCCTCAGCGCTCATAGAAATAAGCTGTTTAAAATAACATAAGCAGCTACCATAATAAAACAATGAACCAGAAATATGTTGTAGTAAAAACCAAAATATTAGTAGCGCTAATCAATCGTATTAATTTTAAGATTGCAATAAAAAGTCCACTTAATAAATGTGGGTAAATGTGAATATTTGTCCAACAAGAAAAATCCATGCAGAGTTCACTCCAGTCGATCCCCTTCACCACGCCATGTGTGCAACACTCCCCCCAAGGTAATGAGCTTACCAGATGGCATTAGTTCATAAGCTTGTATTTTAGTTAATCATCGTCAGCAAGCACTGCATCTCTCCATCTGAGTTGTTGCATCTTGTCCCGCCGTGTAAGGGAACTTTCAGGTTGCCTGTTCATTTAGGCACAGACAGTTCTGACCTAAGGATGTAGTCCTCTTAGGATGGCTCCAGGCCTTTAGTTTGGTGTCCTTTCAGGTTGCCTGATCATGTAGGCACAGACAGTCCTGACATAGGGATGTAATCCTCTTCTTAGAAGGGTGGCTCCAGGCCTTTAGTTTGATGTACTTTCGGGTTGCGTGTTCATGTAGGCGCAGACAGTCCTGAGTTAGGGATGTAGTCCTCTTCTTAGAATGGCTCCAGGCCTTTAGTTTGGTGTCCTTTCGGGTTGCGTGTTCATGTAGCCACAGACAGTCCTGAGATAGGGATGTAGTCCTCTTCTTAGGATGGCTCCAGGCCTTTAGTTTGGCGTCCTTTCGGGTTGCCTGTTCATGTAGGCGCAGAGAGCATCCTGACCTAGTGATGTCATCCTCTTCTTAGAAGGATGGCTCCAGGCCTTTAGTTTGGTATCTTTTCAGGTTTTCTGTTCATGTAGGTTTGGACAGTGTCCTCTTTAGAAGGATGACTCCAGGCCTTAAGTTTGGTGTGCTTTCAGGTTGCCTGTTAATGTATGCTCAGACAGAGTCCTGACATAGGGATGTAATCCTCTTCTTAGAAGGGTGGCTCCAGAAGGACACGGAAAACAGTACCGGCACAGGATCCTCCAGGCCAAGGATCCAAATTTGCAACCCACCCACTGTTATTACATGCCTTTTGGGTGTACCATCCTGTGTCTTTATTTGCCCACTTGATTATTTGCGCCTGGGGCAGCCTTCCCTCCTGCTCACAGTGTGTGCCTGCAACCCAGGAACCACCTTCAGAGCCTTTGGAAGGACCAGATAAGACAGAATATACCAGCAGAAACATCAGAACACAAGTCTAAACATCGGCATCCTAAATGGTGTATAAAATGGGGTTTACTATCACTTTAAGGAAATTGGATTGTTGTGATCCACATTTGGAATGGAATGTACCAGTAGTAAGTATTAATAGTATACAGAGCAGGCTTCATGTTGCTATCAAGCCTTTGATAAGCTTTTATTGCCAATAAAGTCAGGTCGCAGCATTGAATTGGGTAATGATTAAAAGTTTCCAAAGCAATTTTGGCCTAAAGCCGAACCCAAGTTTGGGTCTGCGTGGGGGGGGGGTTTACAACCTTTTTTGGCAAGTTATTTTAGGCTGTGTCCCTTCTGAGGACATTTAAAGTAGTTTTAAAGTCTAAACATTCTTTATCTTCATGCTTTTCTTGTATCAAGGTAAATTTTTTTTAGGTAGAAGCATGCCCCCTCACCCCTATATACTTGCCTCACTCAATCCAGTGCTGTGCCCTTCTGTAGGGGCTCTCCCCACTCACAGGCTTTGCTGAGGCCAATGTCTTCCTCGGCTGTCATTCAAATCCTGTGATGAGGAGTCGGAGCCGAGCCACATGGTCTGTGTCTATGGACACAGGCAGCGCGGCTCGATGTAGAGTCTCCCAGGTGTGCCACCAATCGAAGTGCCTTCCTACGGTGGCACAACGAGAAGCGAAGGAGCCAGCAGTGCTGGTGGGGGATGTAAGAGGAGAGGTGGTCTGGGGCTGCTCTGTGAAATTCCATGGCTCAGAGCAGTTAAATATATACTTATGTTATATTATTTTTCTCCTGCTCCTCCTTCTTTTTTCTTTTTTTTTGGGGGGGGGGGGGCTGTGTGATTAGTAGATTTGAGACATATTAAATTAGGGTGTGCAAAATCTGTGATGCTGTGTATGATAGCCAATTAGCTTCTAACTTCAGCTTGTTCGCTTAACCACTTAAAGTGGAGGGCCACCCTAAAAAAAAAAGGCATTAATATTCTTAAAAAAATAAAAAGATTTTGAATTTTTTTTTTTTTTTTTTTTTTTACCTTGCCAGAAATCCCTGTTGCTATGCAATCTGCCTTCTTCCTGCTCCTCAGTGATCTTTGGTCTTCTCTCCTCCTCCGCGTTGTCTTCTGGGTAATGGGGTGCGCTGTGTTCTGGGAACTGTGTGTTCCTTAACACAGCGCATCCCATTCACGAAGCGCTGCACGACTCTCGCATGCGCAGTAGGAAGCCGCAAGGCTCCACTGCCTGTTTCCCTTAGTAAGGATGCCGACGCTGGGACCCGAGAGCCTCGGCGCCCGACATCGCAGGCGCCCTGGAAAGGTAAGTCTCCTTATTAACTCGGCAGCTACTTTTTTTTTTTTTTTTTAGCTGCTGACTTTTAAAAATGTTTACAGCTGAAACACCGCTTTAAGGCTCGGCCCATACCATAGCACATTTACTGCTACAGGGCGGCCCTTCTGTACACAGTCACGTGTATGTATACGTGATTCTACACTTCCACCTAAGGGATGCGCACACACTACCGGCGGCCCTCTTCTCCTGTGATTACTCACAGCAGAAGCTGACCTGCGGGTGCCGGGCACTGGATGCCAGCCAGCACCCATCGATCACCGGGCAGAGACTCCAAACTCAGCTCTGCCTACGTAAACAAGGCAGATCTCCTTTCTGACATGGGGAAAGGATAGAGTTTATGTCCCTGCAAAGCAGGGAATAAAATCCATCACTTCCCTGAATAAAAGCAGCACACATGGTACACTAAAACCCTGGCTAGGCACACATTTAACCCTTTGTTTGCCCTAGATGTTTAACCCCTTCCCAGCCAGTGTCATTAGTACAGTGTGTATTTTTAGCACTGATCACTGTATTGGTGTCACTGATAATATCGCTATCCTGTTATAAGTTGCTGATTGCCGCCATTACTAGTATAAAAAACATTTTTTAACGTTAGTTTGAGGAAGAGAACCAATCAATATGCACTTGAGGCTTTACCAAAAATTATATATATATATATATATATATATATATATATATATATATATATATATATATATATATATATATATATATATATAAATTTGGGTACAGTGTTACATGACCACTCCAAGGCCAGTTCAAATAACGCAGTGCCTTTATCACAAAATATGGCCTGGCCATGAAGGGGGTAAATCTTCCAGAGGGCAAGTGGTTAAGCTTTGACAAGAAAAGCTGAAAGCTACCATGCAGTTTCACCAGATTTTGTACTCTTCAGTTTTAATAAATCAACCCCATTATGTCCGCTGTATAAAGTGCTTATTTCATTTTCATTACATGATCATTTAGCTGTATGGGTGCTTTACAAACTCATTATATAAAATTAAAATGTTTTTGTTTTGGTGTACATAACGCTGCTATGGTGTTGTAGAGTTTATTTTATTTTTTTTCTGTTTATTTTTGTATAAAAATTTAAGAATTCATATCTGATTAAAAAAAAAAAAATACAACAACCTTTACCTCACTTCCTGTTTTTGTATGACTCCTGTCATCTGGACAATAAAGTGAGGGGAAATGCCCCCCAAATGGGGACACAGACAGCAGGACTTCTGCTCACTGGATGTTTTTACTTTTTTTTTTTTTGATCTGCCTGTAACCTCCCCCCCAATGCTAGCTTGTCTTCTTGCACACACATGCTTTTGAGGCGTTTTAGGGCAGAAAAATACCCCACTGCCAGAGTGTCTAGGAGCAGCGGCATTTTGGCAGAAAAATGCTTTAGATGCACCTTAGCACATTTAGTACTTGAGCAATAATTTCAGTGGCCAGAATAAATTTATTCTGGCCTATTAAATTAACACCCAAACACTTGATTTTCCTAAATGGGTTAACTGCGTTTACAAGCACCAATCGATTTCATTTTTTATTTTTGTTTTGCTAAAATGCCACTGCACTGGACGAAAGGCATTTGGGAGAAATGGCCAAAGTGTCCAGTGTGCATGCAGCCTAACTTGTTCCATTCTATCAGATATGAGAAAAACTCCTATTGGCTAGAGTTGGATATTAAATGTGTGTATTGTCTCCTTCAGCTGTACAGGAGGAACGCCAGCGAGGGCGAGAGCGGGAGGGAGAGGTCGAGTATGGTGGTACCATAAATGAAGACATGCCGGTGGAGAAGATTCTGGAAGCTGAACTGGCTGTAGAACAGAAGAGTGATCAAAGCCTCGAAGGCGGTGGATCTGTGAGTACCGCGCTATACTCTCCCATTGCTAACCTATCGCTACCAACATGTCATCTTGCTCTGTTATCACACACACTTGTTTCTATTAAAGGGGTTGTAAACCCTCAGGGTTTTTCACCTTTTAATGCATTAAGGTGAAAAACCTTTTGTGCTGCAGCCCCCGCCCCCTCCTTTCCTGAACCGGATAATTCCAGCAACGCTAAGGAAGCACAGCAGCTCCAGTCTTGGGTCCTCATTGGATAGATTGATATCAGCAACAGCCATTGGCTCCCACTGCTGTCAATCAAATCCGGTGACATGGGGGGGGCGGGGCGGAGTGCTTCTGCCTGTGTCAATGGACGCAGTTGTGGCACTCTGAAGCGTGCCTGCGTGGAAAGCGGCTCTCGAGAAGAGGAGCCAAGAGCGCCGTGGGGTGACCCAGAAAAAGAGGACCGGGGTCACTCTGTGCAAAACCGTTGCAATCACTTTGAAGTCTTATTTTTTAGACCCCTTTCACACCAAGGGCGTGCAGCAGGCACTATAGCGTTAAAAATAGCGCCTGCAATCCGCCCTCAAACAGCTGCCCCATTGTCTCCAAATGTAATACAATTGCTACTCCTGCTAGTGTGAGTAGCCATGTATTGCAGTAATGCATTTATCGGATATATTTGCTGTTCAGCCGGGTATACTGATCAAAATATAGCAGGTGCAGCAGGAACTCAACGAATTTGGATCTATGTGTGGCCCCCCCCTGTTTGGCAAAAGCTGATTGGTTTTGCTAGAAAACCTTGAGTGTATTGTGACAGAGGAGCGGTCCCTGCTGTCAGAATGCAATAACAACAAAGGAGGGAGGGGGGAGTTCCTGAATCAATCTCTTGTGTAGTTGCAAATTGCAGATGAAAATTGCTCGATTCCCCCATCAACAGTCAGTGGGCGGTTTCCCAGCTGCTATGGCCGCCAGCCGTGATCACACACAAAAAAAAAACTGGCTGGTTGTACTGAATATTCACACACACAACCTGGATCAAAATTTGGCTGGTTTCTGCTGAGCCCGATACATATTAATCCGTCTATGGCTGGTCTAGCTTCCCCCAGTCTGTCCTATTATCTTCTCACAATCCCTTACAAAATCACGTGAGACGATGTCGCATTGCTGCTTTCCTTCTGTATTAGTGGTGTGCCTGGTGATTGTTGGGTTTTTGCCTGCTTTTTGCCTTGCTGAATAGCCTTTTCTGAACTTAGAAATGAAGAATGCTGCAGTATTTGACTGAGCTCTCCTGTCTCCGTCTTTCTCCAGCCAAGCGACCCAGTTACAAACATCTGTCAAGCTGCTGATAAACAACTTTTCACTCTAGTCGAATGGGCCAAGAGGATACCCCATTTCTCTGAGCTGGCGCTGGACGATCAGGTCATTCTGCTTAGAGCTGGTAAGAGACTCGGTGCTGGCGGGATGTGACTTGCTGCACTCTGTGGCCAAAAAGTTTGTGTACCCCTCTCCAAACTGTTGAGTTTAGGTGCTTGCAGTAAAACACTTATATTGTACAGCCGCAAAATGGTGGGCTTTAATGCCCACATGCAAGACGGCTGCATCACTGGGTGGGCATTGTATATGTGTCGGGCGTGCACAAAGACCAGTCTGCCGAAAACTGCTCGCTGGTGGGGGCTGGCTTCTGTTCATGTGACCACTGTGACAGCCAATCACAGTGGTCACATGATCGCTGATCTGTCTCCCCCCAAGGGTTGAGCACTTTTAAAGGGGAGGCCAGGATGGGAAAAAAGGGATTTGAGACTGCAAGAACTTTGTGTACCTGTGCACAAAGCTAACTCCATAACGACTTTTGATATGGAGGAACTGGCCTGCACAGCGCTCCTGACCTCAACTCTACTGGACACTTGTAGTTCATTCATTGACAGAACTCTGTGAATGAATGACGCAACCGTCTGGGCGGAGCCCTGCATTCTCACTACTTTTTCAATTGTGACTGCGGGTGCAGGGAGAAGATCCCCCGCCTGCTGTCACAGGGAGGCGTGATTGAGGGGAGAAGGAGCAGGAGCTGGAACATGTTGCAAGTTCAATCCTAAAAACAAAACATTTGCCAAAAGTGAACTTGGCCTTTAAAGCTGCTCAGAGGGTGCACATCCACACTATTTCTAGGCAAAAAATTTTTGGGCGGGTGGATTGGAAAAGGTTTGGTGCTCTGTCAGATTTTTATTGTCTGTGTTCCTACTGTGAAGAAGAAATTCACCCCTCCTATCTGTGCTGGTGACCATTGTCACAGAAAAGCAAAGGGAAATACAAAATATTACAATTGTCCCCATAACAAGAGGTGAGGGGAAATCTTGCATTGGGGACACAAGTGTCTGGAAAAACTGTCTTAAGGCTACTTTCCCACGGGGCTGTCCGTTTTGACGGAGTCCGCTCAGCAGAGATCGATCCGCTGAGCTGATGACAGGTCTGTCTCCGCCTTACTGTGGCTTGGCGGACCTATCAGATCTCCACTCTCCTCTATGGGGGATTGGATGATAGATCTGCCTGTCCTTTTTCATCCGATCCTATCGACGGATGCAAATAGGGCTTCCACCCGTCTGAATTTAGCGGATCGGATGGCAGCGGACATGTCACCGCTGACATCCATCGCTCCATAGAACTGTATGTAGCGTCGTTCAGGTTCTGCCTAAAAAACAGGTGGAACGGTCCGCCCGCATGAAAGAGGAATTTTTCTCTGACTTTCTGTTGCATCCTTGGGACAGAAAGTGTAAATATATTTCCTCGGTGGTACAGACAGCAAAACAATTTACGGACAGGATTTTAAGCCTTCCATACCCCATCCAAATTGCTCCCACAGTTGAAGCAGCTTATCGGGGAACATTGCAGATTCCAGATTCACAGCTGTTCCCTGGCTACTCTTGCCAAGAATGCAGCTAATCAAGCATGATCTGTGCTTGATTAAATTCAGTGGAGGGCATGGGAGACATTGGGGGTCTAATACACCCTCAGTTCCTTCATAAATAGGACCTGTCACCTGCCACATAGGGGGCTTGTTAGTCCTCTTGTGATAGCAATACATTTAAATAAAGGGAAAGAAAATTTTAAAAAGTGTACAAAAACATTAAAAATAATTTTAAAGTACCCCCATTCACACAACCCAGTTCAAACCCACAGCATAGAGGGAGTGTATAACGTATGTAAGCATAAAATCACAACTTGTCAGGTGTTACAGTGAACTCCGGTGTGAGCAATAATTCTAAGGTCATAATTCATGGTTAACGCTTAACAGATCTGTAAAAGCTTTTGAATTGTCACCTGTGGAGCATTTCGGATACTGTCGTTTTTTGCGATTTCACGGGGCACTCGTGATTTTAGGGCCTGACATGTTGGGTATCTATTTACTCAATGAAACCCCATATTTTCTATTTTACCAAGAAAATGGGTATTATAATGTTTTATTACACTTAAAGGATAAGTTCACATTTTAGAACATGTTGCATGTTCCATCTGTATCTTTCCAGCTCCTCCCTCCTCCCCCCTCCCTGTGACAGCAGGCGGGGGATCCTCTCCCTACACAATTTTAAAAAGCGCAGCCGCATCACTCATTCAGATGAATGAACCACTACTACCTTCGGTCACTGTGGCTGATGGTAGTTGTCCTCAATGAGTTGTGAGGGTGCTGGTAAGCACTCCTGTAGTTCATTGTTCTTGCAATTTAGCAACTGCTTGCCTGTATGGGAGGTACGAGCAGACTGTATGATCCAGTCATTGCACCCGCGGTCTGCTGATTGTGCGTGCAATGCTTTACAGGCTCCAGTGTAAAAAAAAAGAAAATACACAAAAGATAGATTTGTTTTGGTGTTTTTTTTTTTTTTCTAAGGTGACCTTATCCTTTTAATTTTAGTTTATTTTTTCCTGAAAATAGGCCTACGATATGCACTTGATAAATAGCTGAAAATATTGTGCAACATGACAAATTGAAAATACCACTATTTTATTCTCCCTGCTTTCAAAAAATATGTAATTGTTTGGGGAGTGGGGCGGGAGATTTCTAGCAAAAAAATGAAGATTTTAACATGTAAAAACTGCCATAGTAGGACAAGTGGTGCCCCTGGTTTTGGAATGTGATGTCCAACAAGCTTGTTGGGGTGTGATGGTCAGGTGTCCACAGACTTTTAGCCATATAGTATTTTATTTTTTTTCCCTGTACAGTGCAGTATATAAAATCTTCTACCTTCACTTTCCTCAGGATGGAATGAGCTCCTCATCGCCTCGTTCTCCCACCGCTCCATTTCTGTGAAAGACGGCATCCTGCTGGCTACCGGACTCCACGTCCACCGCAATAGTGCGCACAGCGCTGGGGTGGGGGCCATATTCGACAGGTAATTGCTGCCTTTCTGTGTTCAGTTTTTGCTCTTGTGGTAAAAAGCATTTTTTTTTATTTTTCATGTTGGCTTCTGTATTTGCCGGCTTCTGTAGTGTGTTGTGTATTTTCAGAGTGCTTACCGAACTTGTGTCTAAGATGAGAGACATGCGCATGGATAAGACTGAACTCGGCTGTCTGCGAGCCATCATTTTGTTTAACCCAGGTAGGTACCACAGACTGACTTGACTTTGTTAAAGCTGAAAGTGGAACTATAGGCAATCTTTATTTATTTTTTTCCTTATGGATTGAGCCAAAGGAGGGTTTACCCATGGCAGATTTTTTTTTTTTTTTCGCCATCTGTGTCCTATTACGGAGATTTCCCTTTACTTTCTGTCCCATAGGCAAACAGGAAGCGAGAGGAAATCTTTGCAATTAAAGAATTCCTCAGGGACCCCCAGATCACCAGAGCCAGTGTCCCCATTGGAAGAATTCCCCTTTATTACTTTTCTGGGGACAACCCAACATTTGGGATTTTCTTTTACTTTAACTTGTAATGGTAAACAGGACAAATGGAGATGGAGCATCTCCCTAACGGGGACACAGACAGCAATATAAACTGACAGGGGTTCTAATCCTTCTCCACTCTAGCCAAAACTAAAAGAAAACGTTTTGCCTTTAGTTATACTTAAACTTTTTAATGTGCTTACATTTTGACTTTTCTGGGTTCTCTATCCTCAACATGCTAATGAAAATTTTAAGCATATACTTTCAATTTTTATTACATTACTTTTTTTTCCACCCAGAAATGTCATTGGTGGGTCTCTGTGCTTCTCTATGCAATGCAAGTAGATCAGTGGGTTCCTGAAAACAGCAGACCCCCTGTAAAGCCAGCATATGATGCTGAGGTTCCGTTGTGTGAACTGTAATCCACTAAGTGAAAGCCGTGGGCTTGGGAGGAAAGTGCTAAATGATGCTGAAAACTAGAAACTCCCAAGAGTGAAAAATCTGGTGCAGCTCTGCCTGATAGCCAATCAGCTTTTAACTTCAGCTTGTTCAATTAAGCTTTGTCAATAAAACTTGGAAGCGGATTGGTTTCTCTGCAGAGCTGCCCCAGATTTGTCACTCTCCAGTTTTAGCAAATCAATCTTTAGATGTCCATGAGGTGGGGGGCTCTCTGATTTGCTGCAGTTTCCAATGCACATTGTGAGAAGCTGTGTGCAGTGAAATCCGAGTAAGCCATTTCAGTAAAGGATAGGAGACTGTACAAATGTAGAAGACTGAAGGTAAGGTTAAAGCTTTAGGACCCATTCACACCATACATGTTGGGCTGGGCCTGGGCAGCCTTGTCCATCAGTCCCCAATGTATAGATAAGGCAATTTGCCTTGAGTCCTGTGTTAATTTTACTGAAAAAAAAATAGGACATGCTACATTTTGGTCAGTTGTGATGCATTACATCGCATCACAACATGCTGCAGTGCATAAAGATGATTGAAATGTCCTTTTGTGACCTTTTCATTAACGTTATTAAAGTAAATTGTGTAATGGGTCTTTGCAATCCATCAGCATTGTTTTCTCCTTGGCGCACACCTGCAACTGTGGTATACTGCAGCCACTGGCGTTAGAGAACCTGAAGTAAACCTAAGGGAATGAAATGCAGAGGAGGGCATGGCTGACCACCTAAGAATGCTATACACCAGGTTGTCTCTGTATAAAGAAACTTTTTTATTTTTATTTTTTAATACCGCTCTTAAATACATAAAGTAACAAGTGAGTAAATAATGAAAAAAAGTTAAATAATCCACCACCAAAGGTTGAATTAAACCCACACGAAGTGCTTATAAATCCTCTTAGCCCTTGTACACACGGTCGGAGAATCCGTCGGAATGTGTCCTATCGGACCATGTCGTCAGATAATCCGACTGTGTGTGGTATGCATCGGACTGATTCCGTCTGAATCTCCGTCCGACCCAATTTTCCAACATGTTGGAAATATTTCCCGACCAACTGAGCCGGACGGACCTAATCCGATCATGTGTAGAGCATTTTCATCGGACCAAGTGCCACGCATGCTCACATCAAATTCCTACGTCAAAGCTATTGGCTACTAGCCTGAATGTAGTCCCATCGTAACCAAATTGCGTCATCACGTTGTGAAAGATCGGATTTTTCGCCAACTTGGCACGACCGTGTGTATGCAACAGTTTCGGACACAATCCGTCGGACTAAATCCGACGGGCAAAATCCAACGGATTTGGTTGGCAGAATCTCCGACCGTGTGTACAGGGGCTTGGAGTATCAAAAAAAATAACGTTGTGCAGTTTCTTCCACCAACCACTAGGTAGAGGTCCTAATCACCAGATGGGCTTGACACCTATTACTGGTAGTCAAAAACGGCAATGCATATGGATATTCATAGACCGGCAGCTCAGAAATTTTCTCAAGTCATCGATTGGAAATGGCATAGTTAATCGTAAAAACAAGAACAAACTCCTCATAGTGCAGTACTATCAAAAATGTTTATTAAGAAAATACAGATAGCACTTACATAGGAGATAAAATCATGTGTTAGAGTATGGCTGGATCGAGATTGGGCTCAAGTAAATATAAAGGACTGAGGAGCTACACATACTGAGAAATTTTTCACCTTAAAGTGGAGCTCTGTCCAAAAGGGGAAGCTCTGCTTGTCTGCTTCCAACTTACCCCTGCACATATGCCACCTTTTGGTGGGTGGGGGACTTGGTACCTGGTTTTGACAGCCTGGAGGTAAAAAAAAAAAAAAAAGTGTTAGAGTCTACGACCACTTTAAACATGGTTAACAATTGTGATGCAGGAAACACATTGTACCACATAGCAATTACAATGTGTTCATGCGGTGTGCTGTGAGTGTCAGTAAAAGTTAAAACACCCCCCCCCGCCAAAATGTAGGTTGTAGAACTCAATGCGTTGACCTGAAGCAGATTGCATGGGTGTTGACAGGTTCCAGTGCAGCTAAAAAAAAAAAAAAAAAAGTCTTGTACCATTTTGGTGCTGTGCGATTTAACCCATATTAAATGAACGGCTCAAGTCGCAGCACACAGACATTGCATGCGATTTAGACAGGAATGCCACGTGAATCACATGGGATGTGCCACATTGCAAAAGTGTGAACCTACGCTAAGACTTTTGTCCAGCTCAAGCTATTTGTTCAGTAGAGTTCAGGTCGGAGATCTGTGAAGGAAACTTGGAGTTCCTCCACTCCAAACTGGTCAAACCGTGTCTTTATGGAGTTGGCTTAATGCACGGGGGGCACAGCCCTGCTGGAATAGAAGAGGACCTTCACCAAACTGTTACCACTGTTTGGAAGTGCACAATTATCTAAAATGTCTTTATATATGGTAGCATTACCAGAACCCTTCTATGGAAACACTTGAACATACTTTTGGCCGTGTGTAATTAGTGAGCTGTCAAGAAGCTGCAGCTTCATCTTGTTGACATTCCAAAGCTAATGCTAAATATATACAAAAAACAGCGCCAATAGGACCAGACGAAATTGGATTAATAATCAAAGTTCATGTAATAAAATCCACAGAGATAAATTAACAACAATCCGATTAAGGGGATTAAAAACAGTTCAGTCAAATGCTGTGCCCTTCATCATTGGAATATAGCAAAAAAAATAAAATAATGAATAATCACAGTACCGCCTCAAATCCTGACAACAAGGGGTTAACCGTGGTGTATAGGTGTATCGAAACCCGGTCTGGAGGTGGAGGGCTCCATGTTTCAGACTGCTTGGGACAGATAACAAGGGAACGCCGCTATCGCTGCAGCCGCTGGCCTAATAGCAAAATAGGGAGATGATACAATGTTCCCAATCTGTGGCCCACAACACCGTAGCGCCCCCTCGGCTGCCGTCCTGGATGGTACTCCGTGCGGCGGAAGGGAAACCCCAGGACTCGGAAGAAAAGATCCACCTCTGGTCAGGAACAGAAAACGGCGGTACGCAAGCTCAGTTCATTGCTATGGCAACCATGACCAACATGTTTTGCACGCCTGCGCTTTGTCAAAGTCCTTTTTCTAGCGCTGAAGGTTTTCTTCTAATGCTAGCTTGCCTACTTGGTTAGACATTAACCGCCCCCCCCCCCCCCCAAAATACAGTAGAGTCAAGAGAAGGGTTTCTGATGCCTTATTGGCCAGTTATTTGTTCTGGTTCTGTAACTTAACAGCTTACACTGTTGTATAGGATTTTAATGTTTTTTGTCCTGCTTTCCAGATGCCAAAGGACTGTCTAATCCAGGTGATGTGGAGGTCCTGAGGGAGAAGGTCTATGCATCATTGGAATCTTACTGCAAGCAGAAATACCCTGACCAGCAAGGAAGGTGAGTGATGGGTATTGCTTATTATAAGGAGAAGTAAGGGAATGTTAAAAAAAAAAAAATCATACTCTCCTAGGTGGAAGCAGCAGCATCAGCCACCAGCTCTATGCTTTGCCCCTCCAGTACTCACTGCAGCGCTGGGCTGTGAAGGGGACGGGAGCAGCTGACTCGGGCTCTCCGCAGTATGCTGAGACAGCTGGCAGTCAGGCATCTTTAAAGACTTTAGCCCGTTGGCTAAAAACTGGTCACAGGAGTGCAGAACGGAGTGCACTTCTGTGATCCATAGGAGTAGTAGGGCCAAAAGCGCTTTAACTATACTTCTTTTAAAGTGGAAGAAAAGCCTAACTATAACTATTTCTGGAAATGTTCCCTCTCCCCCACCTTCTACCTATCCTGCCTAATCTGTATTAAAAAAAGTTCTGCATACTTTACTATTTTCACTCTGCTCTGGTCAGGTCACTGATCCTGCAGCTCTGGGAGCACTCGACAACAGTTGTGAAATCTGGGAGCTGTGATGTCACTCAGAGGCTCCCATGGCCCAGCTATTGTCAGTGCTTTCCTCCTCTCCCCTGCTGCAGCTGCTCAGTGACACAAGGAAACTGATGCTGTGGGATCATGTGATCGGATTAAAATGGGAAAGTACACATTTTTTTTATACAAGTTGGATAGGAGGAGAGGGGAAAGAACATTTTTAGGAATAGTTAAAGTCAGACTTTTGTTCCACTTTAAAGTGGTTGCATGTCGCTGTTTCTTCCAGGTTCGCGGCTCCAGTGCTGTAAGTGGCCGGAGTTGCAATGACGTCACTTCCACGCATGAGTCTCCCTTCAGAGCGCATGTGCCGCTAACATCAGCAGCTGCATGCAAGGTGAATACCTCCTAAGCCGTACAGGTGTAGGAGATATTCATTTTACCTACAGGTAAGCCTTATTATAGGCTTACCTGTGAGTAAAAATCACCTACAGGGGTATACAACCGCTTTAAGAATGCAGATGGTGAGAATGCTGTATACAGGAATATAATTGTGACTCCTAGATGAACATTTAACAAAATTTCTTGTAGCAACCGCTCAAATTCAGGAAAGATGGGAATATATCGTAATTGTTCCCATCTGCGGCTAGCTTGTCCCGTAAGTGGGTGCAGATACCTGGATTATACAGGTCTCTGCACCCCCTCCCCCCAGAAAGGTGCCAATTGTGGCGGGGGGAGGCTTCCGATGAGTGGACCTTCCACTTTAGGGTGGAGGTCCGCTTTAAAGTAATTCTAAAGCCTAAACGTTTTTCCTTCATGCTTTCCTTGCATTAAGGTAAATGTTTAGGCATTGATTTTTGTCCCTCCCCAATACTTTCCTGAGCCCTCCTTCGATCCAGCTCTGTGCACGTCTGCATCTCCTCTCCCCTCAATTCTGGGTCTTGCTGGCTTTGCTTGGGCACTGGGCTTTCAATTAAAACCTGTAACGAGGTAGCGGGATTGGGGCAGAGTCCCGCTGTCTGTGTTAATGGAAGCAGCAGTGGGGCTAGGGAGCAAGCATGCACTTCCCATGGGGCCATTGGACGGCGAGGAGGAGGCGTTAGCGGGGGACCCAAGAAGAGGTCTGTGGCCGCTCTGTGTAATTCCATTGCACAGAGCAGGTAAGTATACATTTCTGAAAAAGAACAACCTTTAGAACTACTTTAGGTTGAGCACCCCTGCATTATATCTTGCCAAAATCAACCAACCAAATCTCCTTTGTTTTCTCCTTTTTAAGGTTTGCAAAGCTACTTCTCCGCCTTCCTGCCCTGCGATCCATCGGTCTGAAATGTCTGGAGCACCTCTTCTTCTTCAAGCTCATCGGAGACACTCCCATAGACACCTTCCTGATGGAGATGTTGGAAGCCCCCCACCAGCTGTCTTGAGGGGACTGTTCTAAACAAGCCTGGCATTGCTGCTCCATCCCCAAGAGTCAGCTGTAGTAAACACACATACTCTAATAGACCTTTTTCCAATCGGTGGTGGTTATAGGCACCACACAAGCTTATCCCGAGAGACTGCTTCAACTTGGCCATTCACTGCTCAACGTCTCCCCTTACCCATTGACAGTCCATGGTCCACTTCTCTAAAGACAGCTTCCACATCGGGATTTAGATGGAACATGCCTAAAAGAGAAAAAGAGTTCAAAATAGGCTTCTTTAACATGGTAGATGTGCACCTCAAGTTTGTAATCTGCAGAAAGAGAGATCGTAAACCAAGACTGCTGCAAAAAAAGAGGCATCAATTGGTGACAAGGAAGCACCTGAGCGCATGCCAGCGATGAATCTTTGATTGAGACACTCCTATGCAATATCTTTGATCCAAAAGTTGTAACTATGCTAAAAAACGGATGTCTCGAAAGAGTGCGTCACCCACCCTGGTGCATTGTCCAGCTTCCCCCCTTCCCCCCCCTCTTACACGTGTGAGGCTGGTTTTAGCTGAGCAGGTGTTGCTCTTCTGAGAGGTGTGAACTCTATGACGGAGAGAGTTGGCCACTGGCAGACGTTATTCCTCACTAACTCAGAATGAAGAGACTGCGGAACGGCACGCCAGGAATAGACTGTGCTGAAATTTTGTGGTGTATACGGGGAGTTGATGGGGTGGGTTTCTGGGTTCGGATAATAACATAACAAATTCATTTTAATCAGTGGAGATTGCTTTTGGGGGGGATATAATGGACCCTGTTAATCTTCTCTAGATCTGTCTTCACTTTTGGTCCCCCCCCCTTTTATTTGAGGTGCCCTTTTTTTGATTACTGCACTTGTTAGGGTGTAGGGGAAAGTACCAGGGGGTCCCCATATGGTGAAGAGGACCTCGGATTTATTGTAACCTTGATTTGTTCTTGTAACTGTTTTTGGGGTATTCATGACTGCTTTGTATTTTTGGATGCCTTGAGGACCTCTACACCTGACATTTTCTTCTCTGGGGTGGAAACACATCGAATGTCCTACATGTTTTTTTTGTTTTTTTTTTTGTTTTGTTCAGCCGTTCTCTTAAAATCGTTGTTGGTTTCGGAAGGATGATTATATTGCACAGGATCTTGGGACTTTCTTAAATAAGAGTTTGGGAGGGGGGGTGTATGGGAAATAAAGACCTGTTCCTGAATTGTTTTGGAACTCGCAAAATGTGGGTTTTTAAAGGACACCTGTTGTGGGGTGGTGAGCTGGGGGGTGGGGTGGTTGCTGACATTGTTAAAGGCCCCTTTCATATGGGATGGGCTCCGCCAAGAGGCCGCCTGCTCAGTGGGGAATCTGTATGCTGATCCCTGCTGAGCAGGTGGATGGCTTGTCAGTGTCCGCTCTGCTTATGCGGAGCAGACAGACTGCTCTCCTCTATGGGTAGCTGGATGTAAACGGAATGCCTGTCTGTTTACACCTGACGGCCACCTAATCCGCTGTCAAACTGGCGGTCCTCCAGCTTTTGGATAGCTAAAAGTCCCATCATGCCTCTGCATCTGGGAGTCATGCTTGTAACTGTGTCAACCTTGCAATGCCTTATGGAACTTATAGTTCCCCAACAGCTGGAGGGCCGCCAGTTTGACACTTGTGCACTAGCAGGAAGAGGAATGGATCCCCATCCGTCTGGCTTTAGTAGAATGTTCCAATCGGAAGATCGTTGCCTTCTAACAAGTGGTGGCCTGCCCAAATCCAAGCTGATGTCTGGATGTTGGTGGGCCACCACTCGATAGAAGGCAATGGATCTTCCAATTGGGTCTGCCTAAAAAAAAAAGGAAAGGGGGTCCCGATAAGTCGGCTTGTGGGAAAGGGGCCTAAAGGTGAACTCCGGGCAAATTTTTGTGCAGGCAGTGGTGCTGTCCCTCCGCTGTACATTTTAACTCCTTTTTGTCTAGGGGAGAGGAGAGCAGAGGGATGCTTACCTAATTCCCCGATCCTCCCAGCACTCCAGCGGTCTTGAATAGTGGTACTGTTCATGACACCATCACGCCCAGAGTAGGCTGAATAGACCAGGAACAGTCCACCGCTGGAAGTGGGGGAGCACCATTTTCCCGAAGGATCGTGTGACTATAAGATTTGTACTAACCCATGCAGTGCAAGCACAGTCCCACTCCATAGGGGGGGAAATCATTTGCACGGGATGGGCTTTAAAGCTGAACTCCAGGCAAATATACAAAAAAATGCATATAAAGGAACTCTTTAACCTGCCAAATGATATGTATTTGTCTATCCTGTCCTGAGATTGACACAGCTCTGCCATCTAGCAGATCCCTGTCTGACAGGGCACGAAGCATGTCTCCTAATTCCCCACTCCCCCGACTGACTGGACAGAAAACGGCAGACTGCCCGCTGCTCTTTCCTATCGGCATGCTCCTTATTGGCACATGAGCATTGCAGCAAAACTGATTTGGCTCTTTGTGCTGCTGCTTTTCCCTTTTCCAGTTTGACCCCTGTTGTGCAGAAGCCTCCAAGAGGCTTATACAAGGAAAATTCAGGTACTTGTACTAAAAAATAAAAAAACAGCTGCATTGTGTGTCTTTTATATTTGCCTGTATTTCAGCTTTAACATCTCCAAAGAAAGTTAGTTGCCTGGCTGTCTTTGACTTCAGTACGTCCATGGACTTGGAACAAGCATACATGCTGGAAGTTGTCCTGGTCTGCATACTTCTAGAGCTAATGGATCAGCAAGACAGCCAGGTAATAAGAATTTTCAACACTGTCAGCTTGCATTTTCTGCCAGTACAGACAGGTTTCCTTAAAGTCCCACCTCCTGATAACTTAGTTGTTCATTTTTTTTTATGCCCTACAAAATGAGTTTTTTTTGGGGGGGGGGGGGGGGGGAGGGTTGGGGGAGGGAGTCTTTCTATAGAGAGTTCTTGGGGGTGCTTGACTTTAATGTTTTGCTATTCTTCCAGATTTTTTTCTGCTGCTAGTCCCTGCTCCTCCTTGTTTATTCCCTGTCTTTTTTTGACTATCCTGCTCGTTTATTTTCCTTCTGTATTTTTCCTGTTGTCTCTTTTAAGCCTCGCTTTCTATGAATGGCGTTTCCAGGTTTTAAAGCGGTTCTGTCTCCTGGTACAATCCCTGGTACCTGCGAAGGGGGAGAAGGTTTGCACACAGTTCTGACCCACACCTAGCTAAATACTCTCTAGGAGGCAGATCCTCATAGGAGGGTCCTGAACAGACTCCTCCCACCTTTTAGCCCCACACTTTACTCTGCGCTCGTTCATTATTCCTGTTGCTTGGAATGAATATTAAAGAGAATTTAGCTCTAAATTCTGCATTGTTTTTTTGTTTTTATACATGCAGTGCATCCAGAAAGTATTTACAGCACTTCACTTTATCAACATTTTGTTATGTTACAGCCTTATTCCAAAATGGATTACTTTCGTTATTTTCCTCAAAATTCTGCAAACAATACCCGGGAATGACAATGTGAATGAAGTTTGTTTAAAATCTTTGCAAATTTATTGAAAATAAAAAACAAAGAAATCACACGTACAGAAGTATTCACAATCATTGCTTACCATGGCACTCAAACTTGAGCTTGGATGCATCCTGTTTCCACTGATCATCCTTGAGATGTTTCTACACCTTGTTTGGAGTCCACCTGTGGTAAATTCAGTTGATTGGACATGATTTGAAAAGACGCACACCTGTCTATATAAGGTCCCACCGCTAACGGTGCACGTCAGAGCACAAAAAAGCCATGAAGTCCAAGGAATTGTCTGTAGACCTCCGAGACAGGATTGTATGGAGGCGCAGATCTAGGGAAGGGTACAGAATTTTTTTTTGCAGCATTAAAGGTCCCAATGAGCAGAGTGGCCTCCATCATCCATAAATGGAAAAAGTTTGGAACCACCAGGACTCTTCCTAAATTTGGCTGCCCGGCCAAACTGAGCGCTTGGGGGAGAAGGGACTTAGTCAGGGAGGTGACCATGAACCTCATGGTTGCTTTGACAGAGCTCCAGCATTTCTCTGTGGATGGAGGAGAACCTACCAGAAGAACAATCATCTCTGCAGTAGTCCACCAACCGGGCCTCTATGGTAGAGTGGCCAGACGGAAGCCCCTCCTCAGTAAAAGGCACATGCCAGCCCGCCTGGAGTTTGCCAAAAGTCATCTGAAGGACTCTCGGCCACGAGAAACAAAATGTGGTCTGTGGTCTGATGAAACAAAAATTGAACTCTTTTTGGCCTGAATGGCAATCTTCATGTCTGGAGGAAACGAGGCACCGCTTATCACCTGGCCAATACCGTTCCTACAGTGAAGCATGGGGGTTGCAGCATCATGGGATGTATTTCAGTAGCAGGAACTGGGAGACTAGTAGGGATCGAGTGATGGATGAATTCAGCAATGAACAGAGACATCCTCAATGAAAACCTGCTCCATAGTGCACTGGACTTTAGACTAGGGCGAAGGTTCATCTTCCAACAGGACAATGACCCTACACACACAGCCAAGATGACAAAGAAGTGGCTACAACACAACTCTGTTCTTGAGTGGCTCAGCCAGAGGGATGTTTTTCAGTAGCAGGAACTGGGAGACTAGTCGGAAAAGATGAATGCAGCAATGTGTAGAGACCTTCATCAATGAAAACTTGTGCCATAGTGATCTGGACATTAGACTAGGGCGAAGGTTCATCCTCCAACAGGACAATGACCCTAAGCACACAGCCAAGATAACAAAGAAGTGGCTACAGCACAACTCTTTGGATGTCCTTAAGTGGCTCAGCCAGAGCCCAGACTTGAACCCGATTGAACATCTCTGGAGAGATCTGAAAATGGCTGTGCACCGACTTCCCATCCAACCTGATGGAGCTTGAGCATTTCTCCAAAGAGGAATGGGAGAATCTGTCCAAATAGATGTGCCAAGCTTGTAGCATCATACTCCAAAAGACTTTAGGCGTAATTGGTGCCGAAGGTACTTTGGGTACATGGGATTTATTTTTGTTTTTTTAATACATTTGCAAAGATTTCAAACACACTTTGTTACTGTAGGTGGCAGTTTATAACCATGTGACACCATTGTTTTATGGCAGTACAGATGATGTTATACTGGTTGAAATTGCCAATTTCCTGGCTCTTCCATCTTTTGGCTTGACTATTTAGTATGATGGGGACCCCCACTCCCTTTTAACTGCTACACCTCTTGCTGTTGATATAGGTGCTTGCCATTGTATATTATCCAGCTGATGTTAGGCCTAATGCAGCACAGTGGGTCGGCCAGGAAGCATGTTCCATAGCACAGTGCTCTTTGCTTAAAGCGGTCCTCCAAATGTAGCTGCTGACTTTTAATATGACACTTACCTATCCAGGGATCTTGTGATGTCCTCATCTGAGCTGTTTCTTTAATCGGCTTCGGGTGCAGGTGCTGGCATCTGTAGTAAGGGAAACTGGAAATTAAGCATTGCAGCTTCGCAGCCTGTTTCCTACTGCTCATGTGTGAGTTGTGTGACACCTTGTGACTGGTCCTGTAGTCCTCTGGGACCTGTGATGTGTGCTAGAAGACTGCAGGGGAAGGAAGAGGGGGTGGAACAACTGGCTTAGTTTACTGTAGTAATCTCACCTGGGAGTGGGTATCTGTCAAAACGACCAGAACTTCCCCCTCCCCCCCTCTGTTTTACACAAGGGATAGGGGGCATAAGGCAGCTGGAAGGTCTCCCATACAATGGTTGGGCTTGGTTCCGAACTAGACCAGTCACTCAACACTAATTTAAATAGCAGCAAAGACTGGTCTCCTTCATGAAAAGCAGCAGTAGAGCTTAAAGGCAAACCTTTAAAGCTAAATTCCAGCCCCCTCCCCCATTGTCTGTCCTATGTTGAAATGGGTTACTGTCCATTTCCTGCAAACTTGCATCTCTAAAATATGACCCCTGGAAACTGAAAAAGCTTCCTTGAGCCCACCTTAATTTTCTGTCTTTATGACCTCAACACATGTGCTGTTGCCTGCCTCCCACAGTTATTAGCTTTATCTGCTTTCAGTCACTTCGTTACCCAGCTTTATATGGAAGAATACATTCCCAACATCTCTTCAAACATGCATGTGCTCTTAGTGCTGCAGCCTTTAGCAGTGCAATCTGCTGATCAGTTGCTTGATTCCAAATCAAGCAACTGATCAGCAGATTGCATTACTAAAGTCTGCAGTGGCCAGGAGCAAGGAGGATTCTGGAAATGTGGTCTTTCATATAAAGCTTGGGCTGTTGACAGCAGGGTGTTGTGACATTTACAGGAGCCTGTGCAGCCCTCCCGCCAAATTTAGAGCAAAGACCAATAGAAAGACCCTGAAGTAGATATTTTTGAAAACGGAAAAAAATGTAAGGGTTTGAGTTAGAGCAACTCCTAAACTGCAGCTCTTGTGGGATATTCCTGGGCTGCAGTGGTCAGGACTGACTAAAAGTGGGCCAGGGAAGGAGAACTGGTGACAGGGTCATGGGTGTCCATGGCTCATTAATGCATATGGGGAAGGAAGGCTGACCTGTGTAGTGCGGTCCAATAGAAGAGCTGCTGTAGCTCATGTTGCTGAAAAAGTTAATGTTGGTTTTGATAGAAAGGTGTCAGAACACGCAGTGCAGTTCAGTTTATCTATGGGGCTGTGTAGTTGCAGACTGGTCACGGTGTCAATGCTGTCCTGTGTGCACAGCCAGAAACTCATATGATGGGCACTTGAGCATCAGAACTGGACCACAGGGCAATAGAAGAAGGTTGCCTGGTCTGATGAATCGCTTTTCTTTTACCTTGGGTGTATGGCCGGGGGTGAGCGAGCACGTCCAGTTTCCTGGGGTAGTGATTGGTACCAGGATGCAGTATGGGAAGAAGGCAAGCCGGTGGAGGTAGTGTGATGCTTTGCCTAGTGCAGTCCATGCCTCTCTGGGTTAAGGATATTTTGGCAGCGAAAGGTGGACCTACTCAATATTAGGTTGGTTGTCATAAGGTTATGGCTGATTGCTGTATATTCAAATGTACATGCTAGTCAGGATTTCACTGGGTGACCATGAGTGACAGCTCATGGTCGGTTACTGACCATTGGGGGGGGGGGGGGGGGGTTAGGGTGAACTCCTGAGGATTTCAGCACTGTGCAGCCAATCAGTGCCAGATTATCTGGAGCCCTGCCTACTGGCCTCGGGGTTCCCGGTCCATTTAAATTGCTAGCTCCTAATGGTGTAAAGAGGCTGAGGAATACCTCTAAAGCAGGGGGTTTTCAAACTATGGCCCTCCAGTTGTACAGGAACTACAATTCCCATCATGTCTAGTCATATCTGTGAATGTCAGAATTTTACAATGCCTCATGGGACGTGTAGTTCAGTAACAGCTGGAGGGCTGTAGTTTGAAGATCCCTGCTCTAAAGCCTCGTACACACGATCAGGTTGTTGGCCAACAAAGCGTCAGACTTTTGTCTGAAGGGCATGTGCCAGGAACTTGTCTTGCATACAAAGGGTATACAATTGTCAGCCAACAAACACAAATGTAGTGACGTACTACGAGGACTTTCAGCTCTTGAGCGTCACCCTTTGGGACCTTCTGCTAATGTCGTGTTTGGTGAGCATTGATTCCGAGCATGTGTGTCTGTGCTTTGGACTTTTTTGTACACGCGATGCGTAAATCTGACAACAGACCAGTGTCCTACAATTGTCTGATGGTGCGTACTAATGGTCGGATTTTAGGCAAATGGTCTGTCATGCAGTTCCATGCAGAAAATCTGACCGTATGTACGAGGCTTAAGGATAAGTTCACACAAACGCTGGGGTATGTTGCATTCAAAAGCCCATTACAAATGAGCGAGCTGGCAATGCACTGCAACATTACAGAATCTCGACCTGCACCCTTTCTGGCAGCCAAAGAAAAAAAAAAATGTTGGCACGCTAAACATCGATAATGATTAAACAAGTGTCCATGAAATGTGAACAACTGGTGCTGTTTTGAACAATGTGGGTGAATGCCTTGGTGAACATCCAGTAACAGTGAGTATAATTAATGTACGTTTTGCTCACCTAAGTGCCACTGATATAAAATGCCCTCTTATCAGAGGTCTAGACTCAGAAATTATACGATTCTAGATAGGCGGGGGTATAGAAGATCCCATCAGCTTTCTCTATTATATTGAAGGTGGTGGTACTGTCATGGCTGATGGGAAAGTTTACTCCATAGTAGGGCCCATGAAAGAAAGATAAGCAGTTTAAACTGTAGCTGTTTTGACAGTTTTTTTAGTAAAATCAAGGCCCATACACACACACACGATCAAACTTTTTGACAACAAACATGCAAATTAGCTGTTTTAAGGCTACATCCGACCGTGTGTACGCTCCATCGGACAAACTTTTTTGGTTTTCATCTGACTTTTGTTGGCTGTGCGAACGGACAAACTTTCTGGCAACAAAAGTCCAATGGTGTGTACAGAAACCAATAGGACTTTTGTACAAAATACAAACGCGCATACTCAGAACCAATGCAAAAGATCAGACCGCAATACAGAAGTTGACCAAAGGTGGCGGTACAGAGCAGAAAAACCAAGTGATTTGATGAAAGTTGGCTGAAAAAGTCCTGCTGTTTGTATGCAATACAAGTTCACGGCTGACGCCCTTTGTACAAACTTTCCCATGGATTTTTGTACAAAGTATGAGGCTTTACAGAAATCCGGTATACAGCGAGCATTAATAGATCCAAGACACCTGGAAGTCAATCGACCAGTATACATGGTTGGTGCGTGTGGTACCTCACAGACATGGACTCCATCCAACGCGTTTAGTTAGAATGAATGTCATATGGGCCAGCTTTTCTGGCAGCGCAACGCATGTCTGTTGGAAAAGTGGGTTGGGGCATCAAAATGAATGGCACCTCATTGCACCAACACAAGTAATGTATGTTGGCACAATTCAGTTATGTGAACTAGGCCTAAGTTTATGGTAAGATATAAACATGTCCTAAGGAAAGTGAATGTTCAATTTGGTGTGCATTACAACAAGGTGGGATTCACTGGTCACTGCTGTAGTGTAGTGTCAGACTTCAGTCATTGAGCAATTAGCTGTTTGGAACCTGTAGCAGCTTTAACTGAAGTTCTGTGACCCATTTCTGGTCCTTACCAATACAGGAAGGAGACAGATTCCTGTGCCCCCCATCACTTATGTACTGTATTATTGCAGGAGGTATGGGTCAGAGGTTGTCTTCCAGTACAGCACAGGTTCACCTTAAAACTTCTGAAAACTGTTCTCAGGTGTTTTTCCAAAAAAAAAAAAAAAAAAAAGAGTTGGCACTTGACTGAAGCTTATCCACTCACCTCCAAGGCTATGGATTGTGATTCAGAGTGCAACTTTTTTTTTGCAATATTGGTAAACCATATACACTGTATGCACAATTATCAGGCAAGTTATATTTTTGAGCACTAATTTCATTATTGCACAACTACAGTGCTCTTGTCAATCCAAAATGTTAATAAACCTCAAACCCAAATATTTAACCGCTTACCAACCGCCGCACGACGATGTACATCCCTTTTTTGAAGAGGGATATCTCGGTAACGGCAGCAGCTGCTGTCACAACCGAGGTATCCATCTCTTCAGGCGGCGGTTCGGTAAACGATAATGATGATCTCTGTGGCGGATTCGCTACAAGATCACCATTATCAGCGGTGGGAGAGTTGCCACCCCTCCCGCGCCCTCTGCCGCTTACTGGAGGTGATCGGGTCCTATCCATGGCTGGGTATGGAGACAAGTGAGGCTAAGATGGCCCCCACTCGTCTTCAAACCATAGCAGGGCGGAAGCGACGTCACAACATCACTTCCGCCCATACATCTTAAAGGCAAATTTTTTCAATGTCATTTTTTCAAATTACTATTTTATTTTTTTTGCATTTAAGTCCAAATATGAGATTTGAAGTCTTTTTGACCCCAGAGCTCATATTGAAGAGGTCCTGTCATGCTTTTTTTTTCTATTACAAGGAATGTTTACATTCCTTGCAATAGGAATAAAAGTGACCCAAATTCTCTTTATTTTTACACGGTATTAAAAAAAAAAAAAAAAAAAAAACAGTAAATAAGAAAAAAAATATTTATAAAAGCGCCCCGTCCCTCTGAGCTTGCACGCAGAAGCGAACGCATACATGAGTAGCACCTGCATATGAAAACAGTGGTCAAACCACACATGTGAGGTATCCCTGTGATCGGTAGAGTGAGAGCAATAATTCTAACCCTAGACCTCCTCTGTAACTCACAACATGCAACCTGTAGAATTTTTTAAATGTCGCCTATGGAGATTTTTAAGGGTAAAAGTTTGACGCCCTTCCACGAGCGGGCACAATTTTGAAGCGTGACATGATGGGTATCAATTTACTCTGCGTAACATTATCTTTCACAATATAAAAAAAAATGGCCTAACTTTACTGTTGTCTTATTTTTTTTTATTAAAAAAGTCAATTTTTTTCCAAAAAAAAAGTGCACTTCTCAGACCGCTGTGCAAATATGATGTGACAATAAGTATTGCAATGACCGCCATTTTATTCTCTAGGGTATTAGAAAAAAGTATGTATAATGTTTGGAGGTTCTAAGTAATTGTCTAGCAAAAAAAAACGTGTTTTTAAACTTGTAAACACAGAGTCTGAAAAAGAGGCCCGGTCCTTAAGTGGTTAGGAAAGTAAGGTTTTGGTTTCCTTAGAATATCTGTGTGCACAATTATTGGGCAACTATTGGAGTGCTGAATTATTATGCAACCCAACGAAAAACTAAACTTTTCCCATCTTAAATTGAGAATAATAAACAAACAACTCAAAATTTAAAAATCAACATTTCTGACAAAAAAAAAATAAAAATCAGTGACCAATATAGCCACCCTTCTTTTCAGTATCAGTCATAAGCCTTCCATTCCTGGAGTCTGCTGGTGACCAACTTTTTGTGCAGCACCAGCCACAGCCTCCCAGACACTGTTCAGAGAGGTGTACTGGTTTCCTTCACTGTAAATCTCCTGTTTAACAAGGGCCCACAAGTTCACATTAGGTTAAGGAAGGGGGCCATGTCATTCTTATTTAAATCGGAAGTAAACCCATCCATAAATGAGTTTCATTTCCACCACGTGCTGAAAATGTAATGCTCCCATTGGTTGTGCTCTAAACCAAGATGTCAAACCATTCAATGGCTGGTGTCATAACTGGTCACCTGCAGCATTATGGCAGTTGTAGATTAAACAGAGGAAAAGATGGCAGCTTCCTTGGTTGATGATAGGGGAGTTTACATACACTTTAAGGCCTTTCCTGGCTAGCCATGCAGTTGGAATACTTTGATGCATGTAAAAACGAATTTCTATCAGCGCAATATATGTGTGAATACTCTAAATAGACTAGTGAATAATAAATGACAGTGAGTGATATCACAAGGGTACAACAAAAACGTAAACCCCAAAAAATACCCCCCCACCTGGCTGCTGCAAACACAGAAAATTTGTACACTTCACCTAAATAATATACATAACCAAAACATTGTTGCGCTGCCTAAATACCAAAATAGCGGAAAAAAAAAATTCCAACCAGATTAAATGATAAACTTGCAAAATAGCAAGATACTTGGTGCACAATCTACTATAATTGTGTTCCCAGACTGAGAATAATACACACTAAAAGTTAACAAAGTGAAAGTAACATGATATATCGGAATATTTCAAATATGATATAAAGTCCAAAAGACTACTAAAAATCTTCTAAACGGAAATGGCTATCAAACCAACCAACACCAGTAGTGCAAATAATAGAAAGTGCTAGTGCTCTCCTCCACCTCAATATTCTAGCCGCTCACCTCAAATTCTGACCCCTGTTTTACCAGCAGGTCAGAAAAAGCAGATATTAAAACTGAAGAAGTCACGCCCATTTGACGTAATGCATATAGGGGGAGGAGTCGTCTCGGTGACGTCACACCCGAGAGCATCTTGTTCTTATGCATCCAGGGCCTGCACTGTTTAAAGTGCTGCGTTTGTGAGTAACATTTTAATATTTTATCAATGAAATAAACCCTTTTGGTATACAGAGAGCACTAGATCTGCCTTTTTTAATTCCTATGTTTGCCGGACCCAACTGAGGTACTTTCACTGGCTGATATCCAGATAATTAGCCTGTGGCAGCACGGATGGAATAGGAGCTTCATGTTCAGCTGACCGGTTTGTGTCCCTGAGAGGGAATCTGCTTTTTCTGACCTGATAAAACGGGTTAGAATTTGAGGTGAGCGGCTAGAACAGGGATATGCAATTAGTGGACCTCCAGCTGTTGCAAAACTACAAGTCCCGTAATGCCTCTACCTCTGGGTGTCATGCTTGTGGCTGTCAGTCTTGCTATGCCTCATGGGACTTGTAGTTCTGCAACAGCTAGAGGTCCACTAATTGCATATCCCTGGGCTAGAATATGGAGGTGGAGGAGAGCGCTAGCACTTTCTATTATTTGCACTACTGGTGTTGATTCGTTTGATAGTCATTTCCGCAGAAGATTTTGAGGACAGTTTTTTGGACTTTATATCACATTTGTTTGAAATATTCTGATACATCATTTCACTTTAACTTTCAGTGTGTATTATTCCCAGTCAGGGAACACGAATATTTGATTGTGCACCAAGTATCTTGCAAGTTTATCATTTATTCTTGTTGGGATTTTCTTTTAGCTCTTTTGGTATTTAGGCAGCGCAACACTGTTTTGGTTATGTACTTTGATGCATGTGATGGAGCATTGTCCTGCCTAAATAAGGGTTTGAAAGATGCAGACTTTTTCCTGTACCACTGCTCGAAGAAAGTGTCTAATAAAAACTGGCAGTAGGCTTGGCAGTTGATTTTTGAGTCCATCTTCAACCCGAAAAGGTCCAACTAGCTCATCTTTAATAATACCAACCCATACCAGTACCCCACCTCCACCTTGCTGGCATCTGAGTGGAAGTGGAGCTCTGTGCCCATTACTGATCCAGCCACAAGCCCAACCATCTGTTCCGTTGAGTCTCTCTCATCTCATCAGTCCATAAAACCTTTGATAAATCTGTCTTCAGATATTTCTTGGCCCAGTCTTGACTTTTCAACGTATGTGTCTTGTTCAGTGGTGGCTGAGGTTTCACCCTTCCTCATCTTAGCCATGTTTCTGAGCACTGAACACCCTATACCTCTGGGCACTGAGGAAAAGACGCTGTCTAATAATCATGCACACCTTGATATAGTGCAGTGATGGCGAACCAGATGTTTTGGAACTACATTTCCCATGATGCTCAACTACACTGCGGAGTGCAAGAGTATCATCTCAAATGAAGTTCCAAAACATCTGGGGGTGCCAAGGTTCGCCATCACTGATATAGGGTGTTGATCTCCTTAGGCCACACTCTCCCTCGTTACACAAATTCACATCACCTGATATGTTTAAATTCAATAAGCATTCAAGTTTATACAGCTTGGAGGTAGACAATACGCATGAAAATTATGAATTGGTCAAAGTACTCACTTGCCCGATAAATGTTTGTGTCCTATTTTTATTTTCAAAATCGTATGCATATTTTGGCACATTGAGAACCCTTAACATTGCACAGCCTCTGTGAGAAAAGGTGGCTGTCCCAGCTTGCACCCAAAGGGGGCAGCGTTGTCATGTAGGTTTTCATACCACGACACTGTGTGCTAACTCGCCAACTGCTGTGTATTGTATATGTTTATATGTATAATTATGCATATATTTATTACAGGTACTTATGTAGTGCCATCAATTTACACAACGCTTTACATAGATAGTATGCATAGAAGAAAGCAGTTCCTGCCCTCAAGGAGCTTATAATATAAGGTCCCTATCTCATGTTCATTCCCTAGGGCCAATTTAGATAGGAGATAGTCAACCTACCACATGTCTTTGGAGTGTGGGAGAAAACCCACGTAGCCACAGGGAGAACATCCAAATTCCAGGTAGGTAGTGCCATGGTTGGCATTTGAACCGATGACCCTAGTACTGCCAGGCCGAAGGAAGTTCTAACCACTTAGCCACTGTGATGTCCATCTATATATAATGCGGTTTGCTGTCTCTACATATAAAAAGACTTATCAGGCCGTATACGATTTACATTATCATACTTTATTCTAAGCTAATGGTTTTACTTGACTAATTATTAGGAAAAAAAATGAAGCCAAAGTTGATGATATTTTGAAGAACATAACTTAAGGTTAGTTGGGTGTTCTAACCATTGAGCTCAGTTGAATAATCATAACTGGTGGTCATCCGCCTTTCCATAGTGTACAAAACATTTTGTTATTATTCTGTTGGATAAAAAAAATATATATAATTTTTTTTTATTTTTTTTGGAGGATTACGGAGAATGGGTTGTCAATGCTCATAAGATTTATATACAAAACGACTGCTTATGAACATTACATTATAACCAGGCAAATAGATTATAAATGCTAGTAACTCTGCCCCACTACCACTCTGATGAAGATTGGGTAGTCCACACAGTCTTCAATGTTATTCTACAATGATGGTTATGGGAATCTAGACTAGAAAAACTATCAGGTTTGTGTGATCAAATGCTCCACAAGAAGTCATCGCTTTTCTCGCGCTCCCTATTTTCCCCAGTTGGCTGCATCAGTAACTGAACGCTCTCTTGCTTGTTTCAAGTTTTTTCTACTTTCTCAGGGCTATATATCCCTTACAACCTCTAGTGATCCTTCATGTGCCAGCCTTTGGTAGATGATATGTTCTGATAAATACATGGTCTCATTGGGGGAGGAAAAACACCATCTACCACCACTAAAACATTATCCCAACTGTGAAGCATGGTGGAAGCAATGTACGATGGATGGGTGGGTGGCGTTACACCTTATGGATGCACCATTTCTAGTCACTCAGTGACAGACATATTTCAAGTTGTGTCAGGAAATTCTACAACATAGTGTCAGGGTGGCTGTGATGTAAATTTATGTAGACTTTGGGCAACGGTGCATGGTTATAATCCAAACAACAGAGTAGTTCAACCAACAAATATGATATTTTAGATGGCCAAAGCTGTGATCTGATCTACTGTAAGTCATATTGCTGAACACCAAGGGCCACAATCTGAGTAGTATTGCATAAAAACATTCACAGATAAAAAAAAACCCAAGTGGAAACCCAGATATTGCAGTAAAATAGGAGTGCATATTACAAATAAGTCAGCCGCAATTGGTAACTCTGCACACAGGGGTGGTAGGTATGATTCAGAAGGGGCACCACTGCTGGCCAGATTAGTGGAGAGACATTGGCAAGCAGGAAGTGGACTGGGCTGTCGAACACAGAGCAGAACCGACCGGATTTGGATTGGCTACGCATTTCAGATCCATCCAGCTCTTTTGTCAAGCCCCACTACACTCAGATTAGCACCCTCTGGTGTTAATTTATATATTTACAGAGATTTTTTCAGTCTCTGAGGAGCTGCAGTGAGTGTGTTAACACCTATAGACATTATTGGACTCTTTTGCCTTTCTTTGATCAGACCATTTAGTCAGCATTTATTTACTCCTGTCCTGGACCTATCAACACTGGAGGAGAGCTTAAAGGCCGGTTGGTGTGTGCCATAATCTGCTGGTACACTGTGCTCATCCCCGCCAACAAAGTTTTATGTATTGCAGAGCTGCATTGGTTTGTGCTTTTAATATCTGCCTGCATTTCAGTTCTATTCTACCTCATAGACAATTTACAAATATGATTTACCTAAATGTGAATTCAGTGCATGTATGGAGACCACCATAATCTGGATATAGCCTATCTGATCAGGGGGTGCATTATAAAAAGTCAGGGGGCATAATGTCAATGCTGTGAAAGAGAAGCAGGGAACTAGTAACTCCCCATTAGCTCAACACACTTCTGTATCACAAGACAAAATCAGAACAGGAGTGTACAGCGAATCTTAGTGTGTATTAGGCTCTCATTGGATTAGTATGTTTAAACCGAATCTGTGCCTCCTTATATAAAGTGTCCCTTTCAGAGTACCCACTTACATCAGGTGTCCCAATCAGAGTGCCCCTTTGCACCAACTGTCTGCATCAGAGTCCCTTTCACAGCAGTTGTTCCCATCAGATTGCCCCTTACATCAACTGTCCCCATTAGAGCGCCCCCTTAAATCAACTGTCCCCATCACCCATCAGTGTCTCTCTTACATCCACTGTCCCCATCATATTTCCCCTTACATCCACTGTCCTCATTAGAGTGCCCCTTACATCCACTGTCCCCTTCAGAGTGCCCCTCACATCAGTTGTTCTCTTCAGAGTGCCCCTTACATCAACTGTTCCCATCAGTGTGCCCCTTACATCAGGTGTTCCTGTCACAAACCTTGTGGCAGAGCCTGACATGTAGAGGGAAACCTCTTGTGCTGCCCCAGCTCAAGGACCACTGGTGTTGGGACAGTGGCCACCAGAGCCCGGTGAGGTAAGAGTGCCTACAAGATCTTCCATTGGTCACAGAGGTGTGTGGCAGGTGCATCGCCAGAGCTGGGATGGATAGCTGAAGCGGTGGATGGCAGCAGGAACAGTAGAAGCAGACAGCGGGTGGAGGACCGGCGTCACCAGGCACCATGCAAAGCAATACAGATGGATAACTGGATGCAGGGTCAGACAAGCCAGGTCAGCAAAGGATGATCAGAAGCACGCATAAACAGCAGGCAGCCAATGATCAAGGTGCAGGAAAAGGTTGGCAACAGGATATTGGGCAGATAAGAAATATAACAAAGTTTAAAGGCAAGCCGAGGTAAGGATAGGTGGAACGCAATCGTGGTCAGGATAAGCCGGGTCAAATACAGGAATCAAGCAGAGATCACAGGAACAGGTAGACGGCTGTGGCGGTGTGTCCATTAGGGGCACAAGTGGCTGCATTTGATGGGGCACAAGTGACAGCATATGATGGGCACAAGTGGCAGCATTTGACGGGCACAGTGGATGTTTTTTATCAGAATATTTTTAGTTTGTTTGCGTCCTCCAAAAATTTTGAGCACCAGCCACCACTGGTATACAGGTAAAGCTGCAGATCAGATAGCAATGAACTAGTGCAGCTGCTTCACTTATATAGGACATTTGGCACCAGTGTTAATGGCCAACACGTGCATGTGCATAGGCGTTCGCATCAACCAGCTAGACGGGCACCTGAATGAATAGGCATTGGCCTTTGCCTTGGAGCACAAGGAAGCCTAGGTTTTGTTTAACCACAAACCATAAGCCGCTCCCACTACCATGTTTGTCCACACCCACTTATTGATGTGGCGTATCACAGGTCACTATCTCCCTAAAATGTCCCTCATTCTCGTGATCGACCCCTTAGTTCGATTTGTGATCCAGCGAGTCTCATAGACTCGCTTATTACAGAGGCTGCTCGTGCATGGGATGACGTCAACAGACATAGTCCCGGCAAAGCAGGTCCACGCTGTAGCCGTCATTTGGCTATAACGCGGATCTCTAGTGGTTAAAAGCCTGTCAGCTCCTGTCACTCTGGGATTTCCTGCGGGCAGTGTGCGGCAGCTTCCCCAAGCCCTGGGCGTCCAGCATTAGGTAAGCACCAGCCCAGGACTGTGGTTTATGGGGGAGCACTGGCTTTTAAAGGGGATGTGGTGTTACTTTTATGTTACCATATTCCTTTCCTTTTGTCTCAGGACTGTTTGGTGTTCTTCATCCAGGTCCAGACGTGACTCACCATCAAGGACCCATCAACAGAGGAGATGTTCCCATTCCTCCTCCAGACACTGCACCCACCAATCGGGGAAAAAGAGACTGAAAATCAACAAATGGAATCTCTAGTGAAGTGTGTGGTGTGGCAGTCCCTGAAGAAGTGGGGTATGACCCACACGTGGAGCCAGTCCACTATATCAAGCTCCCTGGTTGATGAGACCCAAGAGGATCCAGGCCTATTCCAGCCTTATGAGGCATCTCCCGGGTCTTCAGAAAGTGAAGTGGAGGGAGATAAGTTTCCTGGAAGCTTCAACTTTGCCCTGGTCTCGCCACTCATTAAAGAGGTCAAAGAGGTCCTCAAATGGGAAGACCTTTCCACTCCCCCAGCTAAGCAGAGAATATAGAACAAGCTGAGAACATTTTAAGCATTTGGGGAAGGAGCGCTCTAATTTTCCACTCCTGTCAGAGTTGAAAGACATTATCTTGCAGGAATGGGGTAAGGTGGACAAGAAGACCTCGTCGTCAAATAAAACCTCAAGACTCTACCCTTTCAAGGCAGATGATGTAAAACTGGCTCGAGAGGAGAATAGTCCAAGACCTCAAGAGGATCTACGGACTAGCCAGTATGGCCTGCAAGCCCGCCTTGGCACTCGCAGCCATGTCCAAGGCAATGGAAGCCTGGACAGAAAATGTGGATTCCGTGCTCAGGGTCATCTCAGAAGAACTGGTGTAGGATCTCCTTTGAAGGGCCCTTGTATGTCACCAGGCTGGATAGCACCATACCATAGCCTGGGCCATGGGTGGAAAGTCTGGTTTCATGCCCCAGGATAGGCACCTGTTCAGCCAGAAGTTGCCCCAGCGCAGGAGATGCAGCACTGAGCGTTCAAGGGAAGCGCGTTCCTACAGGCCCAGCTGGGATTTCAGGAGGCATTGGAGAAGGTGTCAGACATCCTTCCAAAAGCCCGCCAAAAGCCAGGCATCCAGCGGACGTGATCCAGCTAAGTGGTTTTGAGATTGGGCCCATCCAGGCGGGTGGGGGCACAACTGCTTCTCTTCTGGCACGTCTGGGTGGCCTCAATCTCAGAGTACTGGACCATCAGGGTGGTCTCCTCAGGCCATACATGGTCCTTCACCAGTACCCCTCCCCTCAGGTTTATTCCTACCCTGCTACCGCGGTCATAAGAAAAAAAGCAGGTGCTACTGTACTATGTGGATTCACTGATGGCGCAAGGAGCCATGATGCCTGTCCCGAAAGGTGAAGAATTCCAAGGGGTGTACTCCCCTCTCTTCCTAGTATTAAAGAAAAATGTCACATAGCGCCCCGTGATAGACCTAACCTACAAATTTATAAAGCAGGAAAGATTCAAAATGGAGACTCTGTCTACCATCCAACAAGCTGTGCAGCCAGGTGACTGGCTGGTCTCAATCAACTTAAAAGCTGCCTATTTCCACTTGCCTGTAGCGGAAGAATTTTCCAAATACTTCTGGTTTGCGTTCAGGCAAGAACATCTACAGTTCACCTGCCTCCCGGGCTGACAACTTCGCCTCAGGTCTTCTCAAAAGTTCTTCTGGCCGTGGTGGCCATCATCAGAACAAAAGGAATACGGCTTTACCACTATCTTGACAACCTTCTGTTGCTATCTCAACACAAGGAGCAACTGCTGATCCACAGGGCTCAGGCCATCAGCACACTGCTCGAGTTTGGTTGGCTGCTAAACCCAGAGAAAAGCCATCTGGAACCAGTACAGTGCCTGGTATACCTAGGGGCCCAGTTTGACACTGTGGAAAGTACCATTTCTCTGCTAGTGGAGAAGATCCCAGTCATATGAGAAAGAGTGTCATAGGCTTTAACCTCCTCATGCCTGAGGGCCGCACAGTGCCTAAAAATCATCGGCATGATGGTCTCTACTACCCCCATGGTCAAATGGTCTCTATGGAGGCTACGCCTTTCTAGACAGGCTTTCTTCAGCAATGGGACTCAGGAGACAGCAATCAACTTATTCACATAACAGCAGTGATGAGGAACAGCCTCTTCTGGTGGATACAATGCAGGAGCCTGCTCAGGTGCCACTCCAATCACCCCCCGGCTCATAGGTCATGGTCATGACCGATGCCAGCAGTGCTGGATGGGGAACTCTTTGCATGTTAGAGCTGGCACAAGGTAGGTGGGATGCCCATCTCTACAACCCAGGCTCGAATGTCCTGGAACTGCGGGCAGCCTGGTGTACCCTTTAGGCCTTCAGTCATCTCCTGAGAGGGGAATCAGTTTTATTGACAATGGACAACACCACAGCAGTCTCTTATGTGAAGAGACAAGGGGGGACTCGGAACTCCACCTTGCTCCAAGAAGTCATGTCATGTCATGGGCCCAGAAAAACCTGGCCAATATCTCGGGATTTTTCATTCTCTGAGCACAGAATGTCCAGGCAGACATCCCGTTTTACGAGCAAATAGACAACAACTAATGGTCTTGCGGAGATGTAGAGGTGGATTCTGTCCTTGGACCTATTCGCATCCCCCTGCAATTTCAAGATCAAGAAATATTACACCTGGGGCCGTTGCAGTCAGGCCTTCGGAGTAGATGCTTTGACAGATGCTTGGAGCTTCAGCAGGGCATATGCCTTTCCCCTGGTCCTGGTCATACTCTGCAGAGGCTCAGAGCAGAGATGGTGGTTATAGCTCCTTACTGGCCAAATAGGCCATGGTTCCCCCTCCTGATCCTGCTCAGCTTTCGAGACCCGGTACCTCTTCCCCTCAAGCCAGACCTTCTATCTCAGGGGGCAGTCCTGCACCCTTGTCCAGAGTTATTGAGACTGATGGTCTGGTTCTTGAGAGGGAGAGGCTGGAAACCCTCGGCTGCACATCTGGTGTAATTTTCACTCTGATTTCGAGAAGGGCAAGCACATATAAGGTCTACGAGAGAATATGGGCCAAGTTCGTGACATTTTAATCCTCTATGGGAAGATCATACAGAGATCCGGGAATCCAAGACATTCTGGAATTCTTACAATCTGGTCTAGATCTGGCTCTGTCCATCAGATCCCTCATTGTCCAAGTCTGAGCCCTCAGCCTTCTCCAGAACATCATGGGCTGTTCACCCTCTAATTCGACAGTTCTTCAGAGGGGCAGCAAGACACAGCCCACAGAACCATTCCTGACTTTCATTCCGGACCGGGTGGTCCTCATCCCTATGCTTGATTCAAATCCCAAAGTCACGTCAATATTCCATGAGGAGATTCTCCTGCCTACATTTAGGGCTCCGGGGTCCGCAGAGGCTCACCCCCGTGATGTAGGAGAAATACTGAAGGAATATCTGCAAGTTACTTCCTCCTTTAGATGCTCGGATCATCTGTTTATTCTACACTCCGGGAGTAACTAGGGGAAATTGGCTTTGACTAGAACAATTGCAGCCTGGATCGTCCAAACCATCCAGGAGGCTTATAAGTCTAAGGGCTTGGCTCCTCTTGAGGCGGTGGTGGCACATTCAACAAGGGACATGGTGACTTTCTGGGCGGCGGCTTGACACGTGGCTCCAGATGTCACCTGCAAAGCGGCCTCGTGAGCCTCCATTCATACTTTCATGTCGCATTATTGCATAGAACCTTCTTCCTTATTGTCTGTAAACTTTGGTCTAAGAATCCTGTTGGTTGACAGGGTAAAATTTTATTTTTGATAAGCATACCCGCCCGTGTGGTTTGGCTAGTTATTTCCCACACCTAGGCTGCTATGGAGTCTGTCAGGAAAACTGAAAATTTTCTAGCAAATACTTACCGTACTTTTCCTTTCCTGATGGACTCCATGGTAGACGGAGTTCCCACCTATCGGTCAAGAGTTGGCTAGTTATGGAACGCAGTCTCTGACTGTGAGATCCAACCTATGGGAATGGGGTCCTATAGCATTGAAGAGGAGGCGGGGTTACCCACACGTAGGCTTCCATGGAGTCCACCAGGAAAGAAAAATTATGGTAAGTATTTGATAGAAAATTTTCTGTTTTACGTTTTTAGTTGTAACAGGACAAAATGTGGAAAATTTCAAGGGGTATGAATACTTCTTCAAAGCACTGTAGATGTGAACCAGTCACATAGGTTATTCTTTGAAATGCATTTTCAGGCAGCAAAATGTAAGAGTTCTGCCTCATTAAAGCAGGCAAGTATGAATTGGCCCTAAAAGATTGTGAAATCAAATTGTACCATGCAGGACCGCTGCTAAGGGCCCAGGCCTCATCATCTAAACAGGGGGGCCCGGGCAGCTTTATTGTTCATTTCTGCCTAAATGAATTTTACTAGACCACACCCCCACTCCTATTTGCTTACCAGGGCTTAAATGACATTTCCCTGGGCCCCATCATGACAACAAAGGGGCCCAGGAGTTGGGATAAAGTCAGTGACACTGTTCTGCTGCACCGCAGGGAAGTGGTGGTGGTTGAGGGGCCCCATGATTTGTGACAGCAGCCTTGATATCATGTGCAGCCATCTACAGATCGCTTAGATAGAGTGATTACCCAACTCAGATTCATTGCCATTGTATGAAGAATCACACGTTAAATATGGGGTAGTGTAGTGGCTTACTGGTTAGCATGTCTGCTTCCTTGCAGCAATGGGGTCCTTAATTTGAAACCTAGACAGGAAACTATCTGTATGTAGTTTGCATGCTTCCTCTGTGCTTGTACCAGTGATATAATTGGCTCCTGTCTAAATTGCCCCTAGTATGTGTATGTATTAATGTGAGATAAGGACTTTATATTTTAAGTATATTATGTAACGTGTTGCGTAAGCTGTTGGTGCCACATAAATACCTGTAATTGGAAAAGATGACTTGTCCTTTTGCTGCAGATCGCAAGTGCGGTGTGTTCTGAATGCGGCGTGGAAACAAATTTTATTTCATTTCTTAATTCTCAAAAAAATTGTGACAAAAAAATTACAACTTAAAAAAACTCACCATGCCTCTTACTAAATACCTTGGGGTGTCTACTTTGCAAAAAGGGGTCATTGGGCTGTATTTGTACTGTCCTGGCATTTTAGAGCCTCAAAAAATGAGATAAGCTGTCAGTACATCAGGAGTGATCAATATTCAAATATACACTATATTACCAAAAGTATTGGGACACCTGCCTTTACACATGAACTTTAATGACATCCCAGTCTTAGTCCGTAGGGTTCAATATTGAATTGGCCCCACCCATTGCAGCTATAACAGCTTCAACTCTTCTGAGAAGTCTGTCCACAAGGTTTAGGAGTGTGTCTATGGGAATGTTTGACCATTCTTCCAGAAGCACATTTGTGAGGTCAGGCACTGATGTTGGAACGAGAAGCCCTGGCTCGCAGTCTCCCCTCTAATTCATCTCAAAGGTGTTCTATCAAGTTGAGGTCAGGACTCTGTGTAGGCCAGTCAAGTTCCTCCACCCCAAACTCACTCACCCATGTCTTTATGGACCTTGCTTTGTGCACTGGTCCAAATCATTTGGTGGAGGGGAGATTATAGTGTGGGGCTGTTTTTCAGGGGTTGGGCCTGGCACCTTAGTTCCAGTGAAGGGAACTCTTAAAGCATCAGCATACCAAGAAATTTTGGACAATTTCATGCTCCCAACTTTGTGTGAACAGTTTGGGGATGTCCCCTTCCTGTTCCAACATGACTGCAAACACCAGTGCATAAAGCAAGGTCCATAAAGACATGGATGAGCGAGTTTGGGGTGAAGGAACTTAACTGGCCTGCACAGAGTCCTGACCTCAACCCGATGGAACCTTAAGTGAACAAGCTGAAGTTAGAAGCTGATTGGCTACCATGCACAGCTGCTCCAGTTTTAGTAAATCAACCCCACAATTTCTCTTCTGTATTAAAGTGATTGTAAAGTCTTGTTTTAAAAAATAAAAAATATAAAAAAGCAAAAAAAACAAACATGTTATACTTACCTGCTCTGTGCAGTTGGTTTTGCACAGAGCAGCCCGGATCCTCCTCTTCTCTGGTCCCTCTTTGCTGCTCCTGGCCCCTCCCTCCTGTCGAGTGCCCCAACAAGCAAGCAGCTTGCTATGGGGGCACCGGAGCCGAGTCACAGCTTCGTGTATCCATGCAGACACAGAGCCCCAACCTGACTCCTCTCTCCCCTAATTGGCTAACTGACTTTGATTGACAGCCGCGGAAGCCAATGGCGCCGCTGCTGTGCCTCAGTCAATCAGGAGGAAAGTCCCAAACAGCCGAGACACTTGTGGACATCGCTGGACAGAGATGGGGCTCAGGTAAGTAATTAGGGGCTGCTGGGGAAGGGGGGGGGGGCTGCTGCACACAGAAGGCTTTTTATCTTAATGCATAGAATGTATTAAGATAAAACAAACCTTCTGCCTTTACAACTCCTTTAAAAATCCTGGCTGTATGCCATTTTTTTAAAGTTCCACTTTAAATTGGCCAATAAGGGGGTGTCACATAATCTCCAAACTTTCTTCATTCATCAATGGCTAACACAGCACAACACTCCACTACGGTTTTTTGTTTTTTTTCTTCACTCGTAATTCTCTAGGCCCCCCCTTTACTCCTTCCCACCCTCTGAAACTCAGTTCCAGCCCCCTTTTCCATGGCCACATTGTCTTCTCTGCTAGAACCTCAGCATTACCCCTCACCATACCTCTTCTCTCTCCAGGTTCTCGCACGGTACGGTTCTATTGCACCCCCCACACCCCCCCCTTAATTGCACTAATCCCCCTTTCTCGCAGTTTTCCTACATCGCTCCATACTTCTCATTCCTGGCCTTCCTGCCCCCCTCCATCCCCAGGGTCTTGTGTCTCCTTCTTGGGATGTCATATTTTCGCTCCCCCCCAACCTCTGAAATGGGTTATTTAAAAAAAAAAAAAAACGGTTTAATAACAACCTAAAAATGAAAGAAATGTTTTCATGCTGCTGTTATTGCAGCTCTGAAGTTTTACCTAAACAGCTAGAGCGGGGCACAGAGAACCTTTTGAATCCCTCTTCTGTCCTTCTGTGCTTTTTATATCTCACCAGACCCAGGAAAAAAAAAAAAAAAAAGTCTGGATTTTAATTTTTTTTTTCTCTTTCCGTCAATGGCTCCTTGTTCTTTGTGCTACTGAGAGAGACCGCTTGTCTCTCACCTCCTGCTCCCATTACCCCTTCGAGACCCTGGCATTCTATAAACCAGAATCTCCCGTGCTGCTGTCTCTTTCCTCCTAAACCCCCTCGCCATTTTTTTTACCAGGCCGGCTACGTCACGCTTCTTTTGCTCCGTGTCACCGCCGCGCGCATAAAACTTTTTCTCTAGATTTGTTCTGGAAAAAAAAGAGAAAAACTCTTACAGCGTAAGAGAAAAATAAAAAAAAAATCCGATCGTTCATGGGAGGAGTTCTATACAATTAATCTGAAATTGAAGGCTATGACACTTCTGTCTAGAGAAATACATATCATTTTTTATATATTTTTTTTTTGCTCTTTTTTTTTTCTTTTGGCAGGTTTAAAATAATTCCACTGCAGAGCTGCTGGAGTATTTTAATATTTCAACACGGAACTTTGGAAAGTTTCTACCGATAATCTTTTTTTTTTTCCTTTCTGAGAATTTAAATATTAATTATTTGCTCTTGAGCCAAAAATGAAGCTGATTTCCAAGAAGCAAGATGGTTAAATGAGTGTGATATAATTTAATGTATCTTAATTTTTTTTTTTCTCAAAAGTTAAATGAATAATCTTAGAAAAAAAAATGAAAAATCTCCCAAGTAACAAATAACATACAATAAATAAATAAATAAAAATTGTAATCCTTCAGTTGTGTGAGAGATGCAATTAAATATAAAAAGTTAATATAAAAAAAAGAAACAATATAAAAAAAAATCTAAAAATACAGTTACCTTTTTTTTTTTTTTTAAAAGGTTTCAGGTTTGTCTTAGATATTGAAACCTTCATATGGAGGAAAGAGGGTAGTGAAGGGGAAAAGGAGGGAGAGATGGGGCTGGTCAGTATTTGAAAAGATCACTGTGTGTGCGCTCTGTGTGAATAAGAATCTGAAATATTTTGCAGTCTCTTGGGCCATCTGAGTGTGCTTTTCCAACCCTCTTGGTCTTTCCTTGCTTCTATAAACCCTTGTCTCTTCTGCCAGTCCTTTCCCAGCCTCTAACTCCACCTTTAGGGTCTGGCCTTAATTTAAGCCTATTTCCCCCAACCTCCTTTCCTGCATGTGAAAAAAAAAAAAGTTGTATTTTTTGAATTCTCACCCCATTAATATTATTCTACAACAATATCAGATTTTTGCAATTTCCAAGCATTGATTAATTAAAGTGATTGTAAAGATGCATTTTTTTTTAAATTAAAATAATAAACATGTTATACGAAGACTGGCCATACACCTATAGATTATCTGCAGATTTTCTATGGTTAGATGGAAAAAGTGGAACAGATTCCTCCATCTACGCTGAACTGTGTGGATGGAAGAATCTCCCACTGGCCCAAGCTTCCATATTTTGCTAGTCGGCCCCGTTGGCTCTCACAATACCTGAACATTCTGATTGGGTACAGGAATGGTTTAGGTTGAGAGCCATTGGGGATCGCTAGCAAGATACTGAAGCTTTGCCCAGTGGGAGATTCCTCCATCCACACAGTTTAACGAACATGGAGAAATCTGTTACACTTTTTCCATCTAACCATAGAAAATCTGCAGATAATCTATAGGTGTATGGCCAGCTTTACCTGCTCTGTGCAATGGTATTGCTCAGAGCAGCCCCAAATTTCCTGGTCTTGGGTTCCCCATGAGCTTTAACGTGTTAATGTAATTTTTTTTTAAATATGCAGCTTTTATTAAACACATCCTGGTGATCCTGCCATAAAGGTTCTGGTTCAGGCACTTTCTGTTATGAAGTGACAACTGTTATGTTCCTTCATTGTCCCGTGGTCACATGCACCCATTGTAGAGACTACAAACTGCCATGTTGTAACACATTGTGCAGGCATGGTCCACTTTTGTCAAGAAACAGGTCTAGAACAATGATGCATAGATGCCAAATCCCCCAGATTTATGGAGAAAGTCCAACAACTTGGACCTCAGTCTTGATGATGTTGTGTCCCAGGTGATGTCTGAGGATTGCTATGTCACTCTTTTGAGTTGAAATGAAAAAGACGCCGCCCTCCCAACCAGCCACCATAGTATAGGCATAGCTCCCAACTGTCCCTGATTTCAAGGGACTGTCCCTGATTTGGAGCAATGTCCCTCTGTCCCTCTTTCCCCCTCATTTGTCCCTCATTTTGGTCAGATCTATATAGATGTACTGTATATAAAATGCAATTTTTATCTTTCAAAAAGTGTTTCCCAGTGCTAAACCTTTCATCTGATTTCTAAATTGCTGCATTTGCAAATTTTAAAAGCCAATATAAAGGAATAGTAGTGGTAAAAAGCACTTGTGGATTTAATAAAATGTTTTTTTGGTTAATTCCCCTTTAAGTGGGTGTAGCGGGGGGCGTTTCCAATGCCTACATACATTTGCTAGTAGGTGTCCCTCATTCCCATCTCAAAATGTTGGGAGATGTGGTATGGGAATAAGATTGGCTTTAGCCTATAAGGCCATACAAGGTTTGAATCTCAGCCAGTTCAGCAGGAACTGGCCAAGACTCCAACTCTTAATGGGCAGGCTGAATCAGCATTACTAAGCGGTTTCCTCTGCCCGCCACCCCTGCTGGGAACAGACAATGGCTCGGCAGGAGGTGTTCTCCTGTCAGCACTGTCTGTGTTGATAGGGGAATCAAGCAAATTTCATTCCATGTATGGCCTGTCTAAGTCTCTGCTAAAAGGTCACACCCCCTGAGGGTTTCGCCCCACCAACCGGGGCTTAATCGTAGGGTCGTGTGTAGTAGCACAATAAGGGATTTATGACAGCAATCAGGGGCCCCCAGTGGGCATCCCCGCATACTTAGAGCTAACGTTTGAACAGAAAGCTCTTGTAAGTGGGTGGGGGTCTGGCAGGGACCACCCAGTCACTGGGAAGTCCTTAAGGGGAATGTGGGTGAGGTTAAATCCATCTGGGGGATTGGGCCCAAAACGTTGGAAAGTATGACAAGAAGTGGCTCAGAGAGCAAACTAAACATCATCTTGTTGGGGTTTAGACAATTAACTCTTGAGGCAAAGCCCAGCCAATCAGAACGTGTCTTTATCAAAATATTTCAATCTGCAGCTTTTATTAAATGAATCCCGGTGATCCTGCCATGCAGATCCTTGTTCAGGGACTTCCTGGCATGGAGTGACAACTGTTGTGCTCCAATGTTGTCATCTGGTCATATGCATTCCCTTTTGGAAACACCACTTAAAAATGGGAGGAAAAACCCACAGTCGAGAGCATATATATAATATATATATATATATATATATATATATATATATATATATATATATACAATATCTCACAAAAGTGAGTACACCCCTCACATTTTTGTAAATATTTTATTCTATCGTTTAGTGAGACAACACTGAAGAAATGACACTTTGCTACAATGTAAAGTAGTGAGTGTACAGCTTGTATAACAGTGTAAATTTGCTGTCCCCTCAAAGTAACTCAACACACAGCCATTAATATCTAAACCGCTGGCAACAAACGTGAGTACACCCCTAAGTGAAAATGTCCAAATTGGGCCCAAAGTGTCAATATTTTGTGTGGCCACCATTATTTTCCAGCACTGCCTTAACCCTCTTGGGCATGGAGTTCACCAGAGCTTCACAGGTTGTCACTGGAGTCCTCTTCCACTCCTCCATAACGACATCACAGAGCTGGTGGATGTTAGTGACAGTGGCGGAACTATAGGGATCGCAGAGGTCGCCACGACGTCCGGGCACCATGCTGCAGGGGGCCTTTGGGGGACCCTCGTATATCTCGATGGGGGGAGAGGCAAGGGCGGCTGAGCCCGACATGAATTTTACCTAAAGTGAAAGCAGTCTGTGCTGTGCTCTTTGTCACTACCAATGTGTGTGTGTGTGTGTGTGTGTGTGTGTGTATATATATATATATATATATATATATATATATATAAAGTCAGATGGTAAGAATTTACTAACCCAGGTTTGCCAAACCCTCCGGTATGGACAATCCCTGTCCTGTAGGGTGGTTTCAATCTTGGCATGTATCATTTCTTGTGTTACCCTATGTTTCACAGCCAAGACACAAAGGGCAAGTGTTTTCTAAGATTGTGCTATAGTCTGTTGGGCTGCCGTTGTCACTTGGAGTAAAAGTTTAAACGGAGATTTGGTCAAACCCGGGGCGTCGCGATTTAGAAGAACAACCTGAGGGTTAGGAAGCAAGATGGCTGATTAACTTCTTCACTGGAAATAATCTGCAACCAATATGCTTGAACTGGTGCAGCCAACAGTTGCAGTGGCCAGAATTGTTCCCTGTAGAAATCAATGGCTGCCACCATAAGAGCGGTTATGTGCGATTAGGGCTACTGACATGCCCCCGATGCAGGCAGTATGCATCCAGAGGATGGCATTCTCAGGCTGATAATCGAAAACCCCCTAGGAGTAGGATTTTAATGGCACTACCAAAACACAAATGTATCATACAAAGAAAAATTTATTTATTGTACATAGTAGAAAAATACATAAAAAATACATTATATACCAAAAATGTGGATGCATGGTGATTCAAACACAAAGAATAGACCTAGACAAAGTGCATCAGCCAGAACCCAATGACGTTTCGGAGATACAACAGATTCTCCTTTATCAGGGGTTAGTTTCAGGAAAGAACTATATCCCAGTCACTTAGCAAAATGTATCTCGGTATCCAAAAATTTTTAAAAACAACAATAGGATTCGAGCAGCATGGGATTGTCCACAGGTCACATCTACCAATTACATAGATCACAAAAAAAATGGGGAAAAAAACACAGCAATGGGGAACCACACGAAAAGGGGATAAGCAAATCCCGCTAAGGCCTGTGCCCCTGTCAACCAGGGGCCCGGAATCTGGACCACCAGGAAGTCAGTATGTGCACTGAGGTCCCAGACAGTTTGGAATCTATTAAAGATCCTCCATAGAGCAGACTCTGGTAGTTTTTCTCAGGCTACGTACAAACTGGACACAGTTAATTACCCTAATTACCCAGTTTGGATGTGGTGTTTATTAGCACTCAGCCACACCTGGTCGCATCATCCCTATTGCCCAACTGAATGAAGTCTAAAGCCTCGAACACACAATCGGATTTTCAGCAGACAAAGCATCAGACTTTTGTCCAAAGGGCGTGTGCCGTGAACTTGTCTTGCATACAAACGGTACACAATTGTCTGCCAACAAACACGAATGTAGTAATGTACTACGAGCCGATAAAGAGCAAGTTCAATTGTCAGGCGCCACCCTTTGTGCTCCTTCAGCTAATTTCATGTTAGTAGAAGTTTGATGAGTGTTGACTCGCGCTTTTCATTTTGCGCTTTTCATTTCGTGCTTTTCAGTTTGTTCCTGAACGGCCATTCGTCAACCATGTTGCGGAATCAGAGGAGATAACGTGTTATTTATTATTGGCCTTGGAGTTATTGTTTGACACAAGTCCAGTCCAGGAACAGGAGGAGGAGGAGTTCTTGGACCAAAAATTGGTTGCTTTATTAATAGTGACCAATTATGTCATATGCATTTGCTGCAGGAGCTCCATGAGAATAATCCGGATGATTTTTGGAATCATCTTCGGATGATGGTCCCCCTGCTTTCACCAACTCTTGGCATTGTTGACCCCCTATATTAAGAAGCAGGACACATGCATGAGGCTTTTATTTAAATTTTTGGTTGAATAATGATTTGATTTGGTGTATTTTCTATATTTTTGGATGCATAGAATGCACTTTTTGGTTAAGTTCTGTTGGCAGATTGCATGTCTAATTTTATTTGTTTTCTTTTTTTAATGCACAATAGAAAAATTGTGTAGAATAATACTTGGCTATGTGTTTTACTTCAAATGACAGTTTGGGAGTCGGCAGTTACATTTAAAAAAATACAATGTAAAATTAACAAGGGACACCAACATACCGGTAGTTTTATCTTTGTTCTTAAAAACTACGGGATAATGGTGTTGTGGTAACTTGATTAAAAAAGAAAAAAAGAAAGCCTTTGAAAATTAGTTTGCAATAACTCCATCAGTATCACCAGCAAAGCAGCTTCATTATTATCCCATTAAAGAAGAAGATAAATGTGCGCTGCATTTGGAGATTTCATACTTTGTCGCGTCATGAATGTTAATTCTCCATTACAAAAGCTAGTTTACAAGACCGACCGCTTCTGGCTCGTCCTTGCTTCCGAGCATGCGTGTTTGTACTTTGGACTTCTGACCGATGGACTTGTGTACACACAATCGGAAAATCCGACAACACACATTTGTCCACGGAAAATCTGCCATCCAACATTTGTCCACGGAAAATCCGACAACAAGTGTCCGATGGAGCGTACACACAGTCGGATTTTCAGCCAACAGCCTGTCATCACACAATTCCCGTTGAAAAGTCCGATCGTGTGTATGCGGCTTAAATGTCAGTGCAGCCTGGCCTGTCTGTGAGCCTTCAGTACTGGATGTGCCCCTCATTTATATAAAGTATAATAAACCCCCTTTATAACAGTTTATAAGACTAGAAGTTGGGCAGGAAGTTTTGTGACTATAAAATACTATTAATCTTTGTTTAATGGAGTCCCATCTGCATTGTGATTCACTCAGTAAAGCTGGAGCTGTCCTCCACCCACCATTTATACATTTCAATGAATCAAGATCAGAAGTCACTCTACATGGGTGTTTTACCAAAAAAAGTGCAAAGCATCGTTAAAGTAATGTCCTATTCAGGCACATTGCCAGCCCAAACCCAGGGTTTCTAACCACCAATAAATTTACTGACAGTTTGTAAAAATCTATGATTTTTTTACAACTGCCAGTAAATATCAGGGGCTGATCATTTTATTGAATAGTGTTCTTTACTCACATGATACCCTATCAGGCTATGTAAGTACTAAATGTGACAATAATATACAATTACTTTTGGTCCATGCTGTTCCTGCTCTAATACCCTGTCATTTATATTCTTCACTAGAATTATATCTTATGCTGTATCTCCACCCCCGAAGAAGGAGATTATATTAGCTCTGAAACGTGTAGGGTGAACAACTCTGTAGCCGTCTCTACCCTATATGGGTGTTTTCTTTATTGTACTGTATACGGTTTTGTAATATGTATGAACTATTTTAACTGCAAATGATTTTATATCAATTTAATAAATAAATAAAATCTTTCTTACTTTACTCTATGCTTGTACATGCCTTTAAAGTCCACCACCAGGGGTTCTTCTCTTTTTTTGTAGTTTAATTGTAAATCAAGCAAATGACTTTGTTATAGGTATTGTCAGTGTTTCCATATCATGTTTATACTGTTCAAATATTCACTGTATTCATTTTCAATAGGAGTTCTGTAATTTCTCAGTTTGCCAGTAAATAATGTGCTCCACCAGTAAATTTTCCACGTTTTGTCAGTAAAAAATGCTGTGGAAAGTTGACAACCCTGCCGGCGCCCGCATGTAGATTGGGCGAGGGGGGGTAGGCGGCGCACCCCCGTGTGGACGGGCCGTCACTGGATACAGCATCAGACCGATGCTGCATCCACCTAGGTAAGTATGATTCTACAATAAAAAGCCAGTCCATACTTGTCTTTTAATGAGGGTTGAAAACTGTCAATTCTCCCTGTCTCTGTGACCCCACCAAAGAGATCCTCCACCACCTCATTTTTAGTCACCGGGACAGGAAGTGAGATCAATTCTTTGTATGGTTGTAGGAAGGTACAAGAATATAAGGGGGTGTTATAGGACCAGGTGAACCCTTGTGATATTCTAATTTCCCAGATAAAAATGCCCCAAACACACTGAAAAGATTTAAGAATGGATACATTAAGTCTTTTATAGGAAGTTTTGGAAGCCTGAGAACAAATTTGTTTTTTGCTTCCTTCATCCTTCAAAGAACTGATGGCTTTTCTCCATGAAGAACGTTGCAGTAACCCAACACAGAGTTCAGGACTTGTATGACCACCAACAAAAGGACTGAAGCTGTTCTGAAGTCAAGGGCAACATTTGATCACTAAAGTGGAGCTCCAAGTTGTATGAAACTTTTTCCTAAGTTCACTACATGCATTAAATAACTCAGTGGCCTCAAAACTGCAGTCCGCTGGCTTGATGGAGCACACTGCTTGTCTTTAACTGGCCCTTGGGGCACTATTCCTCCCACTGACACCACCACACCTATGATCGAACATCAACTCTTTGCTGACACCAACGATGGGGCACTCTTCTTCCTACTAATGCAGATGAAGTGGCACTATTCCTCCCACTAATGCAGATTCTTGACATCAATGCCAATAATGGGGCACTATTCAGTCCACTGACACCAATGATGGGACACTATTCTTTCCACTAATGCCAACAATGGAGCTCTATTACTCCCACTGATACCAATCCCCACTATTCCTTGCACTGTTACCAATAATGGGGCTCTATTCTTCCCACTGTTACCAATGATAGGGCACTATTCCTCCCCTCAATGCCAATGATGGGGCACTATTCCACTGTTACCAATGATGGTGCACTATTCCTCGCACTGTTACCAATGATGGGGCACTATTCCACTGTTACCAATGATGGTGCACTATTCCTCGCACTGTTACCAATGATGGGGCACTATTCCACTGTTACTAATGATGGGGCACTATTCCACTGTTACTAATGATGGGGCACTATTCCTCGCACTGTTACCAATGATAGGGCACTATTCCTCCCCTCAATGCCAGTGATGGGGCACTATTCCTTCCACTGTTACCAATGATAGGGCACGATTCCTCTCACTGTTACCAATGATGGGGCACTATTCCTCCCACTAATGCCAATGATGGGGCAATGTTTACCCCCTAACACCAGGTAATTTTCTACTCCCAGTGGCCACAGCATGGCCCTCCTAAAGTCTGTAAGACAGTAAACTGCCCCTTTGCTTAGAAAGATTGCAAACCCTTGAAATAGACAATCAATAAACATTTTTGTTTTTCTTTCTAATGCTCTTACTAATTACCTGTTGATCCTGCCAGTACTGTTGTTCAACCTCTATTTCCTGTAGAGGGCTGACAATACCATTGAACTGCAACAGCGTTGTTGACCCTCTGATTGCATCTCCTAATCCCATACAGCATTGAAGTTATCCTACCAGTGTCCAAAAAATCTGTAGGCATTGGCAACCCAGAAATATTTCACACCCACTAACCACACAAGCCACTGCGAAAGGGCCGTGAGCCAAAAGCCACTTAGAAAAAAATATAAAATACAAAAAATATATAATTTCACTAAAGTCAAATGGAAATGGCAACCAGGCCCTGAAACTTCACCACATACAACAGTGCTTTGAAAATACTTGTCATAATTTACAGACATCACAATGAACTGGGCCCTTTATAAAGTGTCATTATCATCATCTGTCCAGAAAAAACATTTTGTGTGCTTATATGGTGGTTGAGTTTTTATGTACCGTAGTTAAACCCCAGGATCGGCTTTGTTAAGTATTCTGCAGGTTGATGTATTATACAGAAATAGTGATGGGGCAGTGGGCTTCAAAATAGCATACTTTACCAGCAGGATTTTTTTATTGTTTTTTTTTAAACCTGATCTCCAGCCTGGTTTAGGAAATAACTGCATTTTTCCTATGATCATAAGCTCCTTCTCGTTGCCATAATGGGGCGTTTTCCTGTTTCACTCTATTCTGTATAAAGGAAGAACATTCAACCTGTAGAGAAAATAGCTCAATAACATTTGATTTTGCCCCCATATACACATAGTTACATAGTTAGTCAGGTTGAAAAAAAGACACAAGTCCATCTAGTTCAACCACAAAAAAATAAAAAAATAATACCATACAATCCCATATACCCAATTTTATAACCACAGTTGATCCAGAGGAAGGCAAAAACCCCAGCAGAGCATGATCCAATTTGCTAAAGCAGGGGAAAAAATTCCTTCCTGATCCCCCGAGAGGCAATCGGATTTTCCCCGGATCAACTTTACCTATAAATGTTAGTACCCAGTTATATTCTGTACACTTAGGAAATAATCCAGGCCTTTCTTAAAGAAATCTACTGAGCTGGCCAGAACCACCTCTGCAGGAAGTATATTGTACATTTTCACAGCTCTTACTGTGAAGAAACCTCTTTTACTCTAGACGTAAAGAGTGCCCCTTGTCCTCTTTGTTGACGGTAAAGTGACTAACGCAACACCAAGTTCACTATATGGACTCCTTATATATTTGTACATGTTGATCATATCCCCCCTTAATCTCCTCGTATCAAGAGTGAATGAATTCAGTTCCTCTAATCTTTCCTCATAGCTGAGCTCCTCCATGCCTCTTATCAGTTTGGTTGCCCTTCTCTGCACTTTCTCCAGTCCCCCGATATCCTTTTTGAGAACTGGTGCCCAAAACGAAACTGCATATTCCAGATGAGGTCTTACTAATGATTTGAACAGGGGCAAAATGATATCTCTCTCTCTGGAGTCCAATCCATACCTCTCTTAATACAAGAAAGGACTTTGCTCGCTTTGGTAACCGCAGCTTGGCATTGCATGCTATTGTTGAGCTTATGATCTACCAAAACTCCCAGATCCTTCTCCGCTATGGATCCCCCCCAGTTGTACTCCCCCTAAGATGTATGATGCATGTATATTCTTAGCCCCCAAGTGCATAACTTTACATTTCTCAACATTAAACCTCATCTGCCACATAGTCGCCCAAGGCCTGAAGGCCTACTTTATGGGTCATAATTATAAATTGGTTGCCTTTAAGGGCCTTGATGAAGGGACATCATGACTGGTTTAAAAGGGGGTGGTGGACTGGGATGGAGGGTTCAGGGCCGTCTTTAGCGCAGGGCAAACGGGGCACCTGCCCTGGGCCCAATGTTTGTAGGGGGGCCCCGTTACCCGCGAATTGTGGCCCCAATGAAGGTTTTGCAGAGTGCGCAGAGGACACGGGAGGCTGTATTCCCGTGCTAGCCAGCTGAGAGGGGGCGGGGCCGGGAGCTCCACTGACGCTCTGACCCCGCCCCCCTGCAGCCTGTATGCTCGGAACAGAGCGGCTGTAGTGAGAGCCAGTGATCGGAGTGGGAGCGTCAGTGGAGCTCCCAGCCCCGCCCCCGGACCTCTGTATTCCCCAGCCAGTATAGAGGGGGCGGGGCCGAGAGCTCCACTGACGCTCCCACTCCGATCACTGGCTCTCACTACAGCCGCTCTGTTCCGAGCATACAGGCTGCACAGGGACGGGGTCAGATCGTCAGTGGAGCTCCCTACAAAGCATCAGTGGAGCTCCCGGCTGTTGTAGTGAGATCAGAGAATGGAAGCCCAGCCCACATACCCCTAAAGGTATGTAGTGTGTTTGGCTGGCCAGGTATGTCCTTGCACCCATAAAATGCCTGACTGCTTAAACCCTGAGCTGTGTTATTCAACTGTCAAGCTGTGCGTTGCTGAATGTTCTCTGACCGTCTCCTGTAGCATGTCCGCAGTCTCTGATTGTCTCCTGCAGTATGTCCACAGTCTCTGATTGTCTCCTGCAGTATGTCCACAGTCTCTGATTGTCTCCTGCAGTATGTCCGCAGTCTCTGATTGTCTCCTGCAGTATGTCCGCAGTCTCTGTCTCCTGCAGTATGTCCGCAGTCTCTAATTGTCTCCTGCCGTATGTCCGCAGTCTCTGATTGTCTCCTGCAGTATGTCCGCAGTCTCTGATTGTCTCCTGCAGTATGTCCGCAGTCTCTGATTGTCTCCTGCAGTATGTCCGCAGTCTTTGCTTGTCTCCTGTAGTATGTCCGCAGTCTCTGATTGTCTCCTGCCGTATGTCCGCAGTCTCTGATTGTCTCCTGCAATATGTCCGCAGTCTCTGATTGTCTCCTGCAGTATGTCCGCAGTCTCTGATTGTCTCCTGCAGTATGTCCGCAGTCTCTGATTGTCTCCTGCAGTATGTCCGCAGTCTCTGATTGTCTCCTGTAGTACGTCCGCAGTCTCTCATTGTCTCCTGCAGTATGTCCGCAGTCTCTGATTGTCTCCTGCCGTATGTCCGCAGTCTCTGATTGTCTCCTGCAGTATGTCCGCAGTCTCTGATTGTCTCCTGCAGTATGTCCACAGTCTCTGATTGTCTCCTGCAGTATGTCCCCAGTCTCTGTCTCCTGCAGTATGTCCGCAGTCTCTAATTGTCTCCTGCCATATGTCCGCAGTCTCTGATTGTCTCCTGCAGTATGTCCGCAGTCTCTGATTGTCTCCTGCAGTATGTCCGCAGTCTCTGATTGTATCCTGCAGTATGTCCGCAGTCTCTGATTGTTACCTGCAGTATGTCCGCAGTGTCTGATTGTCTCCTGTAGTGTGTCCCCAGTCTCTGATTGTCTTCTGTAGTATGTTCCCAATCTCTGATTGTCTCCTGCTGTATGTCCGCAGTCTCTGATTGTCTCCTGCTGTATTTCCGCAGTCTCTGATTGTCTCCTGCAGTATGTCCGCAGTCTCTGATTGTCTCCTGCAGTATGTCCGCAGTCTTTGATTGTCTCCTGTAGTATGTCCGCAGTCTCTGATTGTCTCCTTCAGTATGTCCGCAGTCTCTGATTGTCTCCTGCAGTATGTCTGCAGTCTCTGATTATCTCCTGCAGTATGTTCGCAGTCTCTGATTGTCTCCTGTAGTATGTCCGCAGTCTCTGATTGTCTCCTGCAGTATGTCCGCAGTCTTTGATTGTCTCCTGCCGTATGTCCGCAGTCTCTGATTGTCTCCTGCAGTATGTCTGCAGTCTCTGATTGTCTCCTGCAGTATGTCCGCAGTCTCTGATTGTCTCCTGCAGTATGTCCAAAGTCTTTGATTGTCTCCTGTAGTATGTCCGCAGTCTCATTGTCTCCTGCAGTATGTCCGCAGTCTCTGATTGTCTCCAGCAGTATGTTCGCAGTCTCTGATTGTATCCTGCAGTATGTCCGCAATCTCTGATTGTCTCCTGCAGTATGTCCGCAGTCTCTGATTGTCTCCTGTAGTATGTCCCCAGTCTCTGATTGTCTCCTGTAGTATGTCCCCAATCTCTGATTGTCTCCTGCCGTATGTCCGCAGTCTCTGATTGTCTCCTGCAGTATGTTCGCAATCTCTGATTGTCTCCTGCCGTATGTCCTTAGTCTCTGATTCTCTCCTGCAGTATGTCCGCAGTCTCTGATTCTCTCCTGCAGTATGTCCGCAGTCTCTGATTCTCTCCTGCAGTATGTCCGCAGTCTCTGATTCTCTCCTACAGTATGTCCGCAGTCTCTGATTCTCTCCTGCAGTATGTCTGCAGTCTCTGATTGTCTCCTGCAGTATGCCCGCAGTCTCTAATTGTCTCCTTCAGTATGTCCGCAGTCTTTGATTGTCTCCTGTAATATGTCCGCAGTCTCTGATTGTCTCCTTCAGTATGTCCGCAGTCTCTGATTGTCTCCTGCAGTATGTCTGCAGTCTCTGATTATCTCCTGCAGTATGTTCGCAGTCTCTGATTGTCTCCTGTAGTATGTCCACAGTCTCTGATTGTCTCCTGCAGTATGTCCGCAGTCTTTGATTGTCTCCTGCCGTATGTCCGCAGTCTCTGATTGTCTCCTGCAGTATGTCCGCAGTCTCTGATTGTCTCCTGCAGTATGTCCGCAGTCTCTGATTGTCTCCTGCAGTATGTCCAAAGTCTTTGATTGTCTCCTGTAGTATGTCCGCAGTCTCATTGTCTCCTGCAGTATGTCCGCAGTCTCTCATTGTCTCCTGCAGTATGTTCGCAGTCTCTGATTGTATCCTGCAGTATGTCCGCAGTCTCTGATTGTCTCCTGTAGTATGTCCGCAGTCTCTGATTGTCTCCTGTAGTATGTCCCCAGTCTCTGATTGTCTCCTGTAGTATGTCCCCAATCTCTGATTGTCTCCTGCCGTATGTCCGCAGTCTCTGATTGTCTCCTGCAGTATGTCCGCAGTCTCTGATTGTCTCCTGCAGTATGTCCGCAGTCTCTGATTCTCTCCTGCAGTATGTCCACAGTCTCTGATTCTCTCCTGCAGTATGTCCGCAGTCTCTGATTCTCTCCTGCAGTATGTCCGCAGTCTCTGATTCTCTCCTACAGTATGTCCGCAGTCTCTGATTCTCTCCTGCAGTATGTCTGCAGTCTCTGATTGTCTCCTGCAGTATGTCCGCAGTCTCTAATTGTCTCCTTCAGTATGTCCGCAGTCTTTGATTGTCTCCTGTAATATGTCCGCAGTCTCTGATTGTCTCCTGTAATATGTCCGCAGTCTCTGATTGTCTCCTGTAATATGTCCGCAGTCTCTAATTGTCTCCTGCAGTATGTCCCCAGTCTTTGGTAATCTCCTGCAGTATGTCTGCAGTCTCTGAACCTCTCCTGTAGTATGTCTGCACTCTCTGACACTCTCCTGTAGTATGTGTATTAATGTGCCCCTTTACTTGCTCAATTATTCAGTGAGAGGTAATGATATGCTTTAACCTGTAGCAACCAATCAGCGAACAGTAGTGATCTGCTTTAATCTCTAACAGCCAATCAGTAAGTGGTAATGATGTGCATTAACCTCTAGTAACCAGCATTAACCTCTAGTAACCAGCGGCAAGCAGAAATTATGGGTTGTAACCTCTAGCAACCAGCCAGCGAGCGGTAAGGATAGGCTGTAACCTCTGGCAAACAATTGCAATCACTGCGTGATCCGCTGCAGTAAACTGATTTTGAGTCTACCTGCTATTTTTTGTATGTCTCAGAATGGAGGGGGGGGGGCCCAAGAAAATGTTTGCCCAGGGCCCAATCAAAATTAAAGACGGCCCTGGGAGGTTTGGTAAAGTTTGTAGGATGCAGGAAGGAGGGGGACTGACCAGACTGGTGACGTGGATAAGACGGGTGGGGTCCATTGGGGGTTGTAGGCAAAGTAGTCCCAAGAAAGTTTCAGTAGGAAGACAGCAGACATCAGAGACTCTTTCCTCCCTCCCTCCTCTGTATTTAGTAGTGTTTTTTGTTCTTCTGGGTTGGGTTTTCTTGGGGATTGGGGATCTGTCATTGTGGATGCCTACAAAGGCCTTGAGACTCCAGTAAACATTCAGTGGCTACTGTGGCCATTAAATCTCAGTTGGTGTCAGAGTGTCTTATTTGATGAAAGGGTTGGTAGCGGAGTGGCCAGGCAGCCTGGGAAGGCCTAAACATCATCTTTTATACCCTAGACAAGTGTTATTAAACCCTAAATTGAAAAGTTAACATCCAGCAATAAACATCTGTACTTACATTGTTTGATAAATGCCTTCTGTTTTCCTTCTGTCATCTCTCTTCAATGTGTATGGAAATGTGCACTAGCCTCTGCTTCTGTTTATAGGGCAGCTCCATTTTCTTGCATGGTCCCATGGAGTCACCCTTACGAGCGCTATCCCATTGGGCAAAGCAGCCTTACGCATAGAACCTCCATACCACAGGTAGCTCAGAGCCCCAAGAATGGGTTATTTGCCAGATCCTTCTTCAGGGCTTGATTTGCAGGTGAGTGGGTGTAGAGACCAGTGCCGGGACAAGGGCATCCAGTGCCCACGGCAAAGATGCCAAACCGTGCTCCCACTTCCCTTAGGTTTAGAGCCAAGACGCCCACATACCTGCAATAAACCATTGCGCCCAGGGGAGCCGACCGTCCTGGCCACCCATTGTCCTGGCCCTGGTAGAGACCAAGTAGAATACATTGCTGGTCATACCAGTGCTAGGGCCATGGGACTTTAGTTCTTGGCGATGTTTACACTGCTGGCCCTCTCAACAGGAAGTTCAGGGAAGCACTCCCGTTGGGCAAAGCAGCCTGACGCATGGAACCTCCATGCACAGGTAGCCCAGAGACCCAAGAATGGGTTATTTGCCAGCTTTTTCTTCAGGGATTGATTGGCAGGTGAGTGGGTGTAGACTGAGAGACCAATACTGGTGATCCAAGTGCTGGGGCCATGGGACTTATAGTCCTTGGCAATGTTTTCACTGCTGGTCATCTCAACAGGAATTTCAGGGAAGCGGTGCTGAGACATAAGAACTTTTGAAATTTTACAAAATAAGTGACCAAGGAAGTTTTTTTTCAAACAGCATACTGGTTTGTGTCCTGGATGGACCTGAATGCTTTAGTAATAAAAATAAGAGGGTCTAAAACTTCTCTAAGTATAGTAGGTGCGTATTATGTCTCCATGCTTGCACCCTTTTCCATAAGCATTCCTTTATACCTAGCAGCAGGGCCATCTTTAAGGTAGGGCAAAAGGGAAGCTGCCCTGGGCACTGTCATTATTGTGGGGCCCAAAGCAGCTGCCACATACTTGTCAACTATTCCAGTTTAAATTCCCTCATCCCTTGAGGTTTTAGTCCAGTGCTGTGTCCCGATATCTCAGTATGAAATTCTGTTACTAATGCTGCCCAGCTCTGCCCTATTGTTGTGTACAAATGACTCACCTGCAGACCCAGTGTTTACATGTAAATACCAGCATTGATATGTAAATAGTGTCGGCATTCAAATGTAAATAGTGGCAGCATTCATATGTAAATAGAGGCAGTATTCATATGTATATCATGCCCCCCTGAGGTCATATCCGCCATCACCACTGGGGAGATAAAGGGGTTTGCTGGAAATTGATCGCCCCCTTCCCCCCCACCCAGCACTGCCACTGATCCCAGGAGTCCTAGGATCCCTAGGAGTTTTCTGTCTATTAACCACTTCAGCTCCGGACCAATAAACACCTTAAGGACCAGAGGTCTTTTTGCAATTTCGCACTGCGCTGCTTTAACTGGTAATTGCGCGGTCATGCAATATTGCACCCAAACAAAATTTGCGTCCTTTTCTTCCCACAAATAGAGCTTTCTTTTGATGGTATTTGATTGCCTCTGCGATTTTTTTTTTTTTGCGATATAAATGGAAAAAGAGCGAAAATTTTGAAAAAAAACGATATTTTCTTCTTTTTGTTATAAGAAAAATCGAATAAACTAAATTTTAGTCATACATTGAGGGCAAAATTTATTTAGCCACATGTCTTTAGTAAAAAAAATGTCAATAAGCGTATATTTTTTGGTTTGCGCAAAAGTTATAGCGTCTACAAACTAGAGTACATTTTCTGGAATTTACACAGCTTTTAATTTATGACTGCCGATCTCATTTCTTGAGGTGCTAAAATGGCAGGGCAGTACAAATCCCCCCCAAATGACCCCATTTTGGAAAGTAGACACCCCAAGGAAATTGCTGATGGGTATGTTGAGCCCATTGAATATTAATTTTTTTTGTCCTAAGGGATTGAATAATGACAAAAAAAAAAAAAAAAAATTTTTTTTACAAAAAGTTGTCACTAAATGATATATTGCTCACACATGCCATGGTTATATGTGGAATTGCACCCCAAAATATATTCCGCTACTTCTCCCGAGTATGGCGATACCACGTGTGTGGGACTTTTTGGGAGTCTAGTCGCGCACGGCACCCCGAAAACCAATCACCACCTTCAGGATTTCTAAGGGTGCAAATTTTTGATTTAACTCCTCACTACCTATCACAGTTTCGAAGGCCATAAAATGCCAAAATAGCACAAAACCCCCCAAAATGACCCCATTTTGGAAAGTAGACACCCCAAGCTATTTACTGAGAGGCATGTTGAGTCCATGGAATATTTTATATTTTGCCAAAAGTTGCGGGAATATTACAAACTTTTTTTTTTTTGCACAAAGTTGTCACTAAATGATATATTGCTCACACATGCTATGTGCAGAAGTCAAATTACACCCCAAAATAAATTCTGCTGCTTCTCCCGAGTACGGGGATACCACATGTGGGGGACTTTTTGGGAGCCTAGCCACGTACGGGACCCCGAAAACCAAGCACTGCCTTCCGGATTTGAATATAAAATGCTATAAAAAACAAACTAACCAGAGTCACCCGTAACACTTATACGGTGATCAGTGGTGAAAGGGTTAACTAGGGGCAATCAGGGGGTTCAAATTTTTATTAGGTAGTATATGGGGGTCCCTGGCGCTATATAAAAACCTGACGGGGAACCTAAATAACTAACTGGCTAACCAGCGTCACCAGTGACACTTATACTGTGATCGCTGGTGAAAGGGGGTGAAAGGGTTAACTAGCAGCAATCAGGGGGTTAAAACCATTATTGGGTAGTATATCGGGGTACCTAGCGCTATAAAAACCTGGCGGTGAACCTAAAAAAATAACTAGCTACCTAGCGACACTAGCGACACTGATGCAGCGTTCAGAAAAATTATCGCTTAGTGACACTGGCAAAAGGGGGTGAAAGGGTTAACTAGCGGAAATCAGGGGGTTAAAACCATTATTGGGTAGTATATCGGGGTACCTAGCGCTATAAAAACCTGGCGGTGAACCTAAAAAAATAACTAGCTACCTAGCGACTGTAGCGACACTAATGCAGCGATCAGAAAAACGATCGCTTAGTGACACTGGCAAAAGGGGGTGAAAGGGTTAACTAGCGGCAATCAGGGGGTTAAAACCATTATTGGGTAGTATATCGGGGTACCTAGCGATATAAAAACCTGGCGGTGAACCTAAAAAAATAACTAGCTACCTAGCGACACATGCAGCGATCAGAAAAATGATCGCTTAGTGACACTGGCAAAAGGGGGTGAAAGGGTTAACTAGCGGCAATCAGGGGGTTAAAAACATTATTGGGTAGTATATCGGGGTACCTAGCGCTATAAAAACCTGGCGGTGAACCTAAAAAAATAACTAGCTACCTAGCGACTGTAGCGACACTAATGCAGCGATCAGAAAAACGATCGCTTAGTGACACTGGCAAAAGGGGGTGAAAGGGTTAACTAGCGGCAATCAGGGGGTTAAAAACATTATTGGGTAGTATATCGGGGTACCTAGCGATATAAAAACCTGGCGGTGAACCTAAAAAAATAACTAGCTACCTAGCGACACTAGCGACACATGCAGCGATCAGAAAAATGATCGCTTAGTGACACTGGCAAAAGGGGGTGAAAGGGTTAACTCTAGGGGCAATCAGGGGGTTAAATCTTTATTGGGGGGTGATAGGGGGCTACCCTGGACCTAACACTAACTGTCCTGACAGTTTTTACTGTCACAACTGACACTGAATGCATTGATCAGTAAAGAAATGATCAATGCAATCAGTGACACTGTGACTGGGGGGGGGGGGGGGCGGGGGGGGATCGGGGGGGGTTTGTGTGCCTGTGTGTACCTACATGTCAGTGTAGTGTTGGTGCACACTTACTTTTACTCTTCTCCTCGTAGTCCGGTCAAAAAGACCGCCCCGAGGAGAATGACATCACTTCCTCCTTCCTGTGTAAACAATACACAGGGGAGGAAGCTTCTCATTGGCCAGGAGCGATCCAGAGGGGGTGGCCGAAAACCAACGGCCATCCCCTCATCACGGAGCGCTCCTGGACCGAATCGGACTGCCGTAACCAGCGGGAGGGGGTCCGATCGGACCCCCCACCCGCTGGAAGGCAATCACGTAGATGTACGTGATTGTGCCTGCCTGTGCCATTGTGCTGACGTACAATGGCAATACGGCGGTCCTCAAGTGGTTAATGGGCCTTCTCACCTCCTCAGTCCATGGTGTGCAGGCAGTGAGGAGATGGTGTGCTGTAACCTTTAGCAACCAATCAGTAAGTATTAATGATATACAGTAACCTCTAACAACCAATCAGTGAGCAATATTGATGTACAGTAATCTCTAGCAACCAATCAACAAGCATAAATCATGTGCCGTAACCTCTAGCAACTAATCAATGAGCGGTAACGATGCACTGTAACCTCTGGCAACCAATTGCAATCGCTGCCTGATTTGATTCATAAACGGATTTTCAGTCTAGCTGCTATTTATTATATGCCTCAAAGCAGGTGGAGAGTGAAACTGCATGGGGCAAGAACATTTTTGCCCAGGGTCCAATCAATATTAAAGATGCCCCTGCCTAGCAGCCGTCAATGGCTGTAATTAGTGTAGGGTGCCTATAGCGGCTTTGTCTGCGCATTGCAGCCAAATATTTAACACTTGTGCTTTCATGAATCCCAGGCAGAACAGGGGCCGTATAGAGACATCTTTTTCCAGGACAGCTACATAAATAAACAAACCCCTCACTTACTGTAATATTACACTACAGTATTCTCTTATGCCTCGGAGAATGAGACTTTATTCCTCTGATCATTTCCACTTAGGCTGAACGGAACAATAGCTTTCTATATGAATGAGCTCTTGGAAATTTTTCTTAAGTTGTTTCTTTTTTTTTTTTTTTAAACAAATTCCAAAGTTTTGAGTATGATTGTGCTTAAAATAAAAGCTTTGAAAAACTCTAGAACTGTAAACTAAATAACGTCACGACAGCCAGGTTTTCTTTTGAATATACAGTATGTAAAATGAGCGCCTAACTACCTTACTTTAGGCCGGCCATAGACATCAGTTCCTAATGAACCGGCCGAGATTCGAACCGTGTGTGGGCAGGCTGAATGTACCAAGTTGACCGATCAATTTGGGTATAACCAGCCTGCCAGATTCACTTGCGATTATCTCTAGCGGCCGCTATAGGCACCAGCAATAATCACTTTCCCCGCCGCAGAATCGGCCGGTCCATAAGGGGAGCAGGGGTGCCACCCCTCTAGTTTGCATGCGGGGCGCATGACTCATAGGTTTATGAGTATTTTTATTTTATTTTTAAAGCCACATGGTTAGAGCCTAATTGACTTGAAAAAGGTTGGGCTTCAGGTACAGCCCACCCACTTGTGACACCAGCGAATCAATATTTGCTACTGTCTTCCAGATTCTCCGCCCCGGCCAATCAAGATAGGAGGCAGATCGGGTTGGCATGAGATGAGAAGCAGAGGAAGCAGCGATCGTACATGGGAAGACAATTGCTCGGCAGGAGAGATCCACGTGTCAGCATTGTCTGTGTTGATGGGGGAAAGAATTATGCAAATTTCTTTCCTGGAACCCATGGTTAGCAAGGGCCCTTCCCATTGATCCCGGGGCCCTTTACTCTCGTTGTGGGACCCTTTATTATGGCCCCACAGTTGGCCACCTTCCTGCCATCTTGGGGGGGGGGGGGGTGTTTGAGGAACGCCAGAGCCCAGTTGCAAGTGCGACCCAGGTAGTTCCACCACTTTTGTCAGTAGTTTTTTATTAGTGTTTTTTTTTTTTGTTTTTTTTTTACCATTTTATTTTTTATAATTTTTTACACATTTTTTAGAACCCCCCTTGGGGGCTTTGGTGATATATCAGGAGTCTAAACAGACCCCTGATGTCTCACTTTTTAGACAGAGAAAGGGACTGAGGACAGATTATTCAGTCCCTTTCTCTGCAGCCTCAATTTAGCAGAATAAATAAACAGGAATAGCTCTCTACAGAGCTTCCCATTCATTCATAAACCAAAGCATAATAAACACAGTTTAAAAATGAATAAAAAAAGACAAAAAAGAAAAACAGTGTCAGTGATCAGTAAAGAGCACTGACTCTATTCATTACGATAGATACCCCGCAGCAGCTGGCGAGAGGTGGGAAACCTGGAATTACTGCAGGGGGGCCAGGGAAGCACACAGGGGCCCGGAGCAGCAAGGCAGGGATAAGGAGATGGCAGTAGCCGCATGTAGAGGAACCAATGCCCTACATTTCTCTCCTGCAGCCGCTGAATATCTGCGGGAGGGAAAGGAAGAGAAGAAGGCATTCAGAAGTTACATGGAGGGATCATTACGCTGCATTCCACTGTACCCACTGCCCTCCTATTAAGGCGAACTGAGGACTGGGTTGCAATTAGGATCCCTGCGAACCCTGTTCGTACGCCTATGAAAATAATAATAGTTTTGTAGGTACTGATATAAGGCAATATAGCAATTGTGTTTACAGGGTGCTACAAAGCTTAGATTAGTATTACCAGAGGACGGCTTCCACTGGATGAGATATAGAGTCCCACATCAAGATGGCCATCTGAGATCTCCAGAGATCACAGCTGACCTGTCTGAATGAACACAGGCAGCCGCAGCTCTGTTCAGGTGCCCCCATAGCAAGCTGCCTGCTGTGGGGGCACTCAACAGGAGGGAGGGGCCAGGAGCACAGACAAGGGACCCCGAGAAGAGGTGTTTGGAGGAAGAAAAATGTTGACCATGATCCTAAGAACACCATCTCTACAGTCAAGTATAAAGGTGGAAACGTTATGTTTTGTGGCTGTTTCTCTGCTAAAGGTACAGGCCAAATTTTCCGCTTTGAGGGGCCAATGGATGGGACCATGTATTGTAAAATCTTGGATGAGAACCTTATTCCCTCAGCCAGAACACTGAAGATGGGTCATGGATGGGTCTTCCAGCATGACCATGACCCAAAACATACCGCCAAAGCAACAAACGAGTGGCTCCAGAAGAAGCACATTAAGGTCTCTAGATCTTATTCCTATAGAAAATTTAGCTGAAACTTCGAGTTGCCAAGAGACAGCCAAGAAACCTTAAGGATTTAGAGAAGATCTGTAAAGAAGAGTGGATCAAAATCCCTCCTGAGATGTGTGCAAACCTGGTCACCAACTACAAGAAACGTCTGACCTCTGTTCTTGCCAATAAGGGTTTCTCCACCAAGTACTAAGTCATGTTTTGCTTGGGGATCAAATACTTATTTTACTCACTGAACTGCCTCTCAATTTATAACATTCGTTTCATGTGTTTTTTTCTGGATTTTTAGTTGATATTCTGTCTCTATCATTTAAAATACACCTATGATAAAATTATAGACCCTTCATTTCTTTGCAAGTGGGCAAACTTACAAAATCTGCAGGGGATAAAATAATAATTTTCCTTACTGCAGGTGTACCACATCCATATTATTACCACTTCAAAATATCCCATAGGTTGCTGGGCTTTACTGGTACCAAGAAAGGACAAGCACATAAAGAAATATGTAAAAAATATATATTTTACTATAAATATTAAAACCCTAAGGCAGGGATCCTCAAACTACGGCCCTGCCCTAAGGGAACAATCCCTGCCAAGCAATGTAGGCCATATATACTATCAATACATAGGTAACTTTGCTGAACTGTCCAAGAGGTCACCGCGTTTCCCATCTATGAGCTTCTTCAGGACCTTTTATATCTTGGCAGCAAAGAGAAATAGCACATCGGTTAAGGAGTATGGCAAAGATATGGTGGTAAAGTGTCAACATCAAGCTTGCATGGCTGACAAAGCAGCAAATTAGGGCATTACCAGTAGTACTTGATAACGAAAATGGTTCTCAAACTTACAAAGGGGTCACAAATAAACTCCAATCAATATGAACCTGAATGGGATCAGTGGTATGCCATATCAAGGTATGTCTATCTTCTGTCAAAACCAATCAATGGTGCACACCTGCAATCACAGCAATTCAATATGCAATCCCACTTATGGTTAATAAACATTCAACCACAGTATGGCCATTAGGTTTGTCCACCATATCAGCCTATGTGGCCAGTCCGACAAAGCCGCATAGCTTACCACCTGAGCAGGGTTTCTCAGCCAAGGTTCCATGAAACTCAGTTCCACCAGAAGTTGTAGGGGTTCCTTGAGCAATGACAAATTTCTGCCTCTCATATACTTTGCCACAGACAACATTGATCTTTTTAGCTATCTGTAAGGGGGGAACTCTTCCAAATGGGCATGTGTTATGCCCTGTACACACGGTCAGAAATTCCGATGGAAAAGGTCCAATCAGATTATATTGTCAGAAAAACCGATCATGTGTGGGCTCTATCGGACTTTTTCCGTCAGAAATTCCGACAGAAAAAAATTGAGAGCAGGATCTAATATTTTTAGACAAAAAAATCCGATCGAACTTTTTCCGATTGTTTGTAGAGAATTCCGACGGACAATGTGCCACGCATGCTCAGATCAAATTACGAGACCAAAGCTAATGGCTACTAGCCTCTACGTAGTCCTGTCGTACGCAATAAACGTCACCACGTTCCGAACGATCGGATTTTCTGACAACTTTGTCCGACTGTGTGTATGCAACATCAGTTTCAGCCAAAATCCGTCTGAAAAAATGTTGTGGTCGGAATGTCCGACCGTGTATACAAGGCATAAGGAACATTTTTCCCACTGACCCTCACACTAATGTATCATGAGCTTAAGATAAGGTCATTATCAGCAGCGGTTCCCTGAGACCGGAAAGGTATTTCAAGGGTTCCTCTGTGATTAAAAGGTTGAAAAAGGCTGCACCTGAGAGACACCTCCATGCCTACATCCCACTGGTGGCATACCACTGATCCCATTCAGAGTTGGTTCACACTGAGGCAACACGACTTGCAGCGCGACTGCCTCAGGCGACCGGGATCCGACTTTAGCGGCGACTTGCAAAATGACTTCGGTATAGAAGTCAATGCAAGTCGCCCCAAAAGTTGTACAGGAACCTTTTTCTAAGTCGGAGCAACTTGAGTCGCTCCGATTAGAATGGTTCCATTGCACAGAATGGGACGCGACTTGTCAGGTGGCTAAGTCGCCTGACGAGTCGCCCCTGTGTGAACCGGCTCTCAGGTTAATACTCATACTTTATAATCAGTCACAGCAAACTGTTTTTCCTTTTGGAATAAAAGTTTTGCGTGAATAAATAAAAGCTGATCATTGTAAGTGCCCGTGCCTGTCTTAAATGGTTTGTCTCATCCATGTAAACTGATACATTCTATTGGAGAGTTGGTGCTCTGAAAAACAGACTGCTGGTTAGATCATGGAAATGGAAGAAAGAAAAAAAACAAAACAAATGCAGTCATCATATCTAAGAATTGGTAAGCTGCAATGTAATAAATGTTTGCTTTTGGGTTTAATACTGCTTTCATGTGTCCCTTTCTAGAGTGACTTCGCTGCTCCTCTGTAGATACAGTGCAGGAAGTGAGCGTTGTCACCCCAGAACAGGAAATGTATTATTTCAGGATCACTAGGTTAAAATAAAAGGCTGAAAAAAGGAGAAAACAAATGTATTTTTGTTCTTGAGTTTCTAACCTTAATGCCCAGGAAATTAATTTGTCCCTTTCTAGAAACGTATTTTCTTTTCATTTAAACCAATATTTTTCAGTTTTTATGTGTTTTATGCGTTGCCTTTTTTGCCCTTAATTACTCCAGTACAATTCTTCCTTTGTGTTCATGTTTTTAATTGCAATTATCCATCAGATGGTATTTTGTGGCTTTTCCAGTCATCGGGGATCTGTAGCTTTGTAGCATTGCACTGAAGTCGGCTTCAATGGTTTGCTTACACACCAGAGCTGATATGACCCTCAGCCCCATGGCGGCTCCATACACGTCCGAGTCTTGTAAATAGCTGAGGAACGTTTAGTGTCAGGCAGCTGCTGCAACACCGAATAAAGTCCTGGGAGAGCCAAAAATACAGCTTGATTACGGAAAGTTCAGATATCACTTTACCTGTTTAGAGTAGTAATAGAAATAGTTTAAAGCTGAATTCCAAGAATTAGACAAGCTCTGCCATTGCAGTGCCCATCCCCCTCCTTCCTGTACTGAAAGGGTTAAAAAAGCGGTATTAAACCCAAATGCAAACATTTATTATATTGCAGCTTACCAATTCTTCCATGTGACAGCTGCATTCATTTTCTTTATTAGGCTTGCTTTCTTTTATTTTCAGCTGGTGATCCAGCCAGTATATATGTTATTTTTCAATAGAAGGAGCTGTCCTGCAGATGTAGCAGTTGGAGTGTTAAAATTCTTCTAATGTAGGCCGGCTTAACCACTTGCCTACTGGGCACATATACCACCTTCCTACCCAGGCCAGTTTTCAGCTTTCAGTGCTGTCACTCTATGCATGACAATTGTGCGGTCATGCAACACTGTACCCAAACTACAGTTTTATCATTTTTTTCACACAAATAGAGCTTTCTTTTGGTGGTATTTAATCACCTCTTTGTATTTTTTGTTCTTTAATTATTATTTTTTTTTTTCTTTAAACAAATGAAGACCGAATTTTTTGAAAAAGAAAAAACTTTTTCATAGTTTGTTGTAAAATTTTGTAAAACAGGTAATTTTTCTCCTTCACCGATGGGCACTGATGAGGAGGCACCTGTAGGCACTAATAGGTAGCACTGATGGGCACCAATAGGCAGCACTGATGGGCGGCACTGATAGGTGGCAAGGATGGGCACTGGTAGGAGGCACTAATAGGGGACACTGATGAGGAGGTACTGATGGGCAGGGCTGGACTTACCATAGGGCTTGACTGGGCTCAAGCCCATGGGCCCGTCCAACAGGGGGCCACCTGGGCCCTGCCGAGTTACATAGTTGAGTGTACTCGGCTCCTCTCAGTCTTGCCCAGTCCTGCCCTATAATGGACATAACACAGGGACTGGGCGTGACTGTGAGCCGAGCCGAGTACACTCGGCTACTCTTGGGACTGTGAGAGGACCTGAGAGCCACTGAGACACACTGGACTCTGTATCTCGGTGGCACCATTTTTAAACTTCAAGACTGCAATGACAAGGCTATACTGACAAGGCTGCAATGACACTGGACAAGGTTGCAGATGGATGGACAAGGTTGCAGATGGATGGGCAAGGCTGCAGATGGACACTGATAAGGCTGCATTGATGGGTATTTAAATGTAAGTTTTTTCCTTAAACTTCCCTCCTAAAAGTTTTTTCCTTAAAATTCCCTCCTAAACTTGGGGTGCGTGTTATACGCCGACAAATACGGTAATGTATAGAAGGTAGGGCCCGAAATTGACTCAAGCCCAGGGGCCCCCACCACCCTAAGTCCTGCCCTGTTGATGGGCACTGGTAAGAGGCACTGATGGGCACTGGTAGGAGGCACTAATACAGGACACTGATGAGGAGGTACTTAAAGGGGACACTGATGAGGAGGCACTTATTGGCAGCACTGATGGGCACTGGTAGGAGGCACTAATACAGGACACTGATGAGGAGGCACTTAAAGGAGACACTGATGAGGAGGCACTTATTGGTGGGCACTGGTAGGAGGCACTAATAGGGGACACTGATTAGGAGGCACTGAAGGGCACTGGTAGGAGGCACTAATAGGAAACACTGCTGAGGAGGCACCGATGGGCACTGGTAGGAGGCACTTATAGGGGAAACTGATGAGGAGGCACTGAGGCAGCACAGATAGGCACTTATTGGCAGCATTGGTGGGCACAGATTGACAGCAATAGTGGGAACTGTTGGGACTGCACTGATAGGACAATGATAATAACAGTGCCCTGATTATCAGTGTAAATGTCCCTGTCAGCATGAGGAAAGGAGTGCCGATAACCGGCTTCTATTTACATCCGTCATCAGCTGTGATTGGACACAACTGATCATGTGGTAAAGAGCCACTGATGGGCTCTTTACCCAGATCTGTGATCAGCAGTGTCCTCCGGACACTGTGATCACAGAGGGTGCCACCCGCACCTTGCAGCGGGAACGCGTTGAGCACGATTATGGGGTACCATCATATGATGGCATCCCAGAACTGGTGGCCATTCTGTAGCCATCATTTGGATATAGCGAGGCCGGCAAGGCGTTAAAGTGGAACTACACCTTATTTGGGAAGTTGCGCTTTTAAAAATCTTTCCTACTTCTCTAGCATTATTGCCACTTTATTTTTTTTGGGGGGGGGGGTTCCAACCCCCTTTCTATCTAGAACAAAAAATTTTTTTTACTTCAGTTATACTTTAACTCCTTCCCGCTGACCTCCTCCTGGCCCTTTAACCACTTGGGATCCGCGCTATTGCAAAATGACGGCAATAGCGCGGACCCACATTTTCGGGACTACGTCTATTGACGTAGTCCCGGTTACGAGCGGCCTGCGCGCCCCCTGAGGGGCGCGCGCGGCGCGCTCTGTGATCGGCGAGTCCGTGAGACTCGCCTGATCACCGATCCGTGTAAGGGGTCGATCCCGACCCCTTATCACGTGATCAGCTGTCAGCCAATGACAGCTGATCATGTGATAAAACGGAGCCGGTAATCGGCTAGTATTCCTCCTCGCGCTGACAGCGCGAGGAGAAAAAAAAAAAGCCGATCGCCGGCGGCCGTGTTCGGGACATCAGTCCCGATCACGGCCAGCAATTTAAACGGACACCTGCCCCCTGCCAGTGCCCACCTGCCACCCGCAGTGCCATCCTGAAATAAAGTAAGTGCCCCCCTGTCAGTGCCACCCAGCAGTGCCCATAGTGCCCACAGTGCCACCCAGCAGTGCCCACAGTGCCACCCAGCAGTGCCCACAGTGCCACCCACAGTGCCACCCAGCAGTGCCACCCACAGTGCCACCCAAAATCTGCCTCAAAGGTGCTGCACCCCAGTGCCGCCCATCAGTGCCCAGCAGTGCCGCCCATCAGTGCCCAGCAGTGCCGCCCATCAGTGCCCAGCAGTGCCACCTATCAGAGCCACCTATCAGTGCCACCTATCAGTGCCCATCAGTCCCATCTATCTGTGGTACCTATCAGTGCCCATCCGTGCCACCCATCCGTGCCACTTATCCGTGCCACCCATCCGTGCCATCTTATCTGTGCCCATCTTTGCCCATCAGTGCCGCCTTATCTGTGCCCATTGGTGCCGCCTTATCTGTGCCTATTAGTGCCGCCTTAACTATGCCTATCAGTGCCCACCAGTGCAGCCTATCAGTGCCCACCAATGCAGCCCATCAGTGCCCACCAATGCAGCCCATCAGTGCCCACCAATGCAGCCTATCAGTGCCGCCTAATCAGCGCACTTCAATGAAGGAGAAAAATGACCCGTTTGCAAAATTTTATAACAAACTATTAAAACATGATTTTTTTTTTTTTTTTTTGCATCTTTTTTTGTTTGTTTAGCAAAAAATAAAACTCCGAGCTGTAACTAAATACCACCAAAAGAAAGCTCTATTTGTGGGAAAAAAATGATAAAAAATTCATTTGGGTACAGTGTTGTATGACCGCGTAATTGTCACTCAAAGTGCATCAGCGCTGAAAGCTGAAAATTGGTCTGGGACTGAGGGGGGTTTAAGTGCCCAGTAAGCAAGTGGTTAAGGGTTCCAAAAGCCAGGAGGCAGAGGCGAGTGTTCAGGTCATCTGACTGCTATGATCGGCTGTCACAGGGGGTCACATGATCGGAAAGCTCCCGATCACTAGTATGCATCAAGAGCTTTCCAGTACCGCCAGGTACCATCAGCTGAACTTGCACAATTTTGCTCCTGGGCTGAACCTGAGCTGAATGTGTGATTCACATGTGATCCAGGTGAAGTGCAATTTCAGCCCATTAATTTAAATGGGCTGAAATTGTGCCAGACCGCACCAAAAGTGGTGCATGCACTACTTTATAAAACACACAGGAACCAGATAGCATGGTACTGTGTTTGTTACCTGTGTTTGGGGTGTCCTTAAATCATTGTTAACCCATGTTAACCCCAAAAAAACGGATCCTGCTCCTTTAAAGCACGTTATATGACACAGTACTTGTGCTGTGTCATTTGGACCCCTGTAACAGCTAAAAAACCTGGCTGATCCTGCCAGTTTCTCCACTCCCCTATGTAAACCGACCACGGTAATCATGGCTGCTGAGCCCTGACACCGTGGTCAATTTGCATGCCTCCGTCATCCGCAGCCCTGCTGTCTCTCCTCTCTGCTTTTGTGTCCTCCTCCCCCCTCCCTGCCTGTCGGCTCCTGTGTCAGGGTCCGCCCCTGCCCCCCTGCTACTGCTTTAATAACAGGTATTACTTTATATAATCTACTCTGTATCCTAAAGAAATATCCCCCTGTGTGTTGTATTAAAAAAAAAAGCCGTATATACCCTATCAGTGAGCGGTGAGCGCTGATTGGAGATCACGTGATGCGCGGGCTTTCTCTGGCTCTCTCCTCCTCTCCCCCAGACTGATGTCAGCAGGGGAATGTCAGCCCCTCCCACTGCATCTGTCAGATGGGGAGAGGAGAGATGCGGCAGGTCATGTGACCGCTGATCAGTGCTCACAGATATGGTATATACAGCTTTTGTTTTTTATACAACACACACACAGGGGGGCATATCATTAGGAGACCAAATGGATTAGATAAAGTAAATCATGTGGGTTAACAAACCCTTTAAGTTAACACAGACACCCACTGCAGATCGCTTGTGCAGTGCGTATTGAATGCAGTGTGGAAAACACGTACAAAACGCGTTGTGAACAGACTCTAATTATTTCTCTGCAGTAAGGTAAAAAAAAAGTATCCAGCTTCCCCCATACCTACCTGAGACTCATCTTGATCCAGCACTATGCCTGAGAGCAGTGGCTCTCTTCTCCCTCTTCCCCAAATGTCTCCCACTGCTGTCAATCACAGCCAGTGAGGAAGGAGCAGTCTGCGGGGCCGAGCCGCGCTGCGTGTTAATGGACACAAAGAGTGAGGCTTGTGATGAGTGCCTCCATAGAAAGCAATTTGCTATGGGGCACCCAGCAGGGGGGAGGAGGAGCCTGGACCGCCAGCGGGGGACCCCAGAAGAAGAGGATCAGGGCTGCTCTGTGCAAAACCATTACACAGGGCGGGTAAATATAAAATGTTTGTTTTTTTAAAAAAATCTAATTTTTCACATTTAATGTACATTTGTTAATAATAAAAACTATTTTAAAACTTCATGAAGATCAAAGCCCCAGACCATGGCGTTATCAACTATTGTATGTATAGATTAGGGCTCATTAACTGCAAGGGGGCCATACAGAGCTCAAGAGTGCACAAAACAGTCTTCCTGGGGCGCCCCAACTGCTCTGTACAGCTGCCCATAGAAAACTATTAAAGGATGCAGCTTTACATGGGTATAAGCTAGTACTCAGTAAAGGGGTGCAGGGATGCACAACCTGGGACATCCATGCACGTGCTTCTGTTATGCAAGTACCAGCGTATGCCTACATACAGCTGCATCCTGTAATTGTTTTCTATGGGCAGCTGTAAGCAGCACCAGCAGACGTGCCCGTGGAAGAGTTTGGGGCTAATTTACTAAAGACAAATAGACTGTGCACTTTGTACAGTGCAGATGCACTCCACAAGTGCAATTGCTCCAGAATTTTGTAAAAGAGCAGAAGTTCTGCTGATTTCCATCATCCAATCATGTGCAAGCAAAAATAATGTTTTTTTTTTTTGCATGTGATTGGGTATTCTTTGCAAAGTGAAGCATCTCCTCATTTACTAAGCTCTGGAGCAACTGCACTTTTCAAAGTGCACAGTCTATTTGCCTTTAGTAAATTAACCCCTTGTGTGCTCATGAGTGCTGTATGCCCCCCCCTTTTCACAGGTCCTGTGCACACGTGCGCTCGTGCAGCCATGTGCATGAGCCCCTAAGAGCGGCGTCATGTCATACTTCTAAATTACCTCATTAATGATTACAGACATTGTCCTATTTGTCTGATGTGTTCATAGCTCAGGCTGTAGCAGTGATCACACCCCATCCGTTTATCCTGGAAGGCGATGTTTTTGCTATCGGCATAGACAGAATTCCTCCAGTGCAATGTTGTGAAGCGGTGGAATTCCATAATAAGGGACATGCTGGCTTATTCATTGAAGTGCAGTCACTCCTGGCAACCAATCAGAATTCACTTTACCAACGTCATATCGCTGTCAGCGCACCCTCCTGGCTCTTTGTATTTGCTTAGGAAGCACTGGTTACCTTTTGTTATGTAAGTTTTCAGGTGATCCTTATCCCGAGGAGTGTTCTCATGGAATGTACGATGTGGTATGTACTTAGGCAGCTGTCGGTGTCTCTAGGCTCCGTTCAAACATTTGCGATGGCAGAACACAAGCAAAATCACGCGCGTTTCTGGGGTGAACAAAATTAATTAATAAATAAGTTCTTAACCTCTTGCCAACCACAAAACGCATATGTGTGGTGGCAAAGTGGTGGACATTTACCTCACATACAGTATCTCACAAAAGTGAGTACACCCCTCACATTTTTGTAAATATTTTATTATATCTTTTCATGTGACAACACTGAAGAAATGACACTACAAAGTAAAGTAGTGAGTGTACAGCTTGTATAACAGTGTAAATTTGCTGTCCCCTCAAAATAACTCAACACACATCCATTAATGTCAAAAGTGAGTACACCCCTAAGTGAAAATGTCCAAATTGGGCCCAAAGTTTCAATATTTTGTGTGGCCACCATTATTTTCCAGCATTGCCTTAACCCTCTTGGGCACGGAGGTCACCAGAGCTTCACAGGTTGTCACTGGAGTCCTCTTCCACTCCTCCATGATGACATCACAGAGCTGGTGGATGTTGGAGACCTTCACCTTCCATTTGATGATGCCCTACAGATGCTCAATAGGATTTAGGTCTGGAGACATGCATGGCCAGTCCATCACCTTAAACCTCAGCTTCTTTAGTAAGGCAGTGGTCGTCTTGGAGGTGTGTTTGGGGTGGTTATCATGTTGGAATACTGCCCTGCAGCCCAGTCTCTGAAAGGAGGGGATCATGCTCTGCTTCAGTATGTCATAGATTCCCTCAATGAACTGTAGCTCCCCAGTGCCGGCAGCACTCATGCAGCCCCAGACCATGACACTCCCACCACCATGCTTGACTGTAGGCAAGACACACTTGTCTTTGTACTCCTCACCTGGTTGCCTCCACACACACTTGTCATCATCTGAACCAAATAGGTTTATCTTGGTCTCATCAGACCACAGGACATCTGTAATCCATATCCTTAGTCTGCTTGTCTTCAGCAATCTGTTTGTGGGCTTTCTTGTGCATCATCCTTAGAAGAGGCTTCTTTCTGGGACTACAGCCATGCAGACCAATTTGATGCAGTGTGCGGCGTATGGTCTGGGCACTGACAGGCTGACCTCCCACCCCTTCAACCTCTGCAACAATGCATTCATACGTCTATATCCCAAAGACAACCTCTGGATATGACGCTGAGCACGTGCACTCAACTTTTTTGGTCGACCATGGCGAGGCCTGATCTGAGTGGAACCTGTCCTGTTAAACCTCTGTATGGTCTTGGCCACCGTGCTGCAGCTCAGTTTCAGGGTCTTGGCAATCTTCTTATAGCCTGGGCCATCTTTATGTAGAGCAACAATTCTTTTTTTCAGATCCTCAGAGAGTTCTTTGCCATGAAGGTAAAATGTTGAACTTCTAGTGACCAGTATGAGAGAGTGAGAGCAATAACACCAAATCTAACACACCTGCTCCCCATTCACACCTGAGACTGTGTCACACTAACCAGTGACATGACACCGGGGAGGGAAAACACACCTTGCTATGGGTTAATTTACACAGTAATGGCTGCATTCAGTGTATGGTTGTGATGTGCATCTACATGGACTTGTGATAATTTTCCTTCCACTTCACAATTATGTGCCACTTTGTGTTGGTCTATCACATACAGTGCCTTAAAAAACTATTCAAAAGACTCAAAAAATAGGAATAGTGCCCCATCATTGGTGTGAGTGATAGGAATAGTGCCCCATCATTGGTGTCAGTGGGAGGAATAGTGCCCCAAGGGCCAGATAAAGCAAAGCCCCGGGCTGCAGTTTGGAGACCACTGCACTAATACATCAATAATTTTTTTTTTTTTTAAATGCAAGCAGAGAACGAACTGGAATTTTATTTGGTGCCAACATCCTGCAGTCTATGTACAGAAGAGCTCAGACTGGTGGAAGGAAGAATCAGCAAAACAAGCCCATCGGTTATGTGGCAGTCCAAGGAGAATGCTGATAGGAGGAGAGTGCAGAGTTACGGCATAGTTACATAGGTAAGTCGGTGGAGGAGCGGTAAACACACCGCTCCTTCACCGCTCCAAAGAAGCTGCTGGCAGGACTTTTTTCTGACGTCCTGCCAGCGCACCGCTGTAGTGTGAAAGCCCTCGGGGCTTTCACACTACATACAATGGTGCAGCTTCTTTAGGGCGGATTGCAGGTGCTATTTCTAACGCTATAGCGCCTTCAAAACGCCCTGGTGGGAAAGGGGTCTAAGTTAATTTTCCTGGCAGAGAGGGACTTTACAATTAATTTAAATTCTTCTGATCACTCTTCATAACATTATGGAGTATATGGAAATTGCCATCATAAAAATTGAGGCAGCAGACTTTATGAAAGTCAAAACTTTTAGTCACTGTTGTACACAAAGCACCCCAAAGGGTCTAGTTATAAACTATTCACACAACCATTTATCCAGTAAAGATCCACGGGCATTCATTCTGTGCAAATTGGGAGAAAAATAAATGTTTTTTTACGTTATTTGCTTTACATTTATCTGCTAATTCCCTCTAGCGTTCTCTAGAATTGTTACATTGTATTTCTTGTTATATAAAATGTATATATTTCCTGTGCTCCTATGTGCCATCTAGTGGTCATAATGCAATATTTTAATACTGGCCATAATAACAAAAAAAAAAATGTTCATTGAGAAGCGAATATAACTTTCTGTTTTGTCCAATTCCCACAGAACAAATGTGTAGGCAGATTTACTGGATGAATGGCTATGAATGGCTATAACTAGACCCCCAAGATTCAAGTAAAGAATATACATGACACTTGTATTTAGACAATATTTCTTTATCCTGGATTTCAGTTTAAGATCCTCCGTGTGACATACATGCCAGACATCAGGTCAGTGGTCATGTCTCTTTTATTCAATGTACAGTCAGAAGTCTATTCTAATTTTTCCTGACTATCTTTAGGATCAGACACCACTCATTTGTGTGACTTATACCATAAATATTGTAGGAAGACACCACAATTACGGCTCCATATGTCAGGATCTATAAAAGGTTTTATAATTATGGGGAGAGGAGAGCCCACATAAAGAATTCCGATCTCCATTTTATTGCCGTATTTCAGCTGTTCTGAGATTCTTTGGCTCGGTCGCCAAACAGAACAAGTGACAATGGCAGTGATTACGATGGAGGTTGAATACCGGAACAGAGGTATACACTTACATCAAGAGGACCTGAGTGCCACGGACATGACAACAACCGGACTATACGGCTACCCCAAGGCTGCTGTCCTGTAATTTAAATACCCAAAATAGTGCAAACCTCAGGACTCAGCACAGCTTGTGTCCAGCCAGCCCATAATTACTGATGGAACCTTCTCTCCTTATGTTATTCTAATGTTCCATGAAACCAGAAATGTATGTCTCATGTAGCAAGACTAGGCACATGTCTGGGGCTGCAAAGTTTAAGGGGCATCACTTTTTTTTGTTATTGCTATTTTTCTGTGCAAACATGTTCAAACATTTGTTTCCAGTCTTGAAGGTCCTTAGATGTTGGTAGATCCAAAAGGAAATTGTGCAATCAAATGGTAACGTGTAATGCCCTGTACACACAGTCGGATTTTCAGACGGAAAAAGGTACGATCAGATTACGTTGTCGGAAAATGCGATCGTGTGTGGGCTCTATCAATCGAAAGTTTAAGCCCTTGTACACACGGTCGGACATTCCGACGGAAAATGTCCGATCAGACCGCGTTGTTGGATAATCCGACCGTGTGTGAGCTCCATCTGACTTTTTCCATCGAAATGTCCAACCAACAAAGTTTGAGAGCTGGATATAAAAATTTTCCGACAGCATGTAGAGAATTCCGATCGGACAAAGTGCCACGCATGCTCAGATCAAATTCCTAGACCAAAGCTATTGGCTACTAGCCTGAACGTAGTCCCGTCGTAACTAAATAACGTCATCACGTTACAAACGATTGGATTTTCCGACAACTTTTTCCTACCGTGTGTATGCAACACCAGTTTCGGACAAAATCCGTTGGAAAAAATGCGACGGATTTTATTGTCGGAATGTCAGACCATGTGTACAAGGGCTAAGAGTGGTATCTAAAATTTTCTGACAACAAAATCCGATCTGACTTTTTCCGATCGTTTGTAGAGAATTCCGACAGACAAAGTGCCACGCATGCTCAGATTAAATTACAAGACCAAAGCTATTGGCTACTAGCCTCTACGACTACGTACTCCCGTCGTACCCAATGAACGTCACCTCCTTCCGAACGATCGGATTTTCCGACAACTTTGTCCAACCGTGTGTATGCAACACAAGTTTCGGACAAAATCCGTCTGAAAAAATCTGACGGATTTTGTCGTCGGAATGTCCGACCGTGTGTACAGGGCATTAGAGTTGAACTTGGTCCAGCCCTCTCTTGGAACTTTAATGTGATGGGCAGCTTCTCTGACCAATAGGAACAGTTGAGGAGGAACGTGTGGCACCAGACTTGACTTTTGAATGTCAGGCAGAGTTCAGACCTTTGTGTGTTGGGAACGCGCACAAAGCCATACGCTTTCCTGACATGCAGAGAAATGCGCTGCCATTTAGCAGATGCGTGGTAGTGCCATTAATTGTTAATGGCACCCCATGCATCTGCAAACCTGCACCCCAACCTGCATGGTGCTGCAGCACCGTGGCCGTTCGGCGCATGGCATTTTGGAAAAGTGTAAGTGGGACCTCTATTCCATGTTTCAGCTGCATAGGGCAGCCCATTGAAAGGAATGGGCTTCCCTACGTGCAGGGCCATCTTTAATATTGATTGGACCCTGGGCAAAACTTTTCTTGGGGCCCCCCATGCAGTTTTGCTCTCCACCTGCTCTGAGACATACAATAAATAGCAGCTAGACTCAAAATCAGTTTACTGAATCAGATCAGGCAGCTATTGTGATTGGTTGCCAGAGGTTACAGTGTATCATTACCGCTCACTGACTGGTTGCTAGAGGTTACAGAACACATTACAGCTCACTGGTTAGTTGCTAGAGGTTACAGAACACATTACAGCTCACTGGTTAGTTGCTAGAGGTTACAGAACACATTACAGCTCACTGGTTAGTTGTTAGAGGTTACAGAACACATTACAGCTCACTGGTTAGTTGCTAGAGGTTACAGAACACATTACAGCTCACTGGTTAGTTGCTAGAGGTTGCAGCATATGATTTTTGCTTGTTGATTGGTTGCTAAAGATTATTGTGGATATGACCTCAGGGGGGCATGATATATATATTAATGCTGCCGACCGCCACTATTTACATATGAATGCCCATAATTTACATGTAAACACAGGGTCTGCAGGTGAGTCATCTGTGCACAACAATAGGGCAGACCTGGGCAGCATTATTAGCAGCACTTCACACTGAGATATAGGGATACAGCACAGGACTAAAATCTCAAGGGACGAGGGAATTTAAACCTGGATAGTTGGCAAGTATGAAGCAGCTGCTTTGGGCCCCACAACAATGGCAGGGCCCAAGGCAGCTGCCCCTTTTGCCCTGCCTTAAAAACGGCCCTGCCTACGTGCGACGCACAGGATCGCGGCCACGCTTGGTCACACATGCAGGTGTGAACCAAGACTAACCCACCATTCACACTTCGTGATTACGTGACAAACGCAGCAAAATGCACCGCACACTTTTGGGTGCCAATATCCTTCAGTGGCACCCAAAATACAATGCAATTTGGCTGCAATTGTCACGTGACGGGATCGTGCAGCAATCACGGCAGACCGCGCCCTTAAAAATTGCGTGAGACTTGTAGCCAGAAAAGGAGCAGGAACTGCTTTTCCGGAGACAAACACTGATAGGGCAGCCCATTCAAGTAAATGGTCTGGCCCTATGCCTCATGCAGAATCGCATGAAAATCACACTACACAATAATGTGAATGGGGCCTCAATCAAAAGTTCTTTCTGTCCAAGGGAACATGGTCAGATGTCCTCCTGCTTAGGCTGCATTCACATCTAAGGCTGCATTCACACATGATTGCGGGCGGAAACCACGATTTCAAATGGCTGCAAAACACGGGGCGCACCTGCGATGCCATTACTTTTAATGGCACCCCAATTGCTCTGAGATTCTCATAAATCGAACTGCAATTGCCCGCAAAACACAATGTGCGACACTGTTACCAAAAAGAAGCCCATGTTCCCTTTTAAATGATAAATGCCGCGTGTTGCGATTTGCCGCAATTGTAGTGCGATTTACTGTGCGACAATCACAGACAAAATCGCAGACCGATTGGGTTGCCATTAGAAGTAATGTCATCGCAAATGCATCCTGCATTTTGAGGCAATATGAAACTGCGGGGTGGGAACGCAGAGATTACGCCCAAAATCATGTCTGAATGCAGCCTAATGCCTCGTATGTTCGATGTGAACTTGTTGTCGGAAATTCCGACTGTGTGTGGGCTCCATCGAACATTTGCTGTCGGTATTTCAGACAACAAAAATTTGAGAGCTGGATCTCAAATTTTCCGACAACAAAATCCGTACAAAATGCCTGTGTACACAATTACAAAACACAAAATTCCACGCATGCTCGGAATCAAGCAGAAGAGCCGCACTGGCTATTGAACTTCATTTTTTCTCAGCTCGTTGTACGTGTTGTACCCCAGCGAGTTCTAGGCGGTCGGAATTTCCGACAACATTTGTGCGACCATGTGTATGCAAGAAAAGTTTGAGCCAACATCCATCAGAAAAAAAAAACACGGTTTTGTTGTTGGAAAATCTGATCGTGTGTACATGGCATAAGTGTTTCAGGAACGCGTGTTCCCAGAAACGCACAAAAAATGCGCTAAAATGCCTATCGGACTTGCAGTGCCATTATCTCCTAATGACACTCCAAACCCGGGAAAGAGACGTGGGCAAAGTGTGTGAAAACGCCCGAAACGTGTATTGCAAAAAAAGTGCGAGGTTCACTGCAAATTGAGGTGCAGGAGCTACTTTGGCACATGCAGGGCTGATAATTCAAGTGAAAGGGCTGCTCAATGCTGTTTCGTAACTAATGCAAAAAAAAGTGATGTGCCGCATTGTGCAGATGTGGATGAGGCCTCATCGAATTTTGCTAATCTTCTGAAAATGCTCGTTGCCTGGCTCTCAAGCTCACCCCTTGGTCAATCACTGAAATAAAAGGCCAGGGACTCCATGGTGGTGGCAGCCACAGGTAGCTTGCGTTGAGGAATCCAGACGAGGTGAAGCATGTGTCATGAGCTGTCTAAGTATTCTCACTGGGAAATGAAAAGAAGGAGGTCCTCGCATTCCTTCTGCTTTCCATGTGCTGTCGGAAACATTATCCCTCACAATGACAGAGTGGAGGGATTTAGGAGCTCGATGACGGTTCTGATACATTTAAGATTCTTTGTACTTACAGATTTTGTCTCGATTCATTCCTCCAGCGACAGTACACCATTATCCGCATTCCATTCTCTGCCGCGTTTACCTTTTATTTATTTATTTTACCGGTATTCCGCCGACTGCTCTTCCACAGTACATTGCAGAGAACACAGAACCATTCATATATGTCTCTGTCTCCCAAGGGGGCTCAGAACATCCCTAACACAGTCATACACATAAGAAGATACACTGGGGTTTGGGTGGAAGCCCATTAATAAAATGAACGTAAACCCTAAATCAATTTTTTTGTATGTTTGGCATCAAGCTTACTGTATATGGTTTCCTTAAGCCAGCAGTGGTTAACTTAAAAATAATAGGGGGCCTTAAGTGCAGCCTCAAATACATTTAGAGGGCCGCACAATAGAAACGTTTTTTCATGCATTGTATTGATTCAAGTTAGCTGCCCATTCAATTTTGACTTCAGTGCACCTCAACGACCAAATATTTTGGTGTGCTGCATTTTGCAACAGAATGTTGGGGACATCCTCGGTGTCAGTGGCCACAGTAAAACCCCCAGAATTGGTGTCAGTGACTGCAGTAATAACCCCCTAGCATTGGGAGCAGTGCCACAACAAAAAAAAAACCAGCATTGGTGTCAGTATCAGTATTTGCAAAAATAACCCCTGTCACTGGTGGCAGTGATCGCAGTAATAACCCCCAGCATTGGTAGCAGTGATCTTAGTAATAATCCCCAGCAATGTTGGCAGTGATCACAGTAATAACCCCCAGCATTGATGGCAGTGATCACTGTAATGTTCCCTAGCATTTGTGGCAGTGATCACAGTAATAATCTCAGCATTAGTGGCAGTGATCACAGAAATAATCCCCACCATTGATGGCAGTAATCACAGTAATAACCCCCAGTATTGGTGGCAGTGATCGCAGTAATAGCCTCATCATTGGTGGCAGCGATCGCAGTAATAACCCCCATCACTGGTGTCAGTGATCGCAGTAATAATCCCAGCATTGGTGGCAGTGATCACAGTAATATACCCATCCATTGGTGTCAGTGATCACAGTAATAACCTCAGCGTTGATGGTAGGGATCACAGTAATAACCCCCAGTATTGGTGACAGTGATCACAGTATTAACCTCAGCATTATTGGCAGTGATCACAGTAATAACCCCCAGCATTGGTGTCAGTGATCGCAGTAATAACCCCCAGCATTGATGGCAGTGATCACAGTAATATCCCCCAGCATTGGTGTCAGTGATCGCAGTAATAACCCCAAACATCAATGTCAATGACCACAATAAGAACCCCCATCATTGTTGTCAGTGACCTCAATAATCCTCCCAGCATTGTTGGCAGTGATCACAGTATTAACCCCCAGCATTGATGGCAGTGATCACAGTATTATTCCCTAGCATTGATGGCAGTGATCACAGTAATATTCCCTAGCATTGGTGGCAGTGATCGCAGTAATAACCCCCAGCATTGGTGGCAGTGATCGCAGTAATAACCCCCAGCACTGATGGCAGTGATCGCAGTAATAATCCCCAGCATTGGTGGGAGTGATCACAGTAATAACTCCCAGCATTGCTGGCAGTGATCACAGTAATATTCCCTAGCATTGGTGTCAGTGATCGCAGTAATAACCCCCAGCATTGGGGAAAGTGATTGCAGGAGTAATCCCTAGCATTAGTGTCAGTGACCACAATAAAAACCCCAAACATTGGTGTCATAGACCACGATAAGAACCCCCATCATTGTTGTCAGGGACCTCAATAATTCCCCCAGCATTGGCATCAGTAACTGCAGTAATAAAAAAATCCCTAACATTGGTGTCAGTGAAGTCAGTAATAACCTCTATCATAGGTGTCAGTGACTGCAAGTGCTTTCAGTTGTCCATTGGGCTCCCTACCTGATAGACCTGATAGCCAACTGAAGGAGCACACATGGCAACTTGAAAAAGTAAGTAAGAATTTTTCAAAATATATTTTTTAATTGTTTATTTTTATCAATTTACAAATGCAAAGTGAGCGAACAGAGGAAAAATCGAAATCAAATCAATATTTGGGGTGATCACCGTTTGGCCTCAAACCAGCATCAATTCTTCCCTCGCACACTTTGTACACTTGCACAGTCAGGGAGTTTATAGGATAGAGTAAGATGTATGATTAACCAATTATACCAAGCAGGTGCTAATGATAATCAATTTCATATGTAGGTTGAAGCGCCATCATTAACTGAAAACAGAAACAGCTGTGTAGCAGGCTTAAAACCAGGGCTGGATCCAGGTTGTCTGAAGTAGGGGTGCAGTAAAAAATGTCAGGGGGGCAGAGGATGGGAGGTTAGTAGAGCAGTGTACATGGTCATCGAATCTCTCAGCATTCGTTTCTTATTCCTGCTTTATTGAGGCAGTCAGGACTTATACTTTCAACCCGTTTTTAGGCTCATGAATCAAAAAGCGTATATCAAACTTAAGTGTCGGACCCCCAAAGTACTCTTACGAGTTAAGGGCGCATTCCGTTACCCATTGGGATGATATATGTTTCAATTCACACCATACAAACAGGGCTTATCTCATTCACAACAGACAGATGACAAGTAGACAGACAAGAAACAACGGTAACATAAGCCAAAATATTAAGTTCAAGACCCACTTACTACAGAGGTTGGTGTTTACCTGAAGAACAATTCAGACAGATCAGGTGGGCACAAATCTAAGAAGCACAGAGTTTATAAGAAAATAAAGCTTTTCTTACCTGCGCAGGATTTGTCTGTGGTTCTTTGATGTGCCCGACCATTTCGTTCCGTCCTTATGTTCGTTCGCCTCTTGTAGTTTCTTCAGCGAGTCCCTATTCGCGGCGCCAGAAATGTTAGGTGTGACCTCAACAAGTCACCTATTTGTCAGGTTATGTTACCGTTTCCCAATTGTTAGTTAGAGTTCTTATCTGAGCAAAGAGACACAGAAGTATTCAGTATTTCTGCTCAGAAGTCCGTCGTTAACTCTAACTGTCTCTGACTGACTGTGGCTCTGAGACTTGTTTATTACATCTTTTATAGACAGAAAAGGGCAAACATCAGCAAATGTAAAAAAAAACAACATTTTCAAAGTAAAGACAATTCTCCGGGTGTTATCAGCTGATAAGACAATCTTCTGGGCGTAGACTGCTTTTTAGGGCTGATGCGGCCTCTTCTTGATGAGTACGTGACTAAAGATGACGAATCCTTATTTTACAGAGAGAAATACAAGTAATTAGTAAGACATAAGGTCAACCATTTTGTTTCAACATATACCTTAATCCTTACAGGGAGTTTATAGGATAGAGTAAGATGTATGATTAACCAATTATACCAAGCAGGTGCTAATGATAATCAATTTCATATGTAGGTTGAAGCGCCATCATTAACTGAAAACAGAAACAGCTGTGTAGCAGGCTTAAAACCAGGGCTGGATCCAGGTTGTCTGAAGTAGGGGTGCAGTAAAAAATGTCAGGGGGGCAGAGGATGGGAGGTTAGTAGAGCAGTGTACATGGTCATCAGTTTGTATGGCAGTGTTCAGAGGCTATTGTTTTTTCTGGGAAGTGTGCAGGGAGTCAGAAGGAACGGAATCACCAATGGCAGGACAGAGGACAGGGATCACCACTGGAGAGGCGGTGGGGAAAAGGACAGGGGTCACCGCTGGCAGGGCAGAGGAGATGTATCACTGTTGGAGAGGGTGAGGATGGGAACCACCACTGGCAGGTCAGAGGACAGAGATCACTACTGGAGAGGCAGAGGACAGGGATCACCACCGGAGAGGCAGTGGGGCAGTGAGGCTGCTGGAGAGGGTGAGGGTGGCAATCACCCCCAGAGAGGCAGAGGACAGGGATCACTATGGACAGGGCAGAGGACCGGGATCACCACTGGAGAGGGAGAGGATAGGGATCACCACTGGAGAGGGAGAGGACATGGATCACCACTGGAGAGGGAGAGGACAGGGATCATCACTGGAGAGGGAGTGGACAGGGATCATCACTGGAGAGGGAGAGAACAGGGATCACCACCGGAGAGGCAGTGGGGCAATGAGGCTGCTGGAGAGGGTGAGGGTGGTAATCGCCCCCGGAGAGGCAGAGGACAGTGATCACTATTGGCAGGGCAGAGGACAGGGATCACTATTGACAGGGCAGAGGACAGGGATCACCACTGGAGAGGGAGAGGACATGGATCACCACTGGAGAGAGAGAGGACAGGGATCACCACTGGAGAGCGAGAGGACATGGATCACCACTGGAGAGGGAGAGGAAATGGATCACCACTTGAGAGGGAGAGGACAGGGATCACCGCTGGCAGGTCAGAGGACAGGGATAACCACTGGAGAGGGAGAGGACAGGGATCACCACTGGAGAGGAGGAGGAAATGGATCACTACTGGAGAGGGAGAGGTCAGGGATCACCGCTGGCAGGTCAGAGGACAGGGATAACCACTGGAGAGGGAGAGGACAGGGATCACCACTGGAGAGGGAGAGGACAGGGATCACCACTGGCGAGAGAGAGGACAGGGATCACCACTGGAGAGGGAGAGGACAGGGATCACCACTGGAGATGGAGAGGACAGGGATTACCACTGGAGAGGACAGGGATTGCCACTGGAGAGGGAGAGGACAGGGATCACCACTGGAGAAAGAGAGGACAGAGATCACCGCTGGCAGGTCAGAGCACAGGGATCACCACTGGAGAGGGAGAGGACAGGGATCACCGCTGGAGAGGCAGTGGGGCAGAGGACAGGGATCACTACTAGCAAGACAGAGGACAGGGATCATTGCCGGAGAGGGAGAGGAGGGGGATCGTCACTGGAGAGGCAGAGGACAGGTATCACCACTGGAGAGACAGTGGACAGGGATCACCGCTGGAGAGGCCGAGGACAGGGATCACCGCTGGAGAGGCCGAGGACAGGGATCACCGCTGAAGAGGCAGAGGACAGGGATCACCGCTGAAGAGGCAGAGGACAGGGATCACCGCTGAAGAGGCAGAGGACAGGGATCACCATTGGAGAGGCAGAGGACAGGGATCAGTGTTGGAGAGGGAGAGGACAGAGATCTCCACTGGCAGGGCAGAGGACAGGGATCACCGCTGGAGAGGCACATGACAGGGATCACCACTGAGGAGGGAAAGGATAGAGTTCATCACTGTCAGGACAGAGGACAGGGATAACTGCCGGAGAGCAAGAGGGCAGGGATCATGAGTGGCAGGGCACTCGGCAGAGCTTCTTTCCCATCCCAGCACAGTACACAGCTCCTCCTCCCCATGCTACACACAGCTGAGATCACATTCCCTTACATACAACCATGATCTGCACAGCAAGAGGCTGCTATGTTGTAGTTTTGACCTGTAAAATGTCCTGCTTGAAACAGCAGTGCAGCTGCAGTAGCCAGCTACACACAGTGAAGATAGTGGCTGTATGTAAGGGAATGTGATCTCAGCTGTGTGTAGAGTGGGGAGGAGGAGCTGTGTGCTGTGCTGGGATGGGAAAGGAGCAGCCAGGCACAGCATCTGGGGTGGAGGGGAGTTGGCCAGATGGCTTTAGGGGGAGGCATACCTGAAATCAGAGGGGGAATAGCCCACGTCAGCACCCCTCTAGATCCGGTCATGCTTAAAACTGGGTGAGGAATAGCCAAACTCTGCTATTAAATGAGGTTGTGGAAGACAGTTTCATGTCACTGGTCATACACAAGGTAGTTATACTGCATTAGCAAGGTCTCTCCCATATAAAGATTTCAATGCAGACTGGGGTTTCAGGATGTGCTGTTCAAGCTCTTTTGAAGAAGTATGAAGAAATGGAAACATTAACTAGTTGCTGACCGCCGGCCGTCAAATGACACCAGGCGGCGCACCTATTGTGGCGGGAGGCCGTCATATGACGGCCTCCCGTTTAAACAGGGAATGCGCGCGATCGTGCCCGCTCATCCCTGTTGATGAAGTCACGGCCGATCACAGATGGTCACACCCCGAACGTGCACGGCGGCGTGTTCCCCGGGAACACTGCTCGTCACCGACGCTGGTAAACAGCCATTGGCCGGCTGTTTACCCACGTGATCGGCTGTGATCCTTTCACAGCCGATCACAAAAATGTAAACAAACTGCGGTAACGGGATGTTACCGGGTTCTCCTCCTCACACACCGATCGTGTGTGAGGAGGAGATTGCGGTAACATCTCGTTACCGCATACAGTGTACACCAATCATACTGATTGCCCCCCCCAATAAAGAGGACCTGTCACCACCCCTCATAGTACCTGTCAATCACAGTCCATCAGAGTACCTGTCACAGTCCATCAGAGTATTTGAGTACCTGTCACAGCCCATCAGAGTACCTGTCAGCCCATCAGAGTACCCGAGTACCTGTCACAGTTCATCTGAGTACCCGAGTACCTGTCACAGCCCATCAGAGTACCCGAGTACCTGTCACAGCCCATCAGAGTACCCGAGTACCTGTTACAGCCCATCAGAGTACCCGAGTACCTGTCACGGCACATCAGAGTACCCGAGTACCTGTCACGGCACATCAGAGTACCCGAGTACCTGTCACGGCCCATCAGGGTACCCGAGTACCTGTCACGGCCCATCAGGGTACCCGAGTACCTGTCACGGCCCATCAGGGTACCCGAGTACCTGTCACGGCCCATCAGGGTACCCGAGTACCTGTTACAGTCCATTAGAGTACCGAGTACCTGTCACAGTCCATTAGAGTACCGAGTACCTGTCACAGTCCATCAGGGTAACCGAGTACCTGTCACAGCCCATCTGAGTACCCGAGTACCTGTTCCAGTCCATCTGTGTACCAGAGTACCTGTCACAGTCCATCTGAGTACCCGAGTACCTGTCACCGTCCATATGAGTACCTGTCACCGCCCTTCAGAGTACCCAAATACCAGTCACCAAACCATCAGAGTACCTGTCACCAGGCCATCAGAGTACCCGAGTACCTGTCACCAGGCCATCAGAGTACCCGAGTACCTATCACCAGGCCATCAGAGTACCCGAGTACCTGTCACCAGGCCATCAGAGTACCCGAGTACCTGTCACCAGGCCATCAGAGTACCCGAGTACCTGTCACCAGACCATCAGGGTACCCGAGTACCTGTCACCAGACCATCAGAGTACCCGAGTACCTGTCACCAGACCATCAGAGTACCCGAGTACCTGTCACCAGACCATCAGAGTACCCGAGTACCTGTCACCAGACCATCAGAGTACCCGAGTACCTGTCACCAGGCCATCAGAGTACCCGAGTACCTGTCACCAGGCCATCAGAGTACCCGAGTACCTATCTCCAGCCCATGTCTCATAGAATATACGTTGGGGTGTTTGCTTTCCAAAATGGGGTCATTTTGTGGGTAATTTCACTGTCCTAAGTACTAGTATCACTGGAGTGTACACACAAAATATTGAAAGTGACAACCACTGATCCCAGCGCCCTACGAAGTAAGTCAAAACTCACCCTAACAAGCTGCTATCATACAAAAGGACAAATCACAAAGATATATAGTATACCGTATCCGTACCCTAGTTACCCCGCATATACTATATTGACAGCGCTAAAACAAAAAAGGAAAATACTCAAAAATAAAATATAATAAATATATAGAGGATAATAACTCTATGTTTAGAAAGAGTCACTAGCAAGTGTCCATAATATCTCCAAACATATAAGTCTCAATATTCAATTGAGCTATCACACTTTGAAAAAAGTTCAGAAAAGAAGATCCATCTCCGAAGAAGAGAACACCAGTGTGCGAAGAGTCTGACGGCCGGTGACACCCCTTATGGTAATTCACTCACCAGAACCCAAAGGGTTAACAGGCACTTCACTATGACTGTGGAAGTAGTCCCACTAGTGTCCCTCAGGAAAGTCTTCTTATCACACCACCATAGGTTCCTCTCTCTCGGGCTCCCTGCTCTCTCACCGATAAGAGTTCACTTGATTCTCATTAACAGCCCCAGATCCACATATAGAAAACAATAAAATATAGATTCCATAGTGCAAAACAGCTTTATTCATTAAAACCACTCATGCGCTTAAAATCATACGTACACAGTGTGCACAGCAAAATGTCACATTTAAAATGTCACTGGCAGCGATATCAAGGTGGTCTCACCGCAGTCCTGAGCGCGTTTGGTCGAATACCGCCTCAGCTTCCACGGCGGGTCCCGGGTAACCACTCCGAATAGCCTGCTCTGGTGACGTATAGCTGCCTGGTCACGCCCATACGCGTTTCGTCATCACGTCTTCGTCCGTGGGCGTGGCCAGGCAACGCAGCTAGTCAATTTAAATACCTTGCGGGGCGGAAAGCCGGATCGAAATAACGCCCACGTCCGGCCCCCTCACCTCCACATTCGATGTGACAATGTAATGACATCGCCGTATAAGCGATCGTCATGACAACGGCCTGCTAAAAGTCAATATCTAGCTTAAGGAAAAGGCAAGGAAGAAAGACTTCCGCTTTATTTGTTGTTACGTAATTAGGTCCCGCCGTGCAAGCTATCAGCGTACCGACAAGGATACTGATAACAAAAACTTCTCCTTATAGCCTATCTCAAATATCTGTATGCCTACCCCATCACCTATATTAGTTTAAACAGGGCATATCATTACTATAATATAACAAATTATCTAAAATACGGGGCATACTGCTGTAAATATTATGAATCTACATCAAAACAAATTGTAATATGTCAAAGTCACCTATATACAAACTATAAGTGATCATATTATCACTTACTGATCGAACAATAAGCACAATATCCCAATTCTCCGGTCTTGATGACAGAGGTGAGAACCATAAAAAAATATAAAAATAATAAAAATGAAATAAAAATGAATGAAAATGAAAATAAATAAAATGAAAATAAGAATGAAATTAAAATTCAAAGTAAAATGAAAAATAAATAAAAATAAAATGAAAATAAAAATAAATAAAAATGAAAATAACAGTCACAAACAAAATAAAAATAAAAATAAAAATAAAAATGAAAATAAACATAAATATAAGAATAAGAATGAAAAAATAAAAAATAAAAAGTGAATAAAAATGAAATAATATCAAAATTGCTGAATATTAGAACCCATGCATTGTATAATAACAATGCGCTCAAACTAAAATCCCAACTCTTCTATAATGGATGAAATCAATAATCGCTAATAAAGCAGTTAATATCTACCTCTATGTTCAAACCAAAAGGACTCAAAGTGTTTGTACGGAAAATCCATTCCGTTTCTCGCTTTGATATCTCCCGGACTAGATTGCTGCCCTTCCAATCAGGAAAGACCCTATCCACTCCCCAAAACTTGAGTCCCGTTGGATCCCTACCATGTTCACGTCTAAAATGTAGGGAAACACTGTGCTCTTTATAACCGATAGAGATATTATAAATATGTTCTGCTATCCTGGTGCATAACTTTCTTTTAGTACGTCCTACATACATAAGCCCGCATGGGCACTGAAGGACATATACCACATGCGTAGTTACACATGTGATGAATTGATCGATTTTAAAATTTTGTCCATTACCAGTAGAGGTGAACTGGTCCAACCCTCTTAAATGATTACGTACTGATTTACAAGCCCGGCAGTTGCGACAGGCATAAAAGCCAGCTCTATCCCAAAACATAAGCGGTTTAGAGGGAGGATCCAGAACCTTTTTAACTAATTTATCCCCAAAGGAGGAATTCCGCCTATATATAAACCTAGGTCTATCCGGAATGACATCCCTGAGAGTCTTATCCAATTTAAGAATATTCCAATATTTTTGGATAATACCCTCCACCTCTTTATATTGAGTATGTAGCGTACTAATAAAACCCCATTCCTGTGTGTTTCCAGTTTTGTCTTCTTTGGGTCGTAAACATTGTTCCTGAGGAACCCGAAGAACCCGTTGTAATTCTTGGTCCAGAATCTCAGCTGAGTAACCTTTTTCAACAAATTTATCTCTAACTAGGGACACTTGTATCAGGTAATCATCATCAGAAGTACAGTTTCTCCTCACACGGAGAAACTGTCCCTTTGGAATCCCCCTTAACCAAAGGGGATGATGTCCACTATGAATAGGGATAAAACTGTTTCTGTCCGTGGGTTTAAAAAACACCTTTGTGGATAGGTTAGTCCTTTCTCTCATTACTGTTACATCGAGAAAATTAATTGTTTGTTTACTCCAACTAAACTCTAATTTAATATTGTTGTTATTATTATTTAAACTATCGGAGAAACTCATCAGGGAATCCTCACTGTCCTGGTGGTCCAGGACCTTCAAAAGTGTGATAGGTAGGAATGAAATGAGATGTGTCATTTATGCTCCTAGAACGCCTGAACGTACTACTTCAATGTTCGGCCTCTCTATGTGGCCAGGCTGTGTAAAAGTCCTACACATGTGGTATCGCCATACTCGGGAGGAGTAGCAGAATGTATTTTGGGGTGTAATTTTTGCTATATACATGCTATGTGTTAGAAATATCTTATAAATTGACAATTTTGTGTAAAAAAAAAATGCGTTTTAATTTTTTTCCACATATTCCAAAAACTTCTGGAAAAAAATGAACCGTTCAAAAGACTCATTATGCCTCACAGATTATACGTTGGGGTGTTTGCTTTCCAAAATGGTGTCATTTTTGGGGAAATTCCATTGCCCTGGTACTCCAGGGCCTTCAAAAGTGTAATAGGTGGTTGAGAAATGAGATGCGGAATTTTTGCTCGTAGAACGTCTGAAGGTACTACATCAATGTTAGTGCTCTGTATGTGGCCAGGTTGTGTAAAAGTCCTACACATGTGGTATCGCCGTACTCGGGAAGAGTAGCAGAATGTATTTTGGGGTGTAATTTGTTGTATGCATATGCTGTGTGTGAGAAATAACCTGATAATATGACAATTTAGTAAAAAAAAAAAAAAATCTTCATTTTGCAAAGAATTGTGGGAAAAAATGACAACTTAAAAAAACTCATCATGCTACTTACTTAATACCTTCGGATGTCTACTTTGTAAAAAGGGGTCATTTGGGGGGTATTTGTACTTTCCTGACTTGTTAGTGTCTCAAGAAATGAGGTACACCTGATGTACTGAAGGCCTGATCAGAAGTGATCAATTTTCAGTGATTGGCACCATAGTTTGTAGACTCTATAACTTTCACAAAGACCAAATAATATACACTAATGTGGGTTATTTTTACCAAAGATATGTAGCAGTATAAATTTTGGCCAAAATTTATGAAGAAAAATTACGAATTAGCAAACATTTATGACAGAAACGAAGAAAAAGGCATTTTTTTCACAAAATTTACGTTTTATTTTCTTTATAGCACAAAAAATAAAAAACCCACTAGTGATTAAATACCACTAAAAGAAAGCTCTATTTGTGTGGAAAAAAGGACGCAAGTTTCATATGGATACAGTGTAGGATGACTGAGTAATTGTCATTCAAACTGTGAGAGCGCTGAAAGCTGAAAATTGGTCTGGTCAGGAAGGGGGTGTAACTGCACTGTATTGAGGTGGTTAAGGACTATAGATGCAGTGGTCGGCCAAGGAAACTTAATGCAGCAGATGAAAGACACATCATGCTTACTTCCCTTCAACATCTGAAGATGTCAAGCAGTGCCATCAGCACAGAACTGGTGGGACCCAAGTACACCATTCTACTGTCCGGAGAAGTCTGGCTAGAAGTGGTCTTCATGGAAGAATTGTGGCCAAAAAGTCATATCTCTTACATGGAAACCAGGCTACATGACTCAACTATGCACATAAACATGGGAACTGGGGTGCAGAAAAGTGGCAGCAGGTACTCTGGACTGATGAGTTCAAATGTGAAATATTTGGCTGTAGCAGAAGAAAGTTTGTTGGCAAAGGGCTGGAGAGAGGTACAATAATGAATGTCTGCAGGCAACATGCATGGTGAAGGTTGCAAATTTGGGGCTGCATTTCTGAAAATTGAGTTGGAGATTTCGTCAGGATCAATGGATGTACATACAGCCAATGTCATTAGGACCTATCTTCGGCGTAAAGAAGAATGACTTTATCAAATAAACTTCTCCCTGATTAAAATAAAAAAAGAGAAAAACAAGGAGTCCTGGAAGTGATGGTTTGGCCCCCACGGAGCCATGATCTCAACATCATGGAGTCTGGGATTACATGAAGAGACAGGAGGATTTGAGGCAGCCGACATCCACAGAAGATCTGTGCTTAGTTCTCCAAGGTGTTTGGAACAACCTACCTGCCGAGTTGCTTCAAAAACTGTGTGTAAGGCCGCGTACACACGGGCGGACTGTTCGCCCAACTTTGTTCGTCAAACAGTTTGACAAACAGTCCGCTCAAAATTAGCATGAGCGGACTTGCGGGACGAGAAATTCGGCGTCCGATACACTGCAATGCAACCTTCGCCGTGTAAATTCTTTCTGAGCATGCGCGAGACTTAGTTTGCCGAACAAGCCTACACACGAGCGGACTGTTCGCTCAAACCAAGTTTCAGCGGACTGTCTTACGGAAATTCCGAAAAACTTTGTTCGTCAGACTGTCCGCTGAAACTGTCCGCTGAAGCCCACACACGAGCGGATTGTCCGCTGAAACACTGTTCAGCGGACAAAGTTGGACGAACAGTCCACCCGTGTGTACGCGGCCTTAGTGTTCCTAGAAGAACTGATGCTGTTTTGAAGGCAAAGGGCGGTCACACCAAATATTGATTTGATTTGGATTTCTCTTTCTGTTCATTTACTTTCCATTTTTGTTAATTGATAAAAAATAAACTAATAACACTTCTATTTCTGAAAGCGTTCTTCTTTTACAGCATTCTTTCACAGCTGCCTAAAACCTTTGCACAGTTGTGTATATATATATATATATATATATATATATATATATATTTTTTTTTTTTTATGTTGTTATATTTTATATTTTGTATACGTTGGTATGTAACATATTTCATATTTTGAAGTCTACAATGCAGGTAACAGATGAATATATTCTGATTTACCAGAGACGCCAGACTGCTCTGATTTATTACGGCACTTCACATATGATCCTGGCGTTTTGCAGAAATCACATCTCTCATTCCATCCTTCTATAATAACAGAAGAGTATGGACGGGAGCCCTGGATACCCTTGTGACTTGCATTTAATGTTTAATCCTTTACTATAATAACTCTCCAGTGTAAACAGGCAGCACCAGAGCACAATGGCATAACTCCCATTCTTGGATCCCATCCTGGGAAAATTTAGGCCATGCCCCCATTCCACCCACCGTCCGGACTGCCAGGACCCAGCACTGGTCTACAGATCCCATATTGGTCTGTATGTAAGGATATCATAATGGGGACAATTTGCTTTTTATTTATGAAAGAACTTTTATGCAAACGTCTGTCATGTACTTAAAGGTTTTATTAATAAAGAGTTATTTTATGTGATTTCAGTCTGATTGAATTCAAAGTCTAACTGGCAGTATTCAGTAATAGCAGAAAGTAGCCCATAGATGTAATTCAAGCTGAGCCTCAACAGCTAAATACACAAATACAATACATTTAAAGGGGAACTGTTTATTCTGCAAAGAATTTGTAACTCTGTCCATCCAGTCCTGAGATTTACACAGCTCCTCCAAACAGTATGACATGGCAGGAGACCCGACCTTTCTCTGCTGTAGTTATACTTTCACACATAGGTCCCACCCCCAAACCCAGTGGCGGCCCGTCCATACGGGGTGCAGGGGGCGCCACCCCCTTAATCCATGCACCCGGCCCCTAATCTACATGCAGGGTGCTGGACGCATGGATTCCAACAGGGTTTATTTTTTTTAGCCTGAGGCTCTAATTGGCTTCAAAAAAGCGTGGGCTTGTGAGCCCTTCCAGTTGTGTGACAATAGCGAATCAATATTTGCTATTGTCTTCCTAATTCTCCTCCTGGCCAATCAGGAAGCACGTCCTGAGACCCGATTGCCCGGGGAGTTTTAGGACTCCCTGGCCCATCGAGGTCTCAGGACCCACTTCCTGTTCAGCCGAGAAGGAGAAGCATTGGCCCGGCTCTTCCTTCCCCCTGCCTCTTAAATTAAGGTCAATCTACTGTGGGGGGGGGGTCTTGGTGGATTGCTGCCGCCTTTTAGTCTGTTTAACCCTTTCATGACTAAGCCTATTTTCGGCATTTGGTGTTTACAAGTTAAAATCCATATTTTTTGCTAGAAAATTACTTGGAACCCCCAAACATTATATATATATATTTTTTAGCAGAGACTCTAGAGAATAAAACGGCGATTGTTGCAATATTTTATGTCACACGGTATTTGCGCAGCGGTGTTTTAAACGCAACTTTTTGGGAAAATGGACACTTTCATGAATTAAAAAAAAACAAAAAACAGTAAAATTAGCCCAATTTTTTTGCATAATGTGAAAGATAATGTTACGCCGAGTAAATAGATACCAAACATGTCACACTTTATAACTGCACGCACTTGTGGATTGACGACAAAGTACGGTACCTAAAAATCTCAATAGGCGACGCTTTAAAAAATGTTTACGGTTACCAGGTTAGCGTTACAGAGGAGGTGCTAGAATTATTGCTCTCGCTCTGACGATCGCGGCGATACCTCACATGTGTGATTTGAACACCGTTTACATACGCGGGCGCGACTTCTGTATACGTTTTCTTTGCTTCGCGAGCTCGCGGGGACGGCGGGCGCGTTAAAATTATTATTTTTTTATTTATTTTATTTATTTTAAAATGACTAAATTGTTTTTAAAAAAATAATAATAATTTTGATCACTTTTATTGCTGTCACAAGGAATGTAAACATCCCTTGTGACAGTAATAGGTGGTGACAGGTACTCTTTATGGAGGGATCGGGGGTCTAAAAGACCCACCACCCCTCCTTTACACTTCAATGTATTCAGATTGCCGAAAACGGCGATTCTGAATACCGTATATTTTTTTAAAACCGGCGCCATTGGCAGCCGAGTAAACGGGAAGTGACATCATGACGTCGCTTCTGTGTTTACTATGAGGAGACTGGAACGAAGCCGATTACGGCTTCGTTCCAGTTCCTCCCCAGTGGCCGGAGGCAGCGCAACTTGAATCGGTGCTCCCGATCGAATGGGTGCACCGGTAACATCGGCGGGAGGCGGCGGGAGGGGGGGACGTCCCCTCCCGCTCCTCCAGCATAACAGCCGAGCGGCTTTTAGCCGCATCGGTTGTTATGGCTGGAAAGCCAATCGCCTGCTGAAGAAAACGGTACCGGGATGATGCCTGCAGGTGCGGGCATCATCCCGGTATAACCCCCGGAAGCCGAGTACGCAGATCTGCGTACGCTCGGCGGGAAAGGGTTAACTCTGGGGGTGTGTGTGTGCTTGCGGCAATTGCTGCCTTCCCATCCACCGTCGGTCTCCTGCGGGGGGTGTGAGGGTACTGCTTGCGGCACTCACCACCTTCCCGTTCCTCTCCCCCTGGGGGGGTGGATGCCGTTAGTTTGACGCCCCCCCCCACCTAAATATTTAGCACCAGCCGCCACTGCCCAAACCTGTGGAGAAGCAGAGGGGAGATCGCTCCGTTGATCCCCGCTGAGCAGACAGATGACAGGTCCCTATCACTGTGCAGAGCCGGACCTGTCAGAACCCAGCTCTCTTCTATGGAGAGATCAGATGATCCAATCCCATCCGATCTTACCCGCCATTCGTCTGTTTTGAGTGGATCTTGACGGATCGGATGGCAGGCGGGTGTCAGCGGACACATCTCTGGTGACATGCCACTCTGCTCTCTCCTCCTATCAGCATGTTCCTTGCATCAGTACACCTGATTGGCTCTTTGTGCTGCTTCTTCTTTCTCACACCCTGAGCTCTCCTGTACCATGTTCCTTGCACCAGCACATCTGATTGGCTCTTTGTGCTGCTTCTTCTTTCCCACACCCTGAGCTCTCCTGTACCATAGACTGCAAGTGGTTGCCCATTTAGGTTAACGTACTTAAACTGCATGTAAAATATAAATTTAATGACGTGTTAATTCAAACAGAGCCACGTTAAATGGTGTTATTTGTATCTGCCTGACGCCTATTTCTATGTGTAAGGCTCAAAAGCTCTGAGATCTCCAATATTTATACACTGGGGTAATATTACTGTATGTTATAGCAATGCACATTACCGCACAGCATAAGTACAGTAGGTGCCAGCAGACCCAAATTTCAGCACAAAAACATACTTGGGGGGCACACCCTAAAATGCGTTTAGGTTCAAGATGGCGCTGCTACAAGACCAACAAACAGTACAAAACAGATTACAGCGCACATTCAAGAATGACATTTATCCTGCAAGGCTAGTTAAAAACACCTGAACAAATTAAAAAAAAATACGGGGGTTTGGTCACACTACATGGTCATATAGTCCTAAGCCCACTTACTGGGACAAAGTACCCCAAATTAGTGGGTCCTACCCTAGTTTAGTGGGCCCTACCCTAGTCCTACCCAAATTGCAGCACATCACACCCACAGGGCATGCGCTGCGGTTCCCCTTGTTACCAAAATGCACGGGTTGCCTTGATTCAACACACATTAACACTAAAAGTATTACGCACATGCAATCTGGTAACACATTACAGTTGACTGCAAGGTCTCAAAAAGTGCTCAAAATCCTGAACTTTCTAAGCTGCTTTTTCTTTGATGAAAGGTGAAACGCTTCATTTTGTGCCGTGTTATTATGTAAACCTACTATTCCATAGTAAAAAAAAAAAAAAGAAAACCAAGTGGACTAAAATAGTCTTTAAATACATGCATCAGCCTTGTTATTAAAGTGGAGCTCACTGCGACCTGTTATAACATCTTGAGGCACCTTCCTGGGTGCTAGATGCCACCGATCCGGGGATCCAATAATAGAATGGCTGCTGGTTTCTGTAAGGCCGCGTACACACGCGGGGACTGTTCGCTGAAACTTTGTTCGTCAAACAGTTGCCGCAACAGTCCGCTCAAAATTTGCATGAGCGGACTTGCCCACACACGAGCGGACTGTTTCAGCGAACTGTTTGCCAAACAGTTCGCTCAACTTTTGAAATGAACGGACTCGCCCACGTAAGGCGGAGGCAAGTCCGCCCATTTCGAGCGCGTGTACAGGTAGGCGGGGCCCACGAAGGAGACGTCGCGGGCACCGCCGCCTGGAATGGACTTAAAGGGGAACCCCAACGCCGAAAAAAATCGGCGTGGGGGTTCCCCCAAAGTCCACAACAGACCCTTGTCCGAGCACGCTACCCGGCCGGCCAGGAAAGGGGGGGCGAGCGAGCGCGCCCCCCCTCCTGAGCCGTACCAGGCCGCGTGCCCTCAACATGGGGGGTGCCTTGGGGAAGGGGGGGCCGCGCGGCCCCCCCACCCCAAAGCACCTTGTCCCCATGTTGATGAGGACAAGGGCCTCTTCCCGACAACCCTGGCCGTTGGTTGTCGGGGTCTGCGGGCGGGGGGCTTATCGGAATCCGGGAGCCCCCTTTAAGAAGGGGGCCCCCGGATACCGGCCCCCCACCCTATGTGAATGAGTATGGGGTACAATGTACCCCTACCCATTCACCTGTAAAATAAAAGTACCCAAAAAAAAACACAACACACGAGAAAAAATATTTTATTGCACAGCTCCGGGGGTCTTCCGTCTTCGGGGGTCTTCTCGCCGGACTCCTCCGCTATCTTCGTGTAGCTCTTTTGCTAGCGGAGGAGTCCGGCTTTCTTCCTCCCCGCCGCCGGCCTCTTCTCCCGACTTCGGGGGTCTTGTCCCCCTCTTCGGTTCTTCTGCCGGGCCACCGCGCCTTCTTGTAGCTCTTTTGCAGGCGGTGGCCCGGTCTTCTGTCGCCGCCGCCTTCCGTTCTTCTGCCGGGCCACCGCGCCTTCTTATAGCTCTTTTGCAGGCGGTGGCCGGGTCTTCTGTCGCCGCTGTCGCCGTCGCTGCCTTCCGTTCTTCTTCTTCTTCTTGTTGTTCTTCTTCTTCTCCAGGAGATGTTGACACGACGCTCTCTCCGGCCGGAATGCCAGAGCCGCCCTGCGCTGCCACTTATATAGTGCCAATGGGGCGGTGTCACATGGTATATGTCACATGGGTTGGTCACATGGGTTGATGTCACATGGGGACTATGACATCGTAAGGGGGCGGGGTCACCATGTGACATCAACCGAACATTGATTTGACCCCAATAACCATTAGAAAATCAAATGAATGTTCCAAATAAACATTTTATAATGAAATTCTACTGGTGTATGGCCAGCTTAAGAGAAGGGTGGCGAGACAAAGTAAAGCTGGCTACGTCTGGGCTGATTCACAAAACTAAATGGATCGCTCCATCTACACATTCGAGGTGGATGTGGAAATCCTCCCGCTGCACTATTGTATTCTGGCAGCTGGACTCTTCTGCTGCCAAAATACACAGATCGGCTGATTGACTGCATGTGTTGATCGAACACAAATTTTCCAACAGTCCCATTCGGGAGAAGTCAATAGATAGACTGGCTCCTCTCAAAAGGGAAAGGCCATGGAAGAAACAAAATTTGGCTGATTCTTGCTGAACTGGCTGAATTTCAAACCATCTATGGTCAGCATAACTCTAATGAGTTGCATCATCAATGAAGAAGACTGGCTGAAGACTCGGAACCCTGGAAGCAGAAGGGAGAAGATGGCAGCATTGGTGACTGCATGGCAGGTGGCACAAAATTAATAGAGGGGACTTTGGGAGGTATCTCCACCATAAATGTCGTAACCCATACTGACCAAGACAGTTGCTGTTAATCGGTTTCAATCAGGTTAGAAGATTAAAATGACTTCCTAAGCCAAAGAAGCATCACAGTTTATTACTTTTCCCTGTCTGTAGACTCCAGACTAAAGTGATATTTCAGTTTTTGGTTAAACTCTTTATGCCAAAGAGATTAACCACCAACAGTAACATTCCTGTATCTTTCCTTTATCTTTCGGGGAAATTTTTTGGTGAGATCTCCATCCTGAGTTGTTGTGCCCATTATGAGGAGTTCCCACCATCCTTGCATTGACTTCCTAAATCTACACACCTGCTGTACCCATTGTCAGGAGATCCCACCATCTCTGCACTCATTTTCCAGGTCTGTACACCTGATGTGCCCATTATGAGAGGTTTCCACCATTCTTCTGCTGAGTTCCTTGGTCTGTACAAATGCTGTGCCCAGTTTGAGGGGTCCCCACCATCTCTGTTGTGAGTTCCAAAGTCTGCACACCTGCTGTACCCATTATGAGGAGTTCCCACCATCCCTATGCTGAGTTCCTGGGTCTGTACACCTGCTGTGCCCATTATGAGGGGTTTTCATCGTCCCTGTGCTGAGCTCCCGGCTCTGTACACCTGCTGTGCCCATTATGCAGGGCTTCCACCATCCTTGCACTGAATTCCTGGGCCTGTACACCTGCTGTACCTATTATGAGAAGTTCCCACCATCCCTGCACTGAGTTCCCAACTCTATACACCTGCTGTGCCCATTAAGAGAAGCTCCCACCATCCCTGTGCAGGGTTTTTGGGTCTGTACACCTGCTGTGCCCATTATGCGGGGCTCCCGCCATACCTGCACACGGATCCAGGGTTTGTACACCTGCTGTGCCCATTATGAGGGGTTCCCACCATCCCTGTGCTGAGTTTCCAGGTCTGTAACCTGCTTTGCCCATTATGAGGGGTTTCCACCATCCCTGTGCTGAGTTTCCGGGTCTGTACACCTGCTGTGCCCATTATGAGGGGTTCCCACCATCCCTGTGCTGAGTTTACGGGTCTGTACACCTGCTGTGCCCATTATGAGGGGTTCCCACCATCCCTGTGCTGAGATTCCAAGTCTGTACACCTGCTGTGCCCATTATGAGGGGTTCCCACCATCCCTGTGCTGAGTTCCCAGGTTTGTACACCTGCTGTGCCCGTTATGAGGTCTTCCACCATCCTTGTGCTGAGTTCCCAGGTTTGTACACCTGCTGTGCCCATTATGACCACCATCCCTGCACTGAGTTCCCAGGTCTGCACAACTGCTGTGCCCATTATGAGGGGTTTCCACCATCCCTGTGCTGAGTTCCCAGGTTTGTACACCTGCTGTGCCCGTTATGAGGTCTTCCACCATCCCTGTGCTGAGTTCCCAGGTTTGTACACCTGCTGTGCCCGTTATGAGGTCTTCCACCATCCTTGTGCTGAGTTCCCAGGTTTGTACACCTGCTGTGCCCATTATGAGGGGTTCCCACCATCCCTGTGCTGAGTTCCCAGGTTTGTACACCTGCTGTGCCCGTTATGAGGTCTTCCACCATCCCTGTGCTGAGTTCCCAGGTTTGTACACCTGCTGTGCCCGTTATGAGGTCTTCCACCATCCTTGTGCTGAGTTCCCAGGTTTGTACACCTGCTGTGCCCGTTATGAGGTCTTCCACCATCCTTGTGCTGAGTTCCCAGGTTTGTACACCTGCTGTGCCCATTATGACCACCATCCCTGCACTGAGTTCCCAGGTCTGAACAACTGCTGTGCCCATTATGCCCATACTGCGGTATAACAGCGGCTACTAGGCAATTCGGAGGTGATATTGCCATCTCCTGAACATCCAATTTATATCTATTTTCATAGAGGTCAATGCCATCGCATGAAAGTGCATATAACATCTATAACGTACAATGCACAACAGATTTTTACCAAGCATTGGTCAATGGCTGTTAACCCTTTCCACTCCTAATCCCAAATGTAAACATGCCATGGAAAAATGCATCAAGACGCATGTCAGTGCACAAAGGAAACTCACATTGACACATGACAAAGCGCCTGGCTGATGTTTTCCAAAAATACACCTCTATGCACACACATCTAAGGCTAGGTTTACACTTATGTGTCTGCATTTTTTTTTGTTTTCGTGATTTTTTTAATCCCTGCGTTCAGTGTGCAGTTCTGCATGAAAACGTACATGTGTTTAAAATGCATTTGCAGTGCTTTTTTTGCATTTACTTGTGAATATTCTGCATTAACATGCATTCCAGTGTGAAAAATGCAGCAACACGAGTGAGAACACTACAGTGGTGTAAACTTGGATTTGTAGAAATATGATAATTTTTCTTGCATGTGCATTTGTACTGCGTTTATAAAGGCATTGACTACATATGGTGTAAGGGCTCTGTCACACCAGAACGCTGTGTATACGTGCTTCCTTGCAGGTTTTTTTTGCACCGCACGGGAACATGTTGCCCTTGCTAGACATTAATTGTTATAAATATGCGTTTGTGGCCACCAGTGTTAATTTAGTCGACTAAAATGTTTTGGTCGTCTAAATGAATTCTATTTTAGTCTACTAAAATACGACTAAAACTAAAACAATTTAGATGAATAAAATACGACTAAAACTAAAATGGCATTTTAACCAAAAGACTAAAATACGGCTAAAACTAAAATGGCATTTTAGTTAAAAGACTAAAATGACATTTAAATTAGACGTCAAAATTAACACTGCACTACCGCATAGGAATATGTAGGGGGCATCTACTAAGCTGCTGAAAGAAAAATAAAGAAAAAGGCTTTTCTTATTTTTTTTCTTAAAGAGGAGTTCCCCTTAAAAAAAAAGAAAAAAATTTAAAGCCAGCAGCTACAAATACTGCAGCTGCTGACTTTTAATAATCGGACTCTTACCTGTCCCAGGGTCCAGTGATGTGGGGGAACAAAGCTCCTCTCGTTCCCCCCTCCGCTCGGTGGCGCTGGCATTCTAACTGTGGGCACAACTGAAGCCACAGCCGGGCACCCACTGCGCATGAGTGAGCGGCGCTGCGCGCCGTGATTGGCCGCACAGTCATCTGGGACCTGTCACGTGTCCCAGATGACTGAAGGAGGGAGGGGGCAGAGCGGAGCCCTTCCTGCGCCGAGGGGAAGTGATGTCACCAGCCCAGGCACTGAAGGAGGCAGACTACGAGGGACCCCTAGCAACAGGCATTTGGAGGTGAGTTAAAAAAAACAATTTTTCCAAATGTTTTTTTTAATTTATTTTTTTAGGAATTTTAATGAATTTTTTTTTTCTGTGGAACACCACTTTAATGTAAGGCTCCATGCACACTGGAGCTCATAAACTGAAGTTTTTTGGAGTTTGGGAGTTTTTTTAACAGCCCATAAACTCCACTCTATGTTATCCTATGTGTCCATGCACACATGGACTTTTTTAGCTTTTATCAGCAGTGGAGTTTATGAGCTGTTCTCTGAACGCCATAAAATCGCATTCAAAGTGCTGTTTTTCTGACCACAAAAAAAGATAAAAAACGCTAAACGCTGATAAACGCGCATAAACGATCAAAAACGCACGTTTATTAGCGTTCGGCGTTCTATTTTTTCAATGCATTGTGGGAGTTTGGGAATGCATTGTGGGATTTTTGTAGTGTCCTCAATGTATTTTTATTAAAAATGCCCATAAACGCTAACGCTAAAAACGCTGTTAAAAGCACGTTTTTCAACCAGCGTTTTTAGCCAGCAATCTGGCGTCCAGGAAAAGCTTTTTTTGAGCTCCAGCGTGCATGAAGCCTTAATGTTAGTAATATATTCAGGTAATATGTGCAATGGTATTACAGCCAATAGAGTTTACAGTTTTTTGGGGGTTTTATATTTACCAGTTGTACTTTTGCTTGTCAAAAAGCAATATATTTGTTTGTTTATGAAACTTGGCTTTATTTATAAAGATGTTATATATCACAGAATCTGTGTTCAAACCTTAAGCCTTCCACGCCTAAGAAATTTCTGACATTTGTTGCCTACAAGTTAAAATCCGTATTTTTGTGCTAGAAAATTACCCTAGGGAATAAAATGGCGATCGTTGCAATATTTTATGTCACATGGTATTTGCGCAGTGGTCTTTCAAACGCATTTTTGGGGGAAAAACACTTTCATGAATTAAAAAATAAATAAACAGTAAAGTTAATACCATTTTTATGTATACAGGCAGTCCCCGAGTTACGAACATCTGACTTGCGAACGACTCCTATTTACGACCAGGAGGCAGCGTGACGTCTCTGCAGTTCTACGCATTCGCGCCCACTTTTCGATGGCAGGAACATTGGTAAACATCGAAAAACGACATCTGCGCATACGCTGCTACTTGACAGAACATCGGAAAACATCAGAAAACATCGGAAAATTACATCTGCGCATGCGCAGCTGCTTGACAGAAAATCGGTAAACATTGGAAAACTACGTCTCTGCATTCTGCGCATTCGCTTCCGACTTACGTACATATTCAACGTGAGAACAAACCGGCAGTCCCTAACTCGTTCGTAACTCGGGGACTGCCTGTAATGTGAAAGATGATGTAACCCCAAGTAAATAGATACCTAACATGTCATGCTTTTAAATTGCGCACGTTCGTGGAATGGCGACAAACTACGGTATCTAAAAATCTCCATAGGCTTTAAAAAATTTAACGGTTACCAGGTTAGAATTACAGAGGAGGTCTGGTGCTAGAATTATCGCTCTCACTCTGACGATCATGGCGATACCTCACATGTGTGATTTGAACACTGTTTACATTTGCGGGCGCGGCTTGCGTATCCGTTTTATTTGCTATGCGAGCTCGCGGGGACGGGGGCGCTTTAAAATTATAGTTTTTTTTTTCTTATTGATTTTATTTATTTATTTATTTTTACATGTCACTCAAAAAAAATAAAAATCTGATCACTTTTATTGCTGTCACAAGGAATGTAAACATCCCTTGTGACAGTGATAGGTGGTGACAGGTAGTCTTAATGGAGGGATCGGGGGTCTAAAAGACCCCAAATCCCTCCTTTTGCACTTAAAAGTATTCAGATCGCTAAAAACGGCGATTCTGAATACTGTAATTTTTTTAAATCTGCGCCATTGTGCAGCCAAGTAAACCGGAAGTGACGTTGTGACGTCGCTTCTGTGATTTTACATAGGAGACCTGATCGGAGCCGAATCAGGCTTTGTACGGGTCTCAGCCTAGACGGTGGACACGCCGGCTCAGGCCGGTGGGACGGGAGGCCCGGGAAGAGCGGTGAAAGGTGGCGGGTCGCATCCCGCTCCTTTAGGATAAAAGCTGAGCGGCTTTTAGCCGCTTCGTTTGTTATCACTCAAGAGCCGACTGCTGGGTCTAAAAAAACGGTGATGCCTAACCCCTTCAAGCCATGAATGCAAATTTCCTTACAGTTGGCGTAAAGGGGTTAAGGCCCCTTTCACACAGCGGATCCGCTGGATGAACTCCATTAACTCAGCGGGGGGATCTCTCCATTGATCCCCGCTGAGCAGGAGGATGACAGATCCGTCTCCTCTCACTGTGACAGACCTGCCAGAGCGCCGCTCTTCTCTATGGGGAGATCGGATGAAAACGGACAGCCTGTCCATTTTCATCCGATCCCATCCACTGCTATCCATATGTATTGCTATCCATCTGGTTTGTGCAGATCGTGTCGGATCGAATGGCAGGTGGACACATCTCCACTGACATCTGCCTGCCCATAGAAGTCAATGGGTGGTCCGCTCGTATCCGCCTGAAAAATGGACAGGCGGATCCGAGCGGGCCGAGCGTGTGAAAGGAGCCTAACACCATAAATAATAACATATTGTTCGATTTCCACTCCAGGAGTATATAACGAAAGAAATAATGCATTACAATTTACCTAAACTCGTTAGAATTTAGTCGACTAAAATGTGCTGGGGATTTTAGTCGACTAAAATGCGACTAAAACGAAAGCAATTCAGATGACTAAAATACGACAAACTAAAATGCCATTTTAGCCAAAAGACTATAACTAAGACTAAATCCAAATTTGATGTCAAAATGAACACGGGTGGCCACCAAACCGCATGGTACCGTCGTACACCATGTGGATTGGTTGTGGTGCGATTTTAAAAGTCGCGCCCGCCGTACTTTTTGCACCTTCCCATGCATTTGGCAGCCCATTGAAATTAATGAAATGTCAAAAGGGCACTGCGAAGGAATACTCAAAAACGCTCACGTGTGAATACAGTAAGTGCGAACTAGCCCTAAATGAGCCCTATTGCTCGGTACACACGGTCTGACTTTCCGACGGAAAATGTGCAATCGGATTATGTTTTCGGAAATTCCGATCGTGTGTGGGCTCCATCTGACTTTTTCCATCGGAATTTCCGACACACAAAGTTTGAGATCTGGATCTAACATTTTCCGACAACAAAATCCGATCGTTTAAATTCTGATCGTGTGTAGACAATTTCGATGCACAAAGTGGCACGCATGCTCAGAATAAATTACAAAACAAAAGCTATTGGCTACTGGCCTCTTTATAATCCCGTCGTATGTGTTGTACATCACCGCGTTCTGAACGATCGGATTTTCCGTCAACTTTGCGCGACCGTGTGTATGCGAGACAAGTTTGGGCCAAAATCTGTCTGAAAAAATCAGACGGATTTTCTCGTCGGAATTTCCGACCGTGCGTACAGGGCATCAGTGTGAACTTGCCCTAAATGAGCCCTTATGCGTTTTTTATGCTTTTTTTTCAATGTGTTCCAATGGCATTTATGGGGCCAAAATGCACCAAAAGAAGCGCCTGCTCCGTTATTCCCAAGTCGCATGGAAATGTATTGCATAAGTGTGAATGGGTGCCATAAACATTAATAGGATTCCTCTTGCCATGCATTGTCGTGTGGCGGCCACAGCGCAAATAAGCGCAAACAGGGACTAAGCGATTATTAAATAATATTGTATCCTGGAGTGTGAAAATAACTCATTCTGAGTTTAAAGCTCTCAAGGGGAAAAAAAAAGAAAGAAAGCTCTCCCCCTAATTAATAGTAAATATTAGTTTGTGAGTGGCGTGATAAAGACAATTAGGCGTCTTTTCTGTAGAATGTGAATCCTTGTTGTGTCCACAGGAGGAAGAGTGAGGAATTTCACATGTGGGAGGGAGAGGGACGGGGAAAGGTGTGCAGTGCCCAGATGTACGGGGAGAGGCTGGGACAAGGGGAGAGGGACCATGTGGGTGAAGACAGAGGGGAGGGGAGAAGGGGCTGTGACACCGAGCAGTGACAGCTGACACCCAGGGACACAGGGTGATGGAGAATGGGAAGGTAGAGGCAGGTTAGGTGACAGCCAGGAGGGAAGAAGTTGCAGGGAAAAGTTCTGGATCTTGTTAATTAGTGCCATTCGGAAGGAAAGGAATGGAGGTTAGGGGTGAATAGAGGGGAAAGTGGGTGAAAGTGGGTGTGTTCAGTGAAAGGGATCTTAGAGAGGGTCTCACCTCTGGCACCCCCCTTCTCTCTCTCCTCCTCCCCTCCCAGCATTGGGCAGCCCTCCCCTCCCCTCCCCAGGCTGTCTGCACATGGTGTAAGTAGTGAGTTTTCAGCAGTAGCTGCAGCCTGTCCTCTCCTCTCCTGTCCTGTCCTGTCCTGCTCCCTTTTTAGCTCGCTGCTGCTGATCCTGCGGCCCTCCTCCTCTCCCCTCCCTTCCCCTTGTACCTGGGCACCATGCCCCGGCCTCAACGGCAGCCCAGGAGATGCAGGGTCCCCGGGGTGCCCCCTCTCTGCAGCCTGGCGCTGCTCCTCCTCTGGCAGCTGGTGAGGACCCAGGCAGCAGGTAAGACTGGCATGCTTCATGCCATTTCTTGGGGGGCAAACTATACCAGGGAACTTCTTTGGCATTTGGGTTGCATGCAACGAAGAGGTATGCAGGCGTTGATGGCACCTGGAGGGTCTCAGAACTGCGAATTGCCAAGAGTGCCCGGTTGCAACTAGAACTGCTGGTTCTGAGATGGCATTTCATTGGCACTATGGACCTAATTAGTCTGTTATGGACACTCTAAGGTGTCAGTTCTCCCAAATCTGCAGGTTCTGGAATGGGAATCCACTGGTACTGGCATCCAAATAGTCCAATATTGCAACTCCAAGTTGCCACTTCAATGACTGCATCCAAACCTGCAGGTTCTGAGATGACAATCCACTGGCATTGGCACCTAAATAATCCTATACTGGCATTTCAAGGTGTTACTTCGCCAACTGCACCCAAACCTGCAGATTCTGAGATGGCAGTCCATTGGTACTGGCACCTAAATAGTCCAATATTGGCACTCCAAGGTGTTATTTTGCACACTGCACCTAGACCTGCAGGTTCTAAGATGGCAATCCACTGGCATTGGCACCTAAATAGTCCAATATTGGCACTCCAAGGTGTTACTTCGCACACTGCACCTAGACCTGCAGGTTCTAAGATGGCAATCCACTGGCACTGGCACCTAAATAGTCCAATATTGGCACTCCAAGGTGCTACTTCGCACACTGCACCTAGACCTACAGGTTCTAAGATGGCAATCCACTGGCATTGGCACCTAAATAGTCCAATATGGGCACTCCAAGGTGTTACTTCACCAACTGCATCCAAACCTGCAGGTTCTGAGATGGCAATATACTGGTACTATGCATCATGTCCTTTATGGGCTCTCTAAGATTATAGTTCGATGCTTAGCTTTGTAAGGGTTACATTCATAATGCCAACTGCAGTTTATACACATCCTCAAGCAACTCTGGAGCATTTTAGAAGCCAAAAAGGAGCTGTTAAAATAAATCAGAGTTTTTTGAACCATCTAAAAATTACTTTCAGGTACAGGAATCAAATCTATGGATTATACCATCAATAATCACCAGTTGATGAAATTAATTTTGCACAGACATAAAATGCAAGGGGTGCAAATGATAGATAAAAAAAATATTACTATGTGACTATGTGATTGTTTTTACAATGTTAAAAATGTCCTATCTGCAGCATGTCTTAATAGCTGTCATTCACTGTCTTTGCTTAAGCCAACCACTGCCAATCCTACGAATGGACAGATCTGGTTAGAAAGTCCAGTTGTTGACTCTTAGGAGCAACACCCAAAGGAGACAAGTCAAGGAGCCCCAGTACCCTCAGTCTCCTGATGGTCTCACAGGATGCTCTTAGGATATTTAGGGCTCTTGAATTACAGGACGAGCACAAACCACCTGCTGTGGCTTTCTAAGCCCATTCTCCTCGGTTTTTGGTTTTTGGATGCAATCCGGATGGTTTTTGAACTCTGTATATTTAGCTGTGTTTAAATTTAACCATAGAACCACTGACTGTGCAGTTGGCCGGCTTGTATGATCTCCTGGGAGATGCTTGCATATTTTACTGTGTAGCCTTTGATAAATGAACGCTTGTCGTAGTTTATTTGTACATCAATCTTGCTTAAAGTCTTTGAGGGAAGATATCTCAAAAGCCAAAGTTTTGCACTTGTTTAAAGCTAGGGGCTGAGAATAGGAAGGGTTGCCAAGGGATAAGAATCCTCTGCAATCCCTAATAGAGTTTTTACATAACTGTTGCATCTTTCGTGCCATAAATGTAAGTCTTTAGATGATTCTTATGATGTCATCCTGTCCAACTTTTTTTATTAAAATTGAGTTGCAAACTCAAATTTTATTGCGCCAAGTGACTGTAAAATAGCAGTATACAGCTTTATAATGCATGTCTATAGTGCACATATGATTTGATAGAAGATAATGCACCTCTACTTACAGCCAATGCCTCAACCACCACCTGCGTTGGCTTCCTACACAGCAGTGTATTGTGGGAGTTGGGTTAGGTATGCCCTATGTATGTATAGCAGCATGCTTGTGAATAGTGGTGTTTGTACAGGTCCTTGTGTGTGTGGTGTGCAGGGGAAGCAGGCGCACAAGGAGTCCAGGTAGGAGCTACAGTCAGGGGATGTGAGGTATGACTTGCAGTGTGGCCCCCTCACACCACGCTCTCTCATATCTCACAGCAACTGGTGCATGCAAAGGGCATGTCTCCCAGACGTATTATCATGGCATATGCTTCTGAAATTTGGGGGAGGGGGGATCTGACCCTCATTTTCCAAAAAGTGGGTGACAGTGCTGCACCAGATGGGCGTGGGCAAGCTGTTGAGAGGACTTTCTTCCTGAACAATGACTTTAGAATGGGATGCTGACAATTTAGAGCCCTCCTCAATTAAAGGACTACAAATTCCAGCATGCCATGTCAACTGAATGCTTGCAAAGCATGCTGGGACTTATAGTCCAATGTTGGCCATAGGGCCTTTTCTCCCATTATAAGGTTATAGAATGAATTGATTTCTATACTGATTTATTAAAATTGACTAAATTAGAACTTCAGTTTGGAAATCTAAAGTGCGCTTTGATTTTGTTCTTCTTCAGTTCTTGACATTTAATATTTTATTTAAAAAAAGAAAGTCATAACTATCCCAGGAGCTTCCAAGGCAGAAATATTTTGACCAAAAAAAAAAAAAAGCCTGCTTAACTTTTCCCTGACGTCTTCTCCCTGAGCCTAACAATGAGGATATTTTATTGTTTGACTGGCCAGATTGTGCTTTTTTTTGTTCTTTTGGTTTGTTTTTAATGAGCTCAGCACTGGCTGATGGAACAAGAAAAGGTTTTATTGAGAGCTCAGAAAATTCCATGAAGGCAGAATCGAATCGCAACTGCACGAAATCATATAAAAGGTACTGGCTGGCTGGCAAGCAGGCATGTTCTCTATGAGATGGAGACTTTTCGTCTGGCTATGAATTCCGTACCAGTTACAAAATAAAGGGCAAAATCCTACAGAAAGTTACCAAACACATAATAAAATGTCGCAGGCTCACAGCAGAGGTGACAGTGTGTGGGTGGAACAGAGGAAGCTTTGGATCAGAACAAAGGTTCTATTTTTACGGAACAGCTTCCAATCAGTAAAGGAAATCTGTTTGACAACATCAACACTTATGATATTCCAGTTGGAATACAGTAGATTGGGAGAAGAGGTAGCATCGTCCACTCAAGAATTTTCTTTAGCAGCCCAGAACTAATTAACCTTGGTATGAAACCAAGACGAGGCCAAGAACTGTGACTAGAATCTGTTGACAGAAACTTAATGAGAGTAGATCATGAAAGAGTTTCTTGGCACTCGTAATTTGTGGGCGCCTAAATCTGTGTCCTTATATTATTATGACATAGATTTGCTTTGGCACCTTAAACTCTTGCTATGGTAGAATTTTCAATGCTAGTATGGGTGTTATAGTGATGGTGCTACCTATAGCATGACATTTGAATTAATTGGTAGAATATAGGGGTTAGGTTTTAATTTAGAATTAGGATTAGGTTATTAGGTTAAAATAAAGTGTTAGGTTGAGGTTGAGGGTTGCACTGTGTGGTTAGGTTGTGGTTTAATAAATTAGGCTTTAGAGGTAAGGGTAGGGGATAAGTAGAGACAAAGTGTAAGCCCCCCCGTACACACGGTCGGACATTCTGCCAACCAAATCCGTCGGATTTTGTCCGTCGGATTTTGTCCATCGGATTGTGTCCAAAACTGTTGCATACACACGGTCGGACAAAGTTGTCGAAAAATCCGATCTTTCAGAACGTGATGACGTTATTTCGTTATGATGGGACTACGTTCAGGCTAGTAGCCAATAGCTTTGATGTAGGAATTTGATCTGAGAATGCTTGACACTTTGTCCGATCAGAATTCTCTACACATGATCGGAGTATGTCCTATCGTTGGAAAATTTGGTCCGACGGATATTCCGACGGAAACAGTCTGATGCATACCACACACACTCGGATTATCCGACAACACGGTCCGATATGACACATTCCGACGGATTCTCTGACCCTGTGTATGGGGGCTCAGAGTGAGGTTAAGGGTTACGTTCAGGGGTTAAGTTGTAGTTGGATAAGTTAAAGTTTAGGGGTTGGGGTTAGGTTGTAGTTGGATAAGCTAGGGTTTAGGGCTAGGGGTAAAGTTTAGGTTGAGGTGTCACAATGAGGTTATGGATTACGTTGAGGAGTTAGGTTATGTGTAGATAAGTTAGAAATAAGGGATAGGTTGAGAAAAAGTGTCATGATGAGGTTAGGGGTTACCTTGAGGAGTTGTGGTTAGATAAGTTAAGGTTTAGAGCTAGGGGTAGGAGTTAGGCTGAGATAAAGTGAGATTAAGTGTCAGAACGAGGTTGAAGGTTACGTTTAGAGGTGAGGTTATAGTGGGATAAGCTAGGGTTTGGCGTTAGGGATAAGGATTCGTTTGAGATACAGTGTCATGATGAGGTGAAGGGTTATGTTGGGGAGTTAGGTTGTAGTTAGATAAGTTAAGGTTTAGAGCTAGGGGTAGGAGTTAGGCTGATGTAAAGTGTCAGAATGAGGTTGAAGTTTATGCTGAGAGGTTAGGTTATAGTTGGATAAGCTAGGTTTTAGAGTTAGAGATAAGGGTTAGGTTGAAATAAAGTGTCAGGATGAGGTTAAGGTTTACATTAGGGAGTTAGGTTGTGGTTGGATAAGTTAAGGTTTGGAACTAGGGTAGGAGTTAGGTTGAGATAAAGGATAAGGTTGAGGTTTACCTTAAGGGGTTCAAAAGGTTAAGGTGTCAAGCCAGGGTTAGGTTGCAATAAGGTGTTAGGATGGGGTTAAGTGTTAAATTGTGGGGTTAGGTTATGATTGGATAACCTAGTATTTTGCGTTAGAGATAAAGGTTAGGTTGAGATAAAGTGTCAGAATGAGGTTAAGGATTACCTTAAGGAGTTAGGTTAGATAAGTTAAGGTTTAGAGCTAGGTGTATGAGTTAGGTTGAGATAAAGGATGAAGTTGAAGGTTATCTTGAGGGGTAAAGAGGTTAAGGTGTTGAGCCAGGGTTCAGTGTAAGCATGAAATAAAGCGTTAGGATGGTGTTTAGGGTTACATTGAGGGGGTAAATTGTGGTTGAATAAGTTAAGGTTCAGAGTTAGGAATTAGGAGTTAGGTTGTGGTCAAGAAGAAGTCACTCAATATTGGGCCGCAATATTACAAAATTTTCAATGCCAAATACGTATGGGTGATTAGTATGTACTCACATACATTTTTCTGTTGCTGAAAACTCATCCACAGAAAGAAGTGCCAATGCTTCTGTGCCAAAAGCAACCATGCCAATTTTCAGAAGCTGCAAACTACATAATGTGATGGAAAGGGGTTAGTCTAGGACAGAGACAGTATGGCGTGACTTATAGTGGCTTGAACACCAGTAATGAGTCCAGGAAATTTCAAAATATGTTGCAGCTGGGGTCTTTTCAAGTCTACAGACGGAACCTCATCAAGAAAGTTTTAGGTGACTTTTGAACCCCCCCCCCCCCCTCACAAGTCAACTTTTCTATTGAATTGTGAGGGGAAAACCTCTAGTAAGGCTCCAGTGTCAGAATGTTTTTGTTCCCTCTGTCCCTTGGTGTGTTCTCAATGTTCAATCAATGCTCTACTGTCCTCATTTCCCTACCTGTTCAGTGGGTGCCAGCGGAGGAGGAGGAGGCCTGCCGCATAGTTTGGAAGAGGTGTCAGTTGTTACAGTGAAGGGCAGTGGAGGGGGTGATAGGAGTGCAGTATGAAAGCAGAGCCTGTTTAAGTGAGTAGGGACTCTAGTTGTCCTTATTTCAAGGAAGAGGACGATGTGTCAATCACTCCACTGTGGGGAAAGTGCCTTCTCCAGTGCAGACCACACTTGTCTCACAATATGAGTACTATATAGTATAAGAAAGACAGAAGTGTAAACACAATTAATACATACGGTGTCGTAGTTTGTTTGTTTTACTAACCCATAAGCCTATCTAGAATGGAAGGGAGTGTAGAGCAATGCAATGTGAAGACTAATAACTTTCAGACTGAGATAAATCATATAAATGAGCCTCAACTAGAATATTAATCCTTTTAACGGTCAGTTTGCTGTGATTCATGGTCCAGTTTGTTAGTATGGGTGCATGGGATGTTATTTACTAAAACTGCATGGTGTAAAATCTGGTGCAGCTCTGGATAGAAACCAATCAGCTTCCAAGTTTTATTGTCAAAGCTTAATTGAACAAGCTAAAGCTCAAAGCTGATTGGCTACCATGCGCAACTGCACCAGATTCTGAGTGCACCAGTTTTAGTAAATCTCCCCCACTGTGTTTTTCTCTAGTACATCAATGTCATCATCCTTGTATGGATGTTGGAGTTTGAGTGCATGAAGTTGTCTACAATGAAAACGTATAAAACTGCCTAAAGATTTCCTGCAGTGAATAAATTTAAGTCCTCACTCCTGTAATCCTGTTGCTTATTGTTAGAACTGCACCATTGGTACCAAGTTCCAGCACTGTATGTTGTGGTGTTGAATGAATGTGGCCTTACGTAATAAAAATGGACAATTCCGATTCAAATAATCCATATCAACCAATCAGAAGCCATTATTTAGTGGTCTGATGTTAGCAATGGACAATTCTGTTGGATTGCACTCGGGGATTGGCACTATTTTTATTTGATGAGACTGTATTGGCATCTGTACAGTTTTATAACCATCAGGTCCTTGCAATACAAGACAGACTATACTCCATTCTCCAGCAGCACATTTCTCCTACCTCCACTCCGTTCCATTGCTGTAGCCTCCAAAGGCCTCTATGTCATTCAATACTTCCGGCAGTGTCCCCTGCCACGTGCTAATTCCTCTGACCCCAACGTCACTGTTGTGTCCTGTAGTGTTGAAGGGCTCAGAGGAAGAAACGGCTGGTGGGTAAAAACACTACTGTCCACACAAAACAGTGATAAAAATTGTTGATGGCATTGGCCTTCACTGCTGGAGAATTGAAAAATCTATTAACCCCCATACACACTATCAAATTTTCTGCTCATTTTTTTTCCTTCAGATTTACCAAAACCATATAATATGAGGTCAAACATTAGGAGTTTCAAAGTATATGCAATCAGGCGGGCCGTTGCTCTACATGGTTTTGGTAGATCTGAAGACAAAAATCAGCAGAAAATCTGATGATGTGTATGGGGCTTTAGACTTATTCCAAGTTGCCCCGGGCACTTTAATTAATGGGGCTACACCCATTACTGCTTGTAGTGTTTGTAGTGGAATCCTATCACATGGGTACATTCCTAATACTTGGATGTACAAGAACATAGAACTTTGGTAGGTAAAATGTAAGAACATTTTTACAAGAATATAGTCCCAATATAGATCCGGAAATGATATTTTAAGCGGTTGGGGTGCCTACAAGCTAATATCAAGGGAGGTGTCTCCAAAAATATATCTATACAGACAGTAAGAACAGTCGGCAAGGAATTTGAATCTATGGTAATGGTGGTGTAGTGGTATGGATAAACAATAGGGGTTATCCACACCTAAAATGCACAATGGCCTAGTGGTGTACGGGTCTTCCTTGTAACACTGTGCTCCTTGGTTTGAATCCCAACTGGGACACTGTCTGCATGAAGTTTGCATATTCTCCTTGTGCTTGTGTGGGCTTCCTCTGGGAACACTGGTTTCCTCCCACTGGCCAAAGCCATACTGTTAGAGGAATTGGCACCTGCCTATATTGGCCCTAGTATGCATTTAAAACAGGTGCTTTGGATTGTAAGCTCCTCAAGGGACTGAAAGAAATGTACAATATATAAAGCATACCTCCCAACTTTTTGAAATGGGAACGATGTACGAAAGGTATGTAGGCATAGGACACACCCCCCTGCCACACCCCCTTAAAGGAGAATTATACAAAAAAATGCAACAATTTAGAAAGTGGATGTAAGGTTTAGCACTGGGAAACACTATATGAAAGATATATAGTTTATTTTATATAGAACTATATAGATCAGAACAAAATGAGGGCAAATGAGGAGGAAAGATGGACAGAGGGACTTTCTTCCAAAGCAGTCCCTCAAATCAGGGGCAGTTAGGAGCTATGCATAAAGTGCTGAGTAAATTGTTGGCACTATATAAACACCTGTAATAAATAATCAGAATAATACTCCATATTGAGAACTGGGACAAAACTAATCACACTGCATCTGACATAAGAATTTTGGTACAAATATTTTACTCATTTGCCCATTATTGGGAAAAGTCTCAGCTATCGCCAGCCCTGGCCCAAAACCAATCAATTTGCGTGCATGATGCATTCCAATCTGGAGGATCCGTAAGAACATAGAGGGAGGGGCAAGTTAATGGAATCATGGGAGGAGTTATTGGAAGGGAATCAGAATAGGAGGGGAAAATATACAGTGATGTAGTTCAAACTTGTCGCTGTTCCAGGTAAAAATTCCTGGACCAAATAGACTCCACCCCTGAGCTTCCCGAAACCCAATCTGCAGAGTCAGGATGTAGCTGTGTCAACTGAACATATAATCCCCACCCACGTGGCCAGTGGAGGTTAGGACAGGTCTGAGAAAATCAGGTTTGTTGGCAGGATATTTATTCAATATTCATGCCACCCTGGAAAAATATGAATAGTACCGGCTTCACCTGCCTCTTTCACCATCCACATAACCACAATTATTAGTGTAATGAAGAAATGAGCACTCTGCTTTACACATTGAGCTGCAGAGATTCTTGTGATTCCTGCCTGTGGTTAACTCAGCACAATTGTTCTTAGTTTTGCATCTGGATTTACACGTTCATGACATGACCTTGACATGGACTAAATCCATCTTTTACCCACAAAGCTTGTAAATTACATGAACTTAAAGAAGATGTAAACCATGAAGGGCTCATTCACAGGGGCGGCAGTCTGTGTCCGTGTGAAATGTGAAACACTGTAATATTTTTTTAGAGGCGATTAAGAGTCGGTTTTCAGGAGGTGATACTGCCACTTGCTGCGCACCTGTTTTTGATCCCCAGGAGATTTTTGCTGTGACAGCCAAACTCTATGAGGAGTAAAAGGTACAATGTATTTTTCTGGAGGATCTCCAATAAAAAAAAGTCAAACAAATAAAGAAGAAATAAAAGAAAAATGGTTGGCTCAGGACTTGATCTAGGTTAGTGGTCTCCAAACTGTGGCCTATGGGCCGAATGCAGGCCTTTGCTTGCCTTTTTCCAGCCCTTGGGCTACTTTTCCTTCCATCGATACAACACACTATTCCTCCCACTAACACCAATCATGGGGTACTATTCCCCCCACTGACACCAATGATGAGGCGCTATTCCTTCCACTAACACCAATCATGTGGTACTATTCCCCCCACTGACACCAATGATGGGGCGCTATTCCTCCCACTAACACCAATCATGGAGTACTATTCCTCCCACTGACACCAACAATGTGTCACTATTCCTTCCACTAACACCAATGATGGGGGCACCTTTCCTCCCACTAACACCAAAGATGGGGCCCTCTTCTCCATACTGACACCAATATAGGGCACTCTTCCTCCCACTGACACCAGCAATGGGACACTATTCCTCCTCCTAATAACAAAGATGCATTGTTTACTCTCATTGATGCCAGAACAATTTCTACTCCAAGTGGCAAAAGATTGGTCCCCCTAAAGTCTGGAGGACAGTAAACTGGCCATTTGTTTAGAAAGGTTGGAGGTCCTTGATCTAGGTTAATGTTAGTGTCAGAGCTGTCATAAGGTTCTATATTTAATGTTAGCATCAATGCAGTGCAGTGGGGGCTGCTCCATTAGGGACGCAGGGCGCCGCCCCCCTAATCCATGCGCCTGGCCCTTATTCTACATGCAGGGTGCCCGACCTAAGGATTCAATGGGATTTTTTTTCTTTTTTGAAGCATGTGATTAGAGTCTGAGGCTCTAATTGGCTTAAAAAAAGGTGAGCTCGGGGAACAGAGTACTGCACACTGAGCCTACCCAGTTGTGTGACACTAGCAAATTAATATTCGCTAATGTCTTCCTGCTTCTCCTCCCAACCAATCAGAAAGCCGGTCTTGAGACCCAATTGGCCAGGGATTCTTAGGACTCCCAACCAATCAGGTCTCAGGAACCATTTCCTGTTTGGCCGGGAGGAGAACTAACGGCACAGCTCTTCCCTCGGCAAGGGGCAGCTTCCAGGAGTTCTACCCTGGATCTAGCACCACCTCCTAAGGTAGGGACATGGATGGCCACCTTCCCATCCTTCCCATCCGGGGGCAGGGAGGGGGGTACTACTGTGAGTGAGGGGGCCAGGGGCAGCTTCCAGGAGCCCGCACCACCTCCAATCAAGGCCCACCATCCTATCGCAGCCTTCTCGTCTGTCTCCTGCACAGGAGGGGGGATACAGGGTTTCTGCGTGTGAGGGGGCAGGTTTGTTTGCCGCTCCCCCAAAATATTGGATACCAGCTGTCACTGGTGCAGTGTGAGAATGGAAGGAAGGAAGAATGGAGGGGAAAAAAAAAGAATGAACATCCACGCCACTGTTTCTGGGCTCTACTATGGGTTCAAACAAGAAATAATGCACACAGATGGTATCCCCATGCACGTCAATTTGGTAATAAAATAACAGGAATGGTTAGTAGTTGGAAGGATACACACATTTTTACTAATACCAAAGTGCCAAAGTTGTAAAACTGGTTCAGTTACCTTCATCAATAAGGGATTACTTTTATATTTTCTTTTTGTCTATTTTTATCCTTTTTCGCTTTCCAGTTCTGCTAAACTCCTATAGCCATTTGCATCTATTCCTATCTACATACTTTAGCCTTGGCTGCGTGGCATTTTTGAGGGTGGACCTACTAATGGTGACAACAGTGGACCATGCCTGCGTAATGTGTTTTGAAACAGCCTCATATAGTCTCCATTGGAGGCCTGTGTGACAGGGTGACAACACAGAAGAGTAATTGGGAGACAAGGACAGGGCGTTGTCCCCTAGTAACAGGAAGTGCCTAAAAAGGACCTTCATAGTAGACTCCCCAGGTTTCATTTAAAACAAAAACTGCAGACTGAAATAATATTAAAAATTACATTTGAAATGACATCACCATTTTAAATTTATATGAGATTTTACAGTTTCAGTTTACATCTACTTTAAAAATGAAATGGTTGGGTGTGCACTTTTATTGGTTTATATATAATTTAATTTTAACTAATTTTCTGACCAATGACAGGAGCAGAAAAGCCAAGTGCGCCTAATGGAGGAGATGGAGGTTAGGACGTCACTTATGGACATCTGGCTGTGGTTATAGAGATATAAAGGAGGATTACAGGGAAAGATATATGGAATAATATGTAGTAATAGCCTGTAGAGAGCTGTAGGAGGCATCATTTATAGGTGATATATAGGCTATAGCATTAGTGGAAACAGGGCGTAAGATTAATTTATAGGCCTGTGCAATAAAAATTGAAGGGGAAAGGTTATATGGAGTATTACTTAGCGCTGGAGTATGATGTCATATACTGAATTTGGAAGCACAGTCGGAATTATATATATCATACCAAGTAGCATTAATAAGGGGGATTACATGGCACATTTGGGGGCATTGTGTACTGGGCAGAGTGATGGTATTATGGAGAGGAGCTGGGGTACTGGGAAGCCTTAGACATTCCTCATATTAATCTTTATACAATAATAATTTGGGGCTGTCGGAGCACATGATGTCTGTGTTTTCATTTCATTTTCATGACAGATTGTTTGTAACCGGAGAGATGTCTCTGCTCTTTGAATTAATGACGAGAGGGATCTGCAATGTGAAACGTCACAGAGGAAATGGTTGTGGGTGTGAGTCGGGCTGAGAGCGCTCCTTTCATATACAGCATAATGCCCAGATTATACTCTGTGTGTTGGCTCTCCTACAGAAATAGCAGCTTGGGATGTAACATAAGACGTCCGTCCATCACTTTCCTAGCGCTAACACTCCCTGGAATGGGTCTCAAAAAGCATCTGCACCTCCTAGGTCTCATTTCTCTTTTTCTTCTGTCATTAGTTCTGTGTCTCTTTCTGCCCCTCTGACTCCATCTGACCCTCCACTCCTTCTCTCTTACCTTTCCTCTCATCTCCTCCATTATCCTCTCCTTATCCCCATCTCTTATTCTACTCTCCCTTTTCTCTGTTATCTCCTTCTTCTCCTGTTCTCCTTTTCTCTTTCACTCTCCTCCTCTTTTTCTATCCTCTCCTTCTCTGCTTCCCTCTGCTCTTCTTTTTTCTCCTCTTCTCCCCTGTTCTTCTCTCTTCTCCTCTTCTTCTACCCTCCTCTCTTCTTCTCTCCTCTCCTCTTCTCACTTATCCTCTTCTTCTCCTTTCCTTGCCTCCTCTGTTCTTTTCTCTTCCACTCTACTCCTCACCTTTCCTCTCTTCTCATTCTCACTTTAATCCCCTTTTCTTCTATCCTCTCCTCTCTTTTCCACAGCTCCCCCTTCTCTCCTTTCCTCTGCTCTCCTCTTATCTCATTTTCTCTGCTCTTCTCTCCTCTCCTCCCCTCTTTGTCTCTCTTGCCCTCTTCTTCTGCCTCCCTCTTTTCACTCTTTGCTTCTCTTCTCTCTTATCCTCTTCTTTGCCTTTCCTCTCCTCTCCTTCTCTGATTTTTTCTTCCACTCTCCTCCTCTCCTCTCCTTCTCTCTTATCACCTTTCCTTCCCTCTTCTTCTACCCTCTCCTTCTCTTCTTTCCTCTGCTCTCCTCTTCTCTCCTTTCCATTCATATTCTCTCCTCTTCTCCCCTTTTTTCTCCTCTTCTCTTCTTCTCCCTTCTCCTTTTCTCTCCTTTCCTGTGCTCTGCTCTTCTCCACTTTCCTTTTCTCCCCTCTCCTGTTTTTGCTTTGTTTTTTTCTTCTCTTCATAAGCTGCTCTCAATTTCTCACTCTTTCTACCCCTCTTTTCCTCTCTCTCTCTTTCTTTCTCCCCCTTTCTTCCTCTCTCTCTCTCTCTCTCTCTCTCTCGCTCTCTCTTTTGCTCTTCTCTCCCATTTCTTTTTTTGCTCCAGCTCCCCTCATTCTCTCTCTTTTTCCATCTCGCTGTCACTTTATCTTTCTGTTGCTCCCTTCCCCTTCTCTTCCATCTCTTGTTTCATCCCTATCCCTGTCTTTCTCTTTCTGGTGCTCTTTTCCCTCTGTGCACTTTCTTCCCCTTCTTTTTCCCACTCATCCCTTATTTTCTCTCTCTGACTGCCTTACATTCTGTCAATCATCCTTACTTTCTCTCTATTTACCTTTCTCACTTCCTTTCTCTCTCTTTCTATTTTCCCATTCTATTCAGTTCTCTTTCTCTTCCCCTTTCCCTCTCTCTATCTCTTCTCTTAGTTTATTTCTTTTTTTTATCTACCTCTCTCTGTCCCCCTTCTTTCTCTCATGGTTCCATATATCCCCTTTTTGTTTCACTCCCCTTCTTTCCTTTTTTACCAAGTGGTCTCCTCTACTCAGGGCTGGGTCGGAGGGTAGGCAGGAAGAGGTAGCAAAAAGGGCAGAACCTGCAACCTCCGCTGCTGCTCAGTTCATGGTAGTGGGGGTGGGTTGTAGAGAACTTTGACCTTTTTGTCTTGGGTGCTAAAGGACCTTGTGCCGGCATAGCTTCTGCTTGACTGTTGCTTGTTCTCATTCTTTCTATGCCATCTATTCTTTCTCTATTTCACTTCTTCAATATTCTTCCATGGCTTCACTTATGTTTCAATAATTTTACAAGCATGAAGGGACCATAAAAACCTTAAAAGAGAATAAAAAATAACACAAATACATACCGTACTCACCTAGATGGCTGCAGCATCAGCTATCAAAGACCACTGATTGCTCAGTTCTCATGGTGGTGACTGTCAGTCATTGCTGTATGCTCTGCCCCTCCAATGCTCACTGGACTGCTAGGCTGTAGAGGGGGCGACAGTGGCTGGCTTAGGCTCTCAGTGGTGCGCTGAGTGGCTGAGCCAGATGCCGGTCAGACATCTAGGCAGATCCCAACATTATTGTGACTTTAGCTTGCTGTCTGCTGAAACCGGGTTGCAGAAGTGGAGAACGAAGTGACCCACAGGAGAAGAATGGCCAAAAGAGCACACAACTTCATATTGGTTTTTCAACTTTATGGGCATCCTCATTGTCAATGAAGGAGTTGCTTAAGGTGGACCTTGACTTTTGCCATGAAAGTCAAGATTTTCACATCAGGGCACCCACTTTTTTTTTATCCTTATTGCTTATCAACACTGTTAATCTCCTCTAACCTCTTTGCAGCCTGTTATAATGCAGTCCATTGATGGGTAAATGCCATTAATCAGGGCATGGTTCCTGATTTTAACAACAGTATACAATGCCTATATTATGAGTATTGTAAAGACAACTGGTGATTTTTATCCGAACTAGTATTATGCCTCATTCACAGCGGCCCCATATGAGGGCTGAGTTTTCCCGCACAGGGAGGTGTAGGTGCTCCGAGAATCCCTATGCAGGCTTTCCCATTCATGTCAATTGGGACACAGCCTCTTGGTACAGATGTGTGTGGGTTCAGGGACCCACACCAAAATAGATGTCAAATTGGGAGCAGCAGCAGTGATACAGCCGATGCTTTCCAATTTGACATATATGGGGCTGTCTGATGAGAATTCACAGAACACCTGTGTATCCCAGTGTGGGCAACGGCAGCCCTCACATGGGCTTATACCCATGTGAACAAGGCTTTACAGGGTGACAATGAAGAAGAACAATTGGGAAACAGTTGTCACCCCCTAGCAAAAAATGCCTGAAGGAAGACCTTCATGGCAGAAAACTAAGTGATATTAATAATTGAGTTTAAATGTTCCATTTAAAATGTCTCAATTGTATAGATACCCCTGGTAAAAACAATGGAATTTAGACATATTGTGAACCATATAATAAATATGTGTTATTTAGGTCCCTGTTCTGTTAAACAGATCATATTCTTGAATTGATACTAGGTGGCCAAAAGCTCATGAACAAAAACTTGTTTATTTCTGGAATAATGGGGTTCCTCCCAGTGGCCATATATGGTTACCTAACATAAGATGTTACTATGTGGTGCAGGGCTAAAAAAATGTTTTTGTTATTTATGATTATATACTGCATTTTCTGATGCGTGCCATAGATCTGTGTAACAGAGGATAGTTGAATGCCATACACCAACCATTCTTAACCAGGCTCCCATGGAGCCTTGGGGTTCCTTCAGTTTTTGCTAATGGTTCTTTGAGCTATGGCTGATTGACCTCCCATCTCATGGCACCTACTTAATTCCACTTGGTATAGCCAGCGGCAGCATGACACCAATTATCTTTTTGGCTGTCTATAAGTGTCATTCTGACCACTACTGTAAAATTTGCATTATTCCTCCTGAACACCAATGTAGGGGGAATTTTTCCTATTGACTCCCAATAAACTGGATTTAGTAAGGGTTCCCTGAGACTTGAAAATGATTTTAGGTATACCTCTGGGGTAACAATGTTGACATAGACTGCCATATACTTTAGAAGAAAGCATTATTCTGTTCCTCGCACCTTTTTGGCTAGTGTTTACGTCAATCACTAGACTACCACCCTCGCTGTTTAGCTTTCTGTTTTTGTCTTGCATGTTATCATTATGAAAAACATTGCTATAAGAAAACGAGACCCGTTTTTGACAGCTTTGAGATAGTGTGTCAAGATTTTATTTTGGAAAGATGGCTCAGAAAATCACATGGCTTTACCTGTGCTGTTAGTGCAAAGCAATCTTCTCTGGGTTGTCCATGTTCCTCTATGTGGGCAATTTAGAGAGATCCTTGCCTGACCTAGTGATTCATAGACCTTCTTGACTGTGGTCTATTGATAGTCTAGACAGATGACTTATGGGCTGTACCAATATTTATGAGGATTCAGGGTGTGGAATCTCTGGCTGCCGGTGCCTTGATTATGTCACTAGTTCCTAGTGAACTGCTAGATAGCTTGAACATTGGTTCAGCTCAGAATATGTCTTCAGCCTCCACTGGAATGTGCTGGTAAGTACATCCACTAACTCACCTAAAGCTATATTAAATTGCTTTATGAAGAGCAATGATGAGCCGAAGCACCCAGCAACCCATGGTCAACATTCTGAAGTGTAAGGTGGCCAGACTAATGGATGATTATCCCTTAATCTTTCTCTGCAACCCTCAGACTTTATCTCCCCTTGAACTTCCCAGCCTGCTCATGTCTAAAGGTGCTTCACAATTCCAGGAGCCATCATATTTGTGATTTTTTGTGAATGTATTGGTTCCTTAGAGTACAATGAACATCCCTTCTTCTGTGGAAGGCCCATTGTACTCTATAGCCAGCTTATGGTGAAGCATTACCTAGTCACGGCAATATGTAGGTCTGTCTGATATTTTAAACACAAAAATGCAGAAGAAGGTAAAGAAGGATCACATTAAATTTGACTTGTTAGGACAGGTGTCCTTTAAATCAACTTTTGCTCATAAGTTGGCTTTACATTTTATCATTCGTTTTGTCTAAATTGTATGTTTTATTCATTTTGGGATGGCAGTTCTGAGTTTGCAGATACGTTTACCCTTACAAAATGTGTGGCTCTCAAAATAAAACCCAGTAGAAAGATCACATACATGATGGTGGGAAGACCCAAAAAGATTTATCTGGCGCTTCATTAGGAGTCATCAATCATGGCTATAGTGAGATTGGATGCAATGGGTACTGTTACCGCACATTACCTATGGAGGGGAAAGATATTTTATGTGCCTTTATGTAACAAAATACATAATGGCAGGTCATGCATTGTAAAGACCAAAAAAACAGAAAGATTGCTTCTCTCAAACTTGTATTGGCTGAATGTGCATTTTTATGTGCTGAATAGACACCTCCAGTGTTGGCCTCTATGTAGTGGAGCAATTTTGGTGAGCTGCAAAAATACATCTCATAAGGTAATTTCTGATCCCAAGATCTTTTACTAAAGTGTAAAATTTTCTGCAGGCCCCCAGAATTCGTTTTTAGGATTCCCAGATAGTCAGATTTGTAGTTTGTTTAGTATGGGTCTTAAATCAGTCTCAATTACACTTGCTGTCATATGAAGAGGGTTGACTGCTACTAGTTTACACCATGGCGGTACCATGTCATAATTACCTAGTCCAACATTTTCCTGAGCAAACATACAGTTATATTTTGCAAAGGCTACAAAATTCTTCCCATTAAAAGAATGATGGGTCAGTCAATCTTGCAGATAAACCCCGCCCCATAGACATAAAAGGGTGGTCCAACATGTAGGCAAGCCCCGACCAGATCAAGACACGCTAAAGTTTGAACATTGCAAAGAAGTCTCTTGGCCTCTAAGTTTGGGTTACAAGAAGCTTAAAGCTAGATTCCAGGAATTCAGGTCAAGCACACTATGGGGTTGATTTACTAAAGGCAAATAGATGTGCACTCTGAACGTGCAGATACTTCAAGGCTTAGTAAATGAGAAAAAGCTCTGCTGACTTTCATCATCCAATCATGTGCAAGCAAAAAGCAGTGGAGAAGAAAGGGAAGGTGGGGTAAGAATTTGGAATTGTCTCAAAAGACGGGGGCATGATTTGAAACCTGCCTGGCTGCTAATTCTCCCCAACAGCAGATGGCCATTGTTGGGAGGTACTGGTGACCAAAACCATAATATATATATATAATAAAGAAGAAAGGGCTTCATAGTAAGGTTATGTCGTGATTACACAGAAGTCCTTTCTCCTTTTGGACTGGGGCTATTGACATACATTTCCTGATCTTCATTGCCTGAAATATTCCTAACATCTCTTTTGCACTCTAGCGTAGTCAAATAATGACATGGAAATTAAAATGTAGTTTGGTCATTTACCGCTGCTTATTTTCTTCTGTAGAAAGGCACCGGATCGCCTGGAGAAAGCCGCCAACTTGCCACGATGTTTCCTGGTAGTTTGGTGGCTTACAATGCTACTTTGTTGAGTCCCAGCTGTTCCTGGCAACGAGGATCAGAAATACCTATGCATGTTTGAAGAACAGCAAAGGAAATATTCAGAAATTTACAGTGACAGGTTTCTGCAGTTTTTTTTGTACAAAAAAAACACAGGGATTTCATACAGTCTTTCCTTTCTGTCATTTTGGCTGGTTCTCTAGGCATCCAGGTTTGTCCTGTAATAGTACCTGAACTCCCGCAGCTGCAGATAAAAAAAAAAAAACACAGTTGGCGGGGTGTCAAAGCAACGGCATTTACTGGTCAGAGATGAGATTGAATGTGTCAAATAGCAGAGAAAGTCCGTGCCACATAACCACTTACTCTAAAACCATATGGATCTAATTCCGGAGATACACATTGCTACTGTTTTCCCCTACGGTTTTCCACTGCCTGGTATTTGACTGAGTCTAGCCCCCATAGGCTGATGATTCAGGAACCGCTCGTAGAACTAAGGCACTGGGTTGGGGGCTGCTAAACAATGCAAGTTTTATTAGTGAAGAATTGGGTGTGTTTGAGGTGCCTTGCTGCCCCCACTTCAGAAAAAAAAGGCCACTTTTGAAATGGAAATGCATTGAGTTTCCTCAGCTTGTCTTCCTGCGAGCGCTAAGGACACCCTCTGTCTGTGGCCGGGTGAGGACTTGTACAGAGGGCTCATTGTGTGTCTGGATGTATGTACAGTGCCCCGTTCTCTTCTGTTTATTAAACGGATTCAGTTTGGGTGAAGCTGGGGGGCCTGAAGCCCAGGGAGCGAGAGAGGTAAATATTTAGTTTGGTTTTAGAAAGTATGTGTCAGAACTAAGAAGATAGCTTTCAGAATCTATGAGTGGCCTGTCTGTGAAATAGTCACTGAGTGTGAGACCGGCTTGTCCTCTGATACAGACTATAATAGGCTTTTATTCCAATGGAAGGAACACTGATATGCAATGATCCACAGCCCCCCAATGGCTTCAGTTTACTGCAGTATGGATAAGGCAAGAAGGTTTTTGATTGGCTGCTGTTCAGAATGTCACTCTTTAAAATTTATGTAAAAGGTACTCAAATGCTCGCCATACATGCAATGGTTTGTGGTATACCGTTTTACACCGATCACCCATAACATTATTATTCCTTACTATTACCCATTGAGACATGGGCTCCACTAGACCTCTACCTGGCAACAAACCATCATTAGATGGTTCAAGTCTTGTAAGTTGCAACGTGGGGCCTTCCGTAACCCGTCAAGGCATGGACTCCACTAGACTTCTGAAGGTATGCTATGGTTCCTGGCACAAAGCCATCAGTAGCAGATCCTTTAAGTACTGTAAGTTGCAAGGTGGGACCTACCATAACCCATCGAGGAATGGACTCCACTAGACCTCTGAAGGTATGCTGTGGTATCTGGCACCAAGCCGTCAATAGCAGATCCTTTAGGTCCTGTAGGTTGTGAGGTGGGGCATCCATGAATCTGACTTATTTTTCCAGCACATCCTACAGATGCTCAATTGTATTGAGATCTGGAGAATTTGGAGTCCAAGTCAACACCACTTGTTGGGTTCCTTAAACCATTCTTGAATTCATCAGACCAGGCCACCTTCTTTCATTGCTCCATGGTCCAGTTATAAAGCTCACGTGCCCGTTGTAGGTGCATATGTCTGTGGACATGGGTCAGCATGGGCACCTTGACCAGTGTGTGGCTACACAGCTCCATACATAACAAACTATAATGTACTGTGTGTTCTGACACCTTTCTATCAGAGCCAGTGTCACCTTTTTCAGCAATTAGAGCTACAGTAGCTATTTTCTTTTCAATAATTTTTACTGAGTATTGAATATACAACGTGTATTGTGTACAATAATCCCTGAGCAGTAGCATAAGACAGTATAATAGAGTACCTAAACAGGATTCAGTAACCATGTCATAAGATGGAACAGTATCTCACATGCACATTCTTGGAAAGACTGGTGGAGTACAAGGGAGACAAGGTATTCAAAGGGGTATCTCCATTCGGGAAACAGCCCCCAATTAATGAGTATGCTTGGGAATCTAAAACCTTTGCAAAACATTAGCAAAACAACATATAGTATTCCATGACTTTAACTGGACCCCTGGATCATCAAAGATATAGATCATTGAAGAGGGGGGGGGGGGCATATTCCTGTCTTAAACAAAGTGTACTTGACATGAGAGGAAAACCACATGAATGGGTAAAATTTTACACTGAGGGTTTCCCATGGCAAATAGTAACTAGACAGATGGAGATCACCTCCCCTGCGTAGCACGGGAGAGGTCTGCTCGCCTTAGTCTTGGGGCTTGTCTCCACTAGGGCCTCGGCACCGTTGGTGCTTGACCCTTTAACATCAATGCGAAAGAAGGCCTGTGTGGGGAGATAGGAAACATAACTATAAACCCGGTAGGGTCTCCCGCGGCAGCCCCCGAGATCACTCCACCCCTATGGGCTCACACTGTGGAGTGGGATAGCTCCAGGGACACCCACTGCAGAGACACCCACCTGTTTCCTTCGACTCCCCCAGGGGGCACACTGAAATTGTGACCCCTGGGTGGGAGGCTACAGTAGCTATTTTATTGGATCAGACTACACATGTCAGCTTTTTCTTCCCACATGCATCAATGAGCCTTGGCCAGCAATGACTTGTTAACCGGTTTTCCTTCCTTGGACCACTTTTAGTAGGTCCTGACCACTGCAGGCTAGGCACATCCTGCAAAAGTTGCAGTTTAAGAGTCACTCTGACCGAGTCCTCTAGCCATTACATTTTTTCCCTTGTCAAAGTCCCTCAAATCCTTCCCCCTTGCGTATTTTTTCTGCTTCAACGCATCAACTTCAGGAACAACATGTTCACTTGCTGCCTAATATATCCCACTCACTTTCAGATACCATTGTAGCAAGATAATCAATGTTATTCACTTGACCTATCAGTGTTTATAATGTTATGGCTGAATGGTGCAGATTCCAAAGCTAGTGTATTAAGAGAATTTACAGCGTCTGTTAAAAGTCTGATGAGAGTAGATAGGCGTTTGATTATAATTTGTTTTCAATCAGATATCCCTCAAAACTGAGTGAAAAATATGCTCAAATAATCTGTGAAGATATATCATGTATCAGCCAAAATTAATCTTTCAAGCTAATATTAGATGACGAATTTTGAACTTTTGAAAAGACTAAAGTATCTTGAAATGTTGATCAGAAGGTTGAAGGAGATATTGATCAAAAGAAATTGACCACTTTATCTGATCTCTACTGTATTGATAAAATTGCAGAATAATTGACAGGTATGGTTTAGCAGCACCTTCAAGGAGTAGCAAGGTTTTAGCTAGTTTGGTGAAGACATTGAAATAGGTAAATGATTGGCCAATTCAGTTGTTATCAATTCAGGCACCAGAGGACTGTGCTCATAGCAGATTTGTACATGTATTTCAAGAAGAATTTTAGATGGAAGGACCTCAAAAAAGGAGAAACTGCAAGTTACTTTATGTGACTAAAAGGCAGCAGGATATGATTTTTTGTTAAAATCACCAATGCCATGCATTTGGTGTGAATTATCTCAAATTGATTAGGATTTAACAGGCAAAGGCAGCCAAGTGGATAACACCCTTAAAGCCCAACTAAAGTTTTAAATCTTCCATCTCAAAGCCTCCTCTCATCTCTGATATCCCCCCAACACTCCATGAATTCCTTTTATACAACATTGGTAGTGACAAAAAAAAAAATACTGAGGTTAAGCTTTACTATTATTAAAAAATAAATATAAAAATCTGCCATATCTGCGCATAACTTTAATATTTGACTTTTTATTCTTATCTGTATATCTGAAACTTTTTCAGTAGTGCTTTGCAGAACACTGAACTATTCAGGCTCTGCATACAAAAATTATGGTATAATGTCCCCACTTCACTCATACATGCTTTATGGCCAGTTCAAAGGCCAAGATATCTGCCAATATGTTTACGGAGGAAATTTGGAGCACCTGTCAGAAACATACACACTTCCAGAGGAAAAACACCCATGTCCTTCGTAAGAAGCTGTAAAAAACCCAGTGCCCCAGTGCTGAAAGGCATGAGTGCCAACCGACTTGGCCACCTTGTGCATTCATGCTTTTTGAGAGGCTAATGTTGGCAATGCATTGGGGTTGATTTACTAAAACTGGAGAGTGCAAAACCTGGTGCAGCTCCACATAGAAACCAATCAGCTTCTAGTTTTTTTGTCAACGCTTAAATGAATAGGCTGAAGTTAGAAGCTGATTGGCTACCATACACAGCTTCACCAGATGTTGCACTCTTCTGTTTTAGTGAATCCCATTATGTGGATTCTGCAAACAGTTTGACATATCTGAGGATATCTGAGGATGATCTGCTACTATATGGTGTATTTGCTAATGAATGAGCAATGAAAAATTGGCCTGTTGAAATTCCGTAAATTCAGCAAAAATAGTGTGCTACAGAGAAATGCGGATGTTATTAAACAAATAATTCTGAGTTGGGCATACTCCTTGTAGCTCCTGTAGAAAGCTCAATTCCATACAAAACAGGTTCTAGTTGTGAGTGGCACAGTTCTCATTTGGCTATCCTGGTGTGGGACTTTCCCTTTCCCTAAATTGCTTTCTCTGTATACTCTTATTGCAAAAGGGTCAAATGGCACCACATACTAGCTAAATTATTGATCAAGGGATTTTAGCAATAGCAGTTCCAAATTTTTGTCCGCAAAGGTTGCATGGCAGGTTATGGCAGGACTGGATTGGTTGAGAACTTACTCTTGGCATCACAGCTATATGGACCAATGGGGATCAAACTATTCTGAAACTCTCTTTACTTGATATTACTCAATACAGCTATAACCTATGAAGGACCTTAACCTCATAGGTTGGCTTTGATAATTTTACTTTTATTGTTCAGGTCGAGATTACTGTACACATACCAACCTTCATTCTGGAGGACCACAGTACCCCTTTTTGTCTTAGTCACTTCTCTGGCCCTTCCTGACATAGGACCCTTTCGATAGCTATGGAACTGCTGGGACTAAGGATTAGGGATGTCTTCCAGGCAGCTCCTCACATTATCCAGGACTAACCCAAAGCACAATGGATAGTTCTTAAAAAGTAAGCATCTGTATATCCACTTCCATTATCCCAAAAGTAGGAGGTTGGCTATTAATTTTAGAATCATGAGCAGAGCCATGCAAATCATTCCTTTATACCCCAGGGCCAAATGTACACCCAGAACTGCTGGTTTACAGTACAAATGCTGCCTTATATTATAGAGCCATTTATCCTAAATGGAACACAGCTGTTTCAGGCTTGTCAACAATTATCCATGCAGTGTATATAAACCATGGCTCCTATAAAGTAGGGCTTGGGAAGCAACAAGTTTAGTTGAGGGCTTTTTGGTTCCTTTCAGCCCACCTTACCGACTTACCATAGCTTGTCTGGAAACATTCTCTGCGACTAAAAAAAGGAAGGCTTTGAGTGGTATTCCATTTTCAAAGCACCCTAGTGTTCTAATATAAGACATTTTTGGATGGAGGATCAACAGATACTGCCTTAAGTTTTCTTGAGTGGGATTATGGTCCAGAACATTATGTGCATGATGAAAAATGTCTCCCTCCAGCTCAAAAGTGCTTTGCATTTTGCACTTTCTACTGTGATGTGATAGAATCCTTGTTATTTTGTATTTTTGGTATAGCCTTCCAAATGGGCTCTTTGCTGAATATTGTGCGACCTCCCTAAAGATAAGAAGTGGTGCATGTGTGGTTACTACCTCATGATCAGCTACGTCTGTTAGGGACTTTCCAACTATGGAAGTGTTCATTGACTACCACAATTATTTTCTAAGCATTATAATGGGCAGTCCGGTTGGGTGTAATCAGTTTCCTTATGGTCCGACCTTCTTTCATTGTTTGCCTTCCAACTTCTTCACGCAAGTGGACACATCTTTGGACAGGATTAGCCTCTCTAGCTCCTGAAATATTCTGCTCTACTGGAGGACACTGCTGCTTTCACTACCTATCTACAATCATTAAACCGCCCTGTTAAATGCCCTATCCTGGCTTATGCAGTCATGTGACTGCACAAGTCATTGCCTCACAGAAGGTACGCATTCTTGGTTTACTTAAAATAAAAAGAGAAAAAATCCCTGTATTGCTCTCTTTAATGTCCTGACAATGTGATCTATAGAGCTCTGCTGAATGCATTTAAAAATGCAATAAATTTGAACACGCTGCTAAAATGAATGATCTCTTGTGGGGTTAAAATTCCTGTATATTGATTTTAATAAAGACGGTTGTTTATATTATTGGAGAGCGGCAGAGCCAAAGTGCCTGTCACTGCAGGAGAGTTTATGCTATGTGGACTGTTCTTTAGCCTATTTCTCAGAATTATTCCTGTCTGTTTTTTAACTTATACTGGATTCCAGACAGAGCCTGTCCACAGGTCTCTGGGAAGCTGCTGATCCAGGCAAGTTCTCTGTTCTCTGTTCCAGACTGTTGTGACTTGTGAGCTCCCAACTGCCAAGAAACTATTAGCCCCAGCAGGACAAAGCATGCTGGGATTTGTAGTTCTGAGGCAAATGAAAGGGTGGGGGGGTTGGCCAATGTTGTACTCCAACCTGTGTGTTATGTCATATTTAGGCTTCCAAACCACTCAGCACAAATCGGAGCAGTGGGATGCTCAATGCAACATTTAGGTCATGGTCCTAGGGAACAGGAGGCTGGAGGTCATTTGCCCTAATGAGATATGTTGGACTGGGGGCCCTGAGTGGAGAGACTTCACCAGTCAGAACTTAATCAGAGCAGGACCCTGCAGTCAGTGACTCATGCTGGGCAAATAATGACTACCTGCAGTGGCGTAACTAGAACCTTCAGGGCCCCAATGCAAGAAACCATGAAGGGCCCCCCTGAACCCCAGGCAGGGCCCCTCCGAGTCCGCCAGTGGAACTCCAGGGCGTGGTCAAAAGTATGACCTTTGTGAGCCCTGTAGTTCCACCACTGGTATCAGTATTTTTTTTTTTATTATTTTTTTTTTTTATTTTTAGGTGCCCCATTGGGGGACTGTCCCTAGGCAGGATGGGGTCCCCGTCCCCAGAAGAGATAAGGTCCTTTTCTTCAGGGCAGATGAAGTTACTGCCCCCAGGTGAGAAGGGGTCCCTGTCCCCAGGGGAGGTGGGAGTCCCTGTCCCCACGTGAGAAGGGGTCCCTGTCCCCAGGGGGAGATGGAGGGGGTATGTAATGGTGTGTGGGGGAAGGGGTCCTCTCACTCACCATGACCAAGCTGTAGGCCACGCACTCATCCATGTTGGCCTGGGCTCCATCCAGTATGCTGGACGGGCGATCAGCATATCTCCCAGAAAGACCTTTCATCATCTGTGTATGACGGGGGAGGAGGGGGGCTGGCAGACAAGCCTGCAGTGTCCTCCGGCAAGCCAGCGATCATTGGGCTGCACTGCATCTGTGTGCTTAAAGTTTGTTTACCCGGGAAAAGTATGCAGTGCAGTGTGGGCTGGACTCGGGGGGGGGGGGGGCACTCTGGCTGGGGAGAACAGACATCGGACTGAGCGGCAATGCATGGAGCAGGAGAGGGGTACTCTGAGGAGCCGACCGAGGACACAGGTCATGCAGGAAATGCACAACTAAAGAGCGGCCAGTGCGATAGTCGAGCATGGAGCTCTGCTGGTCACCCTCCACCTCCAGCCACCCGTGTGCATGGTGCACTGGTACCGCTAGCTGCCTATGCTGCTGCCGACCATATGTAGAGGGGGCTGCATGGGCCCCCTGCATCACAGGGCCCTGTTGCGGTCACGACTGCTGCACCCCCTATAGTTACGCCCCTGACTACCTGTTCCCCCTTAAGACCTGCAATCATGACATCTGGCAAAGGGAAGTCTTCCAGCACCAACGTCCTTTGGGACGTCATGTGACCGATGCGGAGAGTCAAAAAAGAAGCTCACCTGTAATAAGGTGTGTAACAGTAAACCTTGTCCTGTGGAATACTCACCTTTCACTATGTCCACAAAACAATGTGGTATTTCGACACACTTTGCGTGGCATACTTTCTATAGCCCACAGAAATCTTTTATTCCCCTTGGTCAAAAGTTTTCAATAGTCCCCTGCTCACATTCTTCCTGAATAATTTATAAATAAAAAAATAACAAGGTTCCAGATCCTTTGGATGTAGTTCTCATGCTGTCATCTACTGTAACCCCTGACTGTGCCCCCCCCCCCCCCCAATCTCCTCCCATCTGTACCTTCCGAAAGCTGGCCATAGATGACTAATTTTTTTAAACTTTTGATCAGGTAGTAGACTGATAAAAAAAAAAAAAACGAAATAAATGTATTCCCCTATCCACACAAGTGAGGTGGATAGAGGAAATGCTCACCACTGTGACACTGTATTCTATAGTGGGACATCTCTGCTTTCAGAATGCACTGATCAATGGCTACAACTGATTGGCTGCAGCCACTGAATGAGAAGAATTTTCTAAAAAAAATAAAAAATAAAACACCAGCAGTGTAAAATGTACTCCTTACATTCAACGAGTTCAGTGAAAAAGGTGGTAGTCAGTTAGAAGAATTCTCCTTACATTGGTGGTCAGTGGGAAGAATGCTTCATACATTGGTGGCCAATGGAAAGAATGCTTCTTACATTAGAGGTCAGTGAGAAGAATGCTCCTTACATTGGTGGCCAGTGGAAAGAATGCTCCTTACATTGGTGGTCAATGGAAATTAAGCTCCTTACATTAATGGTTGGTGAGAAGAATAACCCTTACATTGATGGTCAGTGTGAAGAATTCTCCTTACATTGATGGTCAGTGGGAAGAATTCTCCTTACATTGATGGCCAGTGAGAAGAATGCTCCTAACATTAGTAGTCAATGGTAAAAATGCTCCATACATTATTTGTTGGTGGGAAGAGTGCTCCTTACATTGATGGTCAGTGTAAAGAATGCTCCTTACATTGGTAGCCAATTGAAAGAATGCCCCTTACATTGTTGGTTGGTGGGAGGAATGCTCCTTACATTGGTAGTCAGTGGGAAGAATGCTCCTTACATTGGTGATCGGTAGGAAGAATTCTCCTTACATTGGTGACTAGTGGGAAGAATACTCCTTACATTGGAGGTCAGTGAGAAGAATGCTCCTTACATTAATGGTTGGTGGGAAGAATTCCCCTTACATTGATGGTCAGTGGGAAGAATTCTCCTTTCATTGATGGTTAGTCAGTGGGAAGAATGCTCCTTACATTGATGGTCAGTGAGAAGAATGCTCGTAACATTGGGGGTTGATAGTAAGAATGCTCCATGCATTGTTGGTAGGTGGGAAGAATGCTCTTTACATTGGTAGTCAGTGAGAAGAATGCTCCTTACATTGGTGATCGGTGGGAAAAATGCTCCTTACATTGCTAGTCAGTAGGAAGAATTATCCTTACATTGGTGACCAGTGGGAAGAATACTCCATATATTGGTGGTCAGTGGAAAGAATGCACCTTACATTGATGATCTGCGTGATGAATGTTTACATTGATGGTCTGTGGGGAGAAATACTCTTTACATTGGGATACAGTGAGAAGAATGTTCCTTACATTGTTGGTCAATGGGAAGAATGTTCCTTACATTGTTGGTCAATGGGAAGAATGCTCCTTACATTGGTGGTCAGTGGGAAGAATGCTCCTTACATTGGCAGTCTAAGTGCAGAGAATGACCTGTAAACAGATACCTGAAAAGATCACTGATGCCAGTGTTAGTTTATCTGCGAGGCATAAAATGCACATTGCTCAAGGAATCCCTAGAAATCTCTAGAGAAGCCATAGGCTTCCACTAAACCCTAGTTGAGAAAGGCTGTTCTAGAGGAAGGTAAAACACTCTAGGTTACGGTGGCCAATTATTTCTTACGGGTGCCATAAAACCGTTCTCACCCCACAGGAAAAATGGGTCATCTTCCTAGGTTAACATACTTCAATATTATCCTTGGGCAGACATGCAAGGAAACTTCCTTCGTATAAAGATCTACAATTATCTTACATTATAATGTAACATTATAATGTCGTGTTACTGGCAACTTAAATACACACATATACCTTGTGATATTATTTGCCAGTACTCTACTGGAGTCTGTACAAAATGTATAGAAGCCCTGGTGTAATCAAAAAACCATTAACTACATTCTATATACTTCATTTTCACACGCATAATAAATCATGAACTGACTCTACGCCAACCAACACAGTATTCTCCATTTTTCCCCTTGTGATTGACTTACAGTGTAGCATTACCTGGAAGAAAAGGTTGAGGGCCAATGATTAACAGGTTTGAAAAGCTGTGTATACTTTTATATGTGTGATATGAATTATGATAACTAAACACGTATGTCTGGTTGTAATGGTAACCCTTAGCAAGCTACTCTGTGTGTTTTCAGGTCTATCTTTCCTATGCTGCCCCTTTAAGCAGCTTTGTGTTTTTCTCAAGGAAATGTGGAAAAGGTTGTAATCCAGAAGTACCCCAAAGCCATTTAATCCCATCTCAGCTCTAAGATGCTGGCAGCCGGCCCTCCCCAAAGCCTTCAAAGTGGCAAAGTGGAAAAAGACGCTGGAATTTGGTGTTAAACACACAAACGGGGCAACGTCCTCTCAGAGGAGGAACATTGTACTTTTTATGAAAATTTTAAGGAGAGTTTGGAATTTTAAACAGGAAGTCCAGATCTCATAAAATCCTTCTTTTATTTCTTTCTTTCTTTTTTCTTTTTTTTTCACTATTGTATATTATAAATTCCGGGCCTGTTTATAATTGGTTTATGGATCACAATCTGACATCCATCCACTAGAAATTGTAAGTATATGCCAGGTCAGAGGATTCAATGCACCCTCTTTGAGCATTTGGCACAAAGGTGATGTATATTTGATTTTTTCTTACGGATGTAAGTCCCCCAACACACTATGGGGTTGATTTTCTAAAGGCATAGACTGTGTACACGGCAAGTGCACTTGTTCCAGAGATAACTAAATGAGATGAAGTTTCACTTTCAAAAGAATACCCAATCGCATGCAAGGAAAATGCTTGTCATTTAATTTTTTCTTGCACATGGTTGGATGATGAAAGTCCCTCATTTACTAAGCTCTGGAACGAGTGCACTTGCAGAGAGCACTGTCTATTTGCCTTTAATAAATCAACTCCATTGACTCTGGGAAGGCTGCCTCCAGTGCACATGCGCAGTTAGTGTGTCTTGCTTTGCCAACGCTAAGTCCAGGAAAGGAACATACTGCCACCCTTTACCAGGGGCGGACTGACCATTCAGACACTCGGGCACTTCCCGAGGGCCCCGGGCCACTAGGGGGCCCCACCAGGTTGCCAGTCTCAGTAAAACCAGGGACATTATGTAAAAATCTGTGTTTTTTTTACATCTGTCTCTGAAATGTCCCTTACAGACATCCTTTTGGTCTAAAAATCCTGAGATTACAGCTGCCCCACCTCTCCAGTACCTTCTCAGCAAATAGAAACTTGTCTGTGTATACTGTGTGTACATGTATGTGTATACTGTGTGATTGTGTACTGTGTGTGTGTGTTTGTGTATACTGTGTGGCCCCATAATCTCTGATTCCCTGGGGGCCCCATAATCTCCTATTGCCCGGGGGTCCCATGAGTTGCCAGTCTGCCCCTGCCCTTTACCTTTCAGTATCGCTCGAAGAGCTCCGCCCAGCACTCATGGGGGAAAAGGACAAGCAGGGAGTTTTAGCGGTCATCTGACTGGATAGAAAAATGTAAAATAAAGTATTTTATGGGGATTTATATTGATTAAATAGCAGAAATTGAATAAACCTTTATAGAGCTACCATTTGGAACTTGGATTGGATGTTGCCTTTCCTTCTACTCTAGTTTTCTAGAGAACCCGCCTACATAATACCTCCTATATATTTTCAGGAGATTAGGAGAATTTGATTTTCCATGGTGTATTGTGCACCCACAAAACTAAACAACTGCAATAAAAAAGTGAGTACACAACAGTGAAGCACAGAAAAAAAGTGCATGGGGTTTATCATGTGGTCCACCTCCAAAGAGAAAAGACCCCACTCTGATTATCCAGGGCACAAGACTCTTGACAGGGACTGGGGTACTCGTGGTCCACCTGGCCAAAACCAGGCGGACCTTATTTTTCGGGGGACTTTCCGCAGGAAGGTCAACCCAAGTACTAGGTGGGTCTCCCCTAAAGGAAGACCCCATAGGAGGGCAGAACGTGACCATGGTGTAGTGCACACACACAAAACTAAACACCGATGCAATAAAAATGTGAGTACACAACAGTGAAGCACACAAAAAAGTGCACAGGGTGTATCACATGGTCCTCCTTCAAAGTGGAAACACCCCAGCCCTGATCCTCCAGGGCACAAACTCTTGATGGGGATTGGGGCACTCATGGTCCACCTGGCTGAAACCAGGCTGGCCTTATTCTTCAGGGCACTTGTCGAAGCAAGGTCCACCCAAGTACTAGGGAGTACAAAGGGAGACCCCATGGGAGGGGGAGAATCTGACCATAAGGCCACATGCCCTTCCCCTCTAGACTTTCAGGGCAGGTTCTAGGACCTACACCATACTAGTTGGGGAAAAGTAAGTGCTACAAGCTTTGCAAAGTGCAAAAACAACATACAGAGCCACCCAAAACTCTACCCTGAGCTACATCACCGACCTTGTCTCCAAATATCACCCAAACTGTCCTCTCCGCTCCTACCAAGACCTACTTCTCTCAAGCTCTCTTGTCTCCTCCTCCCATGTTCATCTCCAGGACTTCTCCAGAGCCTTTGCCATCCTCTGGAAATCTCTACCTTAGCCTGTCTGGCTATTTCCTACTCTGGCTGCCTTTAGGCGATCCCTGACATTCCAGGAGCCTGAGCACCGTCCGTTACTAATGCAGGGTAGCTGGGAAAAAAAACAAACACCCAGAACAATTTGTTGTCTTACTCTGCTATGGTTTGGGGTCTCTGGGAGCCACTGGGAGACATACTGTGTCCATTCCCCACCATTAACAGCTATGACATGCTGAGGAGTGATAGCAGTATTTTATTTTACTTTTTTACTTTTAGAATTCCTCCACAAATTTGGATTTGCTAGCCCAATGAAAAATTCAGCTTGTTGTTTTTGGGTTGTATATCTCATTATTGGTAGTCCTATTGTGTCATGGCATCTGGACCTCCAGTGACAGTTTTTTCTTCTTTGTACAAATATGGGCAAAGTTTTCCGTTTTGCTTTGGCTGCCTAGCTCTCCTTGGATAATGAAGTTTCTGTCTCTTCCTCCGACAATCAACAGCGCCATTGTCTTGTGTAATGCAGTCTGCCCTTTCTCTTCACAGGTCAAGTTAAGTTAAAGGTCATCTTGTAATCCTAAATCTTAAAAACACAACCGACTGTAAATCCCTTCCTTTGACCAGATCCTTTAAAAAGAACTGTGCCCAAATTTAAAGCTAAATTCCGGTTTAAAAGCCAAATACACAACTGAACTACACATGTGTCTCCTCTGCAAAAGCATCTGTATTCTGTTCAGACAGTCTTGTGCCAAACAGCTCAGCTGGGTCAAGGATCTTTATTATCTGGATTGCAGCTAAGTAGCACCGTATGGTCACCAACCTGCTCTTTGCCTGCTGACTGGACAGAGGAGGACCAACAAAACTCTTATAAGGCCCTGCTTAGGTAAATGTACTCTCTTCTCCTGTCAGCAAGCCCCAAGTGTTAGATTGACAACACTGTGCTGTACCTTCAGGCTATCTCTCTAATTCAAAATCTGTACATTGCTATACTTAGCAGGGGGAGAGGAAGCTTTGAATGAGTCACTCTTCTGATTATTCTGGCTTCTTTTTCCCCACCAAAGCAGTTAAGATTAGCCTGGTAGGCCAAAAGAGAGTCTATACTTCCACCTGCTTGCTGGAAGTTGTAAATATGACCAAATCATATGCAATATTTCAAATTTACCCAACTAAAAAAGGAAAATATTTTAAAGATAGTGTATTATTTTATAACATAATTTCTAGATGCAAAATATATACAAATGCTTTGTACAATCCCTTTTTATAACCTGGTTTTAGCTTTTAATTTGTTTTAAATTGATGAGAAGTTGTAAATGTAAACAGTTAAGACTTTTCATCTTTTTTCTTTACAATGGGAGAGCAGCTGATATTGAAACCTCGTGCCAGACACTCACAGACTTATGGGGCTGATTTACTGAAACTAGAGAGTGCAAAATCTGGGGCAGCTGTGCATGGTAGCCAATCAGCTTCTAACTTCAGCTTGTTCAATTACGCTTTGACAATAAGGCCGGGTTCACACTGGTGCAACACACGTTCCAACATTGGGAGCTCATGTCGCATGACGTGTGAAAATCAATGTTTCCCTATGGGAGCCGTCTTAACTGGTCTGACATAAGTCTGTCCGACTTTGAAAATGCTCCCTGTACTACTTTGGTCCGACTTTGATCCTACTTCAGCCCATTGACTATCATTGAAGTAGGATCAAAGTCGGATCCTTTTCCTAACCATCCGACTTTGCCATCTGACATTGTGTTATTTCCGGCCCCCTGCTGTAGCCCCTCCCATTTTCGGTTAATTTTGATTAGTCAAAGGACAAGTCGTACTATCTGAAAAGACGGATCAAAGTAGTATCCTGTTCATGAAAGTCGGATTGATGTAGGACCAATTTAGGACCAATGTAGGACCAATGTCGCAAAGCAAAGTAGGATGAAAGTACTATTGTCGTGTAGTATAGTGTGAACCCAGCCTACAAACCGGACACTGATTGGTTTCTATGCACAGCTGCACCAGTTTTTACACTCTCCAGTTTTAGTCAATTGTCCCCTATGTATCTATCACAGTCACCTGCCAAAGGGTCAACGGCCATTGGAGAAGGGATTGCAGACTGAACAAGCCCTTAAAGCAAACCAAGACAAAGTACCAGGTTCACCTTAATCCCTTTCACTCCCCAGCAACATATACACTATATGGCCAAAGGTATGATAACACTTCTAAAGAAGAAAGGAGGGCACACCGACCTTGTACATTACCAAAGATAAAATGTATTAGAAACTGTAACAGCAGTAGTCATACTCACAAAGAAACATCAAAACAAGGCTTGTCAGTACACCTTAGCAAATGGAACCGTGTCTCTAGACACCTGCAACTTGGATCGGGTGTCAAGGGGGACCAGATGGAATCGCAAACGGCTTACGCGTTTGAGGGAGAACCCTGTTACTCAGAGAAAAGCAGTCACCGATGTGGCTCAGAGGAAAGTGTCCTCCCTTGAAACGCATAAGCCGTTTGCGATGACCAGATCCTGAAGGAATCACCATTTGTACCCTCTCTAATGGTGATGGCCCGCCAAAACTTAACTTACTTCTATAATATACTTTCCCCTAAATACTATCTAATTCCAGGTATGGATGAACATATGACTCACTCCATAAGGCTTGAGCAGTCGGCACTGTCACATGTAAAGTCCATAATCCTGTGAAAGTTGTAACTTCAGCAACTTCAGCAATAGCAAGCAGGACAGTGGTGTAGTGAGTAGCACTCTTGCCTAGCGGTAAAGAGTGTCGCTGGTTTGAATCCCAACCACAACACTACCTGCCTGGAGTTTACATGTTCCCCCTGTGCCTGCGTGGGTTTCCTCCAGGTACTCTGGTTTCCTTCCACACTCCAAAGACATGCTGGTAGGTTACTTGGCCTCTGTCCAGAATTGGCCCTAGTATATGAATGTGAGTCCTTGGCTTGTGGGCTCCGTGAGGGTAGGCACCAATGTGGGTGTGCGATGTATGTGTGGAGCGCTGTGTAAATTGACTGCACTATATGGGTACCTTAAATAAATAAAAAATATGGATGAGCATCTTAATGAGACACAATGTACAGGGATAGGAACATTTGTAGACACTCACTCAGTAAGAACTGGTGTCTTTATTCAACCTTACTAACTAGGTAAACTTGTAGCTACTGAGCTAAATGGCAGTGAATTCAAAGCAAGGTGTCCATGGGGATCTGGATTGAAGAAAACTTGAGCCCCATATGGGACAAAGCACAAGTTCACAGATTCTTACATCTCTTGGTCCTCCGTTGGGGGAATCACCTAATTTCCTGGCCCCATGGTCATTATAAATAGGTCCCCATAATAAAGAGAATGCATGAAGAGGGAGAGACACCCCAAAGTGGGCCAAGTCACCCATACCTCCAAAACATGCATCACCAGATCCTGAAGGAATCGCAATCTCCACCCTCACCAAAGGCGATGGCCCACCAAAAGTCAACCAGCTTCTGTAATATCCCTTTTGGGCGGACTGACCTTTTAACAGCAGTTGCTACAAAAAAAATCTCAATCTCCTGTTCAGAGCACAAAGTGTTACTTCTTCTTCCCACTCTCCTGTGACTTGGGATCTTTCCATCTGTTTAAAGTTTTCTTAGTCTACAAAGTGATTTTCCAGAAGTGGATATTTGTGCAGCCAGTGAAAGGCTGTGAGAGACGTGTGTATATATTATATGTACTGTATGTATAATATTGCTGTAATTTAAACCGCCACCTCCTCAGCGCCTCTATTACTCCCATCCTGTGTATCTGCCTTCTAAGATCAGAGCGGTAATTAGCGCCTGTGTATTGTCAGTCTGTAGACGGTGATCGTCGGTGTCCGATGATAACCGTACAGCAGAGGACCGACCCAGACTGGGTGCCTGATAACACATGAGCATTGGGTACTGTCTGTGTGACTAGAAAACTAGGATGGAACTCTTGTATAGGTCTCCATATAGGATTATGTGTATAAGATGAAGCTTTGTGTTAGGATCAGATGGTAAGTTTTGAAACTAGTCTCATACAAGCCTCAACTGAGCAACTATTTCCCTGCCTTCCACTTACCTCTTCGCCCCTGTACACACGGTCGGAGATTCTGCCAACCATATCCGTCGGATTTTGTCCGTCGGATTTAGTCCGACGGATTGTGTCCGAAACTGTTGCATACACACGGTCGGACTAAGTTGTCGAAAAATCCGATCTTTCAGAACGTGATGACGTAATTTCGTTACAATTGGACTACATTCAGGCTAGTAGCCAATAGCTTTGATGTAGGAATTTGATCTGAGCATGCGTGGCACTTGGTCCGATCAAAATTCGCTACACATGATCGGAGTATGTCCGATCGAACCAGTTGGTCTGGAAATATTTCCAACATGTTGGAAAATTGGGTCCGACGGATATTCGGACGGAATCAGTCTGATGCATACCACACACAGTCGGATTATCCGACGACACGGTCCGATAGGACACATTCCGACGGATTCTCCGACCGTGTGTACAAGGACTTCTAGGACTCTTGTGGGTTGTGTGATCCACATCCTTGAATCTGTTTGGCAACTAGTCCAGAGGGAAAGGCAAAGCAGGGTTGATGAGTAGGCATCATTTCTGAGGGTGGCCCCCATCTTTTCGAGTGGCGTCGAACTCTGTAAATTTAACACATCCTGATAGGGTTTTGGGTCTCTATTAGGTTGTGTGAGCAAAGAAAATGTTGCATCCATTAGGAACTGACACCTGTACCAAAATAGAAAGATTTAAAAAGTATTGTTTATGTAAGTATATGTGTAGAAAAACTCCTTATAGGAAACCTGTCATGAGAAATGTATGGGCTGACACTGATAACCTACTTCTTATAATGCTAGATACAGGGCCATCTTTAAGTATTGATTGGACCCTGGGCAAAACTTTTCTTGCCCCCCCCCCCCCCCCATGCAGTTTTGCTTTCCACCTGCTCTGAGACATACAATAAATATCAGCTAGACTCAAAATCAGTTTACTGAATCAGATCAGACAGCTATTGCGATTAGTTGCCAGAGGTTACAGTGTATCATTACCGCTCACTGACTGGTTGCTAGAGGGTACAGCACACATTACAGCTCACTGATTCGTTGCTAGAGGTTATAGCACATCGTCTCCTCACTCCAGGGGTCATGCTATACATATGGATGCCCCCTTTATTTACATATCTATTCAGCTATTTACGTATGAACGCTGGTCATTTACATGTAAACACAGGGTCTGTAGGTGAGTCATCTGTACACAACAATAGGGCAGAGCTGGGCAGCATTAGTAGCAGCTCTTCACACTGAGATATCAGGACACAGCAAGAGACAAGAACATTTAAACTGGGATAGTTGGCAAGTATGAGGCAGTTGCTTTGGGCCCCACAACAATGGCAGGGCCCAGGGCAGCTGCCCCTTTTGTCCTGCCTTAAAAACGGCCCTGGCTAGATAGGGGCTGTGATTAGACATGTGCAGAGTAAAATATTTCGTTTCGGAATTTCGTTTTCGTCTGAAAACTTAATTTATTTAGTTACTCCCGAAATTCGTTTTTATTTATTTTGTTTTTCGTTCAAAAATTGCATTCGTCCGAAAATCCACATGAATTACGGTCGAATCTGTCTTTGAAGGCTTATGGTGTCTGTCGAATGTATAAAGAAGATTCGACGGAGCTAGTATATAGCATACTTTAGAACCCGATTAAACTCTATGGGACTCCAACGTTCAAAATCTAAAGTGCTAATTTTAAAGGCTAATTTGCAAGTTACTGTCCTAAAAAGTGTTTGGGGACCCGGGTCCTGCCCCAGGGGACATGTATCAATGCAAAAAAAAGTTTTAAAAACGGCCGTTTTTTCGGGAGCAGTGATTTTAATAATGATTAAAGTGAAACAATAAAAGTGTAATATTCCTTTAAATTTCGTAGGGGGGGGTTGTCTATAGTATGCCTGTGAAGGGGCGCATGTTTCCCGTGCTTAGAATTGTCCCTGCACAAAGTGTCATTTATGCAGGAAAAAAAGTCCTTTAAAATCACTCGCAGCTATAATGAATTGTCGGCTCCCGTAATACAGAGAACACTCATTGAAAGTCATTGATAAATAAATAAATAAATAAATTAAAAAAAAAGCGTGGGGGTCCCCCAAATTCAATTACCAGGCCCTTCAGGTCTGGTATGGATATTAAGGAGAGCCCTGCCTCAAATTTAAGAAAAAATTTGACGTGGGGTTCCCCCTAAATATCCATAACCAGACCCTTCAGGTCTGGTATGGATATTAAGGGGAACCCCGCGTCAAATTAAAAAAAAAATTGACGTGGGGTTCCCCCTAAAAATCCATACCAGACCCTTTATCTGAGCACGCAACCTGGCAGGCCGCAGGAAAAGAGGGGGGGACGAGAGAGCGGCCCCCCCTCCCTCCTGAACCGTACCAGGCCACATGCCCTCAACATTGGGAGGATGCTTTGGGGGTCCGTGACCCCTCAAAGCACCTTGTCCCCATGTTGATGAGGACAAGGGCCTCATCCCCACAACCCTGGCCGGTGGTTGTGGAGGTCTGCGGGCGGGGGGCTTATCAGAATCTGGAAGCCCCCTTTAACAAGGGGACCCCCAGATCCCGGCCCCCCCCTGTTTGAAATGGTAAGGGGGTACAAAAGTACCCCTACCATTTCACAAAGAAAGTGTAAATTTTTTTTAAATAAAACAAACACACTTTTTAAAAATTCCTTTATTAAAAATAAAAAAAAAGATTCCAGCGGCGGTAATCCACTCTTGCTATCCAGCGACGGACGGTCATCTCTCCAGCGATGTCTAATGTCATCCAGCGCAGCGCAGCATCCTTCTTCTGTCTCCTCCACGGAGACACTGCAGGCATTCCGGCGGATGACGTTTCTTATATACGGAGGGCGGGGCCACCCGTCACCTGACCCCGCCCCCCTCTGACGCAAGGGGAAACCCGGGGTTCCCCGTGACGTATGGGTGACCCCGCCCCCCTCTGATGTAACGGAAACCTGCCTGTGTTACATCAGAGGGGTGCGGGTCACCCCTACGTCACAGGGAACCCCGGGTTTCCCCTTGCGTCAGAGGAGGGCGGGGTCAGGTGACGGGTGGCCCCGCCCTCCGTATATAAGAAACGTCATCCGCCGGAATCCTTGCAGTGTCTCCTCCACGGAGACAGAAGGACGGAGGATTCGCTGCGCTGGATGACATGAGACATCGCTGGAGAGATGACCGTCTGTCGCTGGATAGCAAGAGTGGATTACCGCCGCTGGAATCTTTTTTTTATTTTTTTATTTTTAATAAAGGAATTTTTAAAAAGTGTGTTTGTTTTATTTAAACATTTTTTACACTTTCTTTGTGAAATGGTAGGTTACCATTTCAAACAGGGGGGGGGCCGGGATCTGGGGGTCCCCTTGTTAAAGGGGGCTTCCAGATTCTGATAAGCCCCCCGCCCGCAGACCTCCACAACCACCGGCCAGGGTTGTGGGGATGAGGCCCTTGTCCTCATCAACATGGGGACAAGGTGCTTTGAGGGGTCACGGACCCCCAAAGCATCCTCCCAATGTTGAGGGCATGTGGCCTGGTACGGTTCAGGAGGGAGGGGGGGCCGCTCTCTCGTCCCCCCCTCTTTTCCTGCGGCCTGCCAGGTTGCGTGCTCAGATAAAGGGTCTGGTATGGATTTTTAGGGGGAACCCCACGTCAAATTTTTTTTAAATTTGACACGGGGTTCCCCTTAATATCCATACCAGACCTGAAGGGTCTGGTTATGGATATTTAGGGGGAACCCCACGTCAAATTTTTTCTTAAATTTGAGGCAGGGTTCCCCTTAATATCCATACCAGACCTGAAGGGCCTGGTAATTGAATTTGGGGGACCTCCACGCTTTTTTATTTATTTATTTATTTATTTTTTTATCAATGACTTTCAATGAGTGTTCTCTGTATTACGGGAGCCGACAATTCATAATAGCTGCGAGTGATTTTAAAGGACTTTTTTTCCTGCATAAATGACACTTTGTGCAGGGACAATTCTAAGCACGGGAAACATGCGCCCCTTCACAGGCATACTATAGACAACCCCCCCCTACGAAATTTAAAGGAATATTACACTTTTATTGTTTCACTTTAATCATTATTAAAATCACTGCTCCCGAAAAAACGTCCGTTTTTAAAACTTTTTTTTGCATTGATACATGTCCCCTGGGGCAGGACCCGGGTCCCCAAACACTTTTTAGGACAGTAACTTGCAGAATCTTTTCTCTCTGTCAAATCTTTTTTCTCTGTCGAATATTTTCTCTATATAATCTTGGACTAATAGAGGTAAGGTTAAGCACATTCGACCACAGGTTCTATAGACACAGATTGTTGTCAGAGTCACGTCGAATCTCCTATTCTATATCGAACTGTTGTAACAATGAAAACGAAAATAAAGCATTTATTTATGTCGGATCTTTCGTTTTTTGGATTTTGTGCTTTCGTTATCGTTTGTCAAAACGAAAACGAAAATAGCTGAAATTCGGACGAAAATGCATTCGGACGAAAACGAATGCACATGTCTAGCTGTGATACAGAAGTTAAAATTTCGAATTTGCATGCTAGTTCTGGGACAATGTAGTAAGAGGGTTTTTTTCTTGGCAAAGGAATAATGTGTGACACATTAGCCTGGGTAGTAGTATTTCAAAATTGGGGTCTGAAAGCGGATGCTTACAACTTTCTCTTGAAATCACTTTCTCGTGATTGATATTATGTAAAGCTCAAATCTGTAATGATATTAAGGACACAGTATTTTCTACATGGAGGCTGTGTATACACCTGATTGTGGCCCGGTACCAGCCTCTTGCAGTTCCAGTACAGCAGAGCTCAGACTGGAAAAGGCAAGTGCATGGCTGAGAACCAATCAGGTTCTCAGTCATGCAGGTTCAACAAGAAGCATACTGATAGCAGGAGAGAGCAGTGTGACAGAAAGATTAACTTATCAGTCTGTTGCTTCTCCTTTTACTTTCACAAGATGGGAGAGGGGCAAGACCTGTAAGTGTAAAATCAGGTCACCTGGCGTGTCAGATATGTCTGTGCTTTGTGGCAGAGCCAAATAAACCTCAGGACGGGATGGGCAGAAATACAAATCCTTTGGTTGGCAAAACAACCGCCTTATATTTTAGCTGTGTATTTGGCCTTTTGTCTGGAGTTCAGCTTTAAAGTGGTTGTAAACCTCTGACATGAAAAATGAACAAGTCATATCCCTCTATAGTGCGTACTTGTCTCAATCCAAAGCCCCTGCTGTGATTTGTATCTCCTCTCTCATTCCTCTGCTATCTGCATCAGTCACTTCTAACAAGTTATCCCAACATCGTATATTCTCAGGAGATGGGCCACGCCCCCATCCAGCACACAGATGGAGATTGACAGCCTCGGATGTGCATGTTTCCCTATGAGACTCTGTAGAGTTGGGCGTGCCCATTCCTTTCAATGGGGTCTCAGATTACACTCTGCTCTATGCTGTGCAGTGTGACATCAGAGCCCCACCTCCCGCCTTTTGGAGCTGAGAACAGCCTTTGATCTGTGTGCATTAGAAGGCTGTAGAGAAGAGAGCATGGCAGATAAACAGTTACAACTTATGTAGGAGGATTTTGTTTAAACTCTGTGTATCATCTGAGGCCGGTCACATCACTGGGTATATGGAAGGGTTTACAACCCCTTTAAAGATAAGAGGAGTTTCAGGCAGCCCTTACATGCTATAGGACTACAACCACCCCCATGTTTGATCAAAATTTAACCCTGCTAGCTTAAAGGCTCATTACCAGTATCAGAGTATTACGTGTACGATATACGCAGGATCACAGCGCCCTAAAAGCGCATAAAAACTAGTTACCATTATAGTCTATGAAACTCTTCAAATCAATTTAAAAAAAAATTGAATCCCGTTAGCTGCATCCTTTGTACGATTTGATAAAAATGCACTTTAGATTCTAGTCAATGGTAATATATGAAAAATGCACTTAAAAAGCAATACATGTCCAAATTTCCAACAAACTTGGACACAACCCATAAAACAGAGACAGGAAATTACAAAAAAAAAAAAAAAAAAAAAAAGACGTAATACACTTACAAAATGCACAAAAACGTGTTTCATTTTAATGCAACACATTAAACACGCTCTAAAAACACATTATACACACGTGTGTTTTCTAACACGATGATGTGAACAGACCCTTCATTTTTTCCCATCCGTTGTGTGCCGTACCAGCCTGGGCCTCAGGGAGGAAAGGAGCCTGCCGCGGAATATCGTGACTTTCTTTGTTATTGTGGAAGTTGGGGGGGGGGGAAGCGTAAAGCGTATTTTGCTTATGTAAAGCTGTAGGTATTCGTTTACATTGTTCCGCCTCTTACGTGGTGGGAAGGCCCACAGCTCAGACCGTGGAAACTATTTCTAAATATTCCCAAGCTTTCAGACATTTATGCATTTAATTGTGGTTTAATGATTAACTAACGTAACCGACAGAATGTGAAATCCGCTAAAGACAATAACAGACATTAACAATAGACACCATTCCTTGTTTGTTTTTTTCCTGAAATTCCCCTTTGTATTCATTATAGTACATAGTGTGCTGCTTTCCAGAATTATCCATCTACTGCCGGGGTCTCCAGACTTTTCAGCATGAGGGACACATTGTATCTTTTATGGATAGTCGAAAAAAAAATCATTGAAAAAGACTCCCCATCAGAGTTCCCCCCTTATGCCAGGGTCCAAATCAGGGTCCCCCTTACATCAGAATCATGGTCCCCCCTTACATCAGTGTCTCCATCAGAGTACCCTTTACATCAGTGTCCCAATCAGAATCCCCCCTACATCAATGTCCCTATCAGGGTCTCCATCAGAGACCTTCCTTACATCATGGTCCCCCTTTACATCAGTGTGCCCTTTAGAGTTCCTCTTACATCAGGCTCCCCATCAGAGTCCCCCCTTACATCACTGTCTCCATCAGAGTACTTCTTACATCAGTGTCACAATCAGAATCCCCCTTACATCAATGTCCCTATCAGGGTCTCCATAAGAGGCCTTCCTTACGTCATGGTTCCCCTTTACATTAGTGTGCCCTTTAGAGTTCCTCTTACATCAGGCTCACCATCAGTGTCCTCCCTTACATCAGGGTCCCCATCACTGTCTTCCTTACATTAGGGACCCCATCAGAGTCCCCACTTACATCAGTGACTACATCAGAGTCCTTCTTACATCAGGGTCCCCATTACAGTATTCCTTAAATCAGGGTCCCCATCAGAATCCCCCTTACCCCAGGGTCCCCATCATAGACACTGTTACATCAGTGTCCCCATCTGAATTCCCTTTACAGCAAGGTCCCAGTTCTGTATCGTATCCCCCCCTTACATCAATGTCCCCATGAGAGTCCCCCTTATATCAGTGTCCCCATCAGAGTTCTTCTTACATCAGTGTCCCAATCAAAGTCCCCTCTTACATTAGTGTCCATATCAGGGTCCTTGTCAGAGTCCTTCTTTACATCAAGTTCCCCTCTTTCATCAGTGTCCCCTTTAGAGTCCCTCTTACAGGGTCCCATCAGAGTCCTTCTTACATCAGGGTCCCCACTACAATATTCCTTAAATCAGGGTCCCCATCAGAGTCACTTTTTACATCATTGTCCCCATAAAAGTCCTTCTTACATCAGAGTCCCCCTTACATTGTAGTCCCCCATTACATTGGGAGAAGATAAAGCGGAGACCATAGACAACCTATGCTCACCTTAATCCTCAAACTATGCACAAGATACACCACTGACCCTAACTGCGGGCTGGATAAAATCTTGTAGTGGGCCGGATGTGGCCCACGGGCCTTTACTTTGGGGATCAGCTGGTCTACTGGTCTCATTGCAATGTTGTTACTGTGCTGATTGAATATGACTTTGGTGGAAGATCATGCGAACATTTCTCCAAACATTATGTGATTAGGAATTTACCAATTAAAAAGAAAACAATAATATTACACAGGATTCATATAGCAGCAAGAGTTTGCTTAGCTCTTCAGAATATGAAGGGAGACAATACAGTTACAATAATGTTCAATACAAGAGGGTTAAACTGGCCATAAGCCAGTAGACTTTGGGTTGAAATATTTAAATTTTTTGGAACGTTTGTCCGATTTTACAATGGTTACTGGGGTCAGGTTTGTTATCAAATGTAGTGATGAGAAAATTCCAAAGACCCAGATAGAAAAGGTTTCTTGCATGAACAAAATTGTGAATGAGGTTTTCTTTCAAGAAGAATTGTACATATCATAATGTGCATGGTTTAGACGTGAAAGAAACCTGTTTAATACACCTGGGATTCCATTCAATTGGCAGGTCTGGATGAAATTTTAAGGGCTTTTGAACAAAACTAGTTGACTCAGTGATGGTAAAATGGAATAATCTAGTCTAGTGAATGACCGTTTCAGAATTTCCATGTAAACATTCGAATGATATTTTACTAGTTGTCAAGTAGAGGCGGGATTTGCTTCACTGAATAAAATTATTTTCAGGGATGATCAAAAGGTTAACAGAATAGGAGATAGCTGGACAAATTAGGGTAGGGAGCTAGAGAAGAAGGGAGAGGCTCTGGAGAAGTCCTGGTGGCATCGGAAGAGGTGACAAGGGGGAAAGAGAGCAGGAGGTCTTGGGAGGAACGAAGAGAACAATTTGGTTGGTAGTTTGAGATGAGGTTGGTGATGTAGAAACCAGTGAGGAAGAGAGATAATAATGAATTATGAGATAAGAAAGAGGGATCCCTTCCAGCAAAAGTATGTAACCAAAAGACACACCCCTGCCATGACCCCTGTTAGGTGGACCACGAAGAATGAATACCCATAAAGGATCACCCTGACCTGTCTGCAGCTATGTGGCCCCATACACAACAAACTGCGATGCACTGTGTATTCCAGGGGCGGACTGACAACTTATGGGCCCCCGGACAATAGGAGATTATGGGGCCCCCAGGCAATCAGAGATTATGGGGCCACACAGTATACACACACACAGTATACAATCACACAATATACACAGACATGTTTCTATTGGCTGAGAAGGTACTGGAAAGGTGGGGCAGACCAAAAGGATGTCGGTAAGGGACATTTCAGAGACAGATGTAAAAAAAACACAGATTTTTACACACTGTCCCTGGTTTTACTGAGGCTGGCAACTCTGATTGGGCCCCCTAGTGGCCCGGGGTCCTTGGGCAGTGCCCGAGTTGCCGAATGGTCAGTCCGCCCCTGGTGTATTCTAACACATTTCTATCAGAACAGCATTAACTTTTTTGAGCAATTTGAGCTCAAGTTGCTCTTCTATTGGATCGGACGACCAAGGCCAGCCTTTGTTCCCCACATACATTAATGAGCCTTGGCCACCCATGACCCTGTTACCATTGTGTCGGTTTTTCCTTCCTTTGACTACTTTTGGCAGATCCTAACCACTGCAGACTGGGAACATCCCACAAGAGCTGCAGGTTTCGAGTTGCTCTGAACCAGTCGTCTAGCTGTAACTTGGTATTTGACAAAACCTCTCAAATCCTTACGCTTGCTCATTTTTATTGCTTTCAACACATCAACATGTTCACTGCTTAATATATCCCACCCACTTTCAACACTTTCAAGTGCTGTCAGGAGATATGTTTTATTCACTTTACCTGTCAGCGGTCCTAATATTAAAGCTGATTGGTGTACATTGTGGATATAAATGGTGCTAAATGAAGTTCTTCTATTAAAGCAGATCTCCCCCACCCCCCTTTTTTTAACCCCTGCTTACCTGGTTATGGGTCCTGCACCTTCCCAGGGGATCCAGCGTCCTTCTGCTGACACCTGCTTCTTTTCTGCTCCCTGCTCAGTCTCACACCACCATCTTGTTCTCTGAGGCCATTGAAAGCCGGTGGCTTCCTTATGATGCACCGGCTATCTCTGCCCCTTCTCCTCTTAATGAAGGATGGGAGAGTTTTCATAAAAAAAGAAAAAAAGACCAATTTGAATAGCAGAGGGGAGGAGGGGTTGCAGGAAAGCAACATCGTGTTGAGGGTGAAGATCCGCTTTAAGTCTTTATGTCCACCCCCCCCCCAGTTCAGTTATAGATGGAGTCCGCTGATAGAGTCCCCCGATGGCTTCTGTCTCTAAGCCTCCGGCAGCTGCATCTCTCTGTCATAGCTGTGGATATATCCACTCTTGGCCCTTGTACACACGGTCGGAGATTCCGACGGAATGTGTCCTATCGGACCGTTTTGTCGGATAATCCGACTGTGTGTGGTATGCATCGGACTGTTTCCGTCGGAATATCCGTTGGACCCAATTTTCCAACTTGTTGGAAATATTTTCCGACAAACTGGTCCGATCGGACATACTCCGATCATGTGTAGAGAATTCCGATCGGACAAAGTGCCACGCATGCTCAGATCCAATTCCTACACCAAAGCTATTGGCTACTAGCATGAACGTAGTCCCGTCGTAATGAAATAACGTCATCACGTTCTGAACAATCGGATTTTCCGACAACTTTGTCCGACCATGTGTATACAACAGTTTCGGACACAATCCGTCGGACAAAATCCGTCGGACAAAATCCAATTGATTTGGTTGGCAGAATGTCCGACCGCGTGTAAGGGCTTACTGCTGCAATCTTCTATTGACAGTATAAAACAAATTACAGAAAAAGTCTGAACTGCTCAGACCTGAGAACCCAACCAGATATCTCATCAACATTAGTCGAGAGATAGACCGCCAGATGGTTGAAGTACACATCTAATGCCATTTTTGGGAGGGGGTGGGGGGTGTAGTGTGGAAATGGTAGAACCTTTTTTTGGGTTATCATTACTGCCTCACTGGGGAGATTCATCCTCTCTCTTTATCCTGGAGGGCGGCCATTGTCTTTTAGGTAGAACGTGATGGGGAATCCAAATTGATACAATTGTCACTGGAACAGAAGTGGAGGGGAAATCTTCCAATGGGGGCACCCATTTTGGTGATGACTGTCCAACAGAGGAATTCCCCTTTACTTTAGAGGGACCCAAAAAATGGCCAAAAGTGTAATGCCGGGTACACACAATTGGATTTCTCGTCGGAAAAAGATATGATGGCTTTTCCGACAGGATTCCGCTCAGGTTTGCCTTGCATACACATGGTCATGCAAAAGTTTGCTGAAATTTCGACCATCAAGAACGCGGTGACATACAACACTACGACGAGCCGAGAAAATTAAGTTCAACGCTTCCGAGCTTGCGTTGAATTGTTTCTGAGCATGTGTAGGAATTTTGCACGTCGGAATTGCGACAGACGATCGCATTTATGCATATTTTGCTGGCTGGAATTCCGCCAGCAAAAGACCAATGGAGCATACACACGGTCACATTTTTCCGACGAAAAACTCTCATCGGTCTTTTGCGGGCCGAAGTTCTAAACATGTGTACACGGCATAAGAGGAGGACATAAAGCAGAATTTCTCCTTTACAGTCTTTATCCACCCCAGGAAGATTCCTCTTTTGAGATGAAGGGGGAGATTACTAAAGCTGGAGCACACAGAACCTGGTGCAGACATGCATAGTAACCAATCATCCAAGATTTATTATTAAAGCTGAAGTTAGAAGTTAAATTGGCTGCACTAGATTCCAAGGGCTCCAGTTTTAGTAAATTTCCCCCTTCATCTCACATCCTGTTGTTTTTCCAGGACAGAAAGTAAAGCGAAATCTTCCCAGTGAAGATAAAGAGCCTAAAGAGAAAGTTCTGCTTTATGTCCTCCTTCCGTCCTCTTACACTTTTGACAATTTTTTTGGGGGGGGAGGGGCAGGGGTGGGGTACCAATATTTGGTAGGTACCCACTCCTACTTCTGGTTGGATCACCTAGACGATTCCACCGGAAGTTCGCCCCCCACCTGTCGACACAATCTTTGTGGACACATCACAGGTCCCATGAGGCTGTGGGACCATTCACACAGCACAGTGTGGGAAGCCGGCTGTGAAGCCACAAGGAGTCACAGCTGGCTTCCAACACTAAACATGATGGCTCCAGGCAAACTGAAGACCTGCGAAGAATCGGGACTGAGAATGGTGCTGGATCCTCGGAAAGGTAAGGGTCCTTTTATTAACCTCCCTGGCGGTATGATTCAGTCTGGAATAAGGTGCTGAAAGCGGTACAATTATTTTGCATGGAAATCTGGCTTTTATTTTGTAGTCCTGTAATTCTTAGGAATAACGCTCTGAAATCTCTTCAAACCAGAGTCTAGCGGACATCCCGGGTATGATAAAGTTTATAATATAATAAAGAATAATAAAAATTATTCAATAATGTAATCAAATCCAAAAAAAAATGAAAAAGGGACATGTTTTGGTTGCTATGGACAATCTCCAAATTACAAGCAGTAAAAAACAGTATTTATAATATAAAAGTGCATGCAGGGCATTGCACAAACCACTAGGGACAAAGGGGGTGTGTATTTTTTACTACAGCACTGTAATCTGTAAGATTACAGTGCTGTGTGTGTTTTGTGTCTTTTTACATTTTTGAATTTGCCGCCGTTCTCCGCTCCCGTGCGTCGTAACGTCGCAGGGAACGGAGCTCGGCGGCATTCGGCACTGTGAATCGAGCGCAGGACGGCTCGATCACACAGCGGGGCGGACATCGCTGGATCCAGGGGACAAGGTAAGTAACGTTACCTGTGGCCTCCCCTGCATCGAGCGGTGCAAGCCCGAGTCTGGCTCGGGGTTACCGCTATTGTAATTAAAATTCCAACCCGAGCCAGACTCGGGATTACCGCTAAGGAGGTTAAAAGTCAGCAACTACACAGCAGCTGTGTAATTTTGTGCAAACAACCTTAAGATCCTATTTAAGAAGTACTTTAAAGCTGAACTCCAGGAAAGGCAAACATTGTCGAAATACATTAGTCATGTGTATGCTTCTTGAATCTTGGTGTGCTTTGTGTATTTCCTCCAGATCTGTGCAGTAATCCACTTTTCCTTCCTGTAATAAAGACCGCTCACTTCTGCTCTCTCTCCTTGTGCAGGGTGGCTGGTCTTGTCTCCGCCCCCTCCTGTAGTTTTCTGTAGACAGCCTGTAGTGGGTGGGGCCTACTGAGTCCCTCCCACAGCTCTGCTCTCTGCACAGGCTATGTATAGCACAGTAATTATGTAATAACTAGGTTAGCAAAGGCATGTGATGCTCATAATATATATATATATATATATATATATAAACTACAGCTGGTATACTTTAAAACGGCCTATCATATACCTCTCTGCGCCAAACTAAGACCTTCATACACCCATAATACTGTTTTATTTTTTAAAAAGTTTGACACATATCAGCAAAGTCACCCACTTCAATATATGCGTACAATAACAAAGAGTAACATCAGCGTTAAAATCGTGTACTTCACCGAATTAGCAATTCCAGAACCATTCACCAGTGTTCCCCTGTATACACTGGGTATCACTTCCTGGTCCGTGGTTAGCGGTGGAGCGCACACCTCACTTCCGGTAGCGTCGTGTAGGCCACGTCCTGACGCGTTTCGTCACTTCCGACTTCAACCGAGGGCGAAGTCGGATGTGACGAAACGCGTCAGGATGTGGCCTACACGACGCTACCGGAAGTGAGGTGTGCGCTCCACCGATTGAAGTGGGTGACTTTGCTGATATGTGTCAAACTTTTTAAAAAATAAAACAGTATTATGCTATGTATATATTCTGTTTCATTTCTATGATATACTTGGAGGACTACTTGTGACTGCAACGCTAAAGGGGGATATATATGAATATTACTATATCCATTGAAGTGATTACTCCTTAAGGCTTATCTTATCAGCTGTGTCTGGTGAGTTTAACCCCCGAGGGGGATACGCATCGCATGTGGTGAAGCACTCCCGGTTTATGGTGGAAGAAAGTTTGGCAGCACCTTTGATCACCTTACAACGTTGATTAGATCACTATAGGCACCTTATCTGCACATTTTGGAACTGTCTAGTGATTTTTTTTACCTTTTTTTTGTTTACTACAACTTCTACAAAGGACCTTTTTTTTATAGAAATAAGCGCTGTTTTTATACTGATATTCTCGTATATATTGATGAATTGTTTGTATAACTTTTTTTTATATATATATATATATATATATATATATATATATATATATATATTTGGCTATTGAAGAATATATCTAAATTAAAGTTTTAGTGCTCAGAGATATAAAGTGTCTACATTTACCAAAAATGTAATTATCAGCTTTAACCGCTTGCCAACCGTCGCACACAGATGTACATCAGCAGAATGGCACAGGCAGGCAAATGGGCGTACCTGTACATCCCTTTGAATGTGCTGCCTTTGTGCCGCGGGAGCGTGCCCGCGGGTCCGGGGAACTCAATGTTCGCTGGCAGCCCGAGATTGTGGTGTGGAGAGGCAGAACGGGGAGATGCCTTTGTAAACAGGGTATTTCACTGTTCTGCCTTGTGACATGTCAGAGATCCACTGCTCCCTGTTAAGGATGAGCTCAGGCGTGTTTGCATGGTCCACGTGCAGAGCCCGCCAGGAAGTCGGCAAGCGCTGCACTAATCACAGCCAGTGAGACATTGCCCGATCTCTGCAGCCTCACATCGGGGCAATGTCTCACTGCCTGTGACTAGCGCAGCGCTGCGCCGACTTCCTAGCAGACTCTGCCCGTTGACCATGCAAACACACCTGAGCTCACCCCTACTCCCTGTCATCGGGAGCAGTGATCGCTCTCATGTCATTGGTCGCCCCTCCCCCTACATTTAGAATCACTCCCTAGGACACACTTAACCCCTTGATCGCCCCCTAGTGTTTAACCCCTTCCCTGCCAGTGTCATTTAAACGGTAATCAGCACATTTTTATAGCACTGATCGCTGTATAAATGACAATGGTCCCAAAATAATGTCAAAAGTGTCCGATATGTCTGCCATAATGTCGCAGTCACGATAAAAATCGCAGATTACCGCCATTACTAATAAAGAAAAATAATAATAAAAATGCCATAAATCTATCCCCTATTTTGTAGACGCTATAACTTTTGCGCCAAACCGATCAATATACGCTTATTGTGATTTTCTTTACTAAAAATATGTAGAAGAATACATATCGACCTAAACTGAGAAAGAAATTTGTTTTTTATATATTTTTGGGGGAAATTTATTAAAGCAAAAAGTAAAAAATATATATATTTTTTTTAAATTGTCACTCTTTTTTTGTTTATAGCACAAAAATTAACCAAAGAAAGCTTTATTTGTGGGGAAAAAAAGGACGTAAATTTTGTTTGGGTACAACATCGTACGACCACGCAATTGTCAGCTAGTGCGACGCAGTGCCGAATCGCAAAAAGTGCTCTGGTCAGGAAGGGGGTAAAATCTTCCGGGGCTGAAGTGGTTAAGTGAACTGACCCTTTAACTGTCATATCTGTCTAATGGCTCTGTAACTGTCACAGATACATTTTATATCATTTGCGCAATTGAGAAAACAGTAAAATCCCTGAACACAGATGTCTTTTATCCTTCTTCACAGAGCGCCAATGCATTTGCTCCACGGGATGATCCCCATCCTAATGGAGAAACCAGAAAAAAATAATAAAACAAATGTACATTCCCCAGTTTTATGTGGATATATAAAGATTCTTCCACCTATGGCTGTCAGTTTACGGCCCTCCGTCTGCACTGCGCTCCCCCCTCCCCTCCCCCCCTCCCGCTGCTTCCTCTGAGATATTTTTACAATTATAGTCTAACTACTGTCTCATTGTGCCCAGCACATCCCAGAATTATATTGCTTTTCTTCCCCTTCCAAATGAGAACCAAATGGCAGCAGAGACATCCCATCCCAGGTTCACCGCCTCTCCCAAAAAGCCAGACAGACGCCTGTCCTCCGCTGCGCGCACACAATGTCCCACTGACATGCAACGCTCCTTGTAAACAGCAGCAGGTGTCGCTTTACTGCTGCTACCAACCCCGGTATAGAGCCGTATCCAATGATCAGATGTTTTATTTATTACCAGTATTTATATAACACTGCCAATTTACACAGCACTTTACTCTCCCATCGGCCCATGTCCTCAAAGAGCTGACACTCTAAGGTCCCTATGTGACATGCATCCATACACATACTAGGGCCAATTTGGACAGCTACAAGCATGTCATTGGAGTGTGGGAGGAGTAAGCCAATGCAAGCATGCAAACTCCATGCAGATAGTGTCTTGCCTTGACTTTGTACCAGGACCCCAGTGCTGCAAGGCGGAAGTGCCAACCTCTAAACCAACTGCCAGGATTGCCAGCATTCTCTTAAAGTGCTTTGTCATACCTCCCAACTGTCCCTGATTTTGAGCGACTGTCCCTGATTTGGAGCAATGTCCCTCTGTCCCTCATTCCTCCTCATTTGTCCATCATTTTGGTCTGATCTATATAGTTATAATATATATAAAGTGCATGTAAATCCTATCTGAATGACACAGAGGGGTTGATTTACTAAAGGGAAAAAGACTGTGCACTTTGTAAAGTGCTGTTGCACGCTGTAAGAACCAGAATTTAGTAAATGAGCAGGAACTGCTGACTTCCATCATCCAATCATGTGCAAGCAAAAATGCCCTTTTTTTTACATTTTTTATTATTATTTTTTATTATTATTTTTGCATGTGATTGGGTATTCTTTGCAACATGAAGCTTTACCTAATTTACTAAGGTCTGGAGCAACTGCACCTGCAAAGTGCACAGTCTATTTTCCATACCTCCCAACTGTCCCTGATTTGGAGCAATGTCCCTCTGTCCCTCTTTGCTCCTCATTTGTCCCTCATTTTGGTCTGATCTATATAGTTGTATATAAAATGCACTTTTTATCTTTCAAAATGTGTTTCCCAGCCCTAAACATTTCATCTGATTTCTAAATTTGTAAATTTTAAAAGCCAATATAAAGGAATAGTAGTGGTAAAAAAAGCACTTGTGGATTTAATTAACCTTTTTTTTGGGTTAATACTCCTTTAAGGGGGTGTGGCAGGGGGCATGTCCTATACCTACATACATTTGCTAGTAGGTGTCCCTCATTTCCATCTCAAAATGTTGGGAGGTGTGGCTTTGTGAACTGGTGATGTAATGATAACCCTCGCCATGAGAAGTGTCATCTGTCAGTGTAAATATACAATCTATACAATAACTACAGGCATACCCCAATTTTAAGTACACAATGGGGTTTATTTACTAAAGCTGGAAAGTGCAAAATCAGGCTCACTTCTGCATAGAAACCAATCAGCTTCCAGATTTTATTACCAAAGCTTAATTGAACAGACGGAAGTGAAATACTGATTGGCTCCCATGCACGGCTGCACCAGATTTTGAGTGCTCCAGTTTTAGTAAATCAACCCCCTATGTATCCTTGAGACCAGGACAAATGTAGAAGGGGAATGTCAACCACAGGAACGCACACAGCTATAAAAACCCGTCAGAGGTTCTAATCTTTCTTCACTTTTCAAAAAGAAAAGAAAAAAATGTAGATGCCTTATAAAGCTGAACTCTGTTTTAAGCAACTTATTGTCAAAATACATTCGTCAGTTATATTCTTTATTAAATCTTGGTGTGCTTTGTGTATTTCTTCCAGATCTGTGCAGTAATTCCCAAGGAATTCCCTTCATTTGCAGGGATTTCCTCTCACTCCCTGTTTGGCTATGTGACAGGAAGTGAAGGGAAATCTCCGCAATGGGACACAGATGGCGGAAAAAAAAAATCTTACAGTGGTTATACCCTTCCCTCGCTCTATTCAAAAATGAAGTTTGGCCTATAGTTCTACTTTAACCGCTTGTAGTCCAGGGCAGTTTTGACATTTTTCGCATTGTCAAAACTATTGTCAAAAATACATTCATTGGGTGTATTCTTCCTTGAATCTTGGTGTGCTTTATGTATTTCCTATAGATTTGGGCAGTAATCCAGTGTGAGACTTTTCCTTCCTGTGATAAAGACCGCTCACTGCTGCTCTCTCTCCTTGTGCAGGGAGACTAGTCTTGTCTCCGCCCCCTTCTGTAGTTTTCTGCAGGTAACCGGTAGTGGGTGGAGCCTGCTGGGCCCCTCCCACAGCCCTGCTCCCAGCACAGGTTATGTACAGCACAGTGATGATGCTACTACCACTTTTATATGATAGAACCGGTGTTGCTGAGACTTTACAACTCCTTTAAATTAAAGCTATTGAGTGGAGTTTGTTTATATGTCAACATTGTAATATTTTAGTTGCAAAAATGTATCCTTTAAACAAATTTATGATGGAGTAGTGGTTTTGCCGGCAGGAGCAGCTGGTCCATAAGGGGAACAGGGGCCGCCCTCCTAGTTTGCATGTGGGGACTCACAGGTTTCTATGAGTTTTTCTTTTTTCAAACCACATGATTAGAGCCTGAGGCTCTACTTGGCTTGAAAAAGGTTCGGCTCAGGATGCAGAACACTGTGCCCCGAACCCACCCAATTCTGACACTAGTGAATCAATATTCACTATTGTCTTTCGGCTTCTCCTCCCAGCCAATCAGGACAGGAGGCAGATTGGGTTGGTCGGGAGGAGAAGCCAAGGAAGCTGCTGTGCCGTGACCATGGAGGGGTAAGTGCGGACCTGGGGGGGGGGGTTCGTTTGCAGCCCCCCCCCCAAAAGTTTAGCACCAGCCGCCACTGGTTTCTGGTGATATTAATAACAGATGATTTCTGTCCCTGGGTCCTCTCCTCCAGGTTGGTACAACGTGGTTAACAAGCGTTTTGAAAGACAAGCAACTTTTAAAACAAAATTCTGACTCGGTTTACGAGTGTTGTCTCGCAAAATCAGCAGAATTCAAGCTAATGTGGTGTGCAGTACTGCATTTGGCCAGAGGTACGGGGGCACTGGTGACACTCAGAATGTTTCGGCGCAGATCGGAGCCGTTCGGAAAATACTCTGAATCACTCGAAAATACTCGGAAACACCGGGAAATACTCAGTTTCTGAGTGTTTCTGAGCCTTTCTGAGGGTTTCTGAGTTCAGCCGAGCTGTCCCTGAGTATTTCCAAGGCTCTCTGGTGCCCCCCCCCCACCTCTGGCCACATGCAGTATTGCATTCAATAGAAGTCAATGTGGAACTAATAATCTTCGTTTCCATTGACTTCTATGGGGAAACTCGCTTTGATATGCGAGTGCTTTGGATTACAAGCATTTTCCTGGAACGGATTATGCTTGTAATCCAAGGTTCCACTGTACTTGTACGTACAGAGAGGTGCACAGTATTATTTATCTGATCCTCCATCTGCACATTACACAGCTCTGCATTCCGTCTCCTCCGGAGCTACAAATGATTGTGCAGATTATTGTTTTCATTTTTCAGCGTTAAAGATATTTATCTGTTTTCAGAAACAAAGGAAAGTAGAACGATATCAGCCCAAATCCCCCCACCCAGGGGGCAAGTGGAAACAGATGAGCTGTAATCCGAAACGTATAATAGAAAGGGATCGAAATGATAACAGTAATAAATGACGATTATTACAACCGTCCTAGAACGGATCCCATATCATGATTCATGTCTACGGGTCAGCTACAGAGCAAATGAGACCTGAAATATTTACATAAAGTATAACTAAAGGCAAAACATTCTTTTTAGTTTTGGATAGAGTGAAGAGGGATTAGACCCCCTATCAGTTTTTACTGTTGTCTGTAGCCCCGTTGGGGAGATTCCCCCCCCCCTCTGTTTGTCCTGTTTACTATAATATATCATTGAAAGTGAAAGTAAAAGACAATTCCAGATTTTGGGTTGTCCCCAGAAAAGTAATAGAGGGGAAGTCTTCCAATGGGGACACTAGTTCCGGTGACCTGGGGATCCCCAAGGAATTCCCTTAATTTGCAGGGATTGTCTCCCACTTCCTGTTTGGTTATGGGACAGGAAGTTAAGGGAATGCTCAACAGTGGGACACTTATGGCGAAAAACAGTCTGGCTTACTCTATCCAAAATGAAAAAAAAAGTTTTGCTTATAGTTCTTCTTTAAAGAGGAACTCCGGCCGACCTGCGCCCTGAGCCCACCCAGTTGTATGACATTAGCCAATTAATTTTCGCTAATGTCTTCCTGCTTCTCCTCCTGGCCAATCAGGAAGTGGGTCCTGAGATTGGCCAGGGAGTCCTAGGACCCACTTCCTGTTAGGCCAGTAGGAGAAGCAACAGCTCAGGCTGTTACTTCGGCAAGCTGCATCGGCCTCCTAAGGTAAGGCCATTGATCAACATCGTCCATCTCTGCGGGGGGGGCACTGATCGCCGCTGGTCATCTCCCACACGGCGGAGGTCACTGATCGCTGCCATGTGTCTTCGTGCAGGGGGCACTGATCGCCGTCGTCCATCTCCAGCGGGGGGGGGGGCACAGATCGCTGCCGTTTGTCTCCAATGCATGCGGGGGGGGGGGCAGGCTTGTTTGATGCCAGCCAAAAATAAAAAATATTGAGCACCAGCCGCCACTGTTCAACCCGCTGACTGAAAAAAAAAATATTCATGTATGGGCAATTTATGGTTTGGTTGACACCTACAGGTGCAAACAAGCACGGGCATGTTTCTTTGCATTTTGCATTGCCGCTTGTCACATGTAGGGCAGCACATTCAATTCAATGGGCTGCTCTACAAACGAGAAATGCAGAGAATACATTTCGCAGATGCGTGCGGGTGCTATTAACAATCATTGGACCAGCTGTGAGTCTACTAAAGGGCATGTGGGGAAAGTGTGTGATTTTGTGCGTTAATAGATATGAATCTGACCATAAGGCAGACCATACATTATACATTGTGATTGCATAACCTCCTTCAGATCCACTATAAAATATATAGGACAAGAACCTGCCTGATTTGATACTACTAGATTCAGGGCCATCTTTAACCTTCCTAGCGGTAATCCCGAGTCTGGCTCGGGTTGGGATTTTAATTACATAAGCGGTAACCCCGAGCCAGACTCAGGATCGCATCGCTCGATGCAGGGGAGGACACAGGGAGAGTTACTTACCTTGTCCCCTGGATCCAGCGATGTCCTCCGCGCTGTGTGATCGAGCCGTCCTCCGCTCGATTCACAGTGCCGAATGCCGCCGAGCTCCGTTCCCTGCGGCGTTACGACGCACGGGAGTGGAGAACGGCGGCAAATTCAAAAAAGTAAAAACACACAAAACACACACAACACTGTAATTTTACAGATTACAGTGCTGTATTAAAAAATACACACCCCCTTTGTCCCTAGTGGTCTGTGCAGTGCCCTGCATGCACTTTTATATTATAAATACTGTTTTTTCTGCCTGGAATTTGGAGATTGTCCATAGCAACCAAAACATGTCCCTTTTTCAGTTTTTTGGGGATTTGATTACATTATTGAATGATTTTTATTATTCTTTATTATATTATAAACTTTATCATACCCGGGATGTCCGCTAGACTCTGGTTTGAAGAGATTTCAGAGCGTTATTCCTAAGAATTACAGGACTACAAAATAAAAGCCAGATTTCCATGCAAAATAATTGTACCGCTTTCAGCACCTTATTCCAGACTGAATCATACCGCCAGGGAGGTTAATATGGATTGAACCCTGGGCAAACATTTTCTTGGGACCTCCCAAATCCACTTATCAACTATTTGCGGGCAGTGCGGGCCCAAGGGACAGCTGCGTTGGGCCCCCCAACAATGACTGGGCCCGGGGCAGCTGCCCCTTTTGCCCTGCGTTAAAGACGGCCCTGACTAGATTATTAAGGCTGGTAGCTCTCCTTTACATCAGATTTCCAGTGGTTTGCTTTCAGAAATTAAATGCCATGAGTATAATTATATTTGTATGCAGAAGTCTTAATAATTGCTGAGGCTTTAGTCACACCTGCGTGTTTTTTGGCGCACATTTACAAAACAAGCTAAAAACGCATGTCTTGTTTGTAGTGCCATTCGTTGTTAATGGTATCCCAAACACGGCAAGCACAGGCTCGTTTTGCCACAAATGCAGTAAAATTTGCACAAACCTGAACTCATGCATGCAGGGCAGCCTTTTCAAATGAATGGGCTGCCCTTTCTATGGGCAAGCAAAATAAAATAAAAAATATGTGTTTGTAAATTACTAGGTATAAATGAAACCTTAAGAATGATACAGATCTGTACAAATGGATTACCAAATAATATTTTACAGTATTTATACAGTACCAACAGCATTCTACATTATAGGACGAGAGTACAGTTACAATACAATTCAATACAAGAGAATTAGAGAGCCCTGCTCATGGGAACTTAATATCTAAAAGGGAATTTAGATAATACTTCAAGAGCCAGTGGCCCTTTTGCAGTGTTACTCCGGGGCCCCATCAATGCTCCTATAGAACGCATGGTGAATTTGGTAACATTACGCTCAGTAGCACATCATGTGAGTGACAAGCAGGGCTGGTTAATGGGCCGTTCACCTGCAGCAGAGCCAGGCCTGTGTGTGTGGCCTCCCAGCTTGGAGAGGAAATGCCCCCTGACCCCAGGCAGCGGCCAGGCTCAGTCCGATAACACAGATCTGTGTATTTGTCTTCTTGTGGGGCCTGCAGAAAGTGTGAATATGAATGATTTGTGTGTCTTTCCTGCAGACCCCCCCACCCGTTCCACCTTCTGCCATATATCTCCTGGTGAGTCCTCAGCATATGATTTATCTCCTGTGTCCAAAAATACTGAAGATGGCTTAAGAATGATCTGCAGCTAAAAATACAAACCATAACCATTTTTTTTGGGTGCAGTAAGGGCACATTGTTCAGGCCAAGGGGAATAAGAGGAAATGGGCCAGGGCCATGAATATGTTTTGCACATCTGCAACATTAATATTTTCTAGGTTGTCCCAGGTAGACAAGAGAGAATATGAAAACTATGGCAAAGAGATCTTACAAGTGAAGCATTATACAAGAAATTCTATGGCTTAGTGGTTAGCACTTGTGCCTTGCAGCAGTGAGGTCCTCAATTTGAATCCTAACCAGGACACTGTCTGCATTGAGTTTGCTTGTTCTACCTGTTCTTACATAGTTACATAGTTAGTAAGGTTGAATAAAGACACCAGTCCATCCAGTTCCACCTGAGTGAGTGTCTACAATTGTCCCTATCCCTGTACATTGCACACTCACATCGGTCCCTACCCTCAAGGATCCAACAATCCAAGGTCCCCATTCATATACTAGGGCCAATTTGGGACAGAAGCCAATTAACCTACCTGCATGTCTTTGGCGTGTGGGAGGAAACCGGAGTACCCGGAGAAAACCCACACAGGCACAGGGAGAACATGCAAACTCCAGGCAGGTAGTGTCGTGGTTGGGATTCAAATCAGCGACCCTTTTTACTGCTAGGTGAGAGTGCTAACCACTACACCACTGTTCTTGCATGGGTTTTCCCCATACTCCAAACATATGCTTGTAGGTAAATTGGCCCTAATTCCCACCCTTTTCTCCTTGGTTCAAACTGTGGTCAGGATGCTATCTGCATGAAGCTGCATCTTCTCCATTAGGTGAACTTCCTTCAGGTACTCCAGTTTCCTTCTGCACTCCAAAGATATGTTGGTAGGATAACTTGCTCCTGTCTAATTTGGATCTAGTATACATATCAGATAGGGACCTTAGATCATAATTTCCTTGAGGGCAGAGACTCATATATTTGCAGCCCATCCATAGGGGCGTGGGGGGTGCCCCCCCTATCCATGCGTCAAGGCCCCCTAATCCACATGTGGGGCATCGGAAGCATGGATTACAATGTTTTTAAAAATATTTTGAAGCAATTGATTAGAGACCAGAGGCTCTAATAGGCTTCAAAATAGAGTGGGTACGGGACAGAGAGTACTGAGGACACCCTCTTGTGTGACAATATGCACAAGCAGGAGGAGACGCGATGGAAGCCACCACCCGTAGGAGCAATGCCTGCCTGTGGGGTAAGTTTGGGGCTGGATGACCGAGCGCTGGGAGGGTCTGGCTGGCCTTCTGCTGGCGGTCGACTGGGGGGGTGGCTGTTTGCCACCCCCCCCCCCAAAAAAAAAACACCAGCCAACACTGGACTCATGTGAATGTACAATATGTAAACTGCTGTAATAATAAATTAATATTACTTTGGGAAGGATAGACTGTTTAAGGCACATAAAATTGTTCAGTCACAATGAACATATTGGTCATAAGGCAGAATGATAAATGGGGGATAGGTCATTGAATACCTACCTTAAATTTGCTAATAAATGCTATAGACCAGCCTTTCTCAACCTTTTTACCCCAGAGGGACCCTTGAAAACATTTTCAGGTCTCGGAGAACCCTTACTAAAACCAATTCAGTGGGGAGAATGCCCCTTACATTGGGGGTCAGTAGGAAGAATGTTCCTTACATTGGTATCAGTGGGAAGAAAGATCCTTAGATTGGTGTTCAGATGAAAGAATGCCCCCCTTATAATTGTGGTCAGACTGACACCCTTACAGACAGCACCCTTAGGAACCATTAGGTGAGAGGTCAAGCAACCTAGGGAATCCCTAGCAACCTCTGGAGGAACTCTAAGGTTCCACCGAGCCCTGGATGAGAATGGTTGCAATAGATAGTCAATTTCTCAGTTTTTGCTTTCATAAAAATATATTTGTTCTAAGCTTTCGTTTTACCTGCAGGTAAACACTAAAAATCCCAATATGACCTTATTTGTCTGGCCAAACATTTAGAAACTTGTAGTCATGTGATCTGTGCAGAAATAAGACTGTTTGGATTCCTTGGCATATGAGGCTTCCTGGATGACAGATTTTTCCATTATCGGAGAAAATGTATATTATTACACTTCAAATTTCCCTGCAGTGCTCATTTTGCACCAATTATTGAATGATTCCAATCAAAGCAAAGTTCCAGTAAACTTACATAATATTGATATTGTATTTCTTTGCTATATTTGTGAGTTCCAGGAGCAGCATTTGTGAGTTGCAGCAAAGCTTCCAATTCTTGACTTGATAGTGCTGGATACATTTTGTTCCACTTTTGGCATAAATGACCCAGCCTGCAGTACACAATGTAATCTGGAACAAGCTATGAAACCTATGAATTATAAGCAGGCCTTAAAGTAGCCTTTCTCAACACAGAGAAACCCTTGAAATAACTTTCCGACCTCAGGAAACCTCTGCTAAAAATGACTATATCTACTGTATAACTCATGATACATTAGTGTGATGGTCAGTGGGAAGAATGTTCCTTACATTTGTGGTCATTGGGAAGAATGACCAGCTTATAGATAGCTAAAAAGATCAATGGTGTCAGTGGAAAATTAACAAAGAAGCAAAAATTGGTCATTGCTTGAGAAACCCCTAGCAAACTTTGGAGAAATACTAGAGTTCCATGGAACCCTGATTGGGAAACCCTGCCTCTAATGTGAATCTATAGCTTTATTTCTTGGCCAAAATAACATTTATAATACACATGCCCGTAAAAGCCGTTAGCCTTTGTCTATATGCTCAATATTTATTTTCCCCTTAAAATATGCTTCTCGCATTGACCATAAGATGATTAAGATCTCTCTGTCTGACCCTATCAGCTTATCACTGGTTCTTCCAAGTACTATAGTAAGACGGGCTTCTAAATATTGGCTCTACAATCTTTGTAAAGCTCTGACATCAGCAAAACACCTGTATGAGAAGTCTGTGATAGAAGCAGCCAGGCCCAGACTCATAGGCTGCATGCTAGTACTGGCACAGTGGCTTCAGTTGCAGGAAAGCTGAAATGGTTCAGGTTCACTGTCTCAGAACTAGTACACAGCAGATACGAAGAGTGCCTATGTTTATGAAAGCTTTATCATATAAGGACCTTTCCGTATTATAGATACTTGTGACACTGTTTGTATATGGGGGTTGTGTGCTATGAACAGTACTGATTTGATATGCTATTTTTTTTTTTTTGTTTAGTTAAGGATGATGTGTGCAAAATTTCATGAAATCAAAATGGGCAAGCTGTGGATCACCAGGTGCTTAAGCACCACAAAGCCCAACTGTTTTGGCCAGGCAAAATCCGGCCACAAAATGAAGGCATCTAGGCGAGGCATTCTTTAACTTTTAGCACCACATGACTTAGGTGTGTGAAGGTTGTGCAGAATTGTCTGGAAGGGAGTGGTGACGCTTGTAGATTCTCAGCTCTTGGCCAGTTTGCTTCAAACTGATTGGCAGAGATTTTTAAAGTAGTTGGATTGTCTAAGACTCTGGCCAGCAGGATATGCCAGAACTTGTATATGTACAATATTTCTAGTGCACTGATGGCCAGAGCGATTAAATGGTCCAGCATACCATAAAGCACCAGAGAAATGGTGACTTACTGTGTGTTGGGGCCTGATATATACAATAGAGTGACAAGAGAACGTTTGTCTAATAATGTCTATACAGAAAGGGACAACTAAGCTGAATTTTACTCCTGTGAAGCTGCTACCACTCTCCTGTTATTGTGTATAAATTGTTCCTCTCCCTTTCCCCATCCCTCTCTCCTTCTCCTCCTCGCTCTCTGTCTCCAGATCCCACTTGGATTGAGGTATGTGGAGGGTAATGAGTTTTTCCTCCCTGGCTTCTGGTTGGAAGTCCTACAGACTGAGAGAATCGTGTTACTGGGAGTCTGCCATTCACATCAGCTCCTTTCATTAGTCTGCCTCCTTCCCTGCTCCTTTCCTCTCTGTCTGTGTATTCTGGTCTGCTCTGTCCCTGTTCCCCAGAACTTCCACCTTCACATTCCACCAATCTTTCAACGTATTTGCCTTCTCATTCCCCTGATCTTTCAATGTGTCTACCTTCTCATTCCCCTGATCTTTCAATGTGTCTACCTTCACATTCCCCTGATCTTTCAATGTGTCTACCTTCACATTCCCCTGATCTTTCAATGTGTCTACCTTCACATTCCCCTGATCTTTCAATGTGTCTACCTTCACATTCCCCTGATCTTTCAATGTGTCTACCTTCACATTCCCCTGATCTTTACACATCTAAATTCATATTCTCTTGATCTTTCAAGGTATCTATCTTTGCATTCCCCTGATCTTTTATGTATCTACCATCACATTCTCCTGATCTTTCAACTACTTACCTTCACATTCCCGTGATCTTCTACGTATCTGAATTCATATTCTCCTGACCTTTTAAGAAATCTACCTTCACATTCCCATGATCTTTTATATATCTACCATCACATTCTCCTGATCTTTCAACTATTTAGTTTCACATTCCCGTGATCTTTTACGTATCTGAAGTTATATTCTCCTGATATTTCAACAAATCTACCTTCACATTTCCCTGATCTTTCACTATATCTACCTTCACATTCTCCTGATCTTCCAACTTATCTACCTTCACATTCTCCTGATCTTTCAATGTAATCTACCTTCACATTCTCCAGATCTTTCAACGTATCTACCTTTACATTCTCCATTTCTTTCAACTATTTGCCTTCACATTCCAGTGATCTTTTATGTATCTGAAGTCATATTCTACTGATATTTCAACATATCTACCTACACATTCCCCGGATCTTCCAATTTATCTACCGTCACATTTCCTCAATCTTCCAGCGTATATTCTTTCACCCTACTCTTCCACTATTCCCCTAGTCGTTTGCCACTTGAATACATATACTCCACTTACCTAATTTTTCTTTACCACTAGTCTTCTTACCTTTTACCTTCCCACCCCTTCTATACACCTGGCCTTCAACCTCTTTGTAACTATTCCCCTGACCTTTCACCCTAGGTTTCTCGTTAATGTCTCTAACTTTCAACTTTCCCTCTGTTCTCCTGATATTCCAAAATCTTATTCTGCCTATTCTTCAATCTTCCAACCCAACCTTCCACCTTCGTTTCCCCAGAATCCCTTTATCCTTCAATTTTTCCATCCTCTCTCCCCTCCCCCTCCCCTCAGCCTCTGTCTTCTACCCTTCTATTTCCTTGACATTCTACCTTCTCCCCCCTCAACTGGCCTTCCTCCTTTTCTTCCCTTATTCTCCATTATCATCCTCTCTCTCTTCTCCACTATTCCCTGTTCATCCTAATTCTCTCCCTTTCTATTCCCATGACCTCCCTCTTTCACCTACACCTTTTTGCATACTGTTTTTTTGTCTGTTTAGAGAAATCTCAGGCAGCAGCCATCTGATATTACACTAATGTATATGTAATTCCTATTTCTGTCTCCACACCGTCAGATCTGTCTTTGTCATCCCACCTCGCTTTCCATGCAAACACAAGCAATCTGTTGGAGCTCTGCCATTATACATCTCTCTTACACTATGCAATATCTGGTTATGTGAAGAACCTATATCTTGTATGTAGAAATCCCTGCCTAAAATATTTCAAGTTGTTTAAACACTAATGACTGTAAGTCTACATCTGAGCTGCGAGGAATAATTGAGAGATATGTAATGTAGGGTATAATTCTGCCTTTGATGCCATTTGCTACAAAAATGTTATCCTGATGAACATCCATAATTAAAAATTCTCTTTCTTAGGAGCCTTCAGCTAGCTCTCCAGCAGATTTGCTACAGTAATTTGACAGATATGAGTGCTCAGAGTTTACAATTTAGTGGACAATGGAAGCAGGGATTTAAGCCAATCGAGACCCCTAATGATCGTCATATGTAGACAATATCTGAGCAAATCTTGGCCTTGGGGCTCAATGGATCTGGTGAGGTTGCTCTCAAACACAATACAGGGTGCCCCCAAACCGGAGGACCCGAAGTTTGGAAAACACACACATGTACAATGTCTAAAGACCAAACCAATGAACCAAAAGTCCTAAAGCTTTTAATATATTCAGCAGGACATTCCAAAACATCCAATGAGGGGCCCAGAAGTACCTCTCTTATCGGCTTAGATATTTGAGTCTAAGGAGGACTCAAAATGGCAGAATCACCACAATGAATCTGTTTTTTTAAATTGTAAAGTGTCTAGGAGTAAAACAGTAGTAGCACCAGGGTCCTTGAAACGCGTTGGCACTTTTGTATTGTCCTGCTGAATGACAACCAATATTAAAAGTGTTTTTACTGGAGCTCTCTTTGGACTTGTACATATAGTTTCTGGTCCCTCGATTTAGGGGCCAATTTCACTGGATCCATTGTGCCATAGATGAATATGTAGTTTATTTTTTGCTGTCTGTGTTCACTTGGGAAGATTTCAACTAGCTTTCTGTCCCAGAGATACAACTGGACATAAGCAGATATCTCACCAAAGTGAGGAGAATCCTCCTAGTTACCACCAAAACAGGGGTCCCCATTGGAAGATATAGACTTACCTTCTGTGGCAACTGTAACATTTTTATATCCTATCACTTTCTGTCACCACAACAAATGGTGAGATGAGTGCGTGGTGCTGGAACAATGGGATTATCCTATTGTTATTATTATCCAATAATACTGCAGTCGTTTTTAAACATAGGGGTTGACTTACTAAAGGCAAATGGATTGTGCACTTTGCAAAGTGCAGTTGCTCCAGAGCTTAGTAAATTAGGTAAACTTTGCAAAGAATACCCAATCACTTGCAAGGAAAATAAACAATAAAACATTATTGCTTGCACATGATTGGATGAGGAAAGTCAGCAGAACTTCTGCCATTTACTAAGCTTTGCACAGTCTATTTGCCCTTAGTGAATCAACCCCATAGTGTCTGGAATGTGGACTGGCAGCTCCTACACACTAAAGGATTTCTGCATATTTCATGATTAGCAATGCAATTAAATAAATCTGAGATTAAAACACCACACTATGAGTTATTAGTCCAGATACAGTGTAGATTAAAGGAGAAGTAAAGGCCAAAGCTATTTTGGCTGTACTTTTCCTGTAATCTCAGGAGCACAGTTCGTTCTGTACACCTGTGACCCCTTTTCAGCCAGCAACGGGCTAAAGCCTGTTGTCGGCTGACATGACTCAGCTGGTCAAGGCTCTGGAAAGATGCTGACTTTACAGTTGGGATCCACCCAAATGCCTGGACTGGCAGCTGGCTCAGCCTCTCCGTGAGCCAATGAAAGCCTAACCCAGCCGCTCCCGCCTCCTCTACAGTCCAACACTCCAGTGAGCACTGCAGGGGCAGAGCAGAGAGCCGCTGACTGACAGTCACTGGCCCTCTGCTCACTGAAGGCTGAGAATTGAGCGATCAGCGGTCTTTGATCACTTTACACTCAGTTCTCAGTGCAGAGCCAGTGGGGGACAGATGTAGCATTAGACCGATGCTGCATCCACCTAGGTGAGTATAACTTTTTTATTTAAACCAATCCCATACTTCTCTTTTAAGTCCAATGAATGTCAAGCAGATGACTTTATAAAAGAGCGAACGTGTTGCAGTGGTCAGAACACCACATACACTATATTACCAAAAGTAAAAGTACACACACATGAACTGTAATAGCATCCCAGTCTTAGTTCGTAGGGTTCAATATTGAGTTGACCCACCCTTTGCAGCTATAACAGCTTCAACTCTTCTGGGAAGGCCGTCCACAAGGTTTAGGAGTGTGTCTATGGGAATGTTTGCCCATTCTTCCAGAAGTGCATTTGTGAAGTCAGGCACTGATGTGGATAAGAAGGCCTGGCTAACAGTCTGGGTTGAGGTCAGGATTCTGGGCATGCCAGTCAAGTTCCTCCACCCCAAACCCGCTCATCCATGTCTTTATGGACCGTGCTTTGTGCACTGGTCCAAATTATATGGTGGAGGGGGATTATGGTTTGGGGTTGTTTTTCAGGGGTTGGGCTTGGTCACTTAGTTCCAGTGAAGGGAACTCCTGAGGCGTCGTCATACCAAGACATTTTGGATAATTTCATGCTCCCAACTTTGTGGAAACAGTTTGGGGATGGCCCCTTCCTGTTCCAACATGACTGCACACCAGTGCACAAAGTAAGGTCCATAAGGACATGGATGAGCGAGTTTAGGGTGGAGGAACTTGACTGGCCTGCACCTCAACCCCGATAGAACACTTTTGGGATGAATTAGAGTGGAGACTGCGAGCCAGGCCTTGTCCAACATCAGTGCCTGACCTCACAAATGCGCTTCTGGAAGAATGGTCAAACATTCCCATAGACACACTCCTAAACCTTGTGGACAGCATTCCCAGAAGAGTTGAAGCTGTTATAGCTGCAAAGGGTGGGCCAACTCAAAATTGAACCCTACAAACTAAGACTGGGATACTGTTAAAGTTCATGTGCGTGTAAAGGCAGGTGTCCCAATACTTTTGGTAATATAGTGTAGATTACATTCATATTCCAGTCCAGTCTGTCTTTCCTATTTTAAAGCCCTGATAAAGAAGGGCGAATTTTGTTCTCCAAAATGCGGCAAGTCTTTTATAAGGCCATCTATTTGATATTACATTAGATTGTAAGCTCAACAAAAACAAAACAAAACGTGGTTCTAACCATTCCCTACATTGTCCAAAAAAAAAATAAAAAAAATAAAAAGTGTTGTCTGAAAGACGTCTTTTTTTCCACTTGGAGACCAGTGAGTAGTGCAGTCCTCCTCCCATATGGGATGATAGGGACGTGTCCTTCTTCTACAGGTTTTGGCACTATGAGTTGACCTTCTTTCCCATAGTTGGGGATACATGAACATAGAATAGTGTAGAGGATATTCTCTTGTATAAGCAGTTTTTTCCTCGGATGGGTACAGGGAAGGGTGTATTCGGGGCTCCTTGTTGATGGATATTACAGACTTCGTTGGCATTTTTACTGTGAAATATTTACAGCTGCCAGTTTCCATTCTCTCAGCTCTGCGACGTCCAGACACCTGCGAGGCTCTGCAAACCTCACCAATTCTCAGTGAGGCACCGTAGACCGAGGCGTGTGTACCGCCCTGTGTCTCTGCAACGTTCTGCAGCTGTGTGATCCTCTGCAATGCTCTGCAGCAGGCCACCGCTCCGCATGCTCTGCAATCATCTGCAGCTTCTCTCTTCTACCCTCTGCTCCTAAATGTGCCCCCTTTTTCCTGTGCTCTAAGGTGAGGTGTACCTCTTCAAATATTATGTAAGACTATGAAAGCTTATAATAAGTGTTACTTGTTGGAGGTACCCTGAAAATCTCCTAAAACTGAGCCATTTAGGCCCCTTTCACAATTGTGCGTCTTGTTCTGCGACTTGGGTCGCATGATAAGTCATTCCCTATGATCTCCAATGAGTACCATTCCTATCTGTGCAACTTCAAGTGGCACCGACTTCAAAGTAGTCCCTGTGCTACTTTGTTCTAGCTTTAATGGGAGTTGAGGTCCATAGACCTGAAGTTTACACAAGTATTCTCTGAAATCGCGGCCGTGCAATTGCAGTAAAATCGCTGCAAAATCGCGCAACTTTCAAGACGCAGCAGTGTGAAAGGGACCTTAGGAGATCCTCACATCGGCCGTAGCAGATGACGTCACTGCACATGTGCAGTCCACTCTGCATCAAGGTACACTGTGCCATGAATGCAGAGAACGCCATGCTGCGATTGTGATGTCATTATGGCCTTGCCATTGAAATACACTATATACCAAAAGTATTGGGACACCTGGCTTTACACGCTCATAAACTTTAAAGTGATTGTAAAGGTAAATAAAAAAAATAACAAACATGTCATACTTACCTCCACTGTGCAGTTCGCTTTGCTCAGTGTGGCCTCAAACCTCGTCTTCTGGGGTCCCCGGCAACTCTCACGGCTCCTCCCCACATCTGATAACCCCCTGGGAGAAGCGCTCTCCTGAGGGGGTTACCTTGCGGGCGCGCTACTGAGTCCAGCATTAGGCATCCATAGAGGCTGAATGGAGGACTCGGCCCCGCTCCCGGCGCTCGCATTATTGGATTTGATTGAGAGCAGTGGGAGCCAATGGCTGTGTGGCTATAAATCTATCCAATCAAGAGCCGAGAACCCCAGGCAGAGAGAGAGTGCGTCCCCACCGGGTCAAGTTCGAGGGTTCAGGTAAGTAAAATGGGGGGGGGGCTGAGGGGCCGGTCACTGACACGTGTTTTTTCACCTTAATGCATAGGATGCATTACGGTGCAAAAACACGAAGGTTTACAACCCCTTTAATGGCATCCCAGTCTTAGTCTGTAGGGTTTAATATTTAGTTGGCCCACTCTTTACAGCTATAGCAACTTCAACTCTTCTGGGAAGGCTGTCCACAAGGTTTAGGAGTGTGTCTATGGGAATGTTTGACCATTCTTCCAGAAGTGCATTTGTGAGGTCAGGCACTGATGTTGGATGCAAAGGTCTGGCTCGCAGTCTCCCCTCTTATCCATCCCAAAAGTGTTCTGTTGGGTTGAGGTCAGGACTCTGTGCAGGCTAGTTAAGTTCCTCCATCCAAAACTTGCTCATCCATGTCTTTATGGACCTTGCTTTGTGCACTAGTCCAAATCATCCATTTAAAGGCTAAGTCTGTCATTGTGGGTTAGTATGCGGTTTATGGCATAAATCCTCAGGGGCCCATTTTAAAAAAATCAGTAGAGTTGACTACCGCTTCAAATATGCAACTTTCATTAAATTAATATTTGGTGATCTTGCCATGAAGGTCCTTGTACAGCCACTTCCTACTTGGGTTGTCACCTGGTCCCTCCCTCTTCCAATGAATACTATAAATAGCAGGTTACTCGGGGCGTGTCTCAGTGTTTTCACCATCAGGACCCCACCCTGCGAAATGAAGTCATGTGGGAGTGCATTTAGGTCTGCTTCACACCTGGGCAGGTTGCAATTTGCATATTTCAGGTGCATTTTGCGTTTTTCTTTTTTGTTTACAAACTATTTTTATTATGGAAAAGGCATTGCGTTTTGCGTTTTTCAATACATGTTTTTGATCCATTGAAGTCTATGGAACCAAAAACCAGAAAAAGTCCCTGGCCCTTTCCATCAAATGCACAGGTGTGAACGTGACCCATAGGAAACCATGGTAAATGGACTGTAGAGGTAAGAGGTAAGTATTTCATAATGAACTAGTATGCGGTGCATACTAGCTCATTATGCCTTTTGCCTTACTGGTGTATAAAAAAAAAAACTGTCAGCGGGTATACAACCGCTTTAAAGGGGAAATAACCAAAAAAAGGGTTAATTAAACTTTTTTTTACCACTACTATTCCTTTATATTGGCTTTTCAATTGTACAAATGCAGCAATTTAGAAATTGGATGAAAGGTTTAGCACTGGGAAACACTTTTTGAAAGATGAAAAGTGAATTTTATATACATCTATATAGATCAGAGCAAAATGAGGGACAAATGAGGAGGAATGAGGGATAGGGGGACATTGCTCCAAATCAGGGACAGTTGGGAGGTATGGTAAATACACTGTGCACTTTGCAGGTGCAGTTGCTCCAGACCTTAGTAAACTAGGTAAAGTTTCATTTTGCAAAGAATACCCAATCACATGCAAGAATAATAATAAAAGAAAAAAAAAAAATGTAAAAAAAGTGCATTTTTGCTTGCACATGATTGGATGATGGAAGTCAGCAGTTCCTGCTCATTTATTAAGTTCTGGAGCGACTGCTCTTACAGCGTGCAACAGCACTGTGCGAAGTGCACCGGCTTTTTTTTTCCCTTTAGTAAATCAACCCCGCTGTGTCATTTAGATAGGATTTACTTTAAAGAGGAAGTAAACCCTGATGGGTTTACTTCCTCTTTTTTTCCCTGCAAAGGTAAAGCATAATGGACTACTATGCATCGCATAGTAGCTCATTATGTGTCACTTACCTGACACAGGAGCCAGCAAAGTCGCCGCTGATCCCTGTAGTCCGCCGCATCCATGTTGCTGGTGGCGTCTCGCAGCTCCGATGAATCACAGCGGCGAAGCCGCGATGACGTCACTCCCGCGCATGCGCACGGGAGTCGCGTCTCGCAGCTCCGCCGCTGCCACTCGGCGAAGCCGCGATGACGTCACTCCCGCGCATGCGCACGGGAGTCGACAAATTTGGCAAATCCATTCATGGATTTGCCGCATTTAGTGCGCCTGCGCGCCGCTGTCTACGGCGCATGCGCCGTAGACAGCGGTGCCCATTTTCGGGCAAATATCTCCTAAACCATATAGGTTTAGGAGATATTGCTTGGACCTACAGGTAAGCCTTAATCTAGGCTTACCTGTAGGTCCAAGTTGTTTGGAAGGGTTTACTTCCTCTTTAAAGTGATTGTAAAACAACCCATTCAGTTTAAAGTAGAAATGAAAGGTGAAACATTTGTTGCAACATTTAAAAAAAAAAACACTACAAACACCTGTCAGAAACCATGAAATCAGGTGACACAGAAGTACAGTTAAATCACACTTGTTTAATAATAAAAGTAAAAAGAATAAACATAGTCAAAACATAGCCAGAGTTCAGTAACCGGAACGGATAGTCCGCCAAGCCAGAAGTCGGGGATCAATGTAGTGGAACAGCAAGCAGGATCTGGAGCCAGAAGGGATGTCATCAAAGCAAGTCTTAAACAGGATCGCAGGAGATAGTCTCTGTGATGTTGACTAAGGTGAAGGCAGAGATCCTCTGGGCTGGACGGCTTAAGTAGGCAGGACTGAGGAGCAGGATATTATCAACAGCTGAGTAACTGTGGAGAGAAAGTAGCAGGCAATGAGCCGACAGCTGAGCGGCCAGCTCTGAGAAGGAAGGGCTGAGCCCAGCCCTGATCACATTCCCTCTGTTCTCAGCTACATAAGAGCTGGGGGGAGGAGAAGCAGCAGTACACTGATCTTCCCAGTGAATGGCTGTGCACTGGAGGCATGCCAGGACACCTCTGATCATTGGAGGAGAGTACACTGAGTTCCCAGCATAGTTAGTTTTTAATAGGAAAGCAGAGGGACTGGCAGGGACACCAGGAATTTCACATAAAGGAAGCAATACATAGAGAACAGGAGACTTTCTCATACATGTACATGGTACAGCAGCCACATATCAGGAATATGAAATGTTGGGGTAACAAACACTAAGTTTCTCTGCATGGAGATATCTGTATGCAATGCTCTGCAACAATGGGTCTCTGTACATTTGTAATACGCACGTCACTGACCGCACGTAGGACGGTAATGTCACTGGTGGGGCTGCAACCAGACAATATGAGGAGAGGTCACAGGAGGTGACAACTACACGAGGGGCTTTAAAAAACAACAGAATATAATCTGTATCTTTTCGCCTCTCCCGTTTGTTTCTACTGCTTTCTTCAAAAGAGAATTCTAATTATTTTTCTTATTTTTTTATAAGATACACATGTAAATGTGAACTGCAGACAAAACAGCTTATTCTAGCTTAAAACAGAATGGGGGGATAGAACCTCTGCAAGGTTTTCATCACTATTTGCATTTCCACTGGGAGATGTCCCATCATGTTCTGTCCCAAACACATAAGACAGTGTTCTGACCTTTGCATGTCAGGAACATGAGATAAATTGCATGCTTTCCTCGCATGCAGAGAAACGCGTTGGTTAGCGGTGGTGCTATTAATTCACGCATCTGTGAACACGCATGACACTAAAACAGAAAAGTCCAGCTATTGCTAAAGTCACATAAATGTAAAAAGAAACTTTCATTTGTTTTTAGTTTTCTATCTCCTATAAAGTAGACTTGTACACAATGGAAAATGTTATTTCGTTTCGTTTTCATTCATAGAATACATAATTTCTTTCTGTTATATTCTGTTACATTCATTTGTTTTTGGATAATTCGTGTGGTTTCATCTAATCGACGTGTGATTATATGTATGGATCTATACATTCAAGTACATGGACTTTATACAATGCCAGTTATCAAACAGCTGTCTCCTTGCTAGCTACGTTGTCAGATGGCTGCAAAGAAAGGGGTGGTGTTCTGTCTGACAACCTAGCTGGCGAGGAGATGGCTAACTTATAACGAGGGCTTATCTCAGCTCCAAGCACTTGCCTGGGACAAGCAAAGGAAAATGGAATGCAGAGGGATGGGTGGCTGACATGCCAGTTATCAAACAGTTGTCTCCTTGCTACCGATGTAGTCAGACAGCTGCAAAGGAAGGGATGGCGCCCTGTCCGACAACCTAACTAGCAAGGAGATGGCTAATTTATAAGAGGCACTTGTCTCAGCTATAAGCATTTGCCTGAGACAAGCAGAGGAAAGAGGAATGCAGCAGGATGGGAGGCTGACACACACCAGTTATCAAGCACCTGCCTCCTTGCTAGTTACGTTGTCGGGCGGCCCCGGAGGGATGGGGGCAGCCTGTTCAACCTCATAGTTAGGCTTACAAAACACATAGGAGCATGAGGCATGGGGACAGAACAGCAAAAAAAATTGAAGCAAGAGTTCTTTACGCTCCGATGAAGGAGAAATGTTTGAACCTCTGAAACGCGTTGGCCTGTTTATATTATTGATCATTCAATAAAATATGCTTCTGGACTTACCAATAATGTGGTGCTCTTGCTATGTTTTACATTTCTGGATCTTTCTCAAGACCCTCTCCTATGATTGGGGATCCTTTTGTCACATGGAAGCAGCCTCATTAAAGCGATTGCCCACCGTAGGCTGTCATATGATGTCCAGGGCTTTACATGGTGATTTCTGAATGATGGGTGCAGCTGCAGGCATCATTCAGATAGCCGGCGATTCCCTGTCATGTAAAAGCCATTATAGCGCCCTTCGGTGCTACTCCGGTGCTTCCCCGGCCAGCTCTATGACCCTCAGAGGCCAGAAGCAATGTCATGACGTAAACACTGCTATTTTTTATTTATTTTTTTGCTGGAAAGTCTCAGATTGATTTTTTTTGTCACACAATGTTGCCTACTCTAGCACCTCTTATGCATGTGCTATGGACAGATGTTACCAGAATAAGTGCCCCCATTTGAAGATCTCCCTTCTACTCCTGGCAGGTTTTATATTTGCCCTCATTTCTTGTCCTGGTGGCAGCAATGTAGCTCCAATAATCATTCCACATTCCAATTTGCACATATGTTGCATCGCCACCACTGGTATGTTTAGGCAAACAACCACTGAACTTCTTGACCGTGTCTATATGCTTTATGCAATGAGCTGTATGTTTGACTTTTTGGATATTTGCGATAACAGGCTAGTACCTTTCAGAGAGTGAGCTTATGTGTACGTGAGGACAGCCATGTTGCTTATTACATACAGTCTTAGTAGTTCAGTACAGTGACCATGCATCTCATTGCCCCTCTTATATTTATGCATAACTAAAGCCAGAGTCAGAGCTCAGTTAATACACTTCCATTGAAAAAAGATTGAAAGAAGGGTATGTGGAGAGCATATCTATGTAAGTCATGAAAAATGATCTCGAATATGTGACACAGCAAACAGGCAAAGATGTAAAACTATGTCCGAAATTGCTTTTTGCTAACAGATACAATTGAAACGTCAACTTAAAACTAATTTTTTGAGAGACAAAAATGGTCCATATGTGACTCTCTTTGCTCACCTCCTTTTTTTTTCTTCTTTGTCTTTTTCCTTGCAGCTGACCCTGTTGACATCCTGAAGGGCCTGAAATTTCACACACTACCTGAAGGTGTAAAGAAGACCTCTGGCCTTTGTCCGGCCCGACGTTCAAGCACTGGTGGAGATGTGGCCTACAAGATTTCAAAGCAAGCTCAGATCAGCGCCCCCACGAGGCAGTTATTTCCAGGTACCTCTATTGCACTTTTAGGAGTTAGACTTAGAGAGGGTGGGAGCAGGAGAGGGCTGGCGCAGGATGAGCCAAACCTAATGCCCCTATGGTCATTTTGACAACTACTTGGAAAGAGAGATAGATAAGCATTCTGATGCTATTTGCTAAGTTGGATCCTGTCAAGAATTATCTCTTAGCAACCAATCAGATTCTTCAGATATTTTAGTAGCTGCTGAATTCTAAAAAGCTGTTTTATTTGGGGGGGGGGGTTGTTGATAAGTAGGGAAGATTCTTGCCATTGTCTTGTTCTGCCGCCCTCCCATTTGGGATTTTGGGTGTTGACTGCTCACTAATCCCCAGGCAAAATCCTGCAAGGTGAACATGTTGACATGACTGTGCACATTGGGGGAGCAGGGCGCCTGAACAGCTAATACCTGTGTCTGAATGCTAACAGATGGTTGGTGGAAGCTGGAGGGCTTACCATAAATGTGCAATTATTGACAAAATTGGGCATTGTTTGAATTTTCGAGTAATACATTGGAGTCTTGGTGGGGATTAGACTGGTTGAAAGAACAACTTAGGCACGGATGGGTTAAGGCAGGAAGGTGAGTTTGGGATTTTTATGACATGTTCCCTTTAATTATAAGTTTTGGGTGGACTGATCCTTTTGAAGAAGAACTTGAATATCCAATTGTCACAAGTGATGATGGTTGTTGTTGTTGTTGATGCTGTTGGAATGTTCCTGTGTCACACGACTGCCCTCAAATTCACTAATATTGTGTAATGATCCTAAACTTTGGTGGACTGCAATTGTTCAGTGAACTCCCAAGAACCAGTAATCGCCCATTGGGATACCACTAAGTGTCTGCAGAACTAACATTTTATACTCTTGCAGGTAAATTCCCAGAAGACTTCTCAATTATGGCCCTATTCCGGGCGAAGACTGGGACGCAGGCCTTCCTTTTTTCCATATACAACGGGGATGGAATCCAGCAGATCGGAGTAGAGGTGGGACGCTCTCCTGTCTTCCTGTATGAAGACCAACACGGAAATCCCAAGCCTGAAGACTATGCTTTATTCAGCGGGGTCAATCTGGCCGATGGAAAGTCAGTAAATATGGCTCCTTTTTTTTTCAAATACCTATTGAGTCATTTTTTGTTTTTGCTCTTCCATCTGCTTTAATTCCATATAGTGGGCTCCATTCACTAAAGCATATATTACGTGCGATATTTGGGTCATGTGACACATTTCTCCCGAATATCGCATGCAATACTGAAAATGTGAATTCACTATCCCTTTATGTAGTATTTACCCCAAAAAAGCAAAGACGTTCCATAAATATAGCATAAAACAGTGTTAAAGTCAATTCACTAAAGGAAATAAATAAGTAAATGTTTGTGTTAAATAAGAAGTGGTCCAGGCATTCAATAGATAAAGAATGCATTTTATTTCAGCTGAGTGTCAAGCAGCTGACAACCTCAGGCGTTCTTAACAACCAGAAAATAGCTGGTTGTTAAGGAGCCAACCCCCCGCCGTGTCCTTAACAACTATGACTCAACTGTCGTCAGTGGGATTCCCAGCTGACAGCAAAATGAAAACAAATGAAAGAGTTGGCATAAAACACTGTAACCCCCCCCAATCCATAACAGGCCCTTCAGGTCTAATTTGGATTTTGAAAGGCATCCATGCCAAAATCAGAAAAAAAAATGCAGTGGAATCCCCCAAAATCTATACCAGACCCTTATCCAAACATGCAGCCCAGCAGGCCAAGAAAGGGGGCAGAACAAGCTAGGAGCGGCACTCCCCCATCACCAAATCATACCAGGTCATATGCCTTCAACACGGGGAAGGGCCTCTTCCCTACAACCCTGGCCCGGTGGTTGTGACTTATCAGAATTTGGAAACCACCTTTAAGGGGGCCCTGCCATATTGCCCCCCATGTGAATGAGTATGGGGTACATAGTTTCCCTACTCACTCACCAAAAAATGGCCAAAATAAATAAAAACAAAGAGACGGTTTTTGACAGGTCCTCCCCAAAAACAAATAAAAAATCTCCTGTGAAGTAAATCTACTGTCAATCATGATGAATACTGGCCATACCTGATGCTTGGCTCACAATGAATGAGATCTCCTCTGCCTAAACAAACGAAGGGGTGAGGTCATGTGGCATTGTCATCAGATGACCCCATCCTCTTTTGACGTCATTGTCCCACTATGCCCTGGTTGATAACGTGGTCAAAACATGACTTTCATGAAAAGCTGCTTTTATTTCTGGATCTGTTGATTGTTTTGACATCCATTGATGACCTGAGTAACCTCTGATTATGGATTTTATATCATTTAATTTGAGTTGAATAGGTTTGTTATCTAAGACATAAGCCTAGTACACACGGGCCAAATGTTGGGCGACATCAGCCGGTTCAATAAAAACCGTCTGACATTCAGGCCCGTGTGTATGGCAGCCGGTCCGACAAAATCTGACCATTTGGCTGGCTTCTTTCGGACAAACATGCTTGAAAACCAGCAGCCGACCTGCTCCCAATTGGCGCTCTCAGCCAATGGCTGAAAGCGCTGACGGAAGTGTTCTGGTGCAGGGGCGGGGGGGATGGCACAACATAACAGAACAGCAGGGGAGATCACTGTACTAACATCTGATTGTTAGTACAACAGCTGCGACCGGTGTTTACTAGGCTTAAGGGTGGCCGGGAGACTTTGGTTGAGTTGCACTGTGTTAGGAACTTGACAGGCCCTCTTTAAATGCCCAGCTTATCCAAAAAAATTACATAATGATTAAAAGAAGACACTGGGAGGCTTCAGTAATCCGCCACTTATTGTAGCAAACAGGGACCTTCAAGAGAGATTATCATCCAGACTTCCCAAAACTCCCAACATTTATTGAGTTGCGCTGTGTTAAGGATGCTCTAAAGGTTAGTCTTGTCCAAAAACAATGTCCAGGTATTATGTAGACTATATTGGCTTCAATATGCTTTTAAATTGCAGTCAGGGGCCGTAGATAATAGATATGATGTGGGACTTTCCAACCTTCCGCTCTCCAAGTCCTCTTGCTTGGCTTTGTGTTAGGATGTGGTCCTGAGTGACCCTTTGGCACATCTCTATTATTTCCTATGTGTGGTCCAGCATGGGAAGCGTGTCCAAATAGTTCAGCCTAAAAACAGAATGTAGGTCACTGAACATGCCAGTAGCTACCCAAAACCAAAAAAATCCATTTGGGAAGACTAGTTTTGCCGGACACAGAAGAAAAAAATTATTGAATACATTTAGAGCGACATACCGGGAGTTGCTTTTTTTGTTCCCATAGATGGAGCAATTTTCTAACCTGCAACCATGGGTTGCAGAAAATAAAATCACTGGATTCCCCCATCAACAATGACTGTTGATCCCACCTGCAGAACTACTGTGTTTTTCTGGCAGGGGGTGTGCAGGGAACCGCCCCCACGGGAAGAAGTGATTACTTCTAGCGCCAATAATTGCATGGGAAATCTGACAGGCTGGTTATATCCAGGGTGATCAATCGATCAACTAGGGGACATTCAGTCTGCCCAAACATGGTTTGAATCTCGGCCAGTTAAGCAGATTCAAACCATCTATGGCTTGCTTAGGACACATTCTATGATTAAGAGAACCATCATAGCTCTCAACTGTCTCTAATCTAGGAGCAGTGTTTCTCTTTGGAACCAAATCTCCGTCTCCTTCTTTCCTGCACAGTTGTCCTTCCTTTTGGTCTGATGTATAGACCCCTAGAAAAAAAAAAATTTTTATTTACCTACCAAATGTCTTATACAGTGGAACCTCGGATTGCGAGTAACGTGGTTAACAAGCGTTTCGCAATACAAGCTATTATTCTTTTTAAATCCTGACTCGGGTTTGCGAGTGTTGTCTCACAAAACTAGCAGGATTCAAGCCTCTGTGGTGTGCAGTACTGCATTTGGCCAGAGGTGTGGGGTGCCAATGGCATTCAGAGCAATCCGGAAATACTCAGAAACACATGGGAAAACCCGGAAATACTCGGAAACACTCAGGAGCAGAGTTTTTCTGAGTGTTTCCGAGTATTTTACGAGTTTTTCCGTGTGTCCGGTGACCCCCACCTCTAGCTACATGCGGTATTGCATGCAATAGAAGTCAATGTGGAACGAATTATCTTCGTTTCCATTGATTCCTATGGGGAAACTTGCTTTGATATGCAAGTGCTTTGGATTACAAGTATTCTACTGGAATATATTATGCTCTTAATCCACCGTACTGCACTAAACCTTTTATCCAGGCCCTAAACTGGAGCTTGGAGGCTGGAGTGCTAAACTCCATGCCCCGAAGACTGCACAAATGCAAAGAAAAAGATTGGCTGTCCTTCAAAGAAAATTTAAGCATTAGTAACTTTATTCATATAGACAACATGAACAAAGAATCCCTGCCAGGGATCTCCACTGACACGTTTCACCCTCAGTTAAGCAAAGTGGAAAAATACCACTGGATCCATAGGGTTATCTCGCTGGCATTGCTTTTTTAAAGTATTGATGTTGAAGTAAATGATCTGGTTCTCGGTCACACAGCTTCCACAAATCAGACGATCTCCATGGTCTTCTTGGCTTGTAGTTTAATGTAACAAAAATGGAAATTGAAGCATTTCACCCTCAAGGCTGGGCTTAATTGTAGAGGTGGGTGAAAGGAGGAGGTCCAAGCAAGGACTAACTGGTCTTGTTGTCTGGATGAATAAAGTTGCCAGTTGTGTTTGAATATTCTTCAGAGCATAGTTGGTCTTTTCCTTTTGATTTTGGCCTTCTGGATTATTGCATTTGTAATTTTGAATAGCCAGAATAAAGGAAAAGTTGGAGCATATTATTCCTTTATGGTCGGCTTAACTGGGGGACCATGTCTGTGCCTGCATACTATATAATACAGGCGTCCATATTTATATATATGATATAACACCACTTTTTTGAGACTAAACACAAAATTTGACAGGTGCGTCTTTAATACGTTTAATCTAGTCTCATTGAGCGCTCTGCCCTTAACAACCAATCCATAGGCAGTGCCCAGAACCCACGGTGGCTGTGCTGGCTTCAGTTTAAGATGGTCAACAGTGCCCAACGTATTTCCTTTGTTTCCCTGTCACTAATATTGTATGATGACCATACATTGGTGAGCCGCATTGGGTCAGTAAACTCCCCTGAACCAGTAACCACCCATTGGGAAACCACTATTCAGATCAAGTTTAATCTAATTATATTTTGCCTTCCTGGTTCCTCCTCATCAAATGCTAATGACAGTTTTGAATAAAACCTTTTACCTTATTATAGTGCAGTGTTTCTCAACTCATGTCCTTAAGGTGCCCCAACATGTCATGTTTTCAGGATTTCCCTCAGATGAAATGGTTGTGGTAATTATTAAGGCAGAGAAACTGATCAAATCACCTGTGCAAAAGAATGGAAAGCCTGAGTTGAGCAACACTCTTCTAGAGTTGCCACCTCATTCCTTTAAACCCGAACACCTTTGAATTACACAGGTTCTGAAGCTAATTAAATGCAGATAAGGCACCAAGTGAGTTTAATTACCACCTCAATCAGTCACAGAACCTGTGTAATTAATATGTGTTTGGGTTTAAAGGGATGAAGTGGTGACCATAGCTGGATCCCTGTACTTCTCTAAGCTTTACAGCAGATCAAAACTGGTGGGAAGAGGCCAGCGGGGTGCTGTGTAGAGCTTCCTGAAAACATCACAGCACCCAACCTCGATATTCCTTTCAAGAGCCCTCAGTCCTGATGCATGTGGTGGGTTGGCTCTTGGAACTTTGCTATGCCGTCTGGTTCCTTCTCTTCTTTTCTTTTTCCTTGTATAGCTGGTCCCTTAACTGTCACTGAATGTGTGAACAACCGACCCTGAACAAGGTAGACCTTATATCAGGGCCATAATAGAAACATATGGAGTATTTGGGGAATGTCATGAATCTTACAGAAAAGGAATCTTGGAAAGCAGAGAAGACAATTATGAACAATACGATGGGGTAGGGAACCTCGGCTCTCCAGCTGTTATGAAACTACAATTCCCATGAGACATTGCAAGACCCTAACAATCACAGGCACGACTCCTAGAGGCAGAGACATGATGGGATTTGTAGTTTCAAAACAGCTGGAGAGCCGAGGTTCCCTACCCTTGTTGGCATTGGTCCTTTGAAATTGTACGGCCGTTCCTGTTCAGTCCTGCCCTCGGATCTTCTCACCTTGCCCCCATTTTTTGTGTCCGCAGATGGCATCGCCTTGCTCTGAGTGTACAGAAGAAGTCCGTCACCCTAATCCTGGACTGTAAGAAGAAGATAACCAAGCCACTGCCAAGAGGGAACAAACCCGTTGTAGACACTAAAGGAATCACTGTATTTGGAATGAGGTTCTTGGATGAGGAATCATTTGAGGTAAGATCCAATGGACTGTTATCCTAGAACAGGGGTCTCCAAACTTTCTAAACAAGAGGCCAGTTTATTGTCCTTCAGACTTTAGGGGGGACCAGACCATGGCCATTGGGAGTAGAAAATATTCAGGTGCCCAATGAGAGTCAACAATACCATATCTTTGGTGTCAGTGGGAGGACTAATGCCCCAAGGTTGGTGTCAATGGAAAGAATTGTGCCCTTTTGATGGTGTCAGTTGGAGGAATAGTGCCTCATTGTTGGTGTCAGCAATAAGAATGATGCCCCATTGTTGGTGTCAGTGGATGGAATAGTGCTCCAAGGGCTGGATAAAGGCAAGCAAAGGGCCGCATCTGGCCCTAGGGCTACAGTTTGGAGACCCCTGTCCTAGAAGAACTCCACTCTAAATAAAATAAGGAAAATAAATAAATAAAAATGAAATAAAGAAATTAAAAATCAAAACTGTGGCGGGTCTATGGAAGATGTTAAAGATCTCCACCAGCCAAAACCTATATGAAGGATTTCAATAGAGTTTGAGGGGGTTAGAAACTCCATTTGGTTTAAAGTGGTTGTAAACCTCAGACATGAATTTTGAACAAAATATCCCTCTATAGTGTGTACTTGTGTCAATCGAGGGCACCAAGTGTACATTTCTGTCTGCTGCTTCATTCCTTTGCTATCAGCATGAATCACCTACATCAGTGATGGTGAACCTTGGCACCCCAGATGTTTTGGAACTACATTTCCTATGATGCTCATCTACACTGCAGTGTAGTTGAGCATCATGGGAAATGTAGGATGTAGTTCCAAAACATCTGGGGTGCCAAGGTGACCTACATAGTTAGTCTGGCTGAAAAAAGACACAAGTCCATCTAATTCAACCCATGTCTTGCATGTTTTCCTGACACTAAGAGAAAAATTGTGACAGGAGAGGTAGCTTTGGCCTACAGCCTGTGATTGACAGGCTCAGCTCTGTTCCTGTGTGCTGTGTGAAGGGGGGGTTGGGGGTTGTCCCTTCCTACCAATCATCTCTCAGAGCTCTCCTTACTGAGCTCTGCAGAGCGTAATTCCAGTTCTCCGCCCCCTGCTTTCTGAATGCCCAGACAAGCTTTATTAATTCTGCACTTTGAACTGATGTAGGGAATAGAAGACTGAAGATAAACAGATACAACTCATGTAGGAGGATTTGTTTAATCCCTGTGTATCACCTGAGGCCAGTCACATCATTGGGTATATGTAGGGGTTTACAACCACTTTAATTACTATGTACCCATTTAGGAGAATTCCTTCACTTCCTGGGGGTCACTGGGACAGGAAGTGAGGGGTATTTCTGTAGCAGAAACACTGAAAGCTCTTGCCTGTATTAGAGGAGGGAAGGGGTTAGGAAACCAGTTGGGATACTTTTGATTCATGCGACCCGTTTGAGAAAATGTCCCTTACTTCCTGTGTGGTCACTGGGACAGGAAGTGATGGGGAATCTGCCCAATGTAGAAAAAAATATATATGTGGCAGTGCAGTGTCAGGCTTTAAAGCTGTGCTACCACACGCATGCGTAAAGATGGAGCTGCTATTGTTGTGCTCAATTTTGTGCCCCTAACATCATGACTAAGCTGACACCAGCAGCTCCCGTCAGCTAAGATCAGGAGCTGGTAGGATGGGCTCCTGATCACGTGACCCCTGTGACAGCCAATGACAGTGATCACATGATCAGAAAGCCTAGGGGAAGCCTCCTGCATTAAGACCCCCCCTTAAAGGGCCAGATCCCACCAACAGAAAGGGGTTATTTACTGGAAAAGTTTATTTTATCATTTACATATATGAATACAGTAAACTGAAATCCCATTGGTTGCAAAGTCATTTTTCTTCCTAAAGCAAACTTATTCCAAGAGAAATACATAATCTGCCACCGCCGACCTCTTAGTATAATGCCAATTGCCTGGCTGTCATATCAATCCTAAGGCTTCAGTGCTTATAGAATTGCTGATTTGGAATGAATATGCAGATCAGGGGTCCTGACTTCACTTGCTGCATGCTGGTTCTGGCTCAGGACTCAAGGAGAATAGCAGGAGGCAGCCGGAGAGTTAGCATTTTCAGTGGGAAGTCAGCGAAGGGGTCCTTTAAATAAGATGACATACCTCAGTTTTCCACTTGCTGCTGGAACACCCGAGGCTCAGCCAACAGACCCCCAATGTGTCTACTGTACGGCCGCCTCCCGTCCAGCCCTGGCCTACATCACTGGCTCCGGTGTCAGCAGTTGGCCGGGGGGCAAGCGTCACGTTCCAGTTGGCGACTGCCGGCAGCTAGTGGGAAACCAGAATCCTGTGCCAGATTCCCCTCCTAAGACTCGTCTGCTTTCTTATTGATCTTACATGTGTACAATTCCACTGCATGGGAGCTGGAGGAGAAACCTGGTCTCCATACAGCCCAGGAATCCTGACATAAGGGCCCTTTGTAAGCCTCAATCTACCACAAACATCCCGATTATTATTATTTCAGGTGTAGGAACAATATCTGAACTTTGGAAAAAAAGCAATAAAAAAAAAATCTAAGCAGCTCATTCAGTACACAATTCTATCATTTGTTATTTCTACTAATATATTGTTTACAAACTTTCTCCAGTCGTTGTTCCCTTTTATCACCAGCAGGTGGCGATGTTATACTCATGTCTACTGATCATTATTATTAGTTTATAAAGAATTATTTAAGGTATAACTAAGGCCAAAACTTTATTTTTATTTATTTTTTATTTATTTTTTTTAGCTTTGACTAGAGTAGAATAGAACTCCTGTTTTTATTGAGGTATGTGCCCCAGTTAGGTAGATTCATCGACCCCATTATTTGTACTGTTTATCATTATCACTGAGAGTGACCAGAACAGGAATAGAGGGGAAATCTTCCAAGGGGGGCACTAGTTCTGGGGATTTCCTCACTTCCTGTTTTGGCTATGGGACAGGAAATGAAGGGTAATTCTGTAATTCCCCCAATGGGACACAGATAGCACACAAAAAAACCAAAAAAAAACTGTATCATAGATTATCTCCTTCCATAATGTAAAAAAAAAGTTCTACTTTAACACAATGTAAAAGAAAATACACGTTTATCTGCTGAGTATTATTTCTGACATTTTATTATATATCACACAGATAAATATATAAATAAATATAAATATATATAATAAATATAAAAAAAATCCTCTGAGGAAATACGTGAAGATAATAATGGATTATGTCATATTGGAGTTTAGTTCCCAGCAGTTACAGTGCATTGCTCTCTAATAATTGGATTGTTTCCTGTCCTGTGTGCACTGACTATAGAGATTGTCTTGCGGTGTGACATTCTGTAGATTATTGTCGGGTATTGGAAGAGTAGGTCATTTGTAGGCTTTGAGCGCCACCGTGTGGCTGCATGGCGGGATGATTTATATCTGTAGTACAAGTTTGAGAAATAAATACAGACGTTTGCGCCACCGTGTGGCATAGAGGAGCAACTACTGCCATACCGAAAATCCAATTTAGGAAAATAAATAAATTGCGCCACCGTGTGGCAATAAGTAGGAAATGCAAGCACATCAATAGCTCTATTATTATTCTTATTATTAACAACTACTGGCAAATCGGTATTCCAAGTTAGAAAATAATAAATAGCTGCGCCACTGTGAGGCAGTAAGTAGGAATTACAAGCACATCCATTGCTATAAAAGTATTATTATTAATAACAATAATAATAATAATAATTATAATATTAAATTGATTAATTAAATATGCCATGTGGCAGAGTGAAGCAACTGCTTGCAAATCAGTATTCTTAATTAGAAAATATTAAATAGCTGCACCACTGTGTGGTAGCAAGTAGGAATTACAAGCACATCAACTGCTCAATTATTATTATTATTATGACTATTATTATTAATAATACTAATAATAATAACAGGCATAATAATAATAATGATATTAATAATAATAACAATAATAATAATGATACTACATTGATCAATTAAACTTACCCCGTGGAAGAGAAAAACAACTACTGGCCAATCGATAGTCCACGTTAGAAAAAAATAAATAGCTGCACCACTGAGTGGTAGTAAGTGGGAATTACAAGCACATCAATATCTCATTAATTATTATTATCCGCAGATTATTATTGCAAGATTAGGTCATTTGTAGGCTTTGAGCGCCACCGTGTGGCTGCATGGCAGAATGATTTATATCTGTATCGCAAGTTTGAAAAATATAAACAGACGTTTGAGCCACCGTGTGGCAGAGAGAAGAAAATGCAGCCGTGCCGAAATTCCCGATTTAGGAAAATAAATAAACTGCGCCACCGTGTGGCAGTAAGTAGGTATTACAAGTGCATCAATATCTCTATTATTAATTATTATTATTATTTTTCATATTATTATGAATAATAATAATACATTTATCACTGAAACTTACTGTGTAGCAGAGAGAAATAGCCGAACCACTATGAACCACTAATAAATAGCTGTGCCGCTGTGTGGTAATAAGTAGGAATTACAAGTACATCAGCATCTCTCTGGAGAAGCAACTGCTTCCAAATTGGTATTCCAAGTTAGAAAACAATAAATAGCTATGCCACTGTGTGTTAGTAAGTAGGAAATTCAAGTACATTATTAATAATAATAATAATAAAATTAATAATAATAATAACAATGATAATAATAATAATAATAATAATACATTATTATTATTATTATTATTATTATTATTATTAATAATAATAATAATAATAATAATAATAATAATAATAATTAATATTATTAATAATAATAATACATTGATCAATGAAACTTATTGTGTGGCAGGTAGAAACAACTCTCTACAAATCTGTATTCCAAGTTAGAAAAAAATAAATAGCTGTGCCACTGTAGGGCAGTAAATAGGAATTACAAGCACATCAATTGCTCTCTAATTATTAACAATAATATTAATATTAAATTGAGTGATTAAACTTACCATGTGGCAGAGAGAAGAAACTGCTTGCAAATCGGTATTCCAAGTTAGAAAATAATAAATAGCTGTGCCACCGTGTGGTAGTAGTAAGTATAAATTACAAATAAAATTTATAATAAAATGTATAAAAGCACATCAACTTTTCTCTCATTATTATTATTATTTTTTATATTAATATTAATATAATAATAATAATATTCAATTTATTAATTAAACTTATTGTGTGGCAGAGGGAAGAAGCTCCTGACAAATCAATATTCAAAGATAGAAACAAAAATTTGTTGTGTTACCATATGGCAGAGAGTAGCAGTTACTTTCATATACATTTTATAAGTATAAAAAAAATGATTCAAGTGCAAAATATAATAAATACTATCACCACCGCTTGACGGAGAGATGAAATTACTATAACAATTGTACAGCAATACTAACATTTGTACAGGAGTATCATATTAAAATATAACAAAGTATAATTGAGCAATTTTGTTGGTTTTACTAGTAATATACTCTACCATAAAATAAATATTAGCGCTGATTTGTGGCAGAGGGTAATAATTACAGATATGTTAGGTGCAATTATTGGTTTATTTGCATTATGAGTATAAAATAAAATGAATGCCACCACCACTGTGTGGCAGCAGACAGAAATCACAACTATTTATTATTATTTTTATTATTATTATTATTATTATTATTATTAATAATAATAATAATAATAATAATAATAATAATTCTAATTAATCAAAATCATAATGAAGTAATAATTATTAACAGACATCACAGACGCAGTGCCACCCTATTTGTGGTAGAAAGGAGCAAGAGCTAGAGAAAGCTTTTTAACAATATTATTTCTATCATCATCATCATTATTATTAAAGAGGAAGTAAAGCCAATCAAAAAAAAATAAAAAATGCACCCTGCAAGGCAAAGGCATAATGAGCTAGTATTCATATCATACTAGCTCATTATGAATAACTTACCTGAGAACGAAGCCACCATTTATCCCGGAGTGACTACCGGGTCTCGCGGCTCCGGCGCTGTGATTGGCCAGAGCCATAATGACATCACTCCCGTGCATGTGCATGGGAGCCGCCACTAGCGGCATATCGCCGTTAGCAGAGGCGTGGTCAGTGCGCCTGCACGGTGCCTGTCTTTTTGCAATTATCTCCTGAACCGTGTAGGTATAGGAGATATTTCTTGGACCTACAGGTAAGCCTTAATCTAGGCTTGATTGGCCGGCAGAAGGTTTTTCATCTTAATGCATTGTATGCAAATACTTTAGTGTGCAGCATCCCCCCTCACCCCCCCCCAATACTTACCTGAGCCCATCTCGATCCAGCGATGTTGCACAAGAGCCTCGGCTGTCCAGGACTCTTCCTCCCGATTGGCTGAGACACAGCAGCAGCCTGCTGCTGTCAATCAAAGTCAGTGAGCCAATGGGGGAGAGAGAGGGGCGGGGCTGACCCACGGCTCCATGTCTGTATGGACACACGGAGCGGTTGCTCGGCTCAGGTGCCCCCATAGCAAGCTGCTTGCTGTGGGGGCACTTGACAGGAGGGAGGGGCCAGGAGAGTCAAAGAGAGACCCGAGAAGAGGAGAATCTGGGCTGCTCTGCGCAAAACCAACTGCATAGAGCAGGTAAGTATATTATAGTTTGTTATAAACTACAAAAAACCCCAATACTTTAATATCACTTTAAAGCAGTATTAAATCCCAAACCAAAAATGTAATATATTGCAGCTTACCAATCATTAGATGTGATGGTTGCATTCGTTTTTTTTTTCAGACTTTATTCCCTTTGTTTTCACCTAGCGATCTAGTCAGTAACACACCTCCTGTATTAGAGTGCCCCCACTCTGGATGAAGGAGCACAGAGACATCATTGGACTCCAGCTCACACTTTATAAGCTGCTACAGCAACAGTCGTGTTACCTTTGGGATAAAGATTTTACATAAATAAAATAAAATGATTATTTTAAGCAACCCTGTCAGTGATAAATGGTTTGTGACCCCTGCAGGAGAGCTTGTTCTGTTGAAAAAAAAAAGTTTTGCATCACCATGTTGCAGAGAGGCACAATTACACACATATCAGTATTCCAAATTTAAAAAAAGATGAACACCAGCACCACTATGTGGCAGAGAGGAGGAATTGCTGTCATATCAATTTTCCACGTGTAAAATAAAACTAACCAACGCCTCAGTGTGATATATCAACATTTCAAGTGTAAATTCAATACTATTGCCAGCATGTGGCAAAGAGGAGCAAATACTGACATACACTATATTGCCAAAAGTATTGGGACACCTGCCTTTACAAGCACATGAACTTTGATGGCATCCCAGTCTTAGTCCGTAGGGTTCAATATTGAGTTGGCCCACCCTTTGCAGCTATAACAGCTTCAACCCTTCTGGGAAGTAGCTAGCGTATTTATTTATAGCAGTAAATACCGTGTTGTTAAGGGGCTGATGGCCCACGAGCGTCCTTAACAACCAATGAGTCATTAGCTGTCAGTGGGGAACCCCCGGGGGGTTTTGCTGACAGCTGAATGTAACAAAAAGAATTACCAGCATTAAAAATTCAGGGAAAAAACTTTGTGGGGTCCCCCTCATTCCATACCATGCCCTCTGGGTCTGGGCCCTACTTGTTATTAAGGAGTGGGCGGCCATCAACGTCCTTAACAACCAGTAACTGTCATGGTTGTTAAGGAGCGAGAGGCCGCCACGTCCTTAACAACCGATCCGTCATCAGCTGTCAGCCTTAAAAAAATCATGGAAAAAACTGCCCTTTGGGTCTGGTATGGATTTTGAGGGTAACTCCATGCCAAAAAAACAAAAAAAAACGGCATTAGGTCCCCACAAAATCCATATCAGACCCTTAGCTGAGCATGCAGCCTGCTGGTCAGGAAAGGGGGGACAAGCAACGCCCCCTTCCTGAACCATTCCAGGCCATATGCCCTCATCATGGGGGGCCCTACCCCCAAAGCACATTGTTCCCATGTTACTGGGGACAAGGGCCTCTTCTCCACAATTCTGGCTGGTGATTGTGGGAGTGTGTGCATGGGGGGCTTATCGGAATCTGGAAGGCCCTTAACAAGGGGGCCCCCATATCCTGGCCCCCCATCTGGATAAGTATGGGGTACATACTTGTGACATCACGACCGGGCATGCTGAGTCTTCACCTGGTGGCCCCCGCCCTTTCATTTATTCGGCGGCAATAGGCAGTGGAGCTGTCATTCAGCAAGAGCCTTTGTTGGGAGCAGAGTTTATTTTATCTTTTTTTTTTCGGGTCAGTAGTGGGGGTGGGCATCATAATTGAGAATGGATCTACAAGGGGGGGACAATTTTTTTGAAATTTTTGTAAGGTAGGGGTAAAGGGGGCTTCCAGATTCCAATAAGCCCTTTGCCCATAGACCCGCAATACCACAGCCCAGGGTTGTGGGGAAGAAGGCTTTGCCCCTATCAACATGGGGACCAGGTGCTTTGGGGGGGGGGGGGGGCTGAAAAAATGTCAGAGTGGGGGTTCCCATAAAAATCCATACCAGACCTTTTTTGATGCCAGTAATTCTTTTCGTTACATTCAACTGTCAGCGACTCATTGGTTGTTAAAGACGCGGCGGCCTCGCATTCTTTAACAACCAGTACACATTCCTTAAATACTGCATGCTTCCACCACTACTTAATTACTGCATCCATCTAATTATTTATTTCCTTCTGTGAATTGAGTTTTTACGCCTGTACATGTGGTATTTACCGAGTGTCTTCAGCATTTTGCGATAAATACTGTAGAACGTTATAGTGAATTAACAGTTTAAGGATTGCGTATTGTATTTAGGAAAATGTGTCTTGACACCTACATACTGCTTGGGATCTGGTTCTGTAAATGGAGCCCAATAAGCTTTATTTTTTTCAGGAACACATAGGTATAGTGGCCTATTAATGATAATAATAAAAATAATATAGCATTATTATACAATTTTATCACCTTATTTTCTTGCTATCCTATTATTTTTCTTGACTTGTGACTCCCATTGGGATCTTTCAGACAGGCTGCCTACCAGGGAATGGTAAACATGGGCAGCTGAGTATATTTTAACGTATAGGCCAAGCCAAAATGTTTTCTTTTACTTTTGGACAGAGTAGGGAGAGATTAGATTTCTATTTATGTCTGTGTTCCCATGGGGGAAGATTCAACCTTTCTATCTGCCCTGGTGAACATTGTTTCTGGTACAGAATCGATGGTAACTCCAGCGTTTTTAGACATTCATAAGAAAGGAGGTTTAGGGATATTCTTCCAGTGGGTAAACCTGGTCTGGCAAAGTCATTGCAAGAGTGATTAGCTACATCTTCGTCTATGGTGTTCCATGGTGTCTATAGTCTATCGTCTATGGTGTTCAAAATTAGCAATGAAGATTTGCTACTGGGGGCATTTTATTTAACTTATTTAATATATGCAGCATGGCGCTACAGAGAACACTGAGATATCTACATCAGTAAATCAAAACTAAAAAACGAATTAAACAAATTAAATGCCACAGCAGTTACACGGAAACTGACATTGCTAATTTCTCTTTCTTAAAATGCTTAACAACCAGGAAATTAGCATTTTTTAAAAGAAGGCCATATTAACTTGTTAGTTTGTTTCTGTATTGTTGAAGAAAAACAGAGTTTGTTCAGTATATACATTTCAAGCTCTCTGAAATTCTAAACTTGTCTAATGCCCCGTACACAGGGTCGCAAATTCAGATGGAAAAAGTCTGATCGGATTATGGTGTCGGAAAATCCGATTGTGTGTGGGCTGTAGCAGACTTTTCCGTCGGAATTTCAGATGGGAAAAGTTTGAGAGCAGGACCTAAAATTTTCCAACAACAAAATTGTGTGTCTAGAAATCCGACGGACAAAGTGCCACACATGCTCAGAATAAATTTAGGGACAAAAGCTATTGGCTACTGGCCTCTTTGTAGTCCCGTCGTACGTGTTTTACGTCACCGCGTTCTGTACGATCTGATTTTCCGACAACTTTGTGCGACCGTGTGTATGCAAGAGAAGTTTCGGCCAAATTCTGTTGGAAAAAATCCGACGGATTTTGTGGTTGGAATGTCCGACCGTGTATACAAGGCATTACTGTTGTAGAACAAATCACAGCTGCAATCAAAAACATCTGCATGGCATTGTACCCTTTGTTGACCTGATACCATGGAACGTTCTTCAGTTGAGGGATATGTAACTCATCCTGTATAACCTTTGCTGTCATTTCCTGCAGTGTGACAATCTTCCGATATTCTCTTCCTCAGGGTGACATTCAGCAACTACTTTTGGCAAGCAATGCCCAGGCAGCTTACGACTACTGTGAACACTACAGTCCAGACTGCGACTCTGCCCTGCTAAACACGCCGCAAGCCCAGGACCCCAATACCAGGCAAGATGTGAGTATGGGGCAGTCTGTGGGTGATGGGATACCCTTTGCTGTTTTGTAGGTTCCAGGATCTATACTCTATCTTCTTTCACACACTCATTCCATAGGAAGGTCAGATATTGGGAAACCCAAAGGAGGCTTTAATATGTAACTTCTACCTACTTGTATTTTCCTTTCAGAAATGCCTTTATATCATCTAGCTTAAGATTAAGATGACACTATAGAGGTCAGCCAGTTACAATATGAACTACATGTAACAGTGATGTTAAGTAAATGTGTTACAAATCTGATTCCAATTGAACGTGTAGGCAAATCTTAGCTTCTTAAGTGGATTAAGAATGTGACCCACCCCTTCTAACTCCCCCCTTGAACATAATGGATATCCTTATGGACCAATAAGAAGACCTAGGAAATGGGAAGAGATGGGGCTTAACATTTATAGGAAAAGGCAACAATTGCAGTTGTTTTTATCTTTGGATATTTGGTTATGATTTTCACCTCTGCTTATACGTTTTTTCATCATGTGCTCAGTTGGGATTGCCCAGGTTTGTGACAGGTTCACTTTAACAGCATGGTTTGGATGGTATAAAGGCCATTGTAAAAATGACAGGCTAACATGGTGATATGTTCAGTACAAATTGTAGGAAGGTATATACCAGCTGAGAAGGTCAAACTGAGGATTGTATAATTTTGTATAGCTGGCCATGAATGGCTCAATAACAGATTCCCCAAATAACCAAAGTAGGACTTATTTTTAATGAATGTGTATTAATAATATGTACCCCCCAATTGGCTAAGGTGGCTGTATGTGGACATATCTCTCACCAAAAGTCCCCAGCTCTGCCCTTTGTAACTTAAATTGCCATACTGCTATGAAGAGTCATCATCTATCCCATGAGTGACTCGCCTAGCAGTAGAGTGCACATGTCTGATGGAAGGTGTGTTCCCTTTCCCCCATAGAGGAGAGAAGGGTCGGCATCTAGCCATCCAAAAACTCCTCTTCATGTTTAAAAATCTGTGTGTTCTTGGAAGAATTTCTTTACCAGACTGGCTTCATTACATAGAAATACATATTTAAAAGAGTAGTCAAGCTTTCTTTGAAGGCTTTTTTTGTTTGATATACACAATCAATTATACTTTAAAGCCCATTGTTGTTTTTAGTTTTAGTGTGAGGAAAGGGTTTGAACCTCATGATTAACATGCTGTCTGGGATCCTGATCGTCTTGGATAACAAATTACCAGGATGGGATGTGAGAGGACAAGGCCAGAAAAATAAAGAGAGGTTTAAACTCCTTTTCACCCTAAAACGTTTACTTGCATTTGAGCTTTAAATGCTGAGACTTCGTAAAATTCAAAACTAGTAATTTTTCACCAACATTGCCTAATGTCTGGGATGTGATGTATGTATTATTACATTGCCATCTATTAAAGAGAGAATAACTGGTGTGTGAAATATTACATTTTTGAGATAAGAACACCTATGGTGATGTTGCCTAAGACCCCTTTCACACCAGGGCGTTTTGCAGGCTCTATAGCGTTAGAAATAGCGCCTGCAATCCGCCCTAAAGAAGCTGCACCATTGTATGTTGTATGTATGTTGTATGTAGTGTGAAAGCCCGAGGGCTTTCACACTACAGCGGTGCGCTGGCAGGACGTCAGAAAAAAGTCCTGCCAGCAGCTTCTTTGGAGCGGTGAAGGAGCGTTGTGTTTACCGCTCCTCCACCGTTGCACCCCGTTTTAACCCTTTCGCGGCCGCTAACGGGGGGTAAAAGCGACCCGCTAGTGGCCGAAATGCACTGCAAATCTGCCGCAAATCCGGCGGTAAAACGCCGCTAAAATTAGCGGCGTTTTACCGCCGACGCAATGGGTGGTGTGGTGTGAAAGGGGTCTAATATTTCCTCCCATTCCAAGTGCTCACCCTAGCACAGAGGTATTCATATTTATGGAAATCCAACATATTCCATATGTTTTCTAGATTTTCCTATAATTACCAAAGTCATGTCACCTGTAAAACTTGCAAAACATAAGAAAAGTTACACATACACATATTTATTATTATTTCCCTTCTGCAATATTTATATACTGACTTACTTTTAATATGCTTTATAGAAAACTATGTAGTATCAGCCAACTTTGTCATCTTAAGGACTTGTTCACACTCGTATATGTGTTCCAAAAGAGCCCCTGTCCCAGTAAATTAAATGATTTATCTTGTTATTTTTATTTATTCTTAACTTGAATTTGGAATTCCAACCCGTAAGGAAGACCTTAAAAAAACCTTGTCAGCTTGTTTCAGCAGTCTGTGATGCCTTTTAGGTGTTTAAAGTAGAATATATACCTAATATACCTATATACCTAACTAATCTTAAAAGTGGTCCCTTCCCCTTCCTAATACCTATACTAACGAACCTGTGTAAGAAATATCGGTATACTTAAGGACCGTACACACGGGCTGAATATTGGGTGACATCGGCCAGTTTAATAAAAAACAGCTGACATTCATCCCATGTGTAGGGCAGCCGGTCTGACATAAGCTGTTTGGCTGGCTTTTGTCGAAGGGGCATGACCAAAAAGAGGCTGGTCGGCACCCAATCAGCACTCTCAGCTAATGGCTGAGAGCACTGACTGGGGTTTCCTGGCGGGTTGGGGCATCCCCCTGTCAGAACACAATAGCTCAGTGGGTGAGATTGCTGTATTACCATAGGATTGTTAGTACAGCAGCTCCTCCGGAGCTCTTCAGTTTTTTTTTTAGTTCAGCCAGCTAGGTTGAATGAAAAAAAACTGCTAGTGTGTATCAGGTTTTATCTGTTTTGGGGCCGCTTGGTCTGATCATGCAAACAGGCTCGCCTGTGTCAGCTGGCAATGGCTTCAGGGAAGAGGAGGGAGTGCTGACAATGGATGGGAAATAGTAAGCCGATGGGTGGTCACCGCTCCCAGGCATTCCCAGCTGATGTTGAGTGCTCTATTATTTCACTTGCAGCTGGCACTGGCTGACACAGGGGAGAAAATGGGTAAAAACACATATCTTCCTACACAGGTTAAATGGTATAGGTGATTGGGGGGGGGGGGGGGGTATAGTTGGTTATATCCTGGAGTTTTAGTTTAACTCGCAATTTTTAACCTGATTATCAATGCCATCAGGAAGTGAAGGGACATAAAGGCCAAACAAAACATTTTTTAAGTAGCATTAAAAAGGGTTAGATTTTTTTATTGCAGTTTTTTATTGCAGTTTCACCCTTGCTGATGAGATATCACCTTTTGTCCAAGTGGCATCAGGAAGAGAGAAGATCTCCATTGAACTGTGAAGATTCCAATACATCACTAGTGCAGCAACATCAGCGAAAATAGACAAAAAATTGTGAGTCGAAAATAGTGCAACATTTCGGGCCCTCAGACCCATTCCTCAAGGAAACAGTGGCAAACAGCAACAGAACAGACATATGTTTCACAGATGACCCCATCTCCAGAAATGCCTACATGTAGTCTAAAGAAGCAATCAATACTCACAACATGTACAATAATAAAATTTTAAGTTCAGTCAAAATCTAACTAGGGCTTAACCTACCCCCACCCCCATTCTAGGACTATTCTAACTACAATGTAAAAGCATAAATGTCTATACTTCCCTATTCTGAAGCTGCTCTGGTCCGGTCACATGATCACTCCAGCGGTGGCTTCAGTGAAGAGGAGAGATCGTTGACAATGGCTGCAAATGCCTGTGCGGTGATGTCACCCATAGGCCTACTATGGGACATCCACTGTCAGCAGTCCTTCCTCTACACCGAAGACACCGCTGATAGCTGTTTATATGACTGGATTGAAGCAGCTTCAGAATAGGTAAGTTAGTGTAGTTAGGAATGTCTTAGCCCCTGTACACACGGTCGGAGATTTCCACAACCAAATCCATTGGATTTTGCCCATCGGATTTTGTCCGTCGGATCTTGTCCGAAACTGTTGCATACACACTGTCGGACAAAGTTGGCGAAAAATCTGATCTTTCAGAACGTGATGACGTAATTTAGTTACGATGGGACTACATTCAGGCTAGTAGCCAATAGCTTTGATGTAGGAATTTGATCTGAGCATGCGTGGCACTTGGTCCGATCAAAATTCTCTACACATGATCGGAGTATGTCCGACCGGCCCAGTTGGTTGGGAAATATTTCCAACATGTTGGAAAATCGGGTTCGACAGATATTCCGACGGAATCAGTCCGATGCATACTACACACAGTCGGATTATCCAACGACACGGTCCGATAAGACTCATTCCGACGGATTCTCCGACCGTGTATACAAGGGCTAAGAGTGGGAGTGGAAGTAGGTTTATCCTTAGTTAATTTTTACTGAGCTTACATTTTAAACTACATGAGGCTGTTTCTAGAAGCAGGAAGATCAGAGATTATATTCAACGGACTATTTAAACCTTCTAATAAGAGCCTTGATGAAGAGGTCCTTTGTGGCCTCACAACATTGCACTATGGGCTTGTAACAATAAAAGTTTTCCTATTTTCGCTGCTGCTGATGCGCTAGTGATGCTTTGCAGTCTTCATAATCTATTCTATGATGGTGCTATCCAAAGGACTGCCATTAGGTCAGTACACTGCAAAAAGTGCACTAAACTGTATGATCTGCTCCCCGGGTCACAGACAGAAATCAAAAGCTCACAGAGGTTTTAAATCTTTCCTCATTCGATCCACAACTAAGTAAAATAAAGTGTGTGTACTTGCAGAGACCAATTTTACACATTGCTTGCCATCGAACAGTCAGGAGCAGAGTTCGGGTGTGCTCACTGGTGTGAACAACTCCTTGGTGAATTTCTGCGGCCTCCACTACTAGTTGTATCCAATTGTGGATAATGAGTTGATGTCACTGTTGTAATGGAAATATGCAATAATGTTATAATATTACTTTCCTACATGAACATGCATCTACCTTCATCCACTGGACCACCTGTCAAGCTGCTTTCTCTTTTTGTTTTTGCTCATGGTAAATTAACTGTGTTAAGAGATTGAGTAAGATTGAACCCTTTGTGATCTTACCGAAGTAGGCCGTGGAACATGTAGAGCCCTCATCTTCTGTAATAGAAAATGTATAAAATATGGGAAATGTAGAGCCTCCTCCTCAACACAGGCACAGTTCTACTTTATCTGAAACAAACATTAATTAGGCTTTTAAGAAATGTTTTTCAAATAAATGTATGAAAATGATTTCTGATGGGGTTCCACAGTGTACCATGGCTGTACCTGCCTTAAAATACAATCTCTTAACAAGGGAGAACTACAAAGACTCACATTGTACTGGTCTATGTAAAGCATGATTTGTGAAATAAAAGCAAGCTAAACTACTTAAAAGTTAGAAATATTTGATCTTATTCTAAATCTTCCTTTGAGACATTTTTTATTTGGTGTAGGAATTGTTTAACATGAAAAAAAAACGCACAAAAAAACCCCCACAAAATATAAAGCTATAGAAAATGACACAGTGTGAGTCCTTGTAAATGTCCCACATGGAACAGCACTTTTATCTTCTCTCTATGCTTAACACCCTTTCCCCCTCCTGCCAAATGTAGTATGCAGAGGAAGAGGTGGAGTATTACGAGTATCCATACTATTATGACAATAAGGAGGAAGGGACGCCTATCCCACCTACTGAAATCAGTGCTCCCGAGGGGGACACAGTGGAGAAGGTAACCAGTGGATGTGTCAGTCTTTGCATCCTGGTGTTGTGTGTCACTCCATCTCATCCCATCCGCCATGTTAATTGTCAACTGGAGGCTGCCCAGCCAGGAGCAAGGGGTTTAATTCTAGTGTTTAGCAAAAGAAAATTTATTGCATCTCAATTTATTACATTTCTGCAAAGGGCAGAAATTGTATTGAAACTTTTTAGATTGTCCAAAGATACTTGGTCAAAGACCAGTAGGTGTGTTGGAGGTGTATTTTCAAACTTGTTAACTATTCTATTGTAGGTAATGCATCCCACATTTTGTGTCATTTTGTATTTGTTATATGTGTTGACATTTTTGTTTTTTACACATTTATTTTGTCTTTGAGACTCAGAATGTTTGCATGTGCTTATATACCTCCTTTTGTTAATAACTAAAGTTTTTACTAGCACAGTAAAATATTAAAATACAAACCAACTTAAATTACACAGTTAACAAAAATAAAACAAAAACTAAAAAAAAAATACATTCGTAGCTTTTTGAAGTTGGTAAAATGTGAATATTTATTTTTCTATACGTTTCTTTAATGCCCTTTTTAATTTTATGACAGTTCATAATTACTTTTCATTCTGTTTTTGTGATGTCATATTTTCTGTTCAATCTGTTTATTAGAAGTTTGAGTAAACAAGAAAGGGGCTAAAATACATAAATACCAGTCAAAAGGGCCAGTCGCCCCACTAAGTGATGTCATATTTTCAAATATGCCCATCACTTTAATAATCAATGAGAAGTTGCATAAGATGAGCCAATATTTGATATTTTTGTATTGTGAAAGTCAAGATGTATACATGGGAGCACCCCAGATTTAGCAGCTGAACAAAGATTGCAGCAGGCACCTAAGGAAACCAGCATTACTGTCAGGATGCCACTTCATATTTTTTTAGTAATAATATTTAGAACAGTTAATTTTAACATGAAAGTTTTTTGTTTTGTCCTTTGTTTAATCATTCATTTATATTATTATTTCCTTAATTTTAATGTATTAAAACAAAATGTTTTATTAATAATAATGATAATAATAACAATAATAATAATTATGATCATCATCATATAATAACATTTTCATTCTATTAATCATTTTTCTAATTCTCCCTAGTCTATAAATATTTGCAATCATTATTCATTTATTTATTCTATCATTAAAATCTCCAAATTCTTAATTTATTGATAGTTTTGACACATGTACTTTTTATTTCCCCTACATTAATTGTTCAATATGACACCTATATTAATTGATTAATATTTGAGTTTTTAATTTGTATTTCCTACTTTATATATATATATATATATAGATTATAAATATGTATTATTATACTAATTACATCTTATATTAATAAGATTTAAAATACACAACAATTCAAAAACATGAATATGGATAAATAAATAAGATATTAAACCAAAATTAAATACGTCTGATTGATTTATTGTTATAATAAGAACATATTTGTATTCATTATAACAACATAGGAAATTGTTTTATTTGCATGTATTTATTAAATATTTTGTTGACTTCCAGCTTTTTTCTTTATTAAATTTCTTAACAAAGTAGTTGGCTATTTCCTTCATATATGTCACCTGTGCTCACGTATTCAAGAATTCATTTGTATTTCCTGTATTTTCACGCAACATATATTATACATTTAATAAGTATTCATTCATTCTTTCATTTATTTATCTATTCATTCATTTTTATATTTTATTCTTATTACCTGCCTCCTTTAATTTGTTTAATTTCATTTATTTAAATTACAACACATAGTATTCATCCATTACCATTCCATTATGGCATCTGTATTCATTCATTCATATTGCTTGTATCAATATTTATTGGTAATAAAAAACAGTATAATAATATTAATATAATATATATATATAATTATATATTTTGCACATGTGGTATTGTAATATCCACATGGCTCACTCCATATCTCCTAATGTAAGTACATTTTGATTTAATTTAATCATTAATTCTTCATGTATGAACATTTGCATTTTCCATTTCCTGATTAGCCGTAATCCCATTATGCATTTTTTTTTTCAAAAAGATCTGCTATATAATAGGCTTAAGCTATAAGTTTTCTAAAATACCTTATTTCCTAGAACAAATGGCAACTTTTGGATGTATTGTATCTAATGGTGCGCTCAAATAAATTTTCTATTTCATGCTGTGCAAATAATGCAATATTCAATATGTGCAAAGAATTGTGTACACAGAGAATTTAGCTACTCAATTAAATATGAAACTAATAAAGTGCAAATATGTCATACTCATTTCTCATCAATACGGCTACTGACCAGCGCAAAATAAATCATATATAATCCGAAAACTGTGCAAGTTATAATATGTAAAAGTAAAAAAATGATATATGTATGTATATCTGTGCAAATAGCTGTAACAGTACACTATGCCTAAAATAAATATATATTCAAATTTGATGACCACAGATTTGCATATATGATAGTCACTCAATCCATATACAGCTTCAAATGCAGTTGGATCACGATCAGAGAGGGTGCCCCTTATATCTTCACAGTACCTTTCCCAGCAATGTGACTCACGATCCTATTTTTCAGAAATATGAGCACTTCCCAAGCAATATTACTCACGATCGCATTTTTTCGGTGTATGGGCAGATCGTATTTTTCCGGTGTATGGGCAGATTGTATTTTTCCGGTGTATGGGCACTAAATAAAGAAAGCTTTCATTGCGCAATGATTACCACTCCTACGTGCTACACTCACGATAATTTCACTCACATAACCTTGACCGACAAGTAGCGCATTCAAACAGACTCAGATTCAGACTCAACGAATGACGTCACTGGCTCCACCCGACGCGTTGCATCACATGTCACGTGACTTTATCAAAGGACCCGATAAACCAGAAAAATATGATCTGCACATACACCGGAAAAATATGATCTGCCCATACACAGAAAAAATGCGATTGTGAGTAATATTGCTTGGGAAGTGCTCATATTTCTGAAAAATACGATTGTGAGTCACATTGCTGGGAAAGGTACTGTGAAGATATAAGGGGCACCCTCTCTGATCGTGATCCAACTGCATTTGAAGCTGTATATGGATTGGGTGGCTATCGTATATATAAATCTGTGGTCATAAAATTTGAATATATATTTATTTTAGGCATAGTGTACTGTTACAGCTATTTGCGCAGATATACATATATATATCGTTTTTTTTACTTTTACATATTATAACTTGTCCAGTTGTCGGATTATATATGATTTATTTTACGCTAGTCAGTAGGCGTATTGATGGGAAATGAGTATGACATATTTTCACTTTATTAGTTTCATATTTAATTGAGTAGCTAAATTCTCTGTGTACACAATTCTTTGCACATATTGAATATTGCATTATTTGCACAGCACTTCACACTTTTAGATATTTGTTTACATTTGCACAATATTTTTGAACAGTATATTTACTGTATATATTTGCACAGTGATCAAAATAGTTTGATGTACGCTGGTGAGAGAGTCCTGGCCGTTGTGGACTCACCTACAGCTTGAGTAGTTAATGAAATAGTACGGTAAATTGATTTGAGCGCACCATTAGATACAATATTAACCTTAAAGTGACAGAACACTGATATGGTCGCAGCCTAGTCATTAAGGTTTTTTCTATTTTTGTCTCTACATATTTGTAATATCAGGGCTAAGGCTTATTTACCTTTATCATTTGGATGTACTTTTTTACTTTATGCTATTGGCTGAGAGTCTGATCTATGTGGTACATGTAAGGACATCCTTCCAGCATACATCAGTCTTAATTCTAACTCCCTCATTTTAAAGCTTACAGCTTTTTCTCTACAAACATTAAGCTGTTGATCACCTTAGATTCTGCTCTTCCCCCTCCTTCTATAATATATTAATTGTGTTGGTTATAGGAGAGGGAAGTATCATATAAAAGGAATATCCTAATATGGACTTCATAAACCCAGATCTCAGCTGAGAGTCAGGCCAAGTCCCTGATCTAATGAAATAGTTCTAAAAACAACCGGTTATTGCAAATATAATATATTAGAACATTTCCTAACATCAAACTGATGAATAAGAGCATAAGGCATTATAACTTGTGGAAACATTAATTGATTTCTTATTTATTAATATTCATATGTTTACCTTTTTGTGCATTAATATTCATATATCTAAAAAGAAAGTAAAAAATATTTTACATTGATTCATCCAGACTTCCATTACTTAAAATTCCGTTATGTATTCAAATGATAAATATATTTCCAAATTAATCAATCCATTAGTTAATAGTGAAATAAATGTAATAAGAAAAATATAAATATTCACATGCCCCAACTTATAGTGTAATTATATTTTTAAATTAGGCATTCTTTAATTTGTATTTGAAGTTTTTCGTTTCTCATTTATTAATAACTTGAGCATGGGTTTTGATACTAATTGATACTAATTGATTTGCTAATTTTGGCATCCTTATACATTGTGGTTTTTAACTTCTCATGTGTTTGTCTATGCATAGTTGCAAGCATGAATGCTGCTTATGAAATTGTACATTGATTTATGAACCTGTACATGTTTTGCATCAACTGAATGTTTGATTTCTCAGCTGGCATTGTGTGCTCATTTTTCATATACTATTCATTATCAAATATTTATTTGTTGTTGTTAAATTACGCATAATCGGTTCGTTTTGCTTTGCTGCATGTAGTTTTTACTTGGGTTCAATTTTCCTGTGTGTCCAAATTCCATCATGTTTGCTATAGGATTGGAATTAACTCTTTAGCAAATTACCTTTTATATCATTGTATGCATATATATTACAGTGAAAAAAGATGGGGTTTTGAAATTGGGAGTTACGTGATCCCAATGACACCTAATTTGAGAATATTTTCTTGAAAGTAAATTGAGTCTTGAATATCTTACATTATTTGCAGTATCTATTTCTCATTCTCAAGTTTAGTTATGTAACTATTTTGTTTTTTGAGTAGTTTTTTTTAGCAGAATATTATTTATATCAACCATCTGGTGTTGGTAGAAGTTTTTGTAGTAATTGTTTGAATGTAATAAAAAGAAGACCCCTTACTTTTCCTTGCTGGGCGACACCTAGTTTCTGCATCCTTTGAACATTGTCTGGTCATGACATGTTGTATTCATGCCTGTTTCTCTCTCTCTTTCTCTCCAATCCATTTTTGTCTGTGTGTCACTTGTTCTCCTTATTTGCCACCTGCCCTGAAAATAAAACAATGCCCTTCTAACTATCTTATCTGCCATGGCTACTGGCAGAAAAACAAAGCCAAAAATCACAAGTCACCAGCCAAGTCGAAGCCAAAGGTGCCTCCTCCTGCCAAGAGTACCGGCAAGTCGAAAAACGGTGTTGCGGGCAAGGCCCCCGCCAAGCGTAACACCCCCACCAAGCGAAACACCCCTGCCAAGCGAAACACCCCCGCCAAGCAAAACACCCCTGTGAAAAATACTGTGGGCAAAGCCCAGCCCAAGAAAAAATTTGCTGGCGCCAAGAGGAGGAACGTGGGGAATAGTTACCAGCAGGTAGAGAAAAAAATCTAAGTATGCAGATCCCATTGGTGTGATCTGACATACATGACCCCCTCTGCCCCACCGTACTCCCATCATCCCAATACTTTTTTACAGAGGGGATATGGGCAATCCACTTGGAGATGTTGTTTGTGTGTGTCCATGTTATGCAACGTGTTAGTGATGTCTGCTCTGTGCTTATTGTTTCATGCTTGGGGCTCATTCATTGTTGTTCATGCAAAAGAAGAGACCTCTGTTCATAAACAGGACAGTTTGTAAACCCGCTTGTATAAGAACACATTGTTGGTCTAAAGTCATATACACATATTTACAAACCTGATAATTATTTATCCAATGGACTATCCACTGTTGATTACTTTTAGCTGAATTAGGTTGACTTTGCTTGTATAATACTCATCAATGTTTTTGTCATGTTTTCAGAGGCCTCTTTTTTTGCTGTTTGTGTAACTATTCTGTTACGTTAAATGAATGATTGCAATGCCCCTGTGGACCCATTCTTTAATGGGTGGTCATCACATGAATAGATTCACCATGGGTTTCATCATCTGAAAGTCCTGATATGTTTTGCTGAGTGGGCTGATAATGACCCTTCTAAGTGAATCAGTGATGACATGTTGACTTTATTGTCCTCTAGAACAAGAGGCATAAGTTAATAAATAACTAATGCTTGCATTTTTTTCTTGTTCCCTTCTCCTCTTTGATCTCCTCCCTAAATCCAAACAACTTTGCCATTTTCACTTACTTGCCTTGTTCTTCTTTTTTCACACTGTCTTTCTCCAAATTATTTTTGCTCACACTTTCTCAATGCTATTTCTTCATGCCTTGGCTTTTCTTTGCACCTACAATCTTCTGATTTTCTGTGGTTACAAAGGACCCTGTCCCTCCCTCTGAACCTATCATGACCCCTGAACCCACCTTGTTAGAACAAAGCCTTGATTACACTGTATCTCCATATGAAGAGGAGGCTTATGGGGCTTGGGAGGAAGAGCCCACGCCCGAAACCAAACCTGATCCACAGGTAATCAATGAATTTTCCACCAAAAGGTTAATGACCACACATTAGTAGAGTAGAGTATTGGCTTGACAAGAAATCCCCATCTATCATTACAAGCTTTGGCCTTTATACTGGAAAACACTTTGAGGAACTTAATGTCAAAAGTTTAGTTATTGTCCACTATCTCACAAACAGAGCACCTATATATGTATCAAGAATCACCATAAGCAATTTAGTTCTGTAATGCCCATTTTCATTTTACACTTCACAGCTTCCCATTTTGTTTAAAGCTTGAGCCACATGTTTATACTTTTATCTATATTTAGTACTTATCACTAGATCCTTTTGTGCCTCCTCTTGTCACTCTTTCCATTATCTTGATTCTTGACTCATTTGCCCCTTGGAAGGAAAAGGAACAAGCTCCTTCTACAGATGTCAAGGGTAGCGATTCCTTCACAGCGGAGTATGTAACCGGAGAGGAGGAAAATCCGACTGTCGGTCTGGACTATGAGTATGTGTACAAGGATTATCATGAGGGCTCGGAGAGTTCACAACTTGGCCCAGTCCTCTCTGCAGAGACTCCTGAGAGTGGAGGTGTAAGTCTCACTGTGTAGTGTCCGTTAATCTGAGTGCATTGGGTTCTACAAACCTTGTGACACTCTGAGCAGAACAAAGCAAAAAAATGTTTTTCAACATTCTGCCCTCCTCATTCTGCCCTCCTCTCTGGTCCTTGTGTACTTTGCGTGTGTTACTTCTCCATGTCAGCCCCCTTTGTCTTGATCTTCATATCCCTTTGTCCTGTATTTTTGTTAAATCTTTTTGCTCCTTTTTATCCACCTCCTTGTGTTCATGTCTCACTTCCTACTCTTTGTTGTTGACCACACTTTTTACATTGTGTGTGTCTACATGTTTTTCTGGATGGATACTTTGGTGTCCTCCTTTTTTGGATTTCCCTTTGTCTTCCTGTCTGTGGTCCTCTGCTGCTTTTCCTTCCTTGTCATCTCCACCTTGTTGCTCAGACTTGTTTTATGATGTTGCTGTGATATAACATTTATCACAGGGTGTCAGAAAAGTCGAAATCCAGTTGGAGCCTTGGGTGACCAAAGGATGTCATGTTGCTCAATGTCACCTTGATCACTGGGGTCCATTGTGGATTCGTTCTGACCCTTGCTTATGGCATCATAGAATTCTCAACATACTTCAGAATTGTATGATCCTAATACAGTGTATTTCAATGCCTCAAGCATTGTAGCTTTGCTGATGAACCTACAACACTGATAGCTCTTCTGCGCCCCTGTAAAATTAGGGGCCCACAGTTTACTGTAGAATTATGTGCACTGTATTTATTATAGATAAAATTATCAGTATACAGGTTTATGGCATGTAATATTAACATATATAATGGCTAAAACAAGGACTGTTATTTGGTCTTGTCCAGACCTGCTATTATTTATATGAAATTATAGAGGTATAACAGTGCAACATGTAACATAATATTACTTTTAGCTTTTAGATTTTCACTTGTGTGTCTTAGTTAAATGTTAGTAGAAAAAGTGGGCTTTATTGTCTGAGTGATTCTAAATATCTCCATCTTTGTGGTTATATGTGTGCTACCCTCAGGCCATTAGCGGACCCCGTGGGGTGAAAGGAGATAAAGGAGAACCAGCTGCTATAGAGTCAGTAAGTAAAGTCTGTTATGCAACGCAAAGATAATGTCTAAAAGCAAAATTAACAGTACCTGTGTCTACAAGCAAAGTTAAGGTGTCCCAACTTTATCAGTCTCAGTGTAAAAGTTTATGGTTGTCCATTGTAGATCCTTATATTTGGTTAATACCAGATCTGGTATGGGGCCTTTAACCCCACATCCACCTGTTATATGAACTGCATGTATGAAATGAGAGCAGGTTAAATTAACTATATAACTATTCTATTATATTATTATAATTATTATACATATACTATTATTATATCATATAGTAACTATTGTATAACTATTTTTTTCCATTATGGACTTACACCGAGTCCTCTGATGCGAAGGCAAACAAAAAAAAACAACAAAAAAAGTAGAAAAATTGCTGAAATTAAATGGTTAAAGTGCGGTGTCAATAGAAAAAATAACCATTGCAGTATATTTCTTTCTTCAACTTAATTCCATTTAAAATAATTCATTATGCTAAATTTATTTAGGGAATTGTACATTTTAGTTACAACACAAGTGAAATATTGAAATATGGATTCCATTTTTTTATAAATGTCCCTTTTGGTTTTGCTATCATACTTATATGTTGGAAAAAGGGTTGTCCCGCCCTATAATATTTCAGTTTATGCTGGAGAGATGAACTGGTGATCTAACTAATAGAGTCCCCAAGACTCTATTAGTCTTGGGGACTCTATTAGTTAGATCTCCACATTTAAATTCTCTGGTCTGCATACCTGCTGTGGCAATTATAACCTAAAGCTGGCTATAGACAGATCGAATCTCATCCGCTTCAGCAGTAACCGGCCGAGATTCATTCCATCTATGGGAAGGCTGGTTTCAGGGGAGGGAACACAATAGCGCTGCGGAGGGATTCCCCCATCAACACTGACTGTCTTGATGGGGAAATCAAGCAATTTTCTTTCTTTTCTTTTCACCCATTTACTTACTACAAAAGAACACCCAAACCTCATTTTTGGTATGGTAGATGTCACTGATCAAAAAAGAATTTACCTTTACAAAAACGTGATTGTACGGCCACAACCCCCCCACTGAAAGCTATTCACATGAAACAAACAAACAAAATACATTTTTAACAAACCAAGATTAGAATTACCATGTTTGTCCCTACAGAGGAGGAAGGGGAAACACTGCAGATATCACTGGGACTAAATTACTATGCTAGTGATTGACTCACATAGTTCAGGGAAGTCAATCAATCTTTGTCCAAAGAAGGATCAGTCTGGGGATGTCTATAGAGGTCAAGTTATAATAACTTAAATATTTGACTATAAAAGATGGAACAGGTGAAACAAATTTTATGGGGTTGATTTACTAAAGGCAAATGGGCCATTTACTTTGCAATGGAATTTTCCTTTAGCTTAAAGAATGTGGTGACAATTTCCTTTACAAAGAATACCCAATCAAATATATGGGGGGGGGGCAGTGCTTTGCTTGCTCATGATTAGATCATGGAATTCAGTAGAGCATTACCTCATTCACTAAGCTAAGGGATACATCCCTTGCAAAGGTAAAATTCCCTTATATATTTTGACACCACTAGGACAACCAAACATGACTGCTGCTACTATTGAGTAAGCAAATGCACATAGCTAAGCATACAGCATAAACATTTATATCCAGTTTTCAGGATAAACATTTTTCTATTATTTCCTTTGTTGTTCATGCTCAGTATTTTCTAACAGTAATAGTTGAAAAAATTGCTGACAGTAGCTGACAGTTCTATTTTTTTTGTCACAGGGAATGCTGGTTGAAGGTCCACCAGGACCAGAAGGACCTGCCGTAAGTACCATTTTAGTATCTCTGTTTCAGATGTATTGCTTATCCTTATTTTTTAGCTGATAGTATCATTACAGAGTTTATATACATAATCACTGTGGTGTGCTGTAGACTTTGGGTATCTAGGTATACATTTTTTCATTTGCCACCATTTTAAATGATACCCTTTGTCTTTGCTTTGTGTTTGTATTGCCTTCTAAAACAGTTTATTAAATAAAAAGTAAAAAACAATATGCATAACCATAAAGACTGTAAATATAATAAAGAAGTGTACGTCAGCAAAAATTCACCAAACTTTTAGTCATCCTACTTACGGCTTTCCAAATCTCAAACAAATATATGATCACTCAGACTTATGCTGTGCTTACAACATGTCACAAGAGTCCAGATGTAAAGCAGCGGGTAAATTAAATAATATAATTGTTAAAATGAATAAAAAATTTATTTTGTGTCCTTTGCAGGGTCATTCAGGTCCCCCTGGAACACAAGGCCACCCTGGGCCTATCGGTGACCCTGGAGAGAGGGTAGGAAATTCAGATTTAAATGACAGTTTGAAAATAATTCTGTACATTTTTAAACCCCCCCCCCCCCCCCCACCCTTCCCTGGCTTAATAGCACAATATTTTATTCTTGGTAAACTTATTATTCCCACACTTTTAGGGTCCCCCAGGACGAGCTGGTCTCCCCGGAGCCAATGGATTACCCGGACCACCTGGTAGCTCTGTCATGCTTCCGGTAAGTTTTTTGGGCAAAATCTTGAAGTTGGAAAGAGTTCCAACTTCTATAAGTTTTTTATTTCTCATGACAATAAATGGGAAGGAAGGAGGGGGGACATTTGTCTCTGGGACAGGGAGGCACAATCAGCAATAGAAACATTGTCAGTTGTTCTAACTCTTCCCCGTCCTATTACAATTTGTTTTTGGTTTTTGTCTGTGCCTGCCCTGATAGGAAGTGACTTGAAATTTAACAAATATGGACAAAGACTGCAATATAATTCTGAAAGATTTTGAACAAACCATTGTTCTAACACCATATGTTGATCTAGCACATTACATCCACAACGCTTTACCACATCAAAACGTAGCTCATAATTTTGTCTTCCAACTAATCTCCACAGTTCCGATTTGGAAACAGCGGTGGTGATAAAGGTCCAATTGTGTCCGCTCAAGAAGCTCAGGCAGCGGCTATATTACAACAGGCCAGAGTAAGTCATGAACTTCTCAAGACTACTTTGTTTTTCCAGTATCTAAATTTGCATTATGTCATCTTTGTCACAATTCTATTTTTCACAGCTTGCTTTACGTGGGCCCCCAGGACCAATGGGATATACTGGAAGATCTGGACCTTTGGTAAGTATCTCCACAACAATATATATATTCTAAAACTTCCAGAATGGGCAGCACAACGATTGACAGTCTTGGTTCAAAGCTATGGAGTCTTTGGTTCAATGACCCCTTAGTCAGCAAGTCCAATTGCTTCCAACAAACTGGCACTTATGCATATAAATGACTATGTTAATGATATAGAATTACCACATTTTTTAGTCACAACTGAAGCCCAGTGTGGGAGTTAGCTCTTGGCTTCTTCTTTTTCTATGTGTTGGATGATCCACCAGCCAGACCTACCTGTCATACATTCCAACTAATGATTGCCTAAGTTATTTCAACATTATTATTAAGACCTAGAAATTGTATGATGTATAGAAGTTGTACAAATAAGAATCTTTGTAGGTCTCTTTGCAAATAAGCACCAGATTTGCCATCAATTCCTGATTTTTCTTTGACATAGGTTTGATTTGTAATTTCAGGGTCTAACAGGAAGTCCTGGACCAAAGGGGGAGTCCGGAGATATTGGTTCTCAGGTAATTAATTAAGCACATACACATTGTTCTCTATCATTCCCAAACACGTCTGAAAATATGTAGGTATCCATTGTGCAAAACAGATGAACAGCTTCTGTGGGACTAATTATTAATACCCGGTGCAAAATGTCACAGACACTGGAGGATAGGAAAGCAGACACAAAACTATAGTTGAGACTGAAAGACAAGTGAAATGAGACAGAATAGTGATACACAAAGTTGATAACAATATCCTAATAAGCCCAGACATTGTGCACAGTTGCCAGATTGGTAAGTCTTTACAAAGTCCTTGAGAAATTTCTAAAAGTCTCATCAAATTTCTTAGAACAGTATTTCTAAGAAAGACAATTCTACATCATACTTGGAATTCATCTCTAGAATAGATAAATTCCATGGAGTGAAAAGTCTGAGAGGCAAGGAAAGTTTTGGAAAGGATTCTATTGGGATGAATGGTTATAGATAGAGAGGTCTGGCGAAGAGAACCCAAGAACAGAAAGTGAGTTAAATGAAAATTTTTTATGTATTGCCAATAAACATTTTTTATTTTTAAATTGATGTAGATCCACACTAGGATTACTAAAGTTCAATTGCATGTTTTATTTGAGCACTAGAGCGCTGTACTATTGCTTTAACAATATGATTTTTAAATCTATTACTCTAATGCAGCCTTTCTTAAACTTTTTACCCAGAGAAACAATGGAAGTAAATTATAAGTCTCAGGGAACCTGTGCTAAAAATTATTATAGCTACAGCTTACCATACATTAGTGTGTTTAACCACTTGCTTACTGGGCACTTAAACCCCCCTCAGTCCCAGACCAATTTTCAGCTTTCAGCGCTGATGCACTTTGAATGACAATTGCGCGGGCATACAACACTGTACCCAAATGAAATTTTTATCATTTTTTTCCCACAAATAGAGCTTTCTTTTGGTGGTATTTAGTTACAGCTTGGAGTTTTATTTTTTGCTAAACAAACAAAAAAAGATGCAAAAAATAAATAAAATAAAATCATGTTTTAATAGTTTGTTATAAAATTTTGCAAACGGGTCATTTTTCTCCTTCATTGAAGTGCGCTGATTAGGCGGCACTGATAGGCTGCATTGGTGGGCACTGATGGGCTGCATTGGTGGGCACTGATGGGCTGCATTGGTGGGCACTGATAGGCTGCACTGGTGGGCACTGATAGGCATAGTTAAGGCGGCACTAATAGGCACAGATAAGGCGGCACCGATGGGCACAGATAAGGCGGCACTGATGGGCAAAAATGGGCACAGATAAGATGGCACGGATGGGTGGCACGGATAAGTGGCACGGATGGGTGGCACGGATGGGCACTGATAGGTACCACAGATAGATGGGACTGATGGGCACTGATAGGTGGCACTGATAGGTGGCTCTGATAGGTGGCACTGCTGGGCACTGATGGGCGGCACTGCTGGCCACTGATGGGCGGCACTGCTGGGCACTGATGGGCGGCACTGGGGTGCATCACCTTTGAGGCAGATTGGGTGGCACTGTGGGTGGCACTGTGGGTGGCACTGTGGGGTGGCACTGTGGGTGGCACTGTGGGTGGCACTGTGGGCACTATGGGCACTGACGGGGGGCACTGACGGGGGGCACTTACTTTTGCGTTTTATTTTACTTCAGGATGGCACTGCGGGAGGCAGGTGGGCACTGGCAGGTGGCAGGTGGTCCCTTGTATTGATGGCCGTGATCGGGACTGATGTCCCGATCACAGCCGCCGGTGATCGGCTTTTTTTTTGTCTCCTCGCGCTGTCAGCGCGAGGAGGAATAATAGCCGATTACCGGCTCCGTTCTATCACATGATCAGCTGTCATTGGCTGACAGCTGATCACGTGATAAGGGGTCGGGATCGACCCCTTGCACGGATCGGTGATCAGGCGAGTCTCATGGACTCGCCGATCACAGAGCGCGCCGCGCGCGCCCCTCAGGGGGCGCGCAGGCCGCTCGTAACCGGGACGACGTCAATAGACGTAGTCCCGGAAATGTAGGTCCGCGCTAATGCCGTCATTTGGCAATAGCGCAGATCTCAAGTGGTTAATAAATTGTAGAAGTTTTAAATAAAATAATAAATAACGTGAAATTCCTAGATTTTTTACACCTATATGCTCTATAGGACAACATTATAATCCTAAAACAAAATGAATGATAATAACAGAAAGGAAATACAAAAGTTTACTTTTACGGTGTTCCCTTACATTTATGGTCTGTGTAGATGTAACCCCTTAGTGGTCCATGGAAAACTGCTTGGTGGTCAGTGGAAAATTTCTTCCCCTGCATTGGTGGTCAGTATTAGCAGGATTACAATTTGCCACTGCTCAAAGAACCCCTAGTAAACTCAGCAGGGACTCCAATGCCGCGTACAACACGAGTGGATTTTCAGTCTGAAAAATCTTGGATGGTTTTTCCGATGGAATTCCACTCAAGCTTGGCTTGCATAAACACAGTCACACAAAAGTTTGCTAAACCTTCGACCGTCAAGAACGCGGTGATGTACAAAACTACGACAAGCCGAGAAAATTAAGTTCAATGCTTCCGAGCATGCGTGGGAATTTTGCAACTCGGAATTGGTACAGACGATTAGAATTTCTGATTTAAACTTTTTCTGACCGAAAAGTTGAGAACCTGCTCTCAATCTTTTGCTGGCAGGAATTCGGCCAGCAAAAGTCCGATGGAGCATACACACAGTCGCATTTTCCGACCAAAAGCTCTCGTTGGTCTTTTGCTGGCTGAATTTACGATCGTGTGTATGGGGCATTCATTTCCATCATCCCATGGTTGAGAAAGGATGCTTTAATGTTCGCATTTATGTACTTTTTAGTAGTTTTGCATACTTTCTTTACCACATTTCAATTACTGTATTACATACATGGATTTATAGAGTCTCCACTGAGTGGCATTCCAGTGACTACCCAGTTAAGTAATAACTGCCAAGATACAGGGGTTGATTTTATAAAGGGTTATAGGCTGTTCACTTAGCAAAGTAAATTTACACTCTTTCAATAGAGTTTTCCCCTAGCTTAGTAAATGCGGTGAAGCTTTGCTGACTTCAATTATCCAATAATTTTCAAGCAAAAAATTTTTTTTTTTAAATTACCCTTGCATGTGATTGGGTATTCTTTGCAAAGTAAATTTTCACCACATTCACTAAGCTAAGTGAAAATTCCCATGCAAGGTAAAGTGACCCCATAATCTAATTCATGCAAATGTAGTGGGCTAGCAGTATGTAAATTTAGGAAAGGGAACATTTAGTTCTCACCCACAGCAACTTATTGGCTTCCAACTGTCATTTCTGCAACTATGACTAGAAAATAAATCCATAAAGAAAATTGGTTTTCATGGTAGCAAGACAATAGGTTTTTTTTTACACACCAAAAACCCTTCTCTTGAAGGGAATATTGAGGGACATAGACCTCTGGCATATAAGCCCTGCCTCTAGAGGCCTGCTGTTTCCCCAGCTAATATAAAAAAAAGGCAATTCTAGCCTAAAGTATAACTAAAGACAATACTTTTTTTTGTATTGGGTAGAGTGGAGATTAGATCACCTGTCAGTTTTTATTAATGTCTGTGCCTCCGTTAAAGAGATTCACCCTCTCTATTTGTCCTGTTTACCATTATACTTGAAAGAGAAAGTAAAAGGAAATCCCACATTTTGGGTTGTCTCCAGAAACGTAATAGTGGGGAAATCTTCAAATGGGGGCACTAGATCTGGTGACCTGGTAGTCCCCAAGGGATTCCCTTAATTTGCTGGGATTTCCTCTCACTTCCTGTTTGGCCATGGGACAGGGAGTGAAGGGAAATCTCCAAAATGGGACAAAGAATGGGAAAAAAAATTTGACAGGGGTTAGAACCCTCCCTTTCTCTATCCAAAATGAAAAAAATAAGTTTTGCCTATAGTTCTGCTTTAAAACATGGCACAATGTAATTATCTGTATCTTATATCTAAAGAACCATCCCGCATTCTGAAAAGCAAGTGTAGTTGCCTGCTTTAAATACAGTGATAGCCGTGATCTTCTGGTTTCTACCCAGGCAACTTCCCCTCTGCACACTGAACACAGAGGGTCGTGCGCCAAGTGCTGCTGCCATTCCTAGAACTCCCTACCTAGAACTTTAGATTTATTTCAATGATTACAAGGCACTCTATGATTGAATGAGGTGGAGAGGAAGGACAGATGACATGATAATCTACCCTTGTCCAAGCAGAGAATGCCTTGCATTCACTTAAAAAAAAATACAATACAATGTTTTTTAGGATGTTTTGGGAAAAATACAAAAGATGATGGAATGCATTACTCCCCAAAAAAAGGAATAGCACAGACCACTTGAAGGTTCCCTATGGATGACTCTTGTGAATCGTGTATATACTGTACACCCTTGAAAGTATACATTACTGGAGAAACAGTAGTGGAAAGAACAAGTAGAAGAAAAGGAAAGGAATTATTTATTTCAGTTTAACATTTTTCTTACTTGTGTTAGGGGCCAAGAGGACCACAGGGCTTGTCCGGACCTCCAGGAAAACCAGGAAGACGAGTAAGTATTAATCTTTCTACTATTGATGCTGGTTATTACAAATATACAGAAAAATAGCCTTTTCTTTGTATAGTGACACTTTTATAATAAGACTGTAACAAATCACAGCAGATTTCTGTTCTCATAAACCTTCTTCAAGTTCTCATACACTTTAATATCATTCTCCTGTAGGGTCGCTCTGGTGCTGATGGAGCTCGTGGTCTGCCTGGTGAATTTGGCAGCAAGGTAATCCTATTAATCTTTGACTCTCCCATTAATCCATTATTATTATTGTGCCATATTGTTCAAAATTTCCTAAACTGTATTCCCGTCACAGGGTGAGAGGGGTTTTGATGGACTACCTGGATTGCCGGGAGAGAAAGGTAACCGGGTGAGTTAATGATATAATTTTATTTTAATTATGCTTTACTATGTAAATTATTATATCACAGACACAAGCAGAAGGGCATCTTTAGGTTCTAGTGCCATTTTTGCTATTGCAGGTTCAAATACATGATAGGGACACAGAGTTAGCCCTTGTACACGCGGTCGGACATTCCGACAACAAAATCTGTCAGTTTTTTTCCGACGGATTTTGTCCGAAACTGGAAAATCTGATCGTTCGGAATTCTCTACAAACGATCTGACAAAGTCCGATTGTATCATGTTGTTGGAAAATTTTATATCCAGCTCTCAAACTTTGTTGGTTGGACATTCTGATGAAAAAAATCCAATGTAGCCCACAAACGGTTGCATTATCCGACAACATAGTCCGATCGGATCTTTTCCATCGTAATTTCAGACCGTGTGTACAGGGGCTTATAGATCTTAGATTATAATGGGTTATGACTGTTTCACAATCAGATTTATACTTGACAATGCAGATTGATATTTCTATTTTTTTCCTATTTTTTTTATTGATAAAATCTTCGATGTTAGAAATGGGTTCAATGGGGAAGACAGGACAGGTTTTAGGAAACAGCAACTAAGCACCTTAATCTATTTTTGAAGTTCCCTGGTCTTGTGCCAGTGTCTTAAAACTCTACATATGAACTCTAGATGTGAATACATATGCATTTTCTTATGACTTGGAATATAGAATGCAATGAGAACTGGAACACCAATGCAAAATTACAATACTTTTTAATTTTAGTAGAATATAGTGTGAATCAAATCCACCATTGGGTGAACTATAGTTTTGAGCCATAAGGCACTATCCAATACAAGGGTGAGGTACAGAAAAAGTGCCAAATATTCAAATTTGGCTTATATGTGTAAAAGCCTTACTCCCACTTATGGTTTTATTCTAAGTGAAGGTGTAAAACACGATTCCTTCCATTTCTTCCGAGTACAGGCATTTTGGTGAAAAAACAAATAGAGATGCTGATGCTCAAGGAAAGCTAAATATCCCTAAATATAAAGCACACTCTAACACATGTCCTGCCTCTTACATGTACAACTAAATGAATCCCTAAAGATATCCCTTAACCCATAACCTCAACTAAACCCATGACATTTAACCTTTAACTCAAGCACTCAACTTAACACTTAGCTTCCCCTCAATACTAAACCTAAAAGATAACCACCTAAACACTAACCTAAAGGAAACCTGTTAAAAAAAGGTTGAGAAGGTTGCCATTGATGAACTCAACTTCTAAAAATATAAATTTACTGGTTGTTCTACTCTTCCTTCAATATTTGGAGCCAATGATCTAGAACAAATACACAGATAAAAGTTCTGAATTTTTAAAGACATTCCTGCTTTGTGTCAGTAACTCCAAAAGTACGGTACTGAAGCGAGAGGATCAGCATAAAAGCCAGGGAGCTAAAACTTTCAAAATGATGTCAGCAATAGTGGATTCATATTTCACTCATTACAGATTTACTTTAACCTCGCATTTAACACCTCACCCTTGGTCCTGCCATTAAACTATGCTAATTTATAATCTAAGTCTTAAAGTATAACAAAAGGCAAAACTTTATTTTTAGCTTTGGTTAGAGTTCAGAGGGATTACAACTCCTGTCAGATTTTATTGCTGTCTGTGTCCCCGTTAAGGAGATTCACCCTTTGTATTTGTCTTGTTTATCATCGTCATTGAAGGGGAAAGTAAAAGAAAAATCAACATTTTGGGTTGTTCCCAGAAAAGTAATAGAGGATAAATTTTCCAATGGGGACACCATTTCTGGTGACCTGGGGATCCCTGAGAAATTCCTTTAATTTGAAGGGATTCCCTCTCACTTCCTGTTTGGCTATGGGATAATCTCTACAATGGAACACAGATGATAAAACAAATCTGACAGGGGTTATAACCCTCCCTCGCTCTATCCAAAATAAAAAAAAGGTTTTGCCTAAAGTTCTACTTTAACATTATGTAACCCCAGCAGCCGGAAACTTAACATATCCTGTTTCTGGAGCAGTTGCATTGAAATTAACAATTGTGCGTAAAAATTACACATTGCCTATCCACTCTCAGTAAAAATAAAATGGCCTGAAAATACCCATAAGGCCACAAAGTATTTGTTTTCAGATAGGTTGCTGGATGCTGGAATGTTACTGACCTAACATCAAAAACCAGTTCACCAATTTAGCTGTGTTTTTTACTTTTAAAGAAGATGTACAGCCAAAGCTTGTTTGGCTGTACTCATCCTATAGATCACGAGAGTGCAGTTCGTTCTGCACTTCTGCGTCCCATTTTCAGCAGACAGCAAGCTGAGGCCCGCTGTTGGCTGACGTCACAGAGCCGATCCAGGCTCAGACAAGATTGCGACAATGAAGTCAGGATCCACCCATATGCTTGGATCGGCACCCGGCTCAGCCTCTCAGCAAGCCCCTGACAGCCTGAGCCAGCCGCTTCCACCCCCCTCCACAGCCCAGTGCTATAGTGAGCAAAAGGGGAGGGGGCAAAGCAGAGAGTGGTGACTGACAGTCAACAGCTCTCTGCTCATGGAGCCCTGAGAACCAAGCAATTAGCAGTGTTAGATCGCTCAGTTCTCAGAATTAGAGCCAGTGGGGGACAGATGCAGCATCGGACCGATGCTACATCCACCTATGTGAGTATGATTTGGAAAAAAAATCCCATACATCTCTTTTAATTTAGACCTCAAACCAGGCTCCTTCACCTTTTTATAGGCTGGATTGTATCAGATAAAATGTGATTGGATAGAAACAAAGCCATGCTAAATTCTTGAATGTGAAAGTGCTCTCCCAGAATTGCTTTGTATTGTCCCCTGGTTGTTTGGCTTGATAGCCATCAGCCAGACAACTGGATCATCACAATTAGGTTGTGAACTCTTCATTCTCACTGACTTGAGTTTCCTTGTATTCTGATTTCTCTTGAAAAATTATAGTTTTGTACCAGTTCTAAGCCATTGACATTAAAATGTTTCACCACAGGGAGATTCTGGAGCTCAGGGTCCTTTGGGTCCACCAGGAGAAGATGGAGAGAGGGTAAGTACCCTGTGAGTAGGGTCACTACATTGAGGAGGTCCATCATTGTCTGATTCTCTACTTCATTATCTTCTAGGGAAGCGATGGAGAGGTCGGACCTCGTGGACTCCCTGGTGAACCAGTAAGAATAATTTTTTATTTCTTAAAACTTTTTATACTTGCCTCTGCTTAGCCACAATGATCTATGGCACAGCCATTCATAATACTGTAAGTTGAAATTTGCACCTTTATGTGTATGCTTAATGCAATCTTCACTTAATACATCATAACTGAGTATTACTTGTAATAAATTGTAGTCACTAAATTAGTAATAACTTCAGAAAAATAATGGTACCTGTTATTGTAGAGGTCAGTCGTAATACAGGCATGTTGTATAATTCTGATACAGTAAAGCCATTTTGAAAATTAGTATTCATTAGAAGAAGTATGTTGGAAGTAGAACTTTGCAGGCTGCCACCAAGCAATTTTATTTTATACCAAGTGTTTTTTTTTTTTTTTTGTCTGTACTAGCTTGTGATCTTTCATTATGTAATTATTTGTCTAAAAATGTGCCATAACTTAAGTGATTAACTAAAGGCAAATAGGCTGTTCACTGTGCATGGAAAATTTCCCTTAACTTAGTGAATGAGAAGAAGCTCTGCTGACTTTTATCACCCAATCACATGCAAGCAAATATTATTATTTTTACCTTTCATGTCATTGGATATTCTTTGCAAAGTGAATTTTCTCCAAATTCACTAAGCATAGGGAAAATTCCCTTGCAAAGTAAACAGCCTATTTGTCTTCAGAAAATCAATACCATAGTGATTCTCTGTGGATTCTGCAACATACAATAGGTTAACAGACATGAGACCCTGTTTCAAAAGTGGTTAGAAATAGAAAAGAAAGACAGATTAACAACCATACGTTGATTGTATGATCACATGCCTCTCATTGCTATTGATGTTTTCTAAGATAGAATAATAAAACTGAAGATTAGAGTTTAGAATATTGAAGATCAAGGGTTTGTAACACAGGAGAGCATTGATCAAGGCTCTCTAACAATTGTTCTCTATCTGCCCTTTTCACATTATAGAGGTGTGTTGGTATATTCCTATACCGTGTTACGTTGATAGTAAGATTCAACTTGATACTCCAAACACAAGTGATTTAGTAAAGTTCAAAAGTGATTCTCTTTATCGGTGTCGACACCATCCATCACCTTCATATTTGGATCATATCATCATATTTGACAACGCCTCCTGGATGGTTGCTCTGCATGTCTAATGCCGCGTACACATGATTGGACATTCCGACAACAAAATCCCATGTTTTTTTTCAAATGGATGTTGGCTCAAACTTGTCTTGCATACACACGGTCGCACAAAGTTGGTCGGAAATTCCGTACGTCAAGAACACGGTGACGTACAACAAGTATGACGAGCTGAGAAAAAATGAAGTTCAATAGCTAGTGCTGCTCTTCTGCTTGATTCCGAGCATGAGTAGCACTTTGTGAGTCGCAATTGTGTACACACGATCGGAATTTCGTTGGAACCTACACACGGTCGGAATTTCCGACAACAAGCTCCTTTTCTATTGCAAAATCCGACCATGTGTACGGGTCATTAGAGGACCCTCGGATGGTGCAAAGGACCTGGCTGGGTATAAGTCACAAGTGTCACTGACCTTCGATGATAGGAAGTCTATGCAAGATGGTAAGGAGAGCACTTTTTCTATGGTGGTGTCTTTAGCTGATGGATCACACACTGTAAGGTGTTGGATGGCATGGACACTGCAAAGAAGATTTTCCATCACTTTTGGACTTTACCAAATCACTTATGTTTGGAGTATTGAGTTGAATCTTATGTTTTTTATCTAACATAAGAGTTGCTGCTTAAATGTTTTACTAGGTTTACTATTTAGGCTTTTAGCGCAGTTTTTATCCTATTTGAAAGTGTATTGGTATGCACTGCGCAAAAATGCAACATGTCTGCATCTCTATGCAGCACAAAGCGCAACAATGCATTACAATGCACCATAGCGCATCACAGAGCACTGTCTTTGATTGAGTTGACTGAAGTGTAATTTTGTGACACTTCAATGAAGTTAAAAATAAGTACAATGTGTTGTAACAATGCATCTTGCTACCCCTACATAATGTACACCGGTGTGTCATAGGGAGTATAACGCATGCAGGCTGGCGTGAATGGCCCTTAAAGTGATGTGACAAATTAAATAAAGAGAAAGCAGCTGTTTGCTGCAACCATGGGCTCCATTTTTTTTCACATTTCAGGGACAGGCACAAACGGCACACACCAGTCTCTACTTTAGGCATTATCTAGTTGGATAACCATATTACAGGATTGTGGGTGGATGGATTTTCCATTGAAAGAGAAAATTTTAATATGTTTGGGAGGGTTATTAGCTATTTACCTGGGCTGTGTGTTTTTAGTTGTTCTTTTATTCTTTCAGCTTAAAAACTTGGCATTTGGTTGCTCTACATACCATAGCTCCCACTGTACTTTAAAATACAAAATTTATTTGCTGCATCCAAATAATAAACATAAAAAAGAATAATCAAAGATAAATGGGCAGCGTCCTTATAAATAATAAACATGCAATTTCAAATCAATAGCAAAGGAGCGCCTATTTAAACCCAGGCAAATATAAAAATGTGAATATCATATTAAAAAAAATATATAAAACACCTGTTATAAATAAAGTATAGTCCATAAAACATCTACAAATCAAGTCCATGATTAGTCACCCAAAAAGAAAAGAAAATGATCCTGCCACCATTGTACTGATAAAATGTAAATCAAAAACTCCCAGTGAAAATGTTGTCAACCCATCAGATTGCAATTTACTGCCACAATACCCAAAATTTACTGGCACGGCCAAGTTTTTACTGGCATTTCCAAAAATTACAAAATGACAGTTTTATGTGAAAATGTCAGTATTTAGGCTACAAACAAGTACAATATACAATCAGTGATTTAATTTAAGTTAGATATTAAGGCAAAAAACATATTTCTTATTTTATTTTTGATATAGTAAGTGAATATCCCAGGGACAGGACTCAGGAGGGCAAGACATTATAAAGGGTGGTATACTGGTATCAGTATCGACACTGATACTGGCCATTTTCACAAATATCGGTACTCACGAAAATGTTCCGATACCGGAAACTGATACCGGAAGTGACGTAGATTGGGAGCAGACCACCTCCTCCTCCCCTCCGGGCAGTGCCTTCCCGCCTCCTCCTCCCATTGGCATCACTAGGTGCAGGCCCGCCCATCCTAACAGCCCACAAGCGTTGTTTCCTTGCTGCACACCTTCCTCCTCCAGCTCTGACTTCCCACCACACAGAGCACTGGATCCGGGCTCTCCCTGGCTGGATGCTGAGGCAGAGAACAAGGGGGCTCTGTATGAAGGCACTGTACGGGCAGTATCCTGTTGTACTGAGCAGCGGGACACTCTCCTTGTACCATGCCTTCAGTCCCTGCCTGTCTCCTGTACCATGCCTGCAGTCTCTGGCTGTCTCCTATACCATGCCTTTAGTCCCTGACTGTCTCCTGTACCTTGCCTGCAGTCTCTGACTGTCTCTTGTACCATGCCTGCAGTCTCTGACTGTCTCCTGTACCATGCCTGTGGTCCCTGACTGTCTTCTGTACCATACCTGCTGTCACTTCTGCCTGTTGTATCTTCTTTCCCTCTACCAGCTGTCACCTCTGCCCCCATGTCTCCCAATAACACCTCCTTTCCCCATCTTCCCCCCTCCCCCAGTGATCACAGCCTTTTCCATCTAAACTCTCCCACCGGCTCCTAAACAACAACCCCCCACCACCTCCCAAACCACCCCTCTTGGTGGGAGATAGGTATCGGTAATTGGTATTGCCGAGTACACGATGTCAAGCATTGGTACTTGTACTCGGTGTACAAATAGTGGCATCGGTGCATCCCTACAACAAACAATGAGAGAAAATCTCTACAAAGTAAGCGAAAATTCCCTCTAAACATCTATCACTAAAACTAGTGTCCCCTTTGAAATATTTCCCCTGACTGTCTGTTTAAGTGAAAAATCAAAGAATTTGTGTTTTTGCATAATTTTTTGTTCCAGTAACAATGGTTTCTAGGACACCTATAAGGATGGGACTCCACAGCAGGGACACAGACCCGAAATTATATAAACAGCCAGCACTTCTAAATGTAATACTAAAGGCATTTTATTTTTATTTTTTTGATAGAGTGGAGAGGAATTGGAACACCTGTCAGGTTTTTATTACTGTCTGTGTCCACATTCATCCTCTCTGTTTGCCCTTTTTACCATTATCACTGAGAGTAAAAGAAAATACACAATCTTGGGTTGTCCCAAGAATAGGAATGGGGGAAAATATTCCAATGGGGACACTAGTTCTGGTGACCCTGGTGACAACCAAGGACTCTATTACTTTGGAGGGATTTACTTTCACTTCCTGTTTTGGCAATTGGACAGGAAGTAAATGTAAATCTCCCCAATAGGAGATGACAAAAGAATGACAGAGACAATAAACCTCCTTTAAAATTAAATGAAAAACAACATGTTTTGCCTTTAGTTTCTCTTTAAACCCTATATATTAAAAAAGAGAGGACGTCATAACAACCTGACGGGGGGGGTTAGAACCTGACAGGGGTTCTAACCCCCCCAATACAGTATCCAAAACAAAAACAAGTTTACCTAGGGATATGCTGTATAATAGAACAGTGGTTATAAGAGTATTTACGTGAGCTTACAACATAGGAAAATAGCTTTTAAATCAGCTATTAATGACCTCTATAGCTGCAGGCACTGTGGAGTAATTTGTCCTAAACGTTATTTTAGTTTCTTTTCATCAGTTCTGCTCATTCTGCTCAAACCTTCCAATCTGAGAACTTTGAGAATAAATTGCATCAGAGTGCCTGCAGTTACAGACATAGGCGTGCACACAGGGTGTGCCTGGTGTTCCTCGGCACACCCTAATCACCCTGTGTGGCACTGATTCCCCCTGTTTATTTCACCTAAGAGTACCACTGATATTTCACCTAAGTCCCCTAACGGGACTTGCAACTAAAAACTACTGACTTTATTCACTGCCCTACTGACACAGTCCACTACTACTGACACCGTCAGTATATACAGTATACACATACACACACATACACATATATGTTTGAGATTTGAGGTGCACACCCTAATGCAATAGGCTGTGCACACCTATGACTACAGAGAAGCTTTGAGAATAAATTGTATCAGAGTGCCTGCAGGTACACAGGAACTTTGAGAATAAACTGCACCAGAATGCCTGCAGCCAGGGCTGCTGATAAGGCAGTATGGCCAGTCCTGTTGTACCGGGTCTGGCCCTATCAGCTCAACAGGGGGGCCTCATTATGATTAGATGCTTTGGAGGCTAGAGGAGAGATCCGAGATATAATAAACCCCAAATCTCTTCATAAAGAGGACCTGTCATAGCTTGTTCTATTACATATTTAAAGTCAGGGGCTGGGGTCAAGGAGGGGTCAAAGGGGCCCAGAAGGTAGGCTGATTTCTAACAGCAGTCCTGCTTGCAGCTACAGAGGGATTTTTAGAATAAATTGCATCAGAATGCCTGCAGCTAAAGAGGAACACTTGAGAATAAATTGCATCAGGGTGCCTGCAGCTACAGAGGAACGTTGAGAATAAATTGCATCAGCGTGTCTGCAGCTACAGATGAACTTTGACAATAAGTTGCACCAGAGTGCCTGCAGCTACATATGCACTTTGAGAATAAATTGGACTAGAGTGCCTGCAGCTACAGTAGAATGTTGACATTAAATTGCAACTGAATGCCTGCAGCTACAGATGAACTTTAAGAATAAATTGCACCAGAGCGCCTGCAGCTACAAATTACCTTTGAGAATAAATTGCACTAGAGTGCCTGCAGCTACTGAGGTTAACAGGGGATGGTTTAATCCTTATTTACTACTTGTTAAGAATGTATAAATAATTTTCCATATAGCCTAGCCACACTACTGTAAATATCTTTCTCTTTGCTAATGATTAAACAGCACTGGCTAATGGTAACCGCTAGAGCTTCATGTACACCCTACATTTTCCGAGGCTGCGGGATAACGCAAAACCCAGCAAAAGTGTGACACAATTTTTCTGCGTTTTGCATTTTCCCACGGTCTGCAGATTAAAACGTTCCTATCGGGGATGCGATTCTTCCGGAGAGGGAGGTTGAGGGGAGGTTGAAGCTCACGTAACTGCAGCAGCTCCTAAACTCTGCTAAAAGCCTATGTGTACTTTGACACACAGGCACATGCTTTTGTGGAGTTGAGTTTAGGAGCTTTGGCAAAAAAAAACACCAAAAGCTGTAGTGTACATGAAGCTTTATAGAGTAACACCTGATTTGCCAGGTTACCAGTCTAGGTTTAGCTTTTAGTGTAGTGAAATAAGAGAAGAAATGTACAGTGCTGAAGGAAATGAAAGGCGCTAATGTTTTTAGGTTGAAACCCCAGCTCTTGTTTGCATAATCCCCTATTATTATGACTGGAAAGCCAGTAATTGCTATGCCTATGGCATGTACCTGTGAGTGCCTGAGAGCAGCCATTCTAAACCCTGTTTCATGCATTCATTGTTAAACAACCAGCACTGGGTGTGTTGGCTCTAGGGCATGCCTTAGGTTCAGTGGCATAGAGACATGCTCACCCTCCTTGTAACTGTTGCCACAGAAGGTGCATGGTAAAAGTGGGTTCACTACCTTGCGGGTTTGTTACACCAGGGTAAAGGAAGGTTTCAGTATAATGAAGTGGCTTTTAAATAGAGGAGTGAACACAGAGAGGAAGTTGAATAAGCAATTGCCCCAGTTAAGGGTACATATAGTAGCTCCTGTTGTCTATATGCTTTATTGAGCTGAAAGTCTAGTTGTAGGCCCCCACAGAGTGGCATTCTATGAGAATGGACAGGTTGAATTTGACCTGGTATAAGCCTCTTGCTGTCCTCATATATTGGTGCTGGAGGGTAAGAGGAAGAAGCCGATCAGTCTATTAGTTATCAGCATGACAAGAAGCCTGCTAAGAGAATGAGTGCAGAGAGATGAGCTTCTTCTTCTTTCACTGTTTAGTAACATGCTGGGGTGGGTCCATGATGACCTGGGCTTAGACTGAGGAAAAGGGTTGAATGATGTTGACTATAAGTCTGATGATATCCAACAGTACTGTGGAGGATATCTCTGAATTAAAGCTGAATGCTTCAGCAAAAGCTTTTTTTTGTTGTTATTTTTAGGTTTTAATTTGCTATTCATTTTTATCTTTTTTTGCCTGGAGTTCTGCTTTTGGGCAGATGTGCAACGCACTTCCTTAAAACACGTCCCATGGCCTGTGCTCTTATTCTTGCATTGCCTACTGAATAAAAATGGGACAGCCTTTCCTCAAGAAAAAAATCCTGCTACAGTATGTAATGTGCAGGACATTAGCAGAATTATTTAGACCTGATTGACATGATTGACCTATCACAATTTATAAACTTTATTTATAAACAATTTATAAAATGTGATAAATAGTAAACATTTGTCCCTCCATGTTTTCTTAGGGAGTCAGAGGCTTGCTTGGACCTAAAGGCCCACCAGGTATCCCAGGCCCAAATGTGAGTATTCTCCATACATTTAATGCTATATGTAAAAAGTGAGCATACTTCTTAGCCATGTCATATTGTATTCCATGTCTCTACAGGGAGTAAGAGGTATGGATGGGCAAGTGGGACCAAAGGGAAATCTGGTAAGTTCTATTCTATATAGATTAGGAGCTCAACACAATGTAAATACCATATCTTATCGTACCTGTTCTCATCTGGAAAACTGTCTCTCTTAGGGCCCACAAGGTGAGCCAGGCCCTCCCGGACAGCAAGGAGCCCCAGGCACACAGGGTCTGTCTGGACCACAGGGTCCAGTGGGTCCTCCAGGAGAGCAGGTAAGAATGATAAGGCTAGAGGATGGTAAAGCAATTATAAATGTAGTATACTGTAAAAGAAAGAACACTTATCACTCCAACTTAACTCATAAATATTTATTTACAGGGCCCCAGTGGCAAGCCTGGCCTTCCTGGAATTCCAGGTTCTGATGGACCTCCTGTAAGTACACATTGGGCCCGTTTAACATTAAACTGTCCATGTTTCACATTAAAATGTCCATGTATAACATTAAACTGTCAATGTCTCTATAAACCAGATGTGGATTTTTTTATGACTGTGTTAGGTTCCTCACTTTTGCTTGTAAAACCAGATCAACTGAATCCTCTTGTAACTGTATAAAACCTTCAGTTCCATCATATTATCAAATTCTGGGGAAATTATTATCCCTATATGGATAATTTCACAGCTGAAAGCAAGCCTTTTATATTATTTGTGTATTGCAATCAACAAAAACCTATTCAAACGACAGAACATGTTAAGCAAAGAGAAACCATAATCCTGCCTAATTCATGTTTCAACAAAGAGTCATTTGGTGGCTGCCTGTTTTCTTAACCCCCCCACTTTTAAATACACAAGCATTCAGTGCTACATAGATAGGGGTTCCAAAGAAACAGGATGTCGCACCAAAACTACAGTGCTTTAAAAGTGATGATATTATAGAATTATATCTAGAAATCATATTTATATTTAGAAAAAAAGTAAAGCGGATTCTAGGCGTTTGTGAAGAACTGCCATTAGATGATAGATCAAGGCAAGGAGAATAAGCAATAACCGGCTTTTAAATATTTCTGTATTTTCCTTCCTTAGGGTCATCCTGGCAAAGAGGGTTATTCAGGCACCAAGGGAAACCAGGTTAGTTTGGTTTAATATTTTACTAGAAACTTATATGAAAATCTGTTTCAATGTCAATAAAATAAAATCAACACAAAGGGATGGGATTATTAATTTAGGGACAAGAATATGACCACAAAATAGGAGTTTGTGCATATTGCAGCCAGACAGGTTTGTTTTTCATTCTATAAAAAAAAGAAAAAAAAAAACTCTGGTTGATTGATATAAGCAATAAGTTTTATGCCCGTTTTCTTTGGGTTTAATGGATCAGTGGCAACATGTTTCACCTTTCCAGCAAGGCAAAATATCAATAGCCATGACCTTACCTACATATGCTGTGGCTTACCTCAGAAATGTGCATCTTATGTCTAAAATATGTGGGGTTTTGTAGGTCTGTATTGGTCAGATATACAAATTTTCAGGTATTTTGGTTAATAATTTATTGATCTTGTGAGTATCCTAATAAAAGCATTATTTTATTTGGGGTTCTAGTCAATACCATGTAAACAAATGATGGGCCAATAGGACTTGGAGACACAGCTAGGAAATACTCATCTTAGTTGCGAGCTGAGGAATTACATCTAGTTAACATTTTCAATCTCTTATGAGAAGGCATCAGTTACAGACAGGTCACAATTACTAGAAGATGTATACCTTTTTTAGATATTAAAGCACTATTGAGTTTATGTAGTATTGAGTGTATCCAGATCATTCCACCAACTTTCAAACTTGCAAATATTCCATGACTGATGCAATCAGCTAACCCATTGAGTAGAGCATGGCGATGTTTGGCACAAACTCTTTATGCCAATGAATTCCTAATATACCGGACCCAAACCTTTCCTTCACCCATCTGATTTTTATACTGAGACTAATGATTATAATAACAGCCTAACCCATGGATTAACTCTACCCCCTCAATTGGGCCTAGTGAAATATAATAAATTAATTTAGTGGATTACTATTAAAAGTAATCTCAAATAATGGCATAATGAAGCTCTAAAATGATTTTGTTGCAACTCGATAATCTAATATGCTAAATTATTATATAGACAGAAATATTTCTATTACCGGTAAGTAAGGAATCTGTCTCTTATACTTAGGGAAACCTGACTTACTTCAAGTCGTCTTTTTTAAAAGGATGGCTTATGGGCTGCAGTAATGCATTCAGAATGGCCCTCAACACAAAAGTACAGTAGGTGCCAACAAACCCCCACTGCAGTGCACCACAATGTACAAGCTGAGTGTTGCAGTGTGCTGTATATATATAAAAAAGAAAGGACAGCTGTGAAGGATGAAGGAATAATACCTGGTTTAGGCAATTTACAGTTATACATCATATATGTATAAATTTTTTTCCAAATGTAATCTTTTTCTAGCTGACTTATTATGAAATGATATGAGGAACGATCCATTAACAATTACATTTATAATAATAATTATCCAATCTATCAATCACCATTAAAGTTTGACAAATGGTCTCACTTGCACTATAACCTGGATTATTATTTTTGTCCTTTTCCTCAGTGCTTCTATTAGTCTGTCCCCCTAGCAGTGGCCGCTGCTCCTTTAGGGGCGCAGGGGGGGGGGCACCCTCTAATCCATGCACCTGGCTCTTAATCTACATGCAGGGCAATGGACACATAGGTTTCAATGGGGTTTTTTTAAGCACGTGATCAGAGCCAGAGGCTCTAATTGGCTTCAAAAATTGGTGGGCTTGTGGCACAGAGCACTGTGCCCTGAGATCACCCAGTTGTGTGACATTAGCAAATTAATTTTCACTAATGTCTTCCTGCTTCTCCTCTTGGCCAATCAGGAAGTGGATCTTGAGACCTGATTGGCTGGTAGTCCTAGGACTCCCGGCCAATTGAATCTCAGGACCCACTTACTGTTTGGCCGAGGAGAAGCAATGGCCCGTCACTTCCCACGACAAGCTGGAGCGAGGAACAGCCTAAGGTAAGGCCGCTGATTGTTTGCCGCCCCACCCCCCCAAAATAAAGAGCACTGGCCGCCACTGCCCCCTAGTATTATTATAACAATAGAAAGAAAAGCCGGCAACGCTGTAATCCTTGAAGTGCCGTTTATTGGTACATCAGAGTGACAATAAAACAATATAACTGACGCGTTTTCGGCAAAAGCCTTAGTCGTAGCTGGTTTGAAACAGATATAGCAAAGAATATAAATATACTCATATACACATAAGCAAACTCCATTGGCCCATCAGGTTAGTGTCACAGAAAATTAGCATGTTTAATTGATACCACCAATTATTCAAGTGGTGATTATTATTATACTCATTCATACCCATTTATAAAAATAGATTAAGAAGAATATTGATGCCATGATTGCTCTTAGTCTAAAACAGGATTTATGAAGTTAATTCATGATATTGATTGAAATTTTTTTTTACCAATCAACTTTATTGCTTCTTTTCCTTTAGGGTCCACTTGGTCCACAAGGAACTATTGGCTATCCTGGTCCTCGAGGTGTGAAGGTAATTTTACGAAAAACTGTATATTATGCCTCGCCATGATTGCGTTTTGTCTTGTATTTCAACCTGGAAATTGGTTCATATCTTTCCATTTTGTAAGCCTGATTGATTCCATGTTCTTAGCTGTTTTGTCTAGTTCTTATATCTCTTAATCATTTCCTTCTGTGTAGTACTTCCCTTTCTTCCTCTCACATGTCTCTTTTTTACATTTGCAGGGAATTGATGGAATTAGGGGCCTTAAAGGACACAAAGGAGAGAAGGTAAGAGGAAAACTTTCATAGTCAGTTCCCTTTAATTGTGCCTATTGCCCAAACATAGCTCAGACAGACATTTTTTTGCAGCCTAAAGATTTTTCTTTGGAGCTGCTGACATCACTGTAGTATTTAGTATTATGCTTTTTGACACATTCAGGCCACTAATTTCAGATTTTTTGATACGATAAATAGTAATTCAGACCCTACAATAGACATTTCCACTGTATAGGTGTAAAAGTGGGGCAGTTATTAAAATGAGACAAGATCACCGTTATCTCACAATCTGTCCCTTTTCGTTTACAAGTTTAGGAAATAGTGAGGAGATGAATTACTGAAATCTCCCCAGCATTTGCGGTGTTTAGAAGGACTACAACACCAAGGGTGTGGGATTTTGTAGAGGGTGTGAGAACCATCTCACTGCTACTTTAGGATAATCAGAGGAGCAAAATATTCTTTTGTGACAGGTACACTTTAATGGCTTATATGACCTTCTGTAAAAGACAGGAATTTTCATACTCCCAACCTGACTTTATTTCTGTTTTCAGGGTGAAGAGGGTTTCTCTGGATTCAAAGGTGACATGGGTATAAAGGGTGATAAGGTAAGTAGAATGTAAGAATGTCATTTTTACATTAGAATTTAGAATGTAAGCTCTATGAGCAGGGCCCTCCTGTACCTTTTGTATTGTACTGTAATTGTGTTGTCTCCCCTATACATTGTAAAGCGCTGCGTAAACTGTTGGCGCTATATAAATCGTTAATAATAATAAGTAAAATACAAGTTTATTTAGGTAAACTGATCTAACACTACCAGTCATAATAAAACTCAAAAGTAAACGTGTTAATGATTCCAAATCTGTGCTGAAGCTGATTTAAATATTGATAGGAAGAAAAGTACAACCTATTATTTTGGTGGTATTGTCCATGCTAAAGCTGGCCATAGATGGAGTGATTTTCTTCCTGCAACCACGGGTTGAAAGAAGATCACTCGATTCCCCCATCCACACAGTCAGTGTGTTGATGGGGGAATCCCTCCCACAGAGCCATTGTGTTCTCCCAGTGGGGGCGGGAGTGGGTAGGGAGCCATTCCCACCAGCAGAACACTGATTTTTGCTATCGGCTATAACAGTTGTTAGCAATTATTGCATGTAAAATCTAGGATGCTGGTTACACCAAAGAAGTTAATGGATCAACTTGGGTACATTCAGCCTGCCCATACATGGTTCCCGCTAAACCGGCCAAGATTTATAACCTGCTTTTGATAAGTCCCCCAGAGATAATCTATGGTGCCCTAAAGTGGTATTGCCATTGTTAAGGAAAACATCACTAATCAATAACACATTGTAATTCAGTTTGATTTTCCTCTGATAATCCTGTGAAAGTTTAAAAACTGGGATTAAACAATTTAGTTGAGGAAGTGACCATTACTGGTTTGTGACTTGGAGCTTGTTTGTACTTGAAGATCAAGAGACACCTGTGGGCTTTGCAATGGTTTGGCATAGGTTATAGTCAGTATCAGTGTAAGACAAGGAACAAGCTCACTGCTATCTAGTAATAGTAATAGTCAGTATCAGTAAAATTATAAGGTATATTACACAGTTATAATAATATAGGCCCTTTTTACACTAGCGGACCGATCGGGGCTCCCCTGTCAGTTTTTCAGGCAGATCTGATCGGACCCTTCAGTCTCCTCTATGGAGTGGTGGGTGTAAATGGACATGTGTTTGTTTACACCTGCCGACACCTGATCTAATCCAATCCGGATTGTTTCCTCATCCGTCTGGCAGATTGGATTGGACTGCAGTTGGGTGTAAAAGGACAGACGGTACATTTACATCCGACTGCCATAGAGTACAGCAGTCTTTGTCTGTGTTTGCTTTGCATAAGATGAGTAGACACAGACCAGCCATATGCCTGCTCAGCAGGGATTAGTGGACAGATTTCCCACTCAGCAGGTGGACTCCAACGGAGCCCACCCCCTGTAGAAGGACCATAGGATGAATTGTGAATGGATACCTTCAAGACCTTAGGTAAAAGATTATAACTTGCAGTAAGACAATGAAAAAGTCAACTACTTACCACTTGATATGAATTAGAAAATAGGCAAATAAGGATATAACAGAGGGAAACTGAGATGGGATACATAGGGGTTGATTTACTAATGGCAAACATGGCTGTTCAGTTTGCAATGGAATTTTCACTTCACAAGGAAATTTCACCTTAGCTTAGGGAGTATGGTGAAAATTCAAAGAATACCCAATCACGTGCAAAGAAAGAAAAACAGTATTTTTGGTTGCACGTGATTGGATTTTGGAAATCAGCAGTTGCCACATTCACTAAGCTAAGAGTAATTCCCTTGCAAAGTGAACAGCCTTTAGTAAATCAACCCCACAATGTCCATACAAGGAATATAGTTGCAATTTGACAAATGTACAGAAGGAATTTTGTTATAAAATTGACCATGGTAGCTTGTCTAGGACCTTGGTTAAATTTTTATTTTACCAAATAGCAGAAATGTAACTGTTTTTAAACAATCAACAATGTTATATAGTATGCAATATAGTTTTGGTGTGGTCATATGATCAGCCAGACCTGTTATGTGTTTATATTAATGGGTAAAAATGTAATTGGTAGTAAATATTTACAGAGAATTGGCTTAATCCACAATTAGCATTTACAGTTTAAATCAGCCTTTTTAAACCTATTTTACCTCCCAAGGAACTTTTGAAATAATTTTCAGGTTCTTGAGGAACCCATTCTAAAAGTATTTTGCCTACAGGCTATGGAACATTTACATAATCAATAAGTTGAAGAAAGTAAAAAAATATTTTTTTTAAAATGGTATACCTAGAATTTTTAACACCAGGGCAGAAACGTTCTTATCAACCCCTATTAAATTATCTTAAGTAATATTCTTCAAATTAATAAGTGCAGAAAGACAGTTAAAAAAGTTGAAATTACCCCTTGCATTGGAGGCTAGTGGAAAATTGCCGCTTTCATTGATGTTCAGTGTAGTAGAAAGATCAATCCATTATTGCATAAGGAATTTCTAGCAACCTCCAAAAGAACCCAAGGGTGCCATGGAACCCTGGTTGAGAAATACTGGTTTGAGTGTTACTCATTCTTTTATTGCAGGGTAAACCTTATTGATTAATATGCTAATTTGCAGCCAGATGAGGCATCAGTTCTGTATTGCCTTCTGCCAGGCTCTACCACCATTTACTGATCACCAGACTGATTCTTTTTGGATTTTATCAATATTTAAGGAATAATAATCTTAGAATACAGACTCTTACAGTGCAGTTACAAAGCTTTTAATAATTGTCCAGCAACATTTTGAAAGCCCTCAGAGCATTATAGTGGGCTTTAGTAGACATTTAGGAAGCTTCAGCAATACTATTATTTGTTAAAAGCCTGATAGAGCCAAATGAATGCTTATTCAAAGCAACAACCAACTCCCCGATCTGTATTCATAATTTCTAGATGGGTGCTGAAGCGAAAAATAAAACTTAAAGATGGCAGCCTGACATGATTTAAATGTGATGTGAAAGGCTGCTTAATGTATTGTTCTAGATAGTATTTACAAGCCAAGACTGTAAACTACTCAAATGTACTAACAGGGCTTTTTTTTTCTCAGAGAATAGAGGCAGGAACCCCCCCCTTGGAGTCACCTTTTGTCTGTGCCCCCTACCCACGAGCACCGTTTCTTGGTTTTACCTTTTTCCCACCTCCCAGTATTGCCCCTTTTAGAGAATATAGAACCTAGTATAATTTTGTGGTGGTAATTTGTATGGAATTTAACATTAACAAGAAAGGCAGTAAAATAGATTCACGGTAGCTAGCAAAGATGGACCCACTCAACGACAAAAACCCCTGCAGCAATAGACTCCCAACAGCCAGCCTCAAAGACCCTCCCTCAACTGTAGATCCTCCCAACAACAATTATCCCCCAGCAACATAAGACCCACTTCAGCAAAAATAGATCCCCCACCAGTAACAGTAGAACTCCCCAGAAGCAATAGATCCCTCCAACTGAAAAAATAGATCCCCTGCAGAAACAATTGATTTCCCAGCAGCCATTATCAATAGACCCTCCACCACTCATACTCCAGCACATTACATATATTCATTCTGGAGGTGCCGGAACTGCATTCCCCCCATGTTCCTGCTGAAAAAAAAGCCCTCTGTACTGGGCCATAAGTTACCAGTATATATGTTTAGATCCAAAACTTTGCTGTACAATTATAGTTAGATATATTCTTTTGAGAACCACTTCTTGTGGGGTCCATAGGGTACTATATATACAGACATATCTGACATTAGAAAAATAACACTTTTATTGAATTGAATTTCAGGTGCACATTGGTGTTGTAAAGTCTTTTTCTTTCTGTTCATGATTTGCTGTTTTTTTTCTACTATTTATGTCCATGCAATGTGCTGATGGTCATTTTCACATAGTTACATAGTAGGTAAGGTTGAATAAAGGCAATAGTCCATCCAATTCAACCTGCGTAGGTGTACCAAATCCTTTTATGTTGTGTTCTTTAAGATGCACATCCAAGAATCTTTTAAAAATATCCATACGCCCTGCTACCACCGCCAATTGTGGAAGAGAGTTTCACAGCCTTATTGCCATGACAGTGAAAAAAACCCCTGCACAGTTTAAGGTTAAACCTATTCTCTAATCTCATTGTGTGGCCCCGTGTCCTCTTACACACCCTGAGACTGAATCGTTTTTTTCCTATGCTGGGATCACCATTGAGGTATTTGTAAATCGTTATCATGTCCCGTCTCAAGCGTCACCTCTGCAGCGAGAATAGATTTAGTGCTTGTAGTTGTTCCTCGTAATTGAGGTCCTCCAGTCCCCTTATTAATTTAGTTGCCCTTTTTTGGACTCTCGTCAGGTCAAGCACATCCTTTCTGAGGACTGGTGACCAGAACTGGATGGAGTACTCCAGATGTGGCCAAACCAGAGTTTTATAAAGTGTTAGGATTATCGTTTTGTCCCTGGAGTATATCCCCTTTTTTATGCATTCTAAAATTCTGCTGGTTTTGGTAGCTGCAGCTTGAAATTGCATGCTAGTCTGTCATTTACTAGGACCCCCAGATCTTTCTCCATCCTGGAGAAATTGGTTCTCCCCCTAGTGAGTAGTTTGCATTTATGTTTTTTGCCCAAAGTGCGTTACTTTACATTTCTCCACATTAAACCTCATTTGCCATGTATTAGCCCAGTCCATTATTTTGTTTACGTCTTTCTGTAAAATTTCTATATCCTGATGTGAAGTTATTGCCCTGCTTATTTTTGTGTCGTCTGCAAAAACTGAGATTGTGCTATTTATCCCATCCTCTATATCATTTATGAATAAATTAAATAGAATTGGTTCCAAGACAGAACCCCACTTGCCACTCCAGACCAGTCTGAGTACACATTATTATTATTTATATCATCACCCTTGGACCCAATTTTATACCCAATGTTAAAGAAGAACCCCCAGCCTAATTAACATTATCATTTTAATTGATGGGCAGCTAGCATGATAGCAGAGCTATGATGAAACCATGCATTGCATCATGGGAAGCACCTTTTTGACTGGTGAGTACACCAGAGCAACAAAAAATCGATCATCTCTACATAGTTTTTGACAGTTACACAACATTAGAATGAATAGATTTCTTAAATAGAGAGGTTTGTAAACAAAAATGAATACTTAGTTATGTGACTATTTCCAAAGTAGAGTTGTACTTTTATGCGACTCCCATCACTTTCAGTATTTCATAGGTTGCAAAAATACTGGCCTGCTCTATGGCTGCCTGTACAGTGTGTTTAAGTCAGATTTTGCCATATTTAATTTGTTATTAAGCATGGTTCCTCATTTCTCTTCCACATAGGGTGAGAGTGGAGTTCCAGGCTCAAGAGGCGAGGATGGTCCAGAGGGCTCTAAGGGAAGATCGGGCCCCCCTGGCGACCCAGGTCCCCTTGGATTGTTGGGTGAGAAGGTGAGATGTGGCAGTGTCTGGTGTGTGTCCACCAACCCAGACAAACCAATAAGATGTGTAACATAACATATGTCTATTGTGTCTTTCAGGGCAAGCTAGGTGTTCCAGGTCTGCCAGGCTACCCAGGACGTCAGGGGACGAAGGTGAAGGAGGGTTACAGCAGAACATAACGGGTATGCAGCACCCTCCTCTCTGCGCTGGTTTATAATCAACTCTGCCTTATATCGTTACAGGGATCTCTTGGCTTCCCAGGATTCGCAGGGGCCAACGGAGAGAAGGGAGCACGGGTATGGGAAACATTACCTATTCATATAGTGAAGCCTGTCCCATCTATACCGGAGGGCTGCTGTTACTTACATTCTCTTTTACTATGTGTTTACATGGAGGTTCAAAAGGGCAAATATTAATTTGTGTGTTCCTACCAAAAAATAACCTTGTTATTTTAAATTATAATGGTTTTTAGTAAAAAAAAAAAAAATCTTAGTTTTTGAATAGATCTGTTGCAGCATCACCTAAGCAGAATTAAAGTGCATGTATAGCTATTTTTTGTTTGGAAGATAGAGTAGGGAAAGGAAGAAATGGACAAAGCGACTTGTCCCCATTATGAATGTATTTCTTAAAATAAAAATATTTTTTAAAAAGGTATTCACAGGATTAGTAGAACAAAGTGCACATAGAACCCACAAACCAACAATCCACAAGGCTCTGATGATGCCTTACCGTACATTGCTGGCTGGTCAAAGAAGAACTCTGGGGTGGTGTTAAAATCTGTACAATAGCATATGTGGCTACTTCAGCAAAACCGCTAATGTGATTTTTCTTAAAAGTGAACATTTTGTATAAAACTCATCGATGAAGTCATGTCCAGGCAGCTTCTTCTTCAATCCACCTGTTGGTGTTTGTCACCACTCACTGAGACTATAAATCCCATCATGCCCTGGGATTTAGTCTTGAGTGGGCGGACCATGGGTGTGTGTACTACAGAGGGTTCTACTCATAGGACACCACCCAGACACACCACTGCACACTTTTCTACATTTTGGTGATGAGACACTATACAGTTTACCAGTGGTCTCCAAACTGTGGCCCGGTGTCCCTTTGCTTGTTTTTATTTGGCCCTCAGGGCATTATTCCTCTCTACTCTCAGCAACAGTGCGGCATAGTTCCTGCCAATGACAGAAAAAATGGGTCACTATTCCTCCCACTGACCATAATGATGGCATACTATTCCTCCCTTTGACACCATTGATAAGACATTATTCTTTCCATTGATACCAATGATGGTGCACTATTTACTCCCTTTGATACTAACAAAGGGGAACTATTACTCTCCCTAATACCAATCACGGGGCATTGTTTACTCCCTCTGACAAGGGGACACTGGCCACAGTGCGGCCCCTCTAAAGTTTAAAGGACAGTAAACTGGCCCTTTGTTTAGTAAGTTTGGAGACCCCTGCATTTTTACCACAGCATCAGGAATGGAAGTCATGATATTTTCATAACCTGCAGGCACAGACGGAGACTCCTAGTCTGTCAGTGAGGTCATAGGAGGCAGGACAGACCAGTAGTCTCCCGGACAAAAACTAGCATTGCAGCTCAGTGGGCGGGTCAGACCGAGCAGTCTGAGACTCCCAGGTCCACCCACTGCAGCGAACTGTGACATTCTTCTTTTCAAATGGGCTAAAGGGGGAAATGTGCAAAACTGGTGGCTGTGAGAAAAAAGGACACATCAGCCCCCCGTCAGTACAGTATATGTGAAAGATAGAGGGCCTTTCATGCAATTAAGAATGCTGGATTTCTCACTGGAAAGAAGACTATGTACCAGAACAGCAATGATTTCTTGAACAGTGTGGATGCACCTGTATTTGTATATAAGAGTTATGCTTTAAGCACTTTAGCTGATGGTGCCTTGATTGACCGGGTTGTGGATTCTAGATGCAATTTATTCTCTTGTGAATACTTTTTAAAAACTTAGTTTTTTTTTATAACTGAGGCATTCTTGAAAAGGTGCTTTGTTCATCTCTACTATTTTACAGACAACATCCTTGTCTGTGATGCAAGCTGCCTATTCTCAGAGACTCTTTGAAGTTTGAATAGGGGTCTACCGTGACTGTTTGGTGAAGACTCTTTTATTTATTTTTGTCTATGTAGCGCCCACAATTTACACAGATTTTTACATATATAATGTACATTTACATCAGTCCCTGCCCCCAAGGAGCTTACAATCTAAGGACCCTAAGGCCCCTTTCACACATGCGGACATTATGTCCATATTTCATCCATCCATTTGCGGATGAAATACGGACATACATGCATCCATATGGGATAGCGGGTGTCTGCGGATGAACATCCGCAGACACCTGCTATCGTCCGCCTCCGCTATTGTCCGATTCTGCAGACGGAGAAAATCGGATTGGATGAACAGAGGAGAGCGGAGAGCTGACAGGGCGGTCCCTGCACAGTGTGCAGAGACCGCCCTGTCCGCTGCCGTCTCAGCAGGGACAACGGAGCGATCCCCGCTGAGCGAGCGGATCATCACGGGGCGGATCATTACTGATCCGTCCCGTGTGAAAGGGGCCTAACTCACATTCATTCATACACATACTAGGGCCAATTTAGACAGGAGGCAATTACCCTACAAGCATGTCTTTGGAATGAGGGAGAAAACTGGAGTTCCTGGAGGAAACACATGCAGGCACAGGGAGAACATGCAAACTCCAGGCTGGTAGTGTCGTGGTTGGGATTCAAACCAATGACTTCAGTGCTGCCAGGCAGAAGTGCTAACCACTTAGCCACTGTGCGGCCCAGTTATTATTGTAGTTTTGGGGTATTTTTGCTGCAACATTTACAATTTCAGACACCTGTATATTGGCTTATTACATATATAGAAAATTAAATCCCTTATTTAGGGAATATTTATCCCCTATTTATAACACAAGAAAAAAAATAGTTTTATTGTTCCTAGCACATGATTGGGTTTTCTTTCCAATGTCCCACATTCACTTAACAAGATGAATATTCCTTTTCAATGTGAAAAATCCTCTGTAAAGTGAACATGCCCCACTCTTTTAGTAAATCACCCCCGCACTGAGTCAGACTTGGTCCATTAACTTGCACTGAGAAAGAGGAGTGAATAAGGTTGCCCATTTGAGAATCTTTAGACATGCATGAATAATCCAATCACTCTTAGGTCATGGAATTAGCCTATAGGTCCATGGTTACTAATGATTTTATTGAAGGAACATTCCTGCTCATGTGAACAGAGGTAGAAGAATTTTGCTACTGGCAGATGATGCTGGCCACTTTTCTCATGGGTGGATAGTAATAAAATAGGGCAGGACTTCTAACCTGGCTATTAGATATGCCACCTTACAGCAGCCAAATCACCATGAACATAACATTACTGTAGAGTGGCCACCTCATCCCTTTAAACCCGAACACATATGAATTACACAGGTTCTGAGGCTAATTAAATGCAGATAAGGCACCAAGTGAGTTTAATTACCACCTTAATCAGCCACAGAACCTGTGTAATAATATGTGTTCGGGTTTAAAGGGATGAGGTGGCAACCATACGTCACTGCCCGATATGGATATGGGTAAAAAAAAATACTGGATTGTCACCTCATGCCTGCAAATAGCCTAAAAACAAAAACAAAACAAAAACAACACACTCGCACAAAAAAAAATTACCTAAAAGAAAAGCATAACAGGCAACAGATTTTCTATAATGGCCACATTTTAATCTATGTTAGACAGGTTCACTTCAATCTACTTTGTGAGAGTTGAATATATATAGCAGTGATATTTTACGTTGCATTGTTTGTCATGTGTTGCTGTGCAGTGTTGGATTGCAGCAGTGTTGCAACATATTAGTAAAGATCATCCCACTGATTACTACTGAGCCATGACATCATTTGATGACAGGTTCACATTAATCTACTTTGATAGAGTAAATTCAGAAATGACTATATATATATATATATATATATATATATATATATATATATATATATATATATAATTTTACATTGTAGTGTGTGTCTGTGTATATTTGGATTGCAATAGTGTTGCAACTATTTGTGATGAACACACTGGTTACTGCTAGGTTGCATAATTTAATGACAGGTTCACTTTAAGTGGTTTTGATAAAGTAAATTTAGGCATGACTTTATTTATATACCTTATATACATATAATGTATAGTATTATTTTACATTGTAGTGTAGTGTTTGTCATGTGTTTCTGTGTAGTGTTAGATTGCAGTAGTATTGCAACTATCTGTAATGGTCACAGTGATTACTGCTACGTTGCATCATTTGATGAGTGCGTTTCTGATTCCTTTTTCTCATAGGGTTTGTCTGGAAAATCAGGTCCAAGAGGAGAGAGGGGCCCTTCAGTAAGTAACATTATCCTTATCTACTAAAGGTTTTTTAATAATTATCAGGTTTTCTCAAAGGATCAAACTGTTACTATTAGTTCTGTACTAAAGAAAAACATTGGAATTATATAGGTGTCTTTTTTTTTCCCCTGGGTGTAGTTTACTTTAAAGAGAACCAGCCCATATTAACTCTATGTAAGAATATAAATATTCAGTCTTAAATTATTATAATTTTGCCATCCTACTTATAAATGATGTGTATTTGCCCTATAACTGAAAGCAGGCCTTCATTTAAAAGTAAAAGTACCACTAATCCGCCTCCCCTCCTCTAACATATTTGGTAGTTTTGATTTTTTTTGGGGGGTGAGCCTTTTTCTGACAGGTACCTGCTCCCACTTCCGCAATTCTTACCTGGTGAGAATTGCAGACTTTTGGGCCACTTCCATCCTTCAACCTCCTGAGATGCATCTGTCTCAGGAGGCTTTGGGACCAATCTAAGGCTTCATGTACACTTGGTGACATAAATAAAATGTAACTCTTATTTATTTTGTTTTTCTCAGGGACCCAGGGGACAGAGAGGACCAAGAGGAGCCACAGGAAAATCAGGACCAAAGGTTGTTCTTTACAATGTTCTAACATTAATAATGCTACATGCTACTTATTGTGTGTCTGGGTGGTTAATGTGCTATGATGTTTCTACACATATATAATATATATAGATAATCGTATCATATATAGTATTTCTGTCACGCCTACCTCCAGCGTTAGTGGTCAGGCACCATAGCTGGCTCTGTTTTCTTTACTAAAGCAGCCCCCTTTCTCATAAGGCAAGCAGGCCTACTGGTGCTCAGTTGCCCCCAGGTCTTATACACAATGTTATAGTGCCTGGCTACCATGATGGGGCAGGCACAAACTAAGCAGAGCGAATAGGTACTTGCGGTTGGCAGACAGGTAGAGTGGTACAGTGACATTCTGGGTTCAGGGCAGGCAGTGTTCTAAGAGTAGTCAGGGTCACATCCATGGTCCAATCTGAGGTTGTCAGCAAGGGAATCCAAACTAGCTGGTGGGGCAGTGCTCAGACGAAGATGAAGGTCAAGGCATGGGAACAAGGAAAGAAAACAGAGAGATTGAAGCATGTGTTGCAAATACTATCACAAACATGACACTGTGGGCTTGGCTGATTTAGAACATATTTGAACACCACCCAGAGGCTGTGTCTACACCAATCACTCGGCAGGTGGACAGCCAGACAGGGAGAATGCAACTCAGCCAAAACTGGGATGCTGGAATAAGACCAGAAGCTGCCATTGAACGGCATGGAGCATTACACGCTCCTGACAATTTCTCTTTCATTTGTCACCATAGCCCCTTGTAGCATACCTGTTAGGATTCCTTAAATCCCATGGACAATATAGTCCCACTTAGAGACAAGACAAGGCTGCCTGTTCAACTTGTTCTAATGCATAATGCTTGAATGAGTAGCAAAATGTCTTCAATATTCAAGTCCAGTTGAATTTAGTTACGTTGACTAGGTGCAGCCTCCTGTTATATTTGGTCTACTTCAAGTTGTAAAATCAGTCAGCCAGAGAAAGTTTTTTGTAACAAGGACATTATAACATTTCTGATGGCGGCACATAGGCTTTCAAATTTCTTGCACTGTTTGGCTCACCATACAAACAGACAAGAATTTTCTATTTTCTAAAGTTTAATTCTCCCATAATGATGACTACAGACTAAGCTATTTCTACAGTCAGTAGGTATTATTGAGCATTTATGTATAGCGTAAGGAGTTTTTTGGTTTAATTTGGCCCATTACAATTTAAAGGGAATGTGAACATTCTGTTTGTGTGTTTGTATGAATGATGTATTTTTTAATCTCACAGATGTACAGTCTGTAAATTAAATAATTATTAGTATGAGAAATGCTTAGAATTTAATTCTCATAGCATCTAAACAATCTTTGTAGAGCTAATTTTAATAATGTCTTGTCTGCTCTTTCAGGGTACATCTGGTGGTGATGGTCCATCAGGGCCACCCGGAGAGAGAGTAAGTCCATTTTGAAGGTTCCCTCAGGCAAGACCCGTATCTTAATCCTGTCCATTCTTTAACAAATTTGACATAATTACACACAGATTATTCTACCTTCAGCTTTGCTTTTAATGTCCATCTCCCTTGCTTGTCTATTGCTTACTCTTCATTATCTTTCGTTCTTTAAATTACCACCCTTTCTAGGTCAACGATTATTCCTTTGTTATGTACATAACATTTAAGTGATTATATATTTAAGTTTCTGGCTTTTGATATTGACATTTTCTTTTTAACTCTTGATAGGGTCTTCCTGGACCACAAGGTTCTAATGGGTTCCCAGGACCAAAAGGACCTCCCGTAAGTAAATCGATATTGTCTTTGGTGTTTTTGTTGCTTTAGTGGTATAGTTTCAGCTTTCTTGGTTTAAAGCTGCACTCCAGACACAATAACATTGGACTTGATTATTATTATTTCAGAATACCTGGCAAAGATACTCAATCCCATTGATAGCTGTCCCTGTGTAATACAGCACATTAAAAATGTTGCTTTATCCAGTGGTAGGGACCAGTCAATACTGTCTACTGTGTATTGACAGGGTGACCGGTTTCTTCATCAGCCCCTCAGCAGTTCTAGAGAGGGAGCAAACCAGGTGTAAGAGTTGGTTGTAATGCATACAAGCTATGCCCACCAAGGACCTCGCTCTGCATAAGTATATTCCCTTTGTGGCTTATCTCCCCAGCCACCTCTGTGGATAACTCTGTAGAAAACAACTCTGGGACAACTACTTTGGGACTGGGAAAACAACTCTGGGACAGTGTAAAAAAATGAAAGAGGGACCATCAGCTGTAGAGAAAGGTGGGACATTTATTTTAGGACATGTGCTTTAAAGTGGATCTAAACCCTCCTATCCTTTTCAGCAAAGGAAGCTGCCATATTTGTCTCTGTTTAATCTGCAACTGCCATGGCACTGAACATGTGATCAGTTATGACACCAGCCATTTGAGGGTTTGACAGTTTGGTTGACAGTACAGGCAAATGTGACAGTTACCCAACATGCCTGGAATGTAACTGTTGTTGAAACCAATAAATCAGTGGGTTTACTTCCACTTTAACTGTCACAAGGGTCATTTGTGGTGTCCGTCTAATGCCTTCCCAATGTGTAGACTATGAACAGAAAGTAAACTATAAATGTCTACTAAAAGTACACCTGCTTGGTTGCCCATTTTTTAAATGAATTTGCTTTGTTCACTGCCATAAATGCAAACTACAAATGAACCAATCATGAATAAAGTATAGAAGGTGTTACTGTGGACTTGTTTTAGGGGTCTATTCACATGCGTTACAACTCAATGGGTGGTGTGTGGTGTGATGCAGCAGAAAAAACGTCAATGTGCCGATTACAGGGCATGACACTGTTTGCCTTTTTTTTTAATTAGCACACTTTATTAAAACATCACACTGGATTGCCTTGCACTGCACTCTGCTGGAAAAAAGTACAGCCTCTCATACTTTTTCAGTACACACCACCCACACACCACCGCAACGTGGTGATGTGAACTAAGTGTATGGTATACAAGGCATTTTGCCTTGTTTTGTGGTAAGAGTGTGCTGGAATAACCACCCAACACAGTCCCACAACTGGGGTGAATGGGCCCCTAAAGGTGCATGAACCCTCATCCTTGCTTCATTTCCTATCGAGTCACTACCCAGAAAAGTTAGAATTTTCTTCCTGTATATTTGTTCCAACTTCATTTGTTCCAATCTAGATACTCACTAAATTGTAAACCAAAAATAGGGTTTACAGAGCTGGAGCTTATACATTCATAAACAAGCCAGCAATGGCAGATTTTTTTTTCCCAGTCTTGACAGATTGGCTTTAGATGAGCATCTGAAGTGCCAATGTCCAGCTAAATTTAGTGTAATTGCATTTTTTACCAATATATCACCATAGTTTTTTGGAACTACATTTGTTAGTGTTCTGTGTTGCCACCTGCAAGTTATAAACAGGCCATCAACATAAGGTACCCATCAATACTGTGTGCGAGATTATCAGCAGAAACCCTCAGCCGAGAAAGAGAAAAAAATGGTCTGTTTTTAGATGATCAGTGTTTTTTCCCACAAGATACACTGATAGAAGGGACATAAAGATGCATATCACAGGTATCCAAACATGACTGTTAGTAAAAATTGCTGTTGGTGGTAAGATTATGTCTGCATGTCCTACGATCTTCCAATTGTTATGGCCGGTGCAACTGATGATTGTACCGTTTACAAAATATTATCTAATAAAGCAGCAAAATTATATCTATTTGATGATGGCAGTCCTGCCACTGTAAAAATATGCAGACTTTTTTGACTTTCAATACTTTTATTGGAATTTTATACAAAGCTATCTAGAACAAAGGAGATCACCGTACAAACCTAGCCAGGCGATAATTCAAAATAACTCCATTAGAACAATGTAACGGTATGTCAAAATAACTCAAAAACAAGGCGTTCCAAGTGGGTCGTACATAGGATCACTAGGATCCAATTAGGTCCCCATCATTGCCAGGGGGCTTTATCTGCATTGCTAGGTTATAAAGCAGTCAGCAACACAGTTAAAAGTAGAAAAAGAAAGAGTAGAGAGAATGAAGAGAAAAAAGAGGGGAAAGGGAGGGTTAAAGGATCCCAGGTACCGTAGAGCCAGTCTACTTCACACCCAACAAGCTTAAAGGTCAATGTGTATATAACATGCCAATGGTCCCCAAACTTTTTCAAAGCGTTTATTTGAGTCCTCAATAATACGAGCAAGTTTCTCATGGGACATAATCCATGAACTTTTTTGCCGTACTTGAGAGACAGGAACTGAGGCCTTCTTCTATGAAGAAGCAATAGTTAGTTTAGCTGCTGGAAAATAAAAAAAAACAACCATTGATTGGATTGAGATACCTTCTCCCCTGGTTCATTCAAAAGAGCAACCCATGGGGATTGTGGAATGTTGACTCCAGTGACCCGTTAAAGAAGAGCGAAAATTCCGTTACAAAAGCCCCGCAGTCAAGGGCATTCAGGGTATTTGGCATCCTCTAAAACAAAGGCAAAACACTGGGATAAAGATACAAACAAGCAGGAAATATGCAGACATTTTTCAAAGACAAGAGCACACACATGGCTTTGTGTTATAATGTTGTGCAATTTGGATAGGAATCTTGTCCACAGTGGTCACAAAGCTGCTGTTTGCAGCCACACTATGCGGCAATGCATAGCGCTGTTCTTGCTGTACTTGCAGGCACAGCAGCTGTAAGAGTGACAATGCAGTGGACAGAACAGTCTGAGTGCCATCTCCTTAAGGCAGGAAGTGGAAACCCAGTGGTTCTACTGGCAGGACCATTAAAGAGCAGTGCAGGGGTATAATTTAAAACAGAGATAACAGTGACGCTGATGTCAGGGGACTGCATAACGTATGCAGGTTTATAATTTCCTTTTTCCTTTCAAAGTATATGACCCTAAAAGGAAAATTCACTAAATAGAAATGCTACAAAGCCAATTATCCTTTCTTCTTTGGCAGGGTCCTCCTGGTAAAGATGGAATCCCTGGACATCCTGGACAGAGAGGAGAAGTGGTAAGTTGAACTTAGTATAAGAGATTAACTTTGTTAAGCTAGTAAAGATGCTAGCCTAATGTAATTGGATAATATTGTGTGACTTATTTTATTTTGCAGGGTTTCCAAGGTAAAATTGGAACCACTGGACCTCCAGGTGTTGTGGGACCACAGGTAAGAACCAGCAGAGATTATTATTTTTTCCTTGTAGAAATCATTGTCTATAGCCATAGCCCTCCATATATATTGTTACGTATAGTTGCATGATCTGTCAAAATTGTTCTTTGATTGTTATAATATTAATATTGATATAGAGGACATATTTATTCTGAATTAGGGTACTGCAGGAGAATCTGGTCCTATGGGAGAGAGAGGACATCCTGGCCCACCTGGACCACCAGGAGAGCAGGGATTGGCAGGCCCATCTGGGAAAGAAGGTACCAAGGTAAGCAGCTTTTTAGTAAATTTTATTTTCTCGAAACAATATATGACCTACTAAAGGCCACAGGGGACTTAGTTTCAAATCAGTACAGTTCACAGTTTGGAGACGATTTCTATGAGACCTTTATTTTTTTTTGTAGCAAGGAAAAAAATTTAGCCGCCAGAACCCAGGCTCTAAAATTGAAAACTTTCTGTAAACTAGAGTGAAGGTTTAGTCTTGTTTTGCTGGCTGATTGATATTTTGATGTTTGGTAGTGCTACACTGCAGTAGAAGTCAAAAACCCATTTGGGTGTCATTAATATAGTTTTAGTTTACGACTTTCATTGTCATAATTATGCCTTTGTTAGCCATCCTTTGTTTCTCTGCCATAATGTTTAGTCTGGATTTTCTTGTAGTCTTATCTTGTCTTATCCTATTTCCCCACTAAGTTTTCTCTTACTTTAAACAGGGAGACCCTGGAACCCTTGGTGTTCCTGGTAAAGATGGACCCGCTGGTTTAAGAGGTTTCCCCGGAGAAAGAGGCCTGCCTGGTACACCAGTGAGTAATGCAGCACTACAAATTCTCAAATAACCTTCATAATAATGATTGTATATTATGTAATCACTTTAGTTACACAGTATAACACAAATGGCATGTTAAAGACTTTTAATAAATACAGATTTAGAAGTTAGGTAGCGTCAAAAAGAAGGGGGTTAGATTGTGCAGACATTTTTTTTCTAATGTATGATTAAAAAGCACATAGTTTTGCTATATAATAATGTTACTATTGCCAAATTCTAGGCAGGCATATTGATGCACTTATAAATAAATGTAAAAATAATTAAATGCACATAAATACAGTACCTGTAGAATAAATAGCATTTGGAGCCAGTAACGCTGTGCCAAAATGCATAGTGCTGTCAGTCTAACACTGGCAGTTTGCTGACAGGAGGAACAGACAAAGTGAAAAGGTGTGACTCGTCAGTGCACTGCTGCTTTTGCATTGTCCAGTCAGCAGGATGGGGGTGTGTCTTGGACCAAGCTGTACTGCCTTGCTGCAGTGGAGGTCCAAGACCTGCCTGGCAGGGGATTCTGGAACACAAGAATAACTTAACAGAATTATAAACCATTTGGTAGGTAAGACAGTTAATTGTTAATTTTAATTGTGTGTTAAGCTGGGATTCAAGTGATTATAAAACTTTTTCTTTTTTTAATAATAAACATGTTATATTTGCCTGCTCTGTGCAGCGGTTTTGCACAGAGCAGCCTTGATTCTCCTCTTCTGGGGTCTCCCGCCAGAGTTCTTGTGCCCCAATAGGAAGCCACATTCTATGGGGCACTCTTGTGGGCTTGATCCCGAGCCGCCCTGCCTGCATATATAGACACAGACAGCGTGGCTTGGCCCTGCCCTCGCTGCCTTGTCACAGGATTTGATTGACATCAGCAGGAGCCAATGGATCCAATTTCTATCAGTCTGTCCTGTGAGAAGGGAGAGAGAGGAAAGAGACACTATTCTAAGGCACAGTGCTGGATTGAGATCACGTTCAGGAAAGTATAAAGGGGGCTGGGAAGGATCCTGTGGCATAGAAGGTTTTTACCTTAAAGTGATTGTACAGGCTCGTGTTATTTTCCTATAAAAATAATAAGCATGTTATACTTACCTGCTCGGTTGCAGTGGATTTGCACAGAGCAGCCTGGATCCTCCTCTTCTCGGGTCCCTCTTCTGTGATCCTGGCCCCTCCCTCCTGTTCAGTGCCCTCACAGCAAGCAGCTTGCTATGTGGGGGCACCTGAGCCGAGTCACAGCTCCCTGTGTCCGTTCAGACATGAAGCCCCGACACAGCCCCATCTCTTCCCTGATTGGCTAGCTGATTTTGATTGACAGCATCGGGAGCCAATGGTGCCACCTCTGTGTCTGAGCCAATCGGGAAGGAGATTCTCGGATGGCTGAGACACTCGTCAACATCGCTGGATAGAGAGGGACCTCAGGTATGTGTTAGGGGGGCTGCTGCACACAGAAGGCTTTTTATCTTAATGCATAGAATGCATTAAGATAAAAAATAAATCTGTCTTTACAACCCCTTTAATGCAGAGAATGCATTAAGGTAAAAAAAAACGTTAAGCCGTTAGAACCCCTTTAGTTTCAACTTTAAAAGATACTTAGATATTTATTTTAGGTATTTATGCAGCATTTATGCAGCACGTTCATATCAGTTCCTCACCCTATGACTATGTGCCTGTGAGGAGTGAAACACATTGGTACTCTGTAGCACCAGGCTCGTTGTTTGTGCATCATTCTTAATGTACTAGAAATTGGCTTTTGCGATGAGCATTTCTCCCTTATCTTACTTTGGATGATCTAACTGCCGTAAAGAAGCTTACAATCTAAGGTTACTGTCCCACATGCATGCATACACACATGCACATACAAGAGCCAGTTTAGAGAAAAGCCAGTTAACCTACCAGTGTGGAATGAACCTGGAGGAAACCCATGAATGCACAAAAGACCCCAGCGCTGCAAGGCTGAAGTACTACCCACTAAGCCACTGTACACACATCATGCATGCAACTGACATTTATAACATCTAGAAGTCTAATCTATGTATCTTCTCTTTATCCCCCTTTTATTCAGCATTACAGCTCTTCTTATTATTTGTTGTCTTTGTTTTCAATTTAGGGTGGTCCAGGTCTGAAGGGTAACGAAGGTCCAGCAGGTCCATCTGGCCCTGCAGTAAGTATTATTTTTTAGCATTTTTTTTTTCTGAATCCATGTATACATGGACTAATTGTTATTGTAGTGTTATATAGTGTCAATGCTACAAAGTATAGTTTAGTCAATGTTCATATGACGTAACATGGAGTGGACCTTATCTTGCAGGGATCTCCCGGAGAAAGAGGTGGACCAGGCCAAGGTGGACCAATTGGGCCTCCTGGACGACCAGGCCCTCAGGGACCATCAGGTGCTGCCGGAGAAAAGGGTGTTCCAGTATGTATAAATCTGGGTTTGAATGAAAGCCTAAAAATGTTTCCCGGATAAGACACACATTATACCGTGACCATCCCAAGCACTATAACTGACACATGTTAAATATGCTCATAGGTCAGATTTTGGATAGATTGGCAGAAAGCATTTGTCTCTAGCCCTCTTCAGAGCTTGCAGACATCTACCTGGATGATTGATCCTGGTGGGGAGAGGAGGAAATTATTGCTTAAATAGGTCTTTTGATTGACAGGATAGTTCAGGGGTCTCCAAACTTTCAAAACAAAGGGCCAGTTTACTGCCCTTCAAACTTTAGGGAGGCTGCTTCTGGGGGCTAGTAGGAGTAGAAAATACCCTGGCATCGGTGGGAGTAAACAATGCCATAGACCTGGAGTAAAAAAAAAAGACATCATTTGTGTCATTTGGAGGAATAGTGCCCCATCATTGGTGTCAGTAGGAGGAATAGTGCCCCATCATTGGTGTCAGTAGGAGGAATAGTGCCCTATAATTGGTGTCAGTGGGATAATTAGTTCCCCATCATTGGTGTCAGTGGGAGGAAAATTGCCCCATCATTGGTGTCATTGGGAAGAATAGTGTCCCACAACTAGGTGTCATTGGGAGGAATAGTGCGCCATAATTGGTGTCAGTGGAATAATTTAGTTCCCCATCATTGGTGTCAGTGGGAGGAAATGTGCCCCATCATTGGTGTCAGTGGGAGGAAATGTGCCCCATCATTGGTGTCATTGGGAGGAATAGTGTGCCTTCACTGGTGTCAGTGGGAGGAAAAGTGCCTCAAGGGCCAGATAAAGGCAAGAGAAGGGCCACATCTGGCCGTGAGCCCCAGTTTAGAGACTCCTGGGATAGTTGAATGCCAGAAGTTGCTCTGGGATCAGGTGAAAACATATACTGTATACCTATGTCATGCACATCTATGTATTAAACTGTGGGCACAAAAGATTGGTCTGCAGTCACGTTATGCAGACACTTCCTAATACTATCTAGTCTAGGGCTGACTTGAAAAAGGTGATCACAGGGAATAATAATAATAATATAATAATAATAATAATAAAAAAAAGATAGAATTTGTTTAGTGGGAAAAGAAAACTACAGATGAGATATAGGATTAAAGGGAAACTTCACTCTCTCAATCAACATTATTTATTTATAATCCTTATTCTGCTAGCATTAGTAAATAGATAGGAAAGTATTTCATATTTACTTGTTTTAAACTTTTTTTTTTTTTACATTTCTTCAGTTACTACCTGGTTTCCATGCCTAGGCAAGGGGATTTCCAGCCTGCACACCCTCCAGCCTGCATGCCTGAGCTAAGGGCGGATGGATTCCAGGGAGTAAATGCTACATGAATCATCTACCCTGACTCAAGATGGTCACGGCCAGAAATGCTAGGGGTTGTTTTTCAAAGTGAATTATCAGCAAAATAAATCATGGAGACATTAATGGATGGGGGAGTTTGCTTTGAACATTAAAATTACATTTTCAGCGCTTCACTGTTTAGAAAGCGTCAACCTAGACCAGGGTTCTCCAAACTTTCTAAGCAAAGGGCCAGTTTACTGTCCTTCAGACTTTAGGATGGCCAGATTTGGGCCAGTGGTAGTAGAAAATGCCTCAGATTTGGTGGTCAGTGGGGGGTAAAATAATTGCATAACGCCTGTGGGCAGTAGGAGATATTGGTATTAGTGTAAAGAATAATCTTCATTGTTGGGGTCAGTGGGAGGTATAGTGCCCTACCGCTGGTATTACTGGGAGGAATAGTGCCCTAACGCTGGTACCAGTGTGAGTAATAGTGCCCCATCATTGGTATTAGTTGGAGGATTAGTGCCCCATCATTGGTATTAGTGGGAAGAATAATTGCCATCATTGGTGTCAGTGGAAGGAATAGTACCCCATTGCTGGTGTCAATGGGAGGAATAGTGCCTTAAGGGCCGGATAAAGGTATGCAAATGGCCACATCCAGCATGCAGGCCGGAGTTTAGAGACCACTGACCTAGACTAATGGTGTTTTAAATATTTGTCTTGACCATTGGAACCCCGTACTATACACATTCATGAATTGATTTTAGGCTTTGTATACAACATTGTTTCTTTGGTCTTCCAGGGAGAGAAAGGACCAATTGGGCCTGCTGGTAGAGATGGTTTGCAAGGGCCTGTGGGTCTCCCTGGAGCAGCTGGGCCTCCTGGAATCTCTGGAGAAGATGGTGACAAGGTACGGTTCATGTATGAGTATTCCGTGTTCAGTCCAATAAAAACCTGCACCCTCTAATTTCAAGTAACATTTTATTTGTTTGTCTAGTGTTCACAGTGTACATCTTTCTTCAGTTATTCATTTTCACTTGGTACTAATATGCCTAGCCTAGGAAATTAGGACAGTGTCTTAAATCAATATTTTGTAGTGCCTGTCAATGAATGGGTTAAAAAAAATAGGAGCAACGTAATAGTTATACACTCATCATTTTTTTATTTATATTTTACATAATAAACTTTATTAGGTAAGAGAGGTGAGAAACAGATGACATTTTCAAGCACTATATAAAGTGCAACAGTCATAATTCAATTTTTAACAATTAAACAAAGGAATGACAATTTTCCAAAAAACTAAAGAGGAAGTTTAGTGTATGGCATTTCATATTAGAATTGTACATTAATATACAATACAGCAAAACAAATGTTCTTGCGCACAAATGTGTTAGCCAGACAGTCCAAAATTCGGGGTGGACAATAGCTTTCGGCCTTGCTGCCCTCCAGGATAGGGGTATCCTAACTATCAGATGAAAAAACAGAAAAGAGAGGGCGCACCAGCCTTGTGCATTATCCTTTGATACATTTATTAAGAAGAAAACATAGGTAAGAACTACTCACAAAGGTAGAGAGAAAATCACACTTGTAACAGTCTTTGGCTTGTGACAGTCCGTGTACTGATAGCAGTCTCCAAATTCTAGGGAGAGGACGTACCGGCCATTACTGGCTGGCGGGTTTTCGAAGGCTAACCTTCAAAATGCATATCAAAGGATAATGCACAAGACTGGTGCAACCTCTCTTTTCTGTTTTTCCGTCTGTACATTAATATAGCCCAAGGAGCAGGGAGCCTCGTTCATGTAATGGATAAAAGAGAAGTATGGGGTCTGGTTTTTGCAGACTTATACTTACCTAGGTGGATGCAGCATCGATCCGATGCTGCATCTGTCCCCCGCCGGCTCTAGCACTGAGAACTGAGTGCCGAACACCCCTGATCACTTGGTTCTTACAGCTCCATGAGCAGAGAGCTGGTGACTGTCAGTCACCAGATCTCTGCTCTGTCCCACCCCCCCTTACTCACTGGAGCACTAGGCTGTGGAAGGGGTGGGGACGGCCAGCTCAAGCTCTCAGTGGCTCAATGAGAGGAGGAGCTGAGTGCCAGGCCAAGCATGTGGGCGGATCCTGACCCCAGTGTTGCGTTTTTGTCCGAGCCTAAACCGGCTTTGTGACGTCAGCCGACAACCGACTTCAAAAAAGGAGTCATAGGAGTGGAGGCCACAGGAGAAATACAGCCTAAAGAGCTTTGGCTGTACTTCTTCTTTAAGTGTGATTGGTAAGTGCAATTACGGGTCACCCTGAAAGGCACGCAAAATACAAAAAATGTGAGAGGCAGTACGGGGGGTAAAAGAAAAAAGGAGGGGAGGAGAAAAGAAGAAAAAAAAGGAGGGGGGTTTGTTTAGAGGAAGGGGGGGTGAGGAAAATGGAAAAAAAGAAGAATAGGAACTCTCTCAGTCCACCATTTTCACCACCGAACCCATGACAGGAGAGTAAACCCAACCAAGGATACACTCATCTGTTAAGTTTTTTATAAAGAGTTCCAAATTAAAATTTTCAAATTTCAAATTACTCACTTTCCTTGTAGTTTGCCATGTTTCAGCTTAAACATTAGTTGTGCAGTATGTGTTTGTTTACCATGATATCATGTGCATATAGTATTCCTGTATTATTCATCTAATGTGAAATTTTGTGTTTTCAAGGGTGAAGTTGGAGAGCACGGTCAGAAAGGAGGCAAGGGTAACAAGGGAGAGCATGTGAGTAGTCCTTCTTATTTTCAGCTATGAATTCTAAATACGAAAACTTCTTTTGGTCTACATGTACTCTATTTTTTTTTTTTTTTTTTTTATGGCCACAGGACAATGCTACATAAATGTGTTAGATACATAGTAGTAGCAGCTATTATTGAGATTTATGTATTTATTGGTACATTAAACTTTAGTACTAGAGGTCCAGTATTGTCATTTTTACCACGCCTTCTTGATGCTAAGAAGTGAAACATCAGTATTGCCTCAAATGTCTCAACATTCATAATTACCTTGTGCTATTCTAAAGCTCCTCTGCTCTTAACCCTTCCCAACCTGAACCCTTAGCTTAATTCCTCTCCTCCTAACAGTTAACCTGTCCCTTATCGTGTAAACCCAACCTCCAAATCTAAACCTTAAAGTAAGTCCGGAATGCATCATACTCAATTAACTCCAGTTCCAGGGGTCTCTGTGCTGAAAGAAGACTCCTCGTACACACCATATCTCCAGGATCCCATTGACAGATGCATCTGAGGTGTATCTTCATGGTTTACAGTCATCAGCACTAATTTCCTTCCTCAGAACTGAAGAGCAGTTGCTGATGATTCTATTATTCCCAACGAATGTAGCTTAAAATACCTATATAATTGATTTCATCAATCATTGGTGGACTTAAAGGTCGTATGGCTGAAAAACAGGTTGTATATTGGTCCATGATCTGTTAGGATGGAAACGTTAGAAAGTGCATCTTAACTGACTACTTGATAAATTTGCAATAATTAAACATAATAGCCACAGAAAAAAAATGCAGCTATGGAAATAGCTACTGGTTACAATTAACGTACACTGATCATATATTTTTTAACCTAGACAAAACTTTTTTTGTGTATTTGGATAGAATGGAAAATGTGAATTTCTCTGTCACTGAAAATCTGGCACATTGTTCCCTGATTGTTTGACTCAGGGGGGGTTCTGTAATAATCAGCCTGGGTATGCCCAATAGGCTGTAGGTTGTTTTATTGTTTTACTTGCAAATTAATAAAAATAATTTTCAAAAAAAAAAGAAAATCTGGCACATTACTTACTTAATTTCAACTCATTGTCCATAAGTGCTATTAAAAATAGGTAAAGATAGTTCCCCTACTGTATGAGACCAGGACCTACATACCAGCCTTAAGAGATAACCCATTCCTCCCACTATACATAACAAAGGCCTACATCCTGGTCTTACAGAAACAATCCACCCCTCTGTACATACATGACCAGGACCCGCATTCAAAACTTACAGAAGCAACCCATGTCTCTCTCCAGGAGCAAAGCTTGGGGTGTTGTTTATGGGGAAAAAAATCCATCCCTCCTCCATATGTGGCTAGGGCCTGTATCCGGTCATGATTGAAAGCCAATGTCTCCCTCTAAACATAGCATCCTGCATCCCGCATCCCAACCTTATAAAACAACCCACACAACCCTCCCTTGGTACATAGTAACCATACAGGGAATTAACCCTTCTCTCAATTCATACATGGCCAGGGCCTGCGCCTGGCCTAACAGAATCAACTTATGTCTTCCTCAATAAATAGCCCAGCCTTAAAGAAATAACCCATGTCTTACTGCATACATGACCAGGTGTTGCATCCTGGCCTACCAAAATATCATATCTGTTCCTCTATGCATAGCCAATGCCTGTATTCTAGCCCTATGAAGACAACCTAAACAAACCTTCCTCCATACATAACAAAGGCCCTCATCACAGAATGATGGAAACAACCCATCCTTCATCCATACATTTCCAGGGCCTTCACCCCAGCATAATAACCATGCAGAGAATTAACCATTCACTCAGTTCATACATGACCAGGGCCTGCATTTTAGCTTTTTGGAGACAACTCTTCCATTTCTCCCTCCATATAAGGTCAGAGCCAGGTTTATGGAGGCAATTCATTCTCTCTTCCATACTTGACTAGGGCTTGCATCTCAGCCTTATAGAAACAACTCCATAAGCCATTGCTTTTCAAAGATATAATGCCACAGAAGCACTTACCTCCTCAGTAGGAAGAATCAACACATCTGTAATGCTAGGGGCTACCAACTTAGTAAGCATGGGATGCTAACCTACAAACTGTGACTACCACTTGCTAGTTAACTTTTACCTTTATTCCCCCTCCCCCCCTCTTTTCTTTCTCCTCTAACCGTTTTCCCAACTTCCTCTCTCATTTCTCTTCACTTAACCCCAGGCTCCTAAGTCAACTGCAAATTGCAGTTTATTCATCCAAAATTATATAATAGCCTAATCAAGGTTTCTAATATTTCCTTGTGCTATTTATATGTGTCACAGGGTTTATAAAGAAATACTTGCACTGTGCTGTCATCAGACTGAAGGTTTACATGTAATTCTAGCTGCTGTGTTGTTGTGCTTGGTATATTATAAATAAAGAATTTCAAACAATATTTCCTCTCACTTCCTGTCCTAGTGACACATGAGGAAAAATGAGGAAATGAGGGCAGAACTTACATCTGGGGACACAGACAACAATACCAACCTAACAGTCAATAGATGCTGTCAAGTCATACATTAGATTTGACCATTGCTTGCTGTGTTCAGTCAGGGATTGGACATTTTAGGATCAACCTTTAGCAACAACAAGCACTTCTGAATGCTGGAAACTTTGATTGTTAAAACACAGAGACTTTCAGACTTGTGGGAACAATCTTTGCGTGAATGCTTGCTAAGGCTGGATTTACTCCTATGCATTTTTAGTGCTTTTTGCATTTTGCAGATTTGCACTACAGTCCATTTAGCATGGTTTCCTATGGAACATATTCTGTAGTGCAAATCTGCAAAATGCAAAAAGCACTAAAAATGCATAGGTGTGAGTCCAGCCTAATTGCTACCTTTTTCTGTGGAGAAAAGGGAATGAAGCCATCTTCACAGGTGTGCCACATTCACTTGTTGGCTGAGTAATGGAGAAGATCACAGCAGGTTCCAGGAATGTTGCAATAGGACACACAGATGTAGGATTGTCTATTGTAGTTAGTAAGGACTTTCCTGTCCATGGCTAGCTATAGTGTCACAGCTTCTGTTTATGGTGTATAATTTTTTAAGGGGTAGGAGTAGGGAATGGTTATTGGTGTTTGTATCCCATTAGGGAGATTCTCTTCACTTCCTGTCATCTTGAAAAAACAAGAGGAAATGAGGGGAAATCTCTCCAAAGAGAGAGGAAATTTCCTTGGACACTTCTCATTTTAGCTAGATGTCATTATTGGATGATTTCCCCTCACCTCCAGTGGCAGCTGTATCATTCTGGATTCCGCGTCAATTTCAGCCCCAGTGACAATGGCCAGAGAAGGGGAAATAAAAGCCCAACAAAGGCTCTGTACATTAAATCTATAAAAGGGGCAAATTATAGAGGAAATAGAGATGGCCCTGGATCTTGAATGGAGGCCACTGAAAGTTTAATTATGATGGAACATGAGACGTACATATGGCAATGCCAGTTTCTCTTTTTACACTTGTATTAACTGTATTTTTCAATATGATATTTTATATTTTGCCTTTTCTGTTGTTACTCAGGGTCCTCCGGGTCCACCTGGTCCTATTGGCCCTGTGGGACAGCCAGGTACTCCGGTAAGTAAGATTAGGCTCTTTATATTATGATATGTATTAATTTAAGTAAGCTACACATTTTCTCAATTTGTGAGCACCCTTTTTAAATTTACAGATTGCTAGCGACACAATCACAATGTATAGTAAACTAATGTATATCAGGGAAAGGCAATAATTATGGTTAAAGGGACCTATTTCCTGGAAATATAAATGCACTGAATACAGAGGGAACCAGACTGGATACACAATTAGGAACAGTTGTGAGCTGTGAACTTCTAGCTCTAGACATGAGATTTTTTGACCTTCCCCATGAAAACTTTTTTTGGGTTTCTGATATTGTTATTTTCTCATATTAGGACACAGAACCATGGCCATATGTATGGTTAGGGTCCCACTGGAATTATGGTATTCTTAACTGTGGATCCCACCTCCAGTAGATATATTTTCCCAAGCCGCATGTCTTGCTGTCAAGACCTCATGTCTTACTGTACATTGAAGATGTTCCTAGCTGTGATTTTTTTTTTTAAAAGAAAAGAAACACTGGTATTTTCTTCCCGTGATAGAATTAGTGGTGGGCAACATGCATGATTCTGGCACAAATTTGATCATTAGCTGCCCCAAGGAGCCATACAATACATTTCTAATATTGATAAGAAAACAAGTAAATAATTAACCCATATCTGCCATTTTGCTTAGTCAGAGCCTCCAGTGGCACATCACTAGTTGTAAGGTCCTTCCTTGCCTTGGTTTATGTTCTGAATTTCATTTTACAAGCTCTATGTCCATAGCTATGACGTTCTTTCTTGCCCTTAAAATTTGTAATACATGATCCCACCTAAGGCCATCCTTTTTCTAGATGTTAGATGTTCTTCTATAATTCAAAGTAGAACTTAACATTTCACTATTTGTGTGAAAGGCTTCTAATAGCAAGGGCAACATGTTCATTTCTTGCCTAGATGGTCGTTTATGCTGGAAAAAGACTGTTTAGTTACATTTTCTATTTTCAAAAAACACATTTTTGATCTTGAAAGAACATATTTTTTTCTTTCCAACATTTATTTTTTAGCTTTCCAAGTGCATTCCTATTATATGAGCTAAATAACCATGCAAGAACCAGCTTCAGCCATTCCAAAATGGCAGAATATGTAACTGTAACTTCAACCTTCCCTCAAATAAAAAGTTGTAGATAGTTTTCATTATTTGTATATGGTAACTAATTACCTTTTATATACTCTAAAAAGAAAAGTCGATTTATTTTTAGGATATGTGGAAACTACGTTCAGTCATTTACACTAAAATGTTTTTCTAAAGGTAATTTAGGAATTATACATTAGAGAAAGCTTTTCACTGGGTTAAAAACATATATAATAATTTATTTTTATATTTTTAAATCAGGGTGTTGATGGAGAGCCTGGTCCCCGTGGGCAGCAGGGAATATTTGGAGCAAAAGGAGACGAAGGTACCCGTGGATTCCCTGGATCTCCTGGACCTATTGGGCTGCAGGTGAGATAATAAAGGCTCCTTGTGTATAAATTCAGTAAACTAGGATATGGCAGGACTCTACTGCAAAAATGTTTCAGGACCAAAAGAAATACGATACAGAAAAAAAAAAACTTCTTCCTTTTATTACCTCTTTTTTTGTTACTTATTAGTATATTGATTTTGCTTCAGCATATACAACTGTTTGCATTACCTTAAAAGTGACCGAAATGCTGAGAGACACATTTAATATATCTTGACAAGCAGCAGGCAAATTGTTGATATAGATCAAGGGTCTCCAAACCTGCAAAACAAAGGGCCAGTTTGCTGTCCTTCAGACCTTAGGAAGGCCAGACTGTGGCCAGTAAAAAATGTCTCATCTTTGGTATAATGGGGGAATAGTGCTCCATTTTTTCTGTCACTGATTGGTATCAGTGAAAGAAATCGTGGCCCATCATTGGTGTCAGTGGGAGGAATAGTAGCCAATCATTGGTATCAGTGGAAGGAATAGTGCCCCATCTTTGGTATCGGTGAAAGAAATAGTGCCCTATTATTGGTGTCAGTGGGAAGAATAGCACCCCATCATTCCTGTCAATGGGAGGAATAGTGCCCTTTAATTGGTATCAGTGGAAGGAATAATACCCTGTCGTTGGAGTAAGTGGATAGAATGGTGCCCCAAAGGGTCAGAAAAAGGCAAGCAAAGGGCCACATCTGGCCCCCCAGGATCACAGTTTGGAGACCACTGATATAGACTGTTAAACCTCAATTAGTTATGTTTTAACAAACAGAATGCAGTGCCTTCTATATTGTATAATTAGGAAAATGATATCTCTTTATAATTGTTAACAAGACACATATCAAAATATTGTATCTTTAAAAAGTAGGTAAGCCATTGCCTGTGTTCTCCCAAACCAAATAGTTGATTGAGCCAGTTGCCTCCAACCCACTTAAGAGTGCTAACTGAGAGGGTTATGACAATAAAAGAAAGAAAACAATATAGGAATCCACCTTTAGATCCCTTTCACACTGGTACCGCTCCACGTTAGTGTTAAAGTGCTGCTAGTTTTACCGGCACTTTTCAGCCGCTAGTGGGGAGCTTTTGTCCCCAGCTAGTGGCCAAAGAAAGGGTTAAATGTGTACAAAAAGTGCCGCTGCTGAGGCACTTCAGCAGCGGTTCCCATTCATTTCAATGGGCAGGGCCAGTGGAGGAGCGATGTATATACCGCTCCTCCACTGCTCCAAAGATGCAGCTTGCAGTACTTTTTCTAATGTCCTGAAAGCATAACGCTCCAGTGTGAAAGCACTTGGGCTCTCGCACTGGGGCTGCAGGGGAGGTGTTTTTCAGGTGCTTTACAGGTGCTATTTTTAGCCCTTTAGTGCCTGAAAATGCCTTCAGTTTGAAAGGGGTCTTAATTAGGTGTGACAGGCTCATCCAAATTAAAGGATGTTGGCCTGTATCCCCAAAAGCATATACGAAATATATACCAAAAGGGCATAGATACATAGATGATTACTTATGGGTTTAATAAATGCCATATAAAGGTTTAATTTTATTGTTGTTACTAAAGTTATAATACAAAAATTCACCAAATTGATAACACCTACAAATTCAACACTAAACTTCAAATGACAATATTATCAAACAACTTTACCGTCAATAAGGATCATTCTAACTCACATCTCTATGACTATCTAGCTGTTAAAATGTTTGTTCCCTAATAATCTAGATAATTCAAAGTGGTCAATTCATCCAGCTGTCTTAAATTATTTGTATTCCTATAAGGTCATAAGACCTAGCCTTGATGACTATATACATTTGTAGGGATAGGAGTTCTCAAAAAGTCTTAGGAAGGGTGTATTTTGCAGAGACTATGCACCAAAGCCAACCATATAAAAATACTGTATATCTTGGTGACTGCAATGGCCACACATCTTTATGAATATGTATACTGTATATATTTAGACACCTTCTCATTTAGGAGCCAAATATGCAGTATCAATGCCTATGGATAGATGATAGCCATCTGAATGTCCATGACATATGGTTAACAAGGCTCAAATACATGAACAGCTATGAGCCAGACAGAGAAAGGAAGGAACACCGCTCACCGACCCAGTGCATGGATATGTGAATGAGTGTGGCCTCAGCCAGGGCTGCTCCAGCCACGCCCTCTGACATGTTTCGCCTCACACACTGGGGCTTGGTCACAGCTATGAGCCAGAGCTACAGATCCATCTACCACCCTAAGCAAACTCCCAGCATGTTTCCCATTATAGTGGGTCCCCTGGGCATCTATGTAGTGGGCCAGTCCCATTGGTGGTCCGCATATACACACAGAAGAGTGCAGCATCAAAGGAAGGGGGTCAGACCTCTGAGTCGACTACGTTGATGTGTCTCACCCTTATGACTCATGAAGATGTGAGTGCCCCACAATCATAGTGGTGTTGTGTGACAACATTGTCATTTTAGGTTTAGTGGTGGATTTGTGGATGTTGTTGTTATCAGTCTGGTTAATATTTGTATTATAACTTTGGTAACAACAATAAAAGTAAAATGTGTATATCATTTGGCTAGCAGAGTGGGGCCTTCAAGCATATACACACTGATGTGCTTTTTCGATAGAAAGCATAGCATGCAGGTACAATACATTTTTATGAGACACCCATTTTTATTTTTTTACATTTAGCACATATTTTTTTAAAAATTACTGCTTTTAAACATGCTGACAAGTTTGCTGTAGAATAAATATAATAAAAAATGAATACATATTAATTAACAGATATTTTCACTTTAAAATACCATAGTGTTTATTCAAATGTCAACAATAGCTTCATAATGCATCAAAATTAACACATGGAAAAGGTTTATGCCACACAACTAATTTATACAGTTACATATGTTGTATTATATATATTTGATAAACATATTCCCCTGTATTGCAGGGATTACCAGGACCATCTGGAGAGAAGGGAGAGACTGGAGATGTTGGACCAATGGTGAGTGTATACATCTACTATGCAATATCATTTATTCTGCTTTTTCATGTGCAGACAAAATTCTTAAATAATTTCTTCTTTCCCAACTTAGGGCCCCCCTGGACCACCTGGACCACGTGGACCTGCTGGCCCGTCAGGAGCTGATGTAAGTGTTTGTTTCTTGCAAATTCGTTTTCGGATCCTTCTCTTCACGATCCAAATATTCTGCAGGTCTCCATAGACATAAAACTATAATTACCGAATTTAATGTTGGTTGGATTGGCTGATGATCTCATGTACAATGGCACATGCAGATTTCACTGACCAAACATTCTAGAGAAAGAGGGAACAGCAAGTAGACATGTTGGAAATCCTGGTCTAAGCTATGTTGTTTTTCCCCATGATCGACCATTACCAGAGGTCTCTGCATATGCTTTCCTCTGCACTTTCCATAGCCCTATGTGTAAACACTCAAGCAACTCCTAGTTTATACTTGCAGCTATCCAAGGAACATCTTTGGATGGTCAGGCCATGCTTGCATGTCCGACTATCCTCTGATGTCTATGGCTGAATGTAAAAAAAGAAAACAAGAATTTATAAATATGGCATCCTGAATACAGCTTATGCGCCAACCTAATATGACGTTTAGTATCATCCCGCTACTTTAAATTGAGTTTCACGTTTGTTTCCAAATTACTGATAGTTGGTAAATCTTGCTATATGTCAGTAAAGAAATGTTTACTGAGCTTAATATTAAACATTGTTCAGTTCATCTTCTTGGTTTCCTCAATTTTCTTTATTCTGTTGTTTATTATGTTGTATCATAACAATGTTCTCTTGTCTTCTACAGGGTCCACAAGGTCCTCCTGGTGGAATTGGAAACTTGGGACCTCAAGGAGAAAAGGTAAGGTCCACATTTCCACATTTCAGAGGTTCCCATTGAACTGTTAGCATAATTATATGGATATTACATTATATTTATGAAATGCAAACATAAACAAACAGGCACATGTGCATTTGCAAAAGAAACACTAGGTGATCCTCAAGTTTCCTTTTCCAGCACATATAAGTTAGACCTCAAACAGAAGTCTCCCAAACATGGCTTTTCAGAAAATTCCAAAACCAGGTGTTTCCTGACCGGTGGTCAGCTATGGTAGCAAAAATGTTAGTAGATTTTTGCATCATATAATTTTACAGAAGCCATATCAAGCATGGTGGGTCACTTTGACACCTTCAGGATAGGTAGCATGGGGTAGCTAATTAGAAAGTGACAATGATAACCTGAATTTAATCAAAGGAAATTTTGCTTTATGCATAGGATACATAAATATAGGATACAGTAACCGTCTGTTTTTTAATTTAGGGTGAACCTGGTGAAACAGGTGTTCCTGGCATCCAAGGAGAACCTGGACCTAAGGTGAGGTTTTATCTATTGTATTATCATCATCCTTGTCATTGTGATCATCCATTGCTTAGCACCACATGGTGTCATGAATTATATGTTATACTAATGTCTTTTTTTAAATATTTTTTTGGTTCCTGTCCTGTAGGGACCACGTGGAGACAGAGGTGAAAAGGGAGAGTCTGGCCAATCTGGTGACCCCGGACCCCCAGGTGGAAAAGGACCTGTTGGTGACGATGGACCTAAAGGAAATCCAGTTAGTATATTGAAGTCACCTCCACATCTTAGAAATAGCTTCAGTAATTGAAAGAATTTAAACAATCAATGGACGACAGCGGGCCGTTCAGTAGGATGAATGTTTAACCATTATACTATTATTACATGGTTGAGACAAATGCAGCAATATATGATTTAGCTGATCAATATAGAAAATAATTAAATCTAAGTTTCCATATCCCTGTATAGCTGACCTGATAGTCCATCAGGACTGTATTTACGATAAATAATTTTAGCTCAGGGTAGCATGATAAGAGGGAGGTTCTCCAAACCTCAAGCGTTACAAACTGTGAAAACTTTCCCTTATTTTTTTTCCCTTGTCTGTCTATCTCTGGATAATTTTGGCTGGAGAACTGTAGGTGAAGGGAGTGCAGAGGCTGTTTAGAGGAACCAAAAGTCTCTTCATAGTTCAAGAAGCATGAGACCATTCTCTTGAGTGGTGTTTATAATTGAAAAGTATTTCTGCATAAATATCAGACCCCCATACATCATGTAATAGAGCATTCTAACATAGTTACATAGTTCTGGCTCCGCTTCTCTTCCTCTGACACCTTAATGAACCAAATCTTGAACGCATAGGGACACTGTGGGCTCTCTCTTACCCTACCCCCCCTTACCCATATCCCTTCCCCTCCCCTCTTACCTCCCCTCTCCTCTCCTCTTGCTATTCAGCTTTCCCCTCTACCACTTTGTTCCTCTTTATTTTGCTCCTCTCTTCCCTTTTCTCTTCTCTCTCTCTTCCTATCTTCTTTATGCTATTGATTAAATATTGTCTCATGTAGTAACCCATGAGTATTTCTCACTACTGTGGCCTCGTGGATCGGAGAGCAGGCCTTCTTCCCTACTCTCCAAGCTTCCCGTCAGGGACCGGCTGTGGCCAATAGTCATTAGCCGCCTCCCCGTAAATGTACTCCTGTTACTGTTCCTGCTTGCATTTGCCTCATGATGGTTACTGTTTTATTGTTTTCACTTGAAATGTTTCAATAAAAATATTTTCAACACTAACATAGTTACATAGTTAGTAAGGTTGAATAAAGACACCAGTCCTTCCTGAGTGAGTGTCTGCAATTGTCCCTATCCCTGTACATTGCACACTTACATCAGTCCCTACCCTCAAGGAGCCCACAATCCAAGGTCCCCATTCATATACTAGGTCCATTTTGGACAGAAGCCAATTAACCTACCTGCATGTCTTTGGAGTGTGGGAGGAAACCAGAGTACCTGGAGGAAACCCACACAGGCACAGGGAGAACATGCAAACTCCAGGCAGGTAGTGTCATGGTTGGGATTTTAACCAGTGACCCTTTTATTCTGCTAGGTGAGAGTGCTAACCACTACAACACTGTGCGACCCAAAGGCCTTTACTAAAATAATCACTTGATCCAAGAGGTGGAGCTTGTAGAAAAGGGTGTCAACATTCAGGTGTGCCCAGAGCAGAATGGTGTCCAAATACTTTTTATTTTTTCTTTTTTCTCTTTGTTAGAGTGATATTTTAGCTTAGGCCAAGTAGTTTGGATTATTTCTGCAGACACATTTGGCAAGTTTCATTGACTCTTGTCTATTTTTTTCTATACAGTTACTGTATGTATGATATTCAAGTTTAACTAAAGAGAAAACTTTTTTTATCTTAAGACAGAATATAGATGGATTAGAACACCTGTTTTTATTGCTACCTCTGTCCCTGTTAAGGAGATTTACCCTCCCTATTTGTCCCTTTTTGCTGTTATTATAAAAAATGAAAGTAAAAGAAAATCCCAAATTTTGGGTTGTTCTCAGATCAGTAAAACAGGGAAAATCTTCCAATGATTACACTAGTTATGGTGACCTGGGGCCCAGTTATTTCCCTTAACTTGTAGGGATTTACTCTCACTTTCTGTTTCGCTATGGAACAGGAAGTGAAGGGAAGTCTCCACAATGGGACAGAAATGGTGAAACAACTGACAGGGGTTATAACCCTCTCTTACTCTTAATCAAAACTGAAAAAAAGATCCTACTTTACTAATTTTGCCCACTTAAATGTACCACTCTTGTAAATACATAATGTTAACTAAAAACAATACAACAGTGCTTTAAATAAATAATGGACATAAATCAAAATTTTATTTAAATACCCCAATTGTATTATTATATTTTTTTTTGTGGGACAGTCATGCATTTTGAAGCCTCAAGGGTGGAGTTGTGTTCAGTTGTGCATTTGACAATGAGAATTTAGATCTTGGGATGACCTCAAATTACTTTTAACTATTTCTGTCATTATTTAGGGTCCTGTAGGCTTCCCTGGAGATCCTGGACCCCCTGGAGAGATGGGACCTAGAGTAAGTATGGAGGCAATAAATTCACATTGTATATCAAATTAATTCAGTGTTGATTTTTAAGCAATGTAGATGACTTATTTGTGATTTCTTAAATAAACCTTAATTAACTGCACTAATATGTTGACAAATATGACAAACAGCATTTTATATAGCACCAACACTTACACAAGTAATGTCAATAGTGGTATTCAGAAAAGCACCCTAATATACAACTTATACTATTGTCAACACTACTTAGTTAAGATGGCACACCTCTCAACCTGCATATAATTTTTTTACTAATTGGGCATAACCGATAAGGTACACATTATCTTTAACAAGCATTATTGAAATGTTTATATCACTGTTCTTGATTAGTTGCCTTCATGTGTTGCTTTCACAACACTTTTTATTTGCCACACATTCTTTGGGGTGACCCACTGTCAATAGACCACTGCCCAACTCAGAAGATGTGAGTTATTGTCTCATTCCTGGTTGAGGCCGGGTTGATGAGAGGAATTTCCTCACATCTATTGATTCCCTTGGCCCTGGTGCAATTTCCTGGATCAATAGTGTTAAAGGAAGCCTCTGACTAACAAAGAAGTCATGCCTAACCTATGGGCCATTGTTCAGAGTTGTGTTACTTTTTCATAAGCAGTTATTATGTCCTTTACATATTCAAAGTTCAGTTATTTGCATTTTTTCTTCACAGGGACAAGATGGCGCAAAGGGGGAAAGAGGAGAAGATGGAGAACAAGGAGAGGCAGTAAGTGACCAAGGAAATATTGAGTTATTAGGAAAGGAAAACAATGCATTAGGTACTATTTAAAAAAGAGAAACCATAAAATAATGAACAAAAATACAGTTATATAATAAGGTATACACTGTACAATAATTGATTAAACTCTGTACATATGATAATGAACCAAGAATATATTGGATGTACAGAGCTTGTGCAGACTGCACAGTCAAAATTACAGACTATTAAAGCATATTTTATATTAAACATTTAATAAGACATATCCATTTGACATCAGTCTATGCAATCCTTCATATAGATGTTTATGATTTATGTTTTCTTCATAAGGATGTTCTCCTAATGTCTTTAACAGGGATCTCCTGGTCCAACTGGTGAAAATGGACCTCCAGGACCCCTTGGCAAGAGAGTAAGTATATATTTAACATATTCTTATATTTTCGGAACCATTTGTCCTGGTGGTAGTCTTCCTCTGATTAACGACCTTTGTCATTTTTTTATCTTCTGGATTTTATACATGAATCCACCTAACAAAATTAAAGATAAATACAAGATAACCACTTTTTTTTAAGCTATCTTTATTTATCCTCTGATCGTCTTGCTTTCCTGGTTTTGTTGGGTCTCACACTTTGCTCATCTTTCAGGGTCCTGCTGGCCCCCCTGGCCCTGAGGGACGTGGAGGAGAAAAAGGTGCTAAGGTACCATTCGCATATTTTTTTATATCCGAAAGTTGTAATCAAAGATTTTTTTTCAAAATGTGTTAATTATTAAATGCATTTGCTAACCTCTGAAATAAAATAGTTTTCTCTTTGTGGCAATGATTAATTTCAGGGAGAGGGTGGAGCTTTGGGACCTCAAGGAAAGACAGGAGCTGTTGGACCTCAGGGAACTGCAGGAAAACAAGGTCCTGAAGGACTGAGAGGCTTGCCTGGTGCTGTGGTAAGTGAAATGCTTCATAAAATGTTGTGTTTAGACAATATTCATTGGTAGAATTGGTAGAATAACAAGGTTTGGGTCACACTTATTAAAAACACCTCAAAACCTTCTAATTGTGAAAAGATGTCTACATGTTACTATTTTGGGCGATTCGGCCAGATCAGATTATGCTCTGACCATCATCTAGCAATACATTCACTGAATATTTTATACATCCTGATGATGTCAAAGTCCACATTTGTGTCAGCTTATAAAAGGCTTTATGATTACAAGTGACTGAAGGAAAAACTGTTCATAGTGCCAAAAATAACCAGTGTCTCACTAGAGAATCAGATTGGTTACTCTTGGAGGCCTAAGTTCCTATTTTAGTTCACTTATTATCATCTTTGATCTTAAAGCAGAGCTCCACCCAAAAGGGGAAGTTACACTTTAGAGGCCTCCTCCTCAGCTCCTGTTTATGAAACTGAGCTTTTAGGGAGGAGGTGGGGGGGAGTGGTTACCCGATTTTGACAGGAAACCACTCCCACTTCCATTCGGGTCCCCTTAGGCGATTGCAAGCAGAAGTTCTCCTTCCCGAAGTCTTCTGGGACACATGACAGGTCCCAGAAGACCTGTCACAGAGAGCAGCATTAAAGCGCCCCATCCCTCTGTGCTCACGTGCAGAAGCGAACGCATTCGTAAGTTGAGAACGCAAATCGTTAGAGCAAGAATTCTAGCACAAGACCTCCTCTATGACTCTAAACTGGTAACCTGTCTATTCCAGGAGTGTGTACACTTTTAAAGCATAACATGGGTGGGGGGGGGGACTGTGTAATGTGCAGGGGGGCTGTTTAATATGCAGGGGGCTGTGTAATGTAAAGGGGTCCAGAGGTGCGGGGCTGTGTAATGTAAAGGGGTTCAGATTATTATCTTAATATATTGGCAGGTGAATGCGGCCCTCCATGCATTCATATACATTGAATCCGGCCCTTAAGTGGAAAAAAGTCGCTGACCCCTGATCTAGAAGCTGGAAATCACTGTAGCAGGCACCACTACTCCAGTGTTTGCCACTTGCTTCCAGGTCCTGTGCCAATCAGCTGCCCTGTTGCAATATGAACACAGGAGGTTGGCTGTTGGGTATTGGCAACTTTCAATTAATGCTTTGCATTTTCCTAATTAATGCAAAGCATTCCCTGATTGGATAAGGTGGAGACTTTGACATTATTGCCTTGCCTCTCCATCTGTCCAATCAGAGATTTTTTAATTCATTATTTTGCATTTAAACTTTGACAGGATAAGGTACATACATTTTTTGCAGAGTGATCGTTCAAATACATTAAGAGAAAGGCACATTCAGAAATTGATCATTTCTTTGTATGATATAAATGAGATAAAACAGAGTGCCTTCTATCTGGCCATGATGTTTGCATGTGGCTTCTTAGTATTGTCATTGTGGATGAATTTTTATGTTAGCCAACACAACATAAAAGAGGGGGATAAGTATGGAATTGATGGTAATGAAAGAGAAACAAGTGAACCTGGGTGACAGGGAAAAAAAGGGGAGTAAAGGTAAGGAGCTGGGGGGGGGGGGGGAGAGAGAGAGGGGACAACTAACCTGGAAATGAAAAATGGACCCCTTTCACCCTCTTCCTCCCCAAGGCTAGACTGTCAATTTGTAGGTTAGGAATCCTTGTGGATATCTCGCCAAGTTCCATTAATATTCTCAGATTGGATCGCAATGTTGTGTTCTTCATATCTCTGTGTGAAGCAAAATAATTTCAGTAGGACACAAGTGAAGTGAAATTTATCCTGCCTACGTGAGGTAGTAAGATCTTATGGTCATATGGTTGATATCATTAACTACTGAGATCCACAGGCCTTTACAGGGAGGGGAGTTTAGTACTCTTCCACTTCAGTGGTATGCATGATCTTGCTAAGTTTAGGAGATAAACATATAGGACATTGGTGTACTGGGTCTTGGGTAGCAGAGTCAAGAGAAGGAGAAGGGCTGTGGGATTGTCCCTTAGTATTATTCCCATGAGTTGCATGATTAGTCTTAGTTTTGGAATTCGTTTAGTTTAGTTTGGTTTAATTTAGTTTTGTTGATTTTGTTTTCTAATGAATTCCACATTTTTGGAACAAGTCGAATTCTGGTCGGTTGAAAAATTATCGACCGACTCAAATTCTGTGTGAAGAATAGCTGGTTGCTAAGGAGCAGGCCAGGAAGCCAGCCGCCTCGTCCTTAACAACCGATGACTCATCAGCTCTCAGCAGGCTTCCCCAAATTACACATGTCTAGTCTCTGAATGTCTCCCCTAGAGCAGTTACATTTCCAGCACAAGGGAAAGACCAGGGGTTGCTTTTTTTTTTTTCGAAGAGCAGAGACTCTGTTCTATCTGGCCAGAATTTTGCAACCAGTTTCTTGGACTCTGCATTGACTTTTTTTGGCAGATCAGGAAAATGGGTAGTCCTGAAATGGGTAGAAGTACGATGCATATTATACAGTATCACGCCTACACTGACTGTTTTATTTTACTTTGGGTTGTGCATAGCTACCTACTTGTATAATCCTTTCTAGGACTATAAAAGCTACACACCAGAGCTATCAGTGCTGCTAGGTGAGACATTGAGTTTGATTTACAAAAATTTGGTGCAGCTATCCATGGCCACCAATCAGCTTCTAACTTCAGCTTGTTCAGTTAAGCTTTGACAGTAAAACCTGGAAGCTGATTGGTTCCTATGCAGAGCTGCACCAGATTTTGCACTCTCTAGTTTTGGTGAATCAACCCCATTATCCGATAATCATCAAGGTCTTTCCGCTACTTTAACACCTAGAACCACTCAAAAATCAAAGGATGCACTGCCACTTACCCACTCAATCTTAAAATCCACTGTGAAACCTTGTTACCGTTCAGTGTGGTAGAGTTATGAAGATGCTGTACACAATGTTTCTGGAATGTTGAGAAATGACACTCCTTGTTTACTATCTGTCTGGCTTCATCTGTGACTTTTAATTGGATCTCTTTTTTTATTACCATGGTCATGTTACAATATACATAATGCCACAACAAAGACACATGAGTACACAATGGTCACAATCGCATTATGAATTAAAGAACATTGTTCATACTGAATGTTTCCATATTTGGTTTGGACACATAGGAATGCATGGATAAATATGCAAGAAAATATTGACCGATATGTATAAAGTTTTAATGAGTCCTGGCTCAAAAGAAATAAACAGAATAACCATCCATCCATGTTTTCAAATCACATTGGTCTACCCCCTTGTAGCTAATTTTGAAGGGATTTTTTTTTATATACAAAAACATTCCCCTATTATATTAAGCAAAGGACATTCTGCGCATGAGGAGGTTAGAAGCTATCATATTTTCATGTGGCCATACATATAGATTGTCAAATGTAATTATTCTCAAGGTTTAGCACCCAGGACAAGGGAGGACTTATGTTAGTACCCATATGAACTCATCTACCATCTGTTTCAAATACCCCATTCACATCAAGATCTACATCTTCTTGGGGTGTATTTGATAATCACATCTTTATACAGTACATGATTGCCCAAATTGTAAGAGATGGACTGATTGAGGGTAGCCATATGGATCACCACAGTCCAATGCTTTTTTGAAGACCTCATTATTAGGGATCAGCTTATTAATCTCAACAGTGACATTACTGTGTCCTTCATTTATCAATGTGTCTGCATAGAATTTTAGTATCCAAATTCTAACTTTATTTCCAGCAATGCATGAAGCTGAATAATTTTTGGTCCCATTTAACTAGTTTTTATTTTGTTTCCTTTGATTTATGAAGCCGAGCATTTGGACAACTAAAACTGACAGCAAAAAAAAAAAAAAAAAGAAAAGCTTATTTTACTACTAAAATACTGTACAGAACAAGTAAATCACAATATACAGAGCAACAGAAATGGATGCACAACTTAGAGATCAATATAAGACAAATGTACATTGCTAAACATTAATCAGTTCTTACATCTCCTTTCATTATCTACAGGGTGAACAAGGTCGACCTGGTGCAACTGGTCAAGCCGGACCTCCAGGTCCAGTGGTACGTGTGTTGTCTAAATGTCTTTACCGAATATTAGTCTGTAATTCAGGAGAATATATTCTAACTTGTTATTTCACAGGGGCCTCCTGGTTTGCCAGGCTTGAAGGGAGATGGTGGAGCTAAAGGAGAGAAGGTAAGGACCTAATATTATGATGTGTATGATATGTGGAGTATGCTTGGAAGACATCATGGTGCAAAGGGTTCTTACCAATATATGTTTCATTCTCCCCTAAGGGCCACCCTGGACTTATTGGTCTTATTGGACCAACTGGAGAGCAAGGAGAGAAAGGAGACAGAGGCCTTCCAGGACCAAATGGGATAACAGGACAGAAAGGAGAGCCTGTGAGTGTTGAATTATCATTTCAAAGAATCATTTGATATCATAGAAAAGCGTTTTATTAATGTATATGTTCACAATTGTTTTGGGTTTGACTCTGTCTACCTTCTTTCCATAGGGTATTGCTGGTGTCACTGGTCCTATCGGTCCAGGTGGATCTGCTGGCCCCCCTGTAAGTTTATTGGTCTGCTATTAAAAACTAGTTTATATTAGAGAGAGAAAAAAGTAGTATTCAGAGGATGGATTGGCTCTTCACATCCAATGTGAGTCTTAGTTTATATATTTAGTTATATATTAGTTTATATAAAAATATGTTTTTGAGGTAACCAAACAGACTTTGAACACCTCCAAACCTCTAACAGACAAATGTGTAGTAATCATGGTGGTAAAGTGGAAGACTACAGGATATATCTAAAGCTACGCTCTGTTCAAACATGAAGATTTCCCATTAAAACAGGCTCTAGTGACAAAGCCCAGCCCCTGATAATTATGTCTTTGAATTCATCTTGTGCACCAAGCTGTCCCAAAAGCTGCCTAGTTACATAGTTAGTCAGGTTGAAAAAAAGACACAAGCCCATCTAGTTCAACCATAAAAAAAAAAAAATCATACAATCCCATATACCCAATTCTATACCCACAGTTGATCCAGTGTAGGTATACCGACCTATAGTTGTTGCGATCTCAGAGGACCAGAATTAGATAGAATAGAAAGGATCCATACAGTAATTTCCAAATCTCGGTTTGGCCCAGAAAACATGCGTTCTTTAGGGAGGTATGATTATTACACACTAAAACCTAGTATACACAAAGAGATTATCAGATTATGAGATTATCAAACGAATGATCACCAGTTTTTTATTGCATGCTATATCGAAAACAAATTGGTTACTAAAGTACGCAAATTCTCATACGACAGACTAAAAATTCTGAAGTGATGTCATATATTTGTATTGTATATTCAGATGAAACTGTACTGATTAAACGAAAATCGTACAATCTGGTATCGTACCAGAAAAATGTTGTGTTTGTCCCTTTGGATAACTTTGACGAAAGCTGTGTACTAACGATCAGATTATCGTACGATCGATTCTAAAGCGCCATTTTTTGTACGATATTCTGTATCAGGTGTACTAGGCTTAAGAGACAGTCATAAGTAGAGGCAAACTACTTAGAAAGTCTCATTGCAGCCCTGCATAGTGAGTAAACCAGCCGTATGCCTGCATACCAGCAGTAGTGTCTTTTTTGGCCTGACTGTTTGTTTCTGGATTTAGCTACAAGTATAGTCACTGGTCCATTGCCCTCTATCTGAGTGCACTTCAGAAACACACAAATTGCAGCATAAGAGAGAGTTTACACAAGTATTAGTACATGTGACTAAGGACTCCAATTCTTTCCAGAAACAAACAAGTAGACTGCTGAATGGGAATGAATAAAAAAAATTTAAAAAGCATACATGCAAGTTCAATTGGGTTGACTTTCTGTTTTTAGCACAGTTGCAATGCCTCATGGGTAGTATTTCAGTGATTTCCTTTACTTGTAGCCTGGAGGACAGAGATGATTTAAATGCATTATATTTGTTAATATATTTCTATTACATTTCAATATTTTTGTCTATTTCCTGTTTAGGGTCCTCTTGGTCCTAAGGGAGCTAAAGGATCCACGGTGAGTAATTTGTTCTTGCCTCCATTTTTACATAAATCAGTTCTAGATTTGATACACCGCCAGCCTAGAAATGGTATACTTTTCATTTTGTAATGAATGATACAAAGGAATGCTATGTATACTGTTCACCACTTTAAGTTGTAGGATCCAGTGTTAATCCTCTCCACCACTGGCAAAATTGTTGCTTACCAGATTGCATGGACTTCCTATCACAGAAGGTCAGTTGTGGCTCTAAATCCAGCCAGGGCCTTTAAGCGTCCCAGGAGTCTCTTAAGGCATATGGAATCCCCATCCAAATAACGATATCACAAACAATCCTAGGAACATCGTAGCTGGAAATTAGATCCCCTGAGCTCCACACCTGTATATTCCGGGTGCTCAGGTGAACTAATTTCCAGCTATGATATCCCTGAGGTCGTTTGTGATATCATCATTTGGATGGGGATTCCATATGCTCTAGGAGACTCCTGGGATACTTAAAGGCCCTGGCTGGGCTTAGAGCCACAAGTGACACGGACCTCCCGTGATAGGATTTCCGTGCAATCTGGTAAGCGACCGTTTTGCCTGTGGTGAAAGGGGATTAACACTGGATCCTACAACTTAAGGTGGCGGATGGTGTGGATGTTATCACAAGACTCTTTCTTTAGCTTTTGTCACTATAAATTTTTCCTATTTTGTGTCTGACTCAATACTTTTTAGCGCAACTCTTTGTATGAATTTTTTGCTTTGGAACTGTGCTATATCTCACAGTAGAGGTTGCGGCTGTTTTTGATATTTTTATGTCAGCACAATAGCGCAATTTTTTTTTTTTATGATTTTGGTTTAGGCTATGACTACTGTAACATATTCAAAATATATCTATGTGTGCTTTCATAAATGTACCTGTCTATACGAAATGATCTAACTTTTTTTTTTTTTGCTGGAATACAGGGACAAGCTGGACCCAAGGGACAGAAAGGAATACAAGGTCCCCCTGGAGCTCCAGTAAGTGAAACTTTGTCATATTAATACAATTCTCCCACAGCAAAGTTATGCATGGTCTAATACAATCTATACATGAGACCTAGGCCCCATCAGTAGCATATGGTGTATGTTATCATGAGAAGGCTGGCTGAAAACAGCTGTACCTTTTAAAGTTAAAGTGGAAGTAAACCCTCCTATCGTTTTCAGCCAAGGAAGCTGCCATTTTGGCCTCTGTTTGATCTTTATCTGCCATGAAACTGCACATGTGATCAGTTATGACACTGGCCATTGGATGGTTTGACAGTTTAGTTGAGAGCACAACCAATGTGACAGTTACATTTCTGGCACGTGCCAGGAAAGTAAAGCCGCGTACACACGACCAGACTTATGTCCGACAGACTTTCGAAGGAGTTCTGACGGAGTTTTGACAGAGTTCTGACGGACTTTCCGAATGAGCGGACTTGGCCACACAGAATCACACCAAACTCCGACGGATTCGAACGTGATGACGTATGACTCGACTCGAATAAGGAAGTTCATAGCCAGTAGCCAATAGCTGCACTAGCGTCGGTTTTAGTCCGTCGGAATAGCATACACACGAGCGAATTTCTCGGTAGGAACTGGGTCCGGCAGAGTTCTTGCGGAAAAATTTGAAGCATGTTCCATTTCTAAAGTCTGTCAGACTTTTGCGAATCAAAAGTCCGTTGCAGCCCACACACGATCGAATAGTCTGCCGGAATCATTCCGTCAGACTTTGGATGTTATAAAGTCCGGTCGTGTGTACGCGGCATAACAGTTTTCTGAAACTGTTAAATCGATGGCTTTACTTCCTCTTTAATAAGCTGTCCTTGAGCTCTTCTCAGTGACTTAGCCTACACTCAGGTCATGTAGTCAGTCAGCTGCAGAAAGGAGGAGGCATTTCCTCTATTTCTTCTCCCTCATTAAACAGACTGTACAGAGTAACTTTGTAGCAAGTCACAAGGTGAGAAGCTGCAGCAGGGCCTGATATGTGTCAGATTTGAGTGAGAACTGCATAGGCACCAGAATTTACACAATTGAGTCATCTTTAAAGTGATACTAAACACACACTGTTTCATTTACATTGCCCTTTCTATTTCTGTATGTGGATGATGGCTCTATAATTATATATATAAAAAAAAATCAGTGTACCTTTTTCCTAATCGATATACCACTGTCACATGACCCAGATCATTCCCAGCCTGTCTGCAGGGAAACATAAGCAGGAAATTCTAGTCCTCTGCTGCTGGACACATGTTCAAAATTGAAAAAAAGTCTTTAGAATACCGAGTAAACATTTAAAAATAATATCAATAAACTGTTTTAAATTGTCATAAAAATATATATTTGAAATCAATTCATTATTTCTGGCAATAACATGGTGTGGGCAGATTTCTGCCAGGCATGCCTCCAGCTTGTGTCTTAGAATAAGAAGGAGGTGAAGCCTCCAATAATGTATAGTCACATACCTGCTTGTACCATTTACAAGCTTCAGTTGATTCAGAATGCCGCAGAAAGGTTACTGACAGGTGTTGGTCGCCGTGACCACATCACTCCATCCCTTAGAGCCCTGCATTGGCTGCCCGTGAAAGAACGGGTTCATGTGGAGGGAGAACAAGTAAAGTACACGGAGCTGTATTTTGGAACTCCTTGCCTCTGAAACTGAGACTTGAGAATGACTTTTTGAAATTTTTAAAGAAATTAAAAACCATACTTTTTGTACAAGCTTTTGGAGTCACCTAATTTTTAATTGGGGTGTGATGGACAGACTCTCTGGCTTTTATTCTGTATCTTGCTATGCTGGTTTGTTGGTTTTCTTAAGGTCTTTTAATGTCAATGTTGTTTTGTTTTTGCGCATCAAGGCCTTCGGGTAAGACTGCATAGGTTAAGCATTTTAATAAAAAAATAAAAATAAAAAATCACATGGGCTGCTCAAAACCCCAAGCTGAATTGTCCAAATGGACAGAAGGTGGAGGAAGGGAGCAGCTGGATCAATAAGGTTTTTTGTAAAATACAGAAAACAAATCTCATAGTGACTGAGTGAGTATAAACAGGATGTAATACACCATTTATTCAGTTTTTTATGATGTGGGTTTAGTGACATTTTAAAAGGGTTGTACAGGTAGAAGGTTTTTATCTTAATGTATTCTATGCATTAAGATAAAAGGCATTCTGTATGCAGCAGACCCCCTCAGCCCCCGTAATACTTACCTGATGTCCTTCTCTGTCCAGCGATGTCCATGAGTGTCTCAGCCGTTCAGATTCTCTTTCCTAAATGGCGCCATTGGCTCCCGCTGCTGTCAATCAAAGGCAGCTAGCCAATCAGCGGAGAGAGGGGGCGGGTTCGGGTCAGGGCTCCATGTCTGAATGGACATAGGGAGTTGTGACTGAGCTCGAGTGACCCCATAGCAAGCTGCTTGCTGTGGGGGCACTGAACACTGAGCAAGAGGAGGATCCAGGCTGCCCTGTGCAAATCCACTGCAATAGAGCAGGTAAGTATAACATGTTTATTATTTTTATAGGAAAAAAAAAACAAGACTTTACAATCACTTTAAGTTAACATATTAGTCCAGTAAGTAGATTATGATCCTGGATAGTGCCTGAACAAAGATGGCGCTGCCCTCCAGAGAAAAGTAGCTTAAGACATTGTCATGGGGAGTGCTGCAAGAAGTAATAAATGCGTTAAAAATATGTATAATACTAGGTTAATTACAAGAATTTGGTCTGAATTTGTAAAAAATCTGCTACATTATAATTTGGCTGACCTTCTAAAGCAAATTATATTGGATTAATATAGTGCAAACAGATAGTATAGTTATAGTACAGTTCAAGACAAGAGGAATAGGGGGACTCTGCTCTTGAGAGCTTACAGTCTAAAAGGGTTCAGTTTTTTTGGCATTGACGTTGAGATATCAGCAAGAGAGGATGTGCACTGTTTTCATTTAGTTGGCCAACTTATAGACCTACAATGTAAGTAGAAGCAGTAAAACCATTGTGTAAAGTGGAAAGCAGACCCTACAGTGCATATACAATGAATAAATTGTGCTGCTTCCATGTATCATGTAGTCTATCAATAATTATTACAATATTTCATAGATAATGTGGTTAATGCATTTTTTGTTATGAAACATAGAGTGTGTAGGATTTTATTGCTAACTGTTCATGCCTCATCAACAGGGCCCACCAGGAGAGGCCATCCAGCCACTGCCTTTCCAGATGCCCAAGAAGAACAAACGTTCCATTGATGCCAGTCAGTTCATGGCAGAAGATTCAGCCGCAGAATATACCGATGGCATGGAGGAAATCTATGGATCTCTTAATGCTATAAAGAAAGATATCGAGTTATTCAGAGCTCCAAAGGGTACAAAGGAACACCCGGCTCGAACATGCCAGGACCTTCATCTTTCCCAGCCAGATCTTCCAGATGGTATGTAAAACCAAGGACAGGCTCTACGAGGGCTAAGCAAGTGTTTTAAGCTAATTTTTATGTAAAGATTAAATAAAATACAAAACATATGGGTTTTACCTCTTCAGGCAGTTGAGGACCAACATTATTGTATTTCTCACTGATTCTGTAGAAAATGTGATGAGTAGATTTCTGAAAACCCCATTCTGTCTTTTCTGTTGAGACCTTTCAGCATTGGACATATTTTTACATTGCAGTAGGGGACTTAAATGTAACATTTAGCACAGCACATAGGTTCTCAGACCACACAACATGTTAGTTTATGCTGTGAAGCTCATGGTACTAAGAACATGTGTAAATCCTAGCGCTCACCTACATTTTTATGCGTTAACAAAGATCCTTGGTGCTACAGCACCCCCTAATGCCATGTACAGACGATCGGACATTCCGACAACAAAACAGTGGATTTATTTCCGATGGATGTTGGCTCAAACTTGTCTTGCATACACAAGGTCACACAAATGTTGTCTGAAATTCCAAATGTCAAGAACGAGGTGACGTACAACACGTACGACGAGCCGAGAAAAATTAAGTTCAATAGCCAGTGCGGCCTTTCTGCTTGATTCCGAGCATGCGTGGAATTTTGTGTGTCGGAAATGTGTACACATGCTCTGAATTTCCAACAACAAGTTTTGTTGTCGAAAAATTTGAGAACCAGCTCTCAAACATTTGTTGTCAAAAATTCCGACAGCAAATGTCCAATGGAGCCTACACACAGTTGGATTTTCTGACAACAAGCTCACATCGAACATTTGTTGTCAGAAATTCCGACCACGTGTACGCGGCAAAACACTGTACACACAGTCGGAATTTCTGACAACAAATGTTCAATGTGAGCAAAAATTCCACATATGCTCGGAATCAAGCAGAAGAGCCACACTGGCTATTGAACTTAATTTTTCTGGGCTCGTCGTACGTCTTGTACATCACCGCGTTCTTGACGTTCAGAATTTCAAACAACATTTGTGCGACTGCGTGTATGCAAGACAAGTTTAAGCCAACATCCATTGGAAATAAATCCACGGTTTTGTTGTCAGAATGTCTGTATGCAGCATTAGAATTGACGTATATAATAACTTTTTGGTGACAACTAAGAAGGGATTTTTTTTCTCTTTGGAAGAATATGTCTTTCAAATGAAATACGAAAATAAGACCTTACAAAAGATCCAATTACTAATTTCAAAGAAAAGTTTTTAAATAAAACATGTTTTAGATGTAACCAGAAAATTTTAGCTTTATATAGTATGTACTTTAAAGGGGTTGTAAAGGTAAATGTTTTTTCACCTTAATGCATTCTATGCATTAAGGTGAAAAAACATCTCACACTGCCGGTGCCCCCAGTCCCCCCGTTTTACTTACCTCACCCCTTGAAAGTCCCGCGCTCGCCCCCACCATCCTCTTCGCCACTCATTCTGGCCGCTGATTGCCTGGAGTGGATGGATTGAAGGCAACGCAGCCATTGGCTCGCGCTGCTGAATCACATCCAATGATACGGTGCGCCGAGGGGTGTCACACTGTGACGGGCCAGGGGACGGCCCGTGCCAGGGGGCCAGGGGGCAGCCCGTGTGATACAGCGAGCGGCTATAGACGCCGGCTGTATCACGGGAGCGCGCCCGCAGGTGCTTCTCACCATGCGAGGGAGCTCGCATGAACGTGAGAAGTACCTGCGGGAAGAAGCAGAGACAGCCGCCGAGGGACCCTAGAAGTGCAGGTTCAGGGCAACTCTGTGCAAAACGAGCTGCACACTGGAGGTAAGTATAATATGTTTGTTATTTAAAAAAAAAAAAATGTTTACTTTACAATCCCTTTAATTATCCACCTGAGCCCTAAACACATAACCTAACCTCCTAGCACTTAAATCTTAATCTGTGGTAAGTTAATCATATTAGGATAAATTTATTTTACTTTCTTAAGGTTTGATCTTTTTTTTTTAATTGATGCATATATTTTTATTACCATTTTTGAACTGGGTTGAGCTATGGAGTCTTTTAGAGCTTTTTTGAGCATAGTAGACAAAGAGAGCCTTAAAAGCATGTAAAAAAGAGCCGAGTGCTCCACCTGCTGGCTTGAGATCAGAAATAAATATCAAATTTTTCATATTTATTTGATCAGAAATAAAAAAAAAATTGCTAGTGTTAGCTCTTGGCATAATAAAAAAAATAAATAAATAAATACACTAAACATTCCCCATACTAAGCCAAAACGAAAGACTAAACTCTTGTTCTGTATACTTACCTTGTCGTGTATCAGGAGCAGCCAAGCAGCAGAATTCTAAAAGCTCCAAAACTGAGCCGCATTGCATAGGATGCACCATTAAATCTACCTCTTCTCTTAGGTGAATACTGGATCGATCCTAATAAGGGCTGCGCACGAGATTCCTTCAAAGTCTTCTGTAACTTCACTGCAGGGGCGGAGTCTTGCATCTTCCCCAGCAAGCGCATTGAGAAGGTAAGCAGGATGTTTTAAATTAAAATATTTTTTTTTTGTGTTTTAGCATTTATTATGAATCGTTATTGCACTACTGTAAAATTATTTTGATGTTACTTTCTCATTTTATATGTTTGTTCATAATTTTTGTATTTCATTATTTTCACAAATTTACCTGAACTGAGATATGAAATCAGCCACAAAGGGAGCGCATTGTTTTTAAAGAAGCATCTAATTTACAGAATTACATTGCAAGAAGGAGCAGTAAAGCACAGCCGTTTTCTAGCACTGCAAAACACAAAGCAGAGCCTGCATATATACTAAGGCGGTGATGGTGAACCTTGGCACCCCTGATGTTTTGGAACTACATTTCCCATGATGCTCATGCACTCTGCAGTGTAGTTGAGCATCATGGGAAATGTAGTTCCAAAACATCTGGAGTGCCAAGGTTCGCCATCACTGTACTAAGGCAATGTGGCTATTCACTTAGGACACATACAGTGCCTTGAAAAAGTATTCATACCCCTTGAAATTTTACACATTTTGTCATGTTACAACCAAAAACATAAATGTATTTTATTGGGATTTTATGTGATAGACCAACACAAAGTGGCACATAATTGTGAAGTGCAAGGAAGATGATAAACGTTTTTTGAAATTCTTTACAAATATGTGAAAAGTGTGGCAGGCATTTGTATTTAGCCCCCGTTACTCTGATACCCCTAACTAAAATCTAGTGTGACCAATTCCCTACAGAAGACAACTAATTAGTAAATAGAGTCTATCTGTGTGTCATTTAATCTCAGTATAAATACAGCTGTTCTGTGAAGCTTCAGAGGTTCGTTAGAGAACCTTAGTGAACAAACAGCATTATGAAGGCCAAGGAACACACCAGACAGGTCAAGGATTGTGGTGGATTAAAGCAGGGTTAGGTTATAAAAAAAGATATCCCAAGGTTTGAACATCTCACAGAGCACTGTTCAGTCTATCATCCGAAAATGGAAAGTAGAGTATGGCACAACTGCAAACCTAACGAGACATGGCCGTCCACCTAAACTAACAGGATGGGCAAGGAGAGCATTATTCAGAGAAGCAGCCAAGAGGTCCATGGAAACTCTGGAAAAGCTGCAGAGATCCACAGCTCAGGTGGGAGAATCTGTCCACAGGACAACATTTGTCATGCTCTCCACAAATCTGACCTTTATGGAAGAATGGCAAGAAGAAAGCCATTGTTGAAAGAAAGCCATAGGAAGTCCTGTTTGCGGTTGGCGAGAAGCCATGTGGGAGACACAGCAAACATGTGGAAGAAGGTGCTCTGGTCAGATGAAACCAAAATGTAACTTTTTGGCCTAAAGCTATGTGTGGCGGAAACACTGCACGTCACTCTGAACACACCATCCCCACCAAAAAACATGGTGGTGGCAGCATCATGTTGTGGGATGATTTTCTTCAGCAGGAACAGGGAAGCTGGTCAGAGTTGATGGGAAGATGAATGGAACCAAATACAGGGCAATCTTAGCAGAAAAGCTGTTAGAGTCTGCAAAAGACTTGAGACTGGGGAGGAGGTTCACCTTTCAGAAGGACAATGACCCTAAACATACAGCCAGAGCTACAATGGAATGGTTTAGATCAAAGCATTTTTATTTGTTAGAATGGCCCAGTCAAAGTCCAGACTTAAATCCAATTGAGATTCTGTGGCAAGACTTGAAAATGTGTCTCTTCACAGATGCTCTCCATCCAATCTGACAGAGCTTGAGCTATTTTGCAGAGAACAATGGGCAAAAATGTCACTCTCTATATATGCAAAGCTGGTAGAGACATCCCCAAAAAGACTTGCAGCTGTAATTGCATCGAAAGGAGGTTCTACAAAGTATTGACTCAGGAGGGCTGAATACAAATGCACGCCACATTTATTTGTCAAAAATGTTAAAAACCATTTATTATTTTTCTTAAACTTCATAATTATATGCCACTTTGTGTTGGTTTATCACATAAAATTCCAATAAAATAAATTTATATTTTTGGTTGTAGCATGACAAAATGTGGAAAATTTCAAGGGGTGTGAATACTTTTTCAAGGCACTGTATAATTGCAAATTATACACATGAATAAGTTTTTCAGACATTATCACAGATTGATACGTTTATTTAGATCACAAAACTTTATGTCTCAGCTTAAGCTGCTTTAAGTCCATCTGGTGATTCCTGCAATGGGTGCTGGCTGGGCAGCAGTCCATATAACTCCTCACATACTGTGGCTATGCATAGAGAAATGTCCCATACACTGCACACCAAGCAGAGCCATTACTAAACAGGTGAAAGAAGTCTCTGCCAGTTACATCCAGAGCTACGCCCCAACGCGTTTCACCCCCCCCCCCCCCACAGGGCACAATCATGGAGTTTGTTTAGATCAATTTGAATTATATCTGGAAAGATTAAACATTTATTTTAATTAATAAACAATGCAGTGTTCAGCTACAGATGCACTTGTCAACACAATCTCAGCTCTGAGTACCAGCTCCTCTAGTAGTTCATCAGACACAGAAGCACAAAGTAGGAAAGTAGTTGTAACCATAGTTGTTTTAATAAAAATATGCTGTCTTTAATGGCGACTGTTCAGGTCAGAGAAATACAATGCTGACTTACTAACTTTGCTTTGTCACTAAGGTGAAGATGTCTTCCTGGAGCTCGGAAAAGAAAGAGACTTGGTTCAGCAAATTCAGGAGTGGCAGTAGGGTAAGAGAAAAATAACGATGCTTTACACATTATCATTAGTCCATGATTACTCCAATGATAATTTTAAGAAACTGTAATGTGTATATGGGTAATTTAGGAAAAACTACTATATCCTTCATGAATATTTGACTACAACACATGCTTCTCATAAAACCCCTAAAATACTTTTCAGCTCTTGGAAACCCTTAATAAAACCAAATCATTTGGGGTCAATGAGAAAAAAATGCCTCTTACTATACAGTACATTGGTTGTCAGTAGGAAGAATGCAACCCTTACAATGATGGTTGGCCTTACAGACAACTAAAAAGACAATTGGTGTCATGCTGCTGGCATTGCCAAGTAGTGTTGGCCCTGGCACTATGCAGGTACCCCCACTAGAATGTTAATCAGCCACAGCTCTAGGAATCCTAGTTAAAAGTGGCTGTTTTAATGGGTTGCCTCACTGACCTATAGAAATGTGGTCAGAACGGAGTGTTCAAGCTTAGATAATACCAGGAAATGTAGAAAATGATTGTTCCGCACATGTGTACATCTTTGTTACAACCTAGTCTTTCTCCAGGAGATTTTTAATTTTGCAGTGTGTGTTATTGATTGTTCCCTCATTGGTGTTTGTGTATCACTTTCTGCAGTTCTCCTATGTGGACTTAGATGACAACCCTATTGGAGTGGTCCAATTGACCTTCCTTCGTCTGCTGAGTGTGGGCGCTCGCCAGAACTTCACCTATCACTGCCATCGCTCTGCTGCCTGGCATCTGGCCTCAGGCGACACCTATCAAAAGGCATTGCACTTTATGGGCTCCAATGATGAGGACTTCTCCTTCCACACAAGCCCATACATCAAGGCCCTCAGAGATGGCTGTGCGGTGAGTAAGGGGGACACATAGGTTCTATGTACAGAAAACAGCATTGGTTTTATTTATAGATCAATGACATCAATGGTGCGCAACATTCTTGAGGTTTTGACTATGAGGGTTGGTGCAAAGTGTTAGGACAGTGGGGATCATAGTTATAATTATTAGGGACTGATTTAAAATTATTTAGATTCCAGTTCTTAGTTTATAGAAGCTCAATCTCTTTACTCAGGATTCAGGAACATTCTGTTCTAACTTCTGTAGAAAAACATTTAAAGTAGAAGCCCAGCCTAGAACTAACTAAGCTTAAAACCGCTTCCACTTCCTTTCTAACTCTTATACTAACTACCCTGTAAAAGGAAGATGCATATACTTATCTATTCTGATACCGCTCTGGTTCAGTCATATGATCTCCCCAGCGGTCGGCTTCAGGGGAGAGAGCACTGGCAATGGATGGAATGCCTATGCGGTGATGTCACCCATAGGTTCTCCTATGGGGCATCCATTGTTAGCTGTCCCTCCTCTCCCCTAAAGCGGTCCTCTGTGACTGGACCAGAGTACCCTGAAATAGGCAAGTATAAGCATTTACTTTCTACAGGGTGGTTATTATAGGTGTTAGAAGGGGGGGTTGGAGCCTTTTTAAGATACGTTAGTCTAGAGTGACATTCTATAGATACAGTACAGTGAGTGAATGTTGTCACAATAATTTACTGGCAGGATCACACCACATCTAAATAATGTAATATTGCATTTTTGTTCTTGGGTTTAGGTACACTTCAAAGAACTCACAAAGGCATACTTGCATTGACCCACATATATTTACAATTTATGACATATATAAACAGATTGGGGTAAAGGTGGCTAGTACAGGACTAATACATAACTAATACAACTCTCACCATGATGCTTTCTTTCTTTTACTACAGGCAAGGAAGGGCACAGACAAGACAGTATTAGAGATTCACACCCCCATTGTGGATCAGCTTCCTTTGAGAGACGTTATGTTCATGGACTTTGGAGAACCCAACCAGAAATTTGGCTTTGAAGTGGGACCTGTATGTTTTCTGGGCTGAGGCAAAACAAAACTAGAGACATCCCCCCTACCCATTTGTATCCCTTTCTGAAAATAAAAAAGGAGAAGCCCCCATCCCCTTTATTTCTGTACACCAATATTGAAGAAGCTCAGCTGAGGAGCAGAAAGAAAGCCCCACTGCGAGGTGGAACAAGAGACCAAAAGAACCTGGTCAACACGTGACAATGACCTATAGCTGGGCGGATCTTCTGATGACCAAAGAAAGAGTTTATCATAGACTTTTTAGCTAGAATTATTTGAGGCTTTTTTTTTTAAATAAATGGTATAAAAAACACCATTCCCATTCAGAAAACATGGTGTTAATGTCCTATGTCCAGCCGAAATCTACACAGAGGACATTGCGAGCCACTTCTTTCACCCATACAGAGCTGTCTCTTTCTTTACATTTTCTTTCAAGCTCTTACGTCTCCAGTATTTAAAAAAATGAACACATGCAGATGCGTACAAACGGGACTCTTATTTTTTTCTTCTGTGGATATAAAGATTTACATTTTATTTAAAAAATAATAAAATTTGTGATAAAGTTCCCCTTCTGCCTGGCACACAAAAAACGTGGGAAAAATGTTTTTTGGAAACAAATGTCCTGAACAGACAAGAAGACAAAATTATCTGTGAACAAGATTTCACTATGGTGCTTGGAGTAAAGCTTATTTTTTGACCAACAAGATTATATATATAACAAAAAAAAACCTCACAGGTGCTCAGAGTATTACTGTGTAATGTTTGTAAGTATTTTTTGTATTGTAATATATAATCTATAATTTTGCTGCTTTTTTATTTTTATTTGTTTTTTTTTCCTTACTCTTGCGCATGTCCATACATGACTTCCTGCCCGGACTATCAACTTCCTGTCAGCGTCTGTCTATTGTGTCCCCTCTACCACCTGTTAACTGCCACTTCCTGTTCCCTGGCCTGCTCTGTGTCTACCATTTCCTCCTCTTTTATTTAAATAAATGATGTGCAAAAGGTGAAATCCACAGAGGAATAAAATGTCAGGATGGGTGCATTTTTTAAAGGGGGGGATATGGGGGAACACAACGTATTACTGGTTTCACATTTTACAGTGAGTAACCCTATCCAAACAGGGAAAAGTCTTCTGGGTAATGCCAAATTTTTATATCAGGCCTGCAAGAGAAAGTGCTGCCCATTGGATAAATAAAGAGTTATAGGGCCTTTGTCGTTATCATAACACTTACTACAGGGCAGGTATATGTGGTCAGGGGGTGAGCTTTTTGGAGTACAAAGTATTAGTTGCTGCTCTATTGAATTCACATCTATGGTATTTTAAAAACAACAGCCCCGGGCTGTTGCAGACCACTAGGCAAAAACAGTTGTGTTCCACGGATTGGTGTCTGGGCTCAGGAAAGGCTTTAAACTCCCAACAGGTGAAAGATAAGTTTACAGGCGTAATTTGGCATTTACCCAGAACCCCCCCCCCCCTTTTGTATTATTTGCAAAAAAATTCAGAAAACTTTTCTAAAAGGGAATGTATGGCGTATTCTCAGTGGGTACATATTTTAAATACTTTTGCAGTAAATTTCCATGTGACTTTTACATTTTCATGTTTGGTTTTCTTTATATTGTGAAATGTATAGATGAGTCACTGGTGTCTGGGTAGATTAGCTACTACAATGACTCCACTCAACTTGGCAACTACCAATGAGATATTAAACACACAAGGAATACAAGGCATTCAATGAGAAGGAGCAGTAAAGCACAACCATCATACAGCACTGTAAAGCAGGAAATGGAGCCTCATATACACTATATTACCCAAAGTATTAATATGCCTGCCTTTAGACACACAAGAAATTTAATGGCATCCCAGTCTTATTTTGACGGTTTCAATATTTCGTTTGTCGACCCTTTGCAGCTATAACAGCTTCCTGGATGGCTGTCCATAAGGTTTAGGAGTGTGTCTATGGGAATGTTAGACCATTCTTCCAGAAGCACATTTGTGAGGTCAGGCACTGATGTGGACAAGAGGGCCTGGCTCGCAATCTCTGCTTTAATTCATCCCAAAGGTGTTCTATCGGGTTGAGGTCAGGACTTGTCAAGTTTTTCCACCCCAAACTGGCTCATCCATGTCTTTGTGGACATTGCTTTGTGCACGGGTCCAAATCATTTGGTGGAAGGGGGATTATGGTGTCTTTGTTTTTCAGGAGTTGGGCTTGCCCCTTAGTTCCAGTAAAGGTAACGCTTAAGGCATTAGCATACCAAGACATTTTGGACAATTTCATGGTCCCAAATTTGTGGGAACAGTATGGGGATGGCCCCTTCCTGTTCCAACATGACTGCGTACCAGTGCACAAAGCAAGGTCCATAAAGACATGGATGAGCGAGTTTGGGGTGGAGGAACTTGATTGGCCTGCACAGAGTCCAGATCCCAACCTGATAGATACACCTTTGGGGTGAAGTAGAGCAGAGACTGCAAGCCAAGCCTTCTCGTTCACATCAGTGCCTGACCTCACAAATGCGCTTCTGGAAGAATGGTCAAACATTCCAATAGACACACTCCTAAACCTTGTGGACAGCCTTCCCAGAAGAGTTGAAGCTGTTATAGGTGCAAAGGGTGGGTCAACTCAATATTGAACCCTACATACTAAGACTAGGATGCCATTAAAGTTCATGTTGTCATGATAATATAGTATATATCAGAAATATGGCTCCCTATACATTATAATGCTGAAATGTACATAACATAATGTTTTTCTCGTTCAGTCTTTTATTATAATGCATAATTGCATAATCAGGTTTTGTAAACTCTGTGCATTAAAGTGGTTGTAAACCCTACAGACGACTTTTTGCTACAGGTAACCCTATAATAAGGCTTACCTGTAGCTACCCAGGATATCTACTAAACCTGCACGGTTTAGGAGATATCACCTGTACATGCGCACTGAAGTAATGGCACGTATGTGCCGTTTGCTTCGGTGAGTGTGCCATTACCGGCGGCTCCCACGAGCATGTGCGGAAGTGACGCGAGGGCTTCGATCTCAGGTGAGTATTACATAATGAGCTAGAATAGCTAGAAATGTGCAACAATAGTATAAAAAATAGAAAAGAGATGGGGGAAGAAATTCAGTTGAGGGAGAGGTATAGTTATGGAAGAGACGAAGAAATGTGGAAGGGAAAAGGAAAGGACTATGTTCATCGGTTTAAGTTCGGGGGTGTTGGCGGAGGAGGATTACCAACACCCCAGGAGTTGTGTACAGTGAAGATGGAGAATTTCACAGGTCATAGTTTAAGGAGGTGGGGGTCAAAATGAACTGGTATAAAATTAGCAGCCCAGAGTTCCCAGACATTATGCAACATAGGCATAGTGCCTAGCTGTTAATTTCTCATTAAGTAATTTCCAGTCTAGCCGAGACTTAACCTCTGTCATGTGTAGTTTCTCTAAGAGCCATGTTTTTGCTACTGTCTGTTTTGTGTCTCTTAACCCTTGTACACACGGTCGGACATTCAGATGGACAATGTCCAATAGGACCGTGTTGTCGGATAATCCAACAGTGTGTGGGCTCCATCGGACTGTTTCTGTCGGAGTATCCGACGGACCAAGTTTTCCAGCTGGGCTATAAAATTTTCCGACAACATGATCCGTGTAGAGAATTACGATTGGACAGATGCTCAGATCAAATTCCTAGACCAAAGCTATTGGCTACTAGCCTGAACGTAGTCCCGTCCTAACGAAATAACGCCATCACGTTAAGTACGTTCGCATTTTCTGACATCTTTGTCCAACTGTGTGTATGCAACAGTTTCGGACAAAATCCGTCTGACAAAATCCGACGGATTTGGTTGTCAGAATGTCCGACCGTGTGTACAAGGGCTAAGAAGATGAATCATGAGTATAAATTGGTGCTTGGAGAGATACTAGGAGTTTCCAATTTAGAAGCTTCTCTTATGGATTCATAAGAAGCGATTGTTGAAAGAGAATACACAGAACTCTTTATACTCATGACCATAATCTTTGAGCAACAAAGAAGGTCCACCAGGTATGTAGATAAAACAATTTCCAGTCCAGTCCAGTTCAGTTTAGCCAGTTTAAAATACACAGAATTCTTTATACTCCTGACCATAGTCTTTGGGCATGAAGGTCCACCAGGAATGTAGACAGAACAATTTCCAGTCCAGTTTAGCCAGTCCAGTCCAGTTCAGTTTAGCAATTCATTTCCAGTGTAGTCAAGACTTAACTTCTGTCACGTGTGGGTTCTCTGAGAGCCATGTCTTTGCTACTGTCTGTTTCGTCGCTCTCAGAAGATGAATAATGAGTATAAATTGGTGCTTAGAGATACTTGGGGGGTTTCTAATTCAGAAGCTTCTCTTAAGGATTCATAAGAAGCGATTGTTGGAAGAGAATACACAGAATTCTTTATACTCATTACCATAATCTTTGAGCAACAAGGAAGGTCCACCAGGTATGTAGATAGGACAATTTTATTAAAATTTTAGCCACATTGATAATATTGTTTTTGTTTCCAAGGTGATGTCTTTTTCAAACATATGTAAAAATAATTTAAGAGACTACACATTTCCTTTAAAGACCCCCAATCTCTTAACCCTTTTACCTCAAATTCCCATACTGGACAAAAAAAGCATTTGCTTTCACACGCCAGTTCATTAAAGATAAACTCTGAACTGGTCCAAAGAGAAAAATGTGTCTGTCCTCTTCAGACTACATATTTTGTGTAGGGAGGATCTAATAGAGAATAGTTTATATGACGACGTCCACCAGGCTTCCAATTCCGATAGCGATAACCAGTTCAATGAAGCCGGTGTTTCTGCCTTGCCATCATCATCATCATCATTATATGAAATACAGGACCAGCTGCCTATAGCCAACATGATAATCTTGAGGGCTCGGCCCCGCTCCACGGTGCAGAAAAGAAGACTGATGCGCCAGCTGCTGTAGAACCATACTATATTACTCCCTATTAGTGCCTTTCTAAACTAAATTACATTATATGACACATGTCTTGGAGTGGAAAGGGGGGGGGGGGGGTTGATAGGCAAATTTTATCTTTGGGCCAGCTCAAAACTTAGCTTTGATGAGGAGAAAAAAAATTAACAAATTATTGTAAATTACGTGTTTATATCTGGAATAAGAATGGTACCAGGGGTGGAATTATTTCGATATACAACTGACTTCCTGTCCAGAAATTCCATTGAACTGTAAGCATGACTCACATAAGGTGGTTGCGGATACTAATAAAATTATACTCCTGCCAAAATATATTTATGCATTAGTTAGAAAGGGAAAGGCTTATGCCGCGTACACACGAGCGGACTTTTCAACATCCAAACTCCGACGGACTGAGTCCGTCAGACTATTCGATCGTGTGTGGGCTGCAGCGGACTTTTGACTCGCCAAAGTCCGAAGGACTTTAGAATATAGAACATGCTTCAAATTTTCCCGACGGAACTCCGCCAGACCCGGTCCCTTCGAAAAATTCGCTCGTGTGTATGCTATTCCGATGGACTAAAACCGACGCTAGGGCAGCTATTGGCTTCGAATCCAGTCGTACGTCATCACGTTCGACTCCGTCGGAGTTTGGTGTGATTGTGTGTGGCCAAGTCCGTTCGGTCGAAAAGTCCACCAGAACTCTGTCGGAACTCCGACAGAACTCCGTCGGAAGTCTGTCAGACTTTTTCCCTCGAAAAGTCCGCCCGTGTGTACGGGGCTTTAGAGCCTTAAATTACTCTGGAGAAATTTCCTCCCATTACCTTTCAACAATGGTGCAGAGACAGGCAGCAGAAAAAAATGTTTTCAACATTGACACAGTCAGCAATAATTTATAGGGAGAAGTTGAACTCTCAGTCAGTTTATTTTTTATCTTAAAGTGTTACTAAATCCCCAACAGTAAAATCAGTCTGTATATGCAGTAAAACGTGCTTGTTAAAGTCACTGTGGAACCTAAGGTGTTAAAGTGGTTGTAAACCCTTACAACACACTTTGACCTACAGGTAAGCCTAGATTAAGGCTTACCTGTAGGTCCAAGAAATGTCTCCTAAACCTAAACGGTTTAGGAGATATTTGGCGAAAGACAGGCACCGCTGTCTACAGCACATGCGCCGTAGACAGCGGCGTGCAGGCGCACTGAGCGCGCCGCGGTCAACGGCGATATGCCGCGAGTGGCGGCTCCCGTGCTCATGCGCAGGAGTGACGTCATCGCGGCTTTGCCGAATGACAGCGGCGGAGCAGCGAGACCCACTGAGAAGATGGATGCTCCAGACTACAGGGGACAGCGGTGACTTCGCTGGCTCCTGTGTCAGGTAAGTGACATGTAATGGACTACTATGCGATGCATAGTAGCCCATTATGCTTTACCTTTGCAGGGAATGAAAGAGGAAGTAAACTCATCAGGGTTTACTTCCTCTTTAAGCATTGTGTAAAAGTCTGTTTGCTCCTATCTTTTCAGATCCTCCCCTTCTTCCATTTACCTCAATCTATCTCCTGCTAAGACAGAGCCTTTGGAGTCACTCTGCACTTGCTCAGTTTGATGTGTATTGCTAGAGAGTTTTTTTTTTTCTTGGGATGGTGCACGTCATTGGCAAAGGCCAATAAGCACTGTCCAGACAGCCTCCTATGACAGTCAGAGTTGAATGAAAACTCCTCCTACAAGCTTTAACCAGACACTGATAGAAGTCACAAGACTGCTATAACTGCTGATGAGAAAAGGTATTTAGCATAGTTTATATTTACACAAATAATTGCATTTCCATGTTCTGTGTACTATGGGAGACCAGATATAGTGAATGCAGGCTCCTGGGTTTAGTAACACTTTAAGGTAGCGTGCGTTTTAATGCCTTGGCCGGATGCAATGGTCATTAGGACAGGAAGTGAGGGGAGGTCTCACAAAGGGAAGCCCAGACAGCAATAAATCCTGGACTTGTAAGTTCTAACCCTTTACTAGTCTGTAATAAAAAAAAAATGGACATTTTAAATGGTAAAGCTTAAGGATCAGTGATATGTTTAGCAGTCATTAGTAGACATCCAAGTAAAACTGAAGTACCGGTAAGTAAGAGGGTGACCGTTACACCATATTACTGTTTACAATGGTCAAGGATCTAGGTTTTGTGCCTTATATACCAGGCTATGTGTCTCTATTGTTTTGGCCTTGGACATGTTCCTTACCGAATAACAGATTTATCATAAATCCAGATATGTGAATCTAACCACTTACAGTTTTTAATAAAACGATGGGTCACAGAAATTCTGATTCAGTTCTGTGATAATTTTGGAGGTTCTACTGTTTTGGAATTTATTAACTACCCTGTGGAGTATACATCTATCGTTGCAGGTAAGGCAGGCTGGACTTGTGCCAATTATTCCAGTCTTTTTCTGACACAGAGACCATTCAAATAAATTGTGGTTTCCTAATGAAGGGCAAGCAAAGCACATGTACAAAGAGAAGTGACATGAGCAAAAAACCTACACTGGGCTACCAATAAAATACATTCTATTTTTTGTGGACTTGAAGGAAAATCACCACATTTTAAAAATCCTAATTTCATCTCCAAAAGGGACCAAATGTATGTAGCACTTGGTCCTCTTCTAATCTGTTGTGTGGTTGCTGAGCAGTGTGGTCACCCACCCACTGCTGTCCGACCATGGTACTTACAAGGAGATGAAGACATAATTAGGTTTGATTCAGGGGTAGACAGACAACTCATGGGGCCCCGGGCAATAGGAAATTATGGGGCCACACAGTATACACACACACACAGTATACAATCACACAGTATACACATACATGTACACACCATATACACTGACATGTTTCTATTGGCTGAGAAGGTACTGGAGAGGTGGGGCAGCTATAATCTCAGGATTTTTAGACCAAAAGGATGTCAGTAAGGGACATTTCAGAGACAGATGTAAAAAAACAAACAGATTTTTACATACTGTCCCTGGTTTTACTGAGGCTGGCAACCCTGATGGGGCCCCCTAGTGGCCCGGGGCCCTCGGGCAGTGCCTGAGTGGCCCAATGGTCAGTCCGCCCCTGGTTTGATTAGCAATGCTCATCTCTGGCATTTTCATTTAAGCCTAAGAATCCTGCAATGTAACAAAATGGAATCTGAAGTGCCATACCAAGAGGTCCAGATACAACTTTATTTAAGTAAAAGTCAGGGGGACAATTTGCTTTCACCTTTGCTGGACCCATCCTGTTATCTCACTTGTATTGCAATAGGGTTATCTTAATGTATTGATGTTGATGTAAATGATTTGGTTCCCAAACAGACAGCTTCAACACCCCAGAGAATCTCCACAGACGACTTGGCTTGTAAAGTAGTATAAGAAAAATGAAAATTGAAGGGGCAAACCACTGCTAAGAGGTCCAGAATGATATAACTTTTCCAATAAAAGTCAGGGGGACAATCCACAAAGTAGCCTACTTTTGCTTTTACTTGGCTAATTTTTGGATTATCATTTTTCTTATACTACAATACAAGCCAAGGAAATCGTGGAGATCCTCTGGGCTGTAGAAGCTGTTTGCCTGGGAGCCGGATCATTTACATCAACATTAATATATTAATATAACCCTACATCAATACCAGTGAGATAACCCTACAGGTCCAGTACTATTTTTCCACATTTTTCTAGGAATCCTGCAAGGGCAAGTTGCAGAAATTTCATATATAGGAGAGTTGGAAACCCAGGCGTTATTTGAGCTCACAATTAGGCTTTTCAACATATCAAGAGGAACACCTTGACTTGAGAGGTCTTTCTTTTCCTGCTTGCTCCAGGCATTGGACAAGGGGTCAAAATTCCACCCAAGTAGCATCAAGTGGTCAGCCTGCTTAAAGGAGTTGTGAAGGCAAAAGGTTTTTTTATCTTAATGCATAGAATGCATTAATGCTTCTATACATTAAGATAAAAAACCTTTTGTGTGTAGCAGGCCCCCCAGCACCCCCTAATACCTAATAAGCGTGTGTGGTGGCAACCAGGTGAGGAGTACAAAGACAATTGTGTCTTGCCTACAGTCAGGCATGGTGGTGGGAGTGTCATGGTCTGGGGTTGCATGTGTGCTGCCGGCACTGGGGGGGGCTACAGATCATTGAGGGAACCATGAATGCCAACGTGTATTGTGATATACTGAAGCAGAGCATGATCCTCTCCCTTCAGAGACTGGGCTGCAGGTCAGTATTCCAACATGATAACAACCGCAAACACCCCTCCAGGACGACCACTGCCTTGCTAAAGAAGCTGAGGGTGAAAGTGAAGGACTGGCCAAGCATGTCTCCAAACCTAAACCTTATGGAGCATCTGTGGGACATCCTCAAATGGAAGGTGGAAGGAAAGTCTCTAACATCCACCAGCTCCATGATGTTGTCATGGAGGAGGGGAAGAGGACTGCAGTGGCAACCTATGAAGCTCTGGTGAACTCCATGCCCAAGAGGTTTAAGGCAGTGCTGGAAAATAATGGTGGCCACACAAAATATTGACACTTTGGGCCCAATTTGGATATTTTCCCTTAGGGGTGTACTCACTGTTGCTGCCAGCGGTTTAGACATTATTATATTTTGAGGGGATAGCAAATTTACACTGTTATACAAGCTGTACACTCACTACTTTACATTGTAGCAAAGTGTCATTTCTTCAGTGTTGTCACATGAAAAGATATAATAAAATATTTACAAAAATATGAGGGGTGTACTAATTTTTATGAGATACTGTATATGCTGTGCTGTTGGACAAAAAAAAGACAAGCACTAGAAATAAGTATGCACTCGCTCTGACCACAGGGGGCATATCTGTGTCTGCTAACTGTGACACCCCCAGCACAGAGTTTTCTATGAATTTTACTTTATTGTTTTTTCACCTTTAATGATTTTAATAAGAACTTCTTGTGGTTGTGCTCCTACAGTGCCAGGAAAAAGTATTCATATCCCTTGACATTTTCCACATTTTGTCATCTTGCAAATGTATTTTATTAGGATTTTATGTGATAGACCAACACAAAGTGGTACATAATTGTGAAGTGGAAGGAAAATGATAAATGGTTTTCAAAATGTTCTGTCTAGCTCTCAGAGGTTTGCTAGAGAACCTTAGTGAGCCAAGGAACACACCAGATGGGGCAGGGATAACGTTGTGGAGAAGTTTAAAGCAGGGTTAGGTTATGAAAAAATTATCCCAAGCTTTGAACATCTCACAGAGCACTGTTCAATCCATCATCCGAAAATGGAAAGAGTATGGCACAACTTCAAACCTACCAAGACATGGTCATCCACCTAAACTGACAGGCCAGCAAGGACAGCATGCACCAGAGAAGCAGCCATGAGGCCCATGGTAACTCTGGAGGAGCTGCAGAGATCCACAGCTCAGGTGGGAGAATCTGTCCAAAGGACAACTATTAGTCGTGCTCTCCACAAATCTGGCCTTTATGGAAGAGTGGCAAGAAGAAAGACATTGTTGACGGAAAGCCATAAGATGTCCCTTTTGCAGTTTGCAAGAAGCCATGTGCAGGGCTGGACTGGGACAAAAATTTGGCCCTGGACTTCATCATGACTGGCCCACTTTAATTTTGAGTGTCTCCATCAGCACTTCCCCTTACATCAGAGTGTCCTCCCTCTCCTCCCCCTCCCACGTGTACTCAGTTTTGAAGGCAGTTTCTCCTTCCTCTCTCCAGCCATGTGATAAGTGACAAGTGATAAGGGGAGAGAGGATGAAACGTCTGCCAGCTGTCTATCTCCCCCTGCAGGCTGGAGGGAGCAGAAGGCCTAATGCTCACTCCAGCAAGTGACGGCAGCTGCTCCACCCAACAGGAGTGAAATCGCAATCACTCACTGTCAGAGAGGAGCGGCTCCAGGACTGCATCTGACTGGCCCACTGAGCCATCGGCCCACCGGGAAACTCCCTGTAGTCCCAATGGCCAGTACATGCCTGGCCATGTGGGGTACACAACAAACATGTGGAAGAAGGAGCTCCGGTCAGAGAAGACCAAAATTTAACTTTTTGGCATAAAAGAAAAATGCTATGTGTGGCAGAAAATGAACACTGCACATTACCCTGAACATACCATCCACTGTCAAACATGGTGGTGGCAGTATCATGTTGAGGGGATGCTTTTTTTTCCAGCAGGGACAGGGAAGCTGGTCAGAGTTGATGGGAAGATGGATGGAGCCAAATACAGGGCAATCTTAGAAGAAAACCTGTAATGCTGCGTACACACAATCGGAATTTCGGCCAGCAAAAGACAGATGAGAGCTTTTCATCTGAAAATGCGACCGTGTGTATGCTCCATCGGAATTTAGCTGGCCGAATTCCCGCCAGCAAAAATTTGATAGCATATTCTCAATTTTCCTGATGAAAAAACTTTCTATCGGAAATTTTGATTGTGTGTATGCAATTCCAATGCGCAAAAACTCACGCATGCTCAGATTCAACTACGAGATGGAAGCTATACTAGGTTTTGAACTTCCTTTTTCTAGTCCCGTTGTACGTGTTGTACATCACCCCGCTCTTGGCAGTCGGAATTTGGTGTGACCGTGTGTAGGCAAGACGGTTTGAGTGGAATTCCGTCATGCCGTCGTGTGTACGTGGCATAAGAGTCTGCAAAAGACTTGAGACTGGGGCAGACAAGGCCACACTACAGGAACCCTGAATGATGCAGTAACCTATTATTTATAGAATCCTCAGTCAAAAAGTTTGCCCAAATTTCACAGGACTTTGGTATCCAATAGGCTTGCCATCCTCTCCACGATGGCTGCCTGGAGCCCATAGCAGAAAATAATTAGTCTTCACTGGGCTCCTGCCAGCCTAAATAAATGGCACAGTGACATCTTCGGGTTGAAGGATATACTGCAGCCTCCACCTGCCTACATCTGTCTGCTGTTTCTCTTATACTGAAAGCTTAAAAGAGAAGTTCAACACTTTTCTTTTTAAGATCATACTTATCTAGGTGGATGCAGCATTGGTCTGATTCTGCATCTGTCCCGAGTCAGCTCTAAGACTGAGAACAGAGCGATCAAACACCGATGGTCACTCAGTTCTCAGAGCTCCCTGAGCAGAGAGCTGGTGACTGTCAGTCACTGGTTCTCTATTCTGCCCCCCCTCCCCAATGCTCACCAGAACACTGGGCTGTGGAAGGGGTGGGAGCGGCTCACTGAGAGGCTGAGCCAGGTGCCGGTCCAGGGTTGTGGGTGGATTCCAACCATATTGTAATCTTTTCCCCAGCCTGGACTGGCCCTGTGACGTCACCGAACAGCGAGCTTCAGCCCACCGTCTGATGAAAATGGTTCAAAAGGGTGCGGAATGAACTGCACTTCTGTGAGCTACAGGAGAAGTACAACCAAACCAGCTTTGGCTGTACTTCTTTAAAGAAGAGCTTCACTCCACTTTAGGGTGACCACATTTCCAAACTGCAGGGACAAACATTCAGGGTCAATTTTGGCAAGGACCGGGGGGGGGGGGGGGGGGGGGCAGGGGGTTGTGTTGAATGTCGGGGTTGGCAGGATTTCAGCGACGAGTGACTTGTCGGGTGAATGGCTGGTTTTAGCACTTATATCATCCCAATACCATGCTTGAAATGTATTTCTATTATTACATTGTAATAATAGACCCCCTCCCTCAGTCTGGCCCCCTCTCCACTAACTATATGCCCCCTCCCTCAGTACAGACCCCCCACTAACTATAGACCTCCTCACTCAGTACGGACCCCCCTCTCTGCTAAGTATAGGCCCCCTCCCTCAGTACAGACCCCTCCATTAACTATAGACCCCCTCCCTCAGTACAGACCCCTCCACTAACTATAGACACCCTCCCTCAGTACGGACCTCCCCACTAACTATAGACCCCCTCCCTCAGTACGGACCCCCCTCTCCACTAAGTATATACCCCCTCAGTAAAGACCACCCTCCATTAAGTATAGACTCCCCTCCCTAAACACAGACCCCTTCTCCATCAGTATAGACCCCCCTGCCTAAGTATAGACCGCCCTCCCTCAGTATAGACCCCCTTCAGTACTGACCCCCCTCCCTCATTATAGACCCCTCTAAGTACAGAACCCCCCACAGTACAGACCCCCCACTAAATAGAGAACCCCCCACAGTACAGACCCCCCCTTCCACTTGTGCTAGTGGAGAGGTGGGTGTCAGAAACATGCTGGGGGGCACTTTTTACCCTTTTCCTGATTACTATCCCTGTCTCTCCTCTGTCCGTCTACATACACATAATATAAGCTTAGAACAGACCTCAGATCAGCGCCAGGAATGCACAGTGGTGTCCCTCTTCCCTCTCCGTGTACTTGTAAATAGCCGAGGAGGAGGAGGCGGCTTCGGTCTTCTCTGCGGTACGAGGCAGGGAGACATCCAGAGGCAGAGCTGCGGAGATGGTAACCCTGACTGACTGCAGTGCCAGTGGATTTGTGTCTTTGGGGCTGCCCCGCTGACAGCCTCGTCAGGCATGGTGGAGAGTATTAAGTGCGGAGGAGGAGAAAGTTAACTTCTCCACTGCTTTGCATGCTGGGCAGAGTCGCGGCTGTGAGGTCACTGGTTGGTAGACGCCAGGTGGCTCTAGCAACCAGTGGCCAGAGTCTCGGGTGGAGCTGGAGGCAGAGCGAGCACCAGCGATATAGTGGGGTTTGCTTGCTCTGTCAATTCCATTCCGGGACACTGTATTGTCCCGGAATGAAGGTGCCCGGGACCCAGGACAGACCTGCCAATTGCGGACACGTGGGCACCTTATTCCACTGTGATTTGGCCCTGACCTCTCCTGTGTTTAAAAATTTGGGGCATGAACAGGAGAGCTCTGCCCAGCCTTCAGAAACCTGGCAGAGACCTTCCGCATATCTGTGCACAGGGCTGGTGCAAGCATTTTTGTCACCCCAGGCGAAACCTAATTTTACCGGCTCCACCCCTGAATCCACCCCCTTTGCTCGAGCATCAGTGTGACAGAAGTCAGCGCTAGAGGAAGCATGTGACTGCAGTAGAGAGCGCTGATCATAGAGGCGCGCAGGGGATTTTTGCTTCTGTTCCATCAGGACATGTCGTCCAGTGCTGCGCCTCTATAATGACACTACAGAGCGGCTGCCTGAGTAACATGCAGCAGAGGCATCCCCTGCATCCCCCTAGATGTGCATGTTTTATACCAGCAGTGCCCGCTAGAGGTTATAACATTTATCACAGAGGTGATCATACAGGACTGAAAACTTACATAGCACGGAGAGGGAGAGTAGGGAAACTAGCGGCCGGGCACCCTAGGCAGCAGTGCGTCCTAGGCTGCTGCCTAGTTTGCCTAGTGGTAGCACTGGCCCTGTATGTGCACATGCAGGGGGTTTCCCACACATGCCCAGGCATCTTTGAGATCTGAAACTTCATACCTTTGTTGTCTTTATGCATGCTCAGGAAAACCTTGCACAGGCACAGACATGTCACGTGGCCTCTGGTGGTTCCCAAAGCCCTGCAGCAATATCTACACATGCATGTAATCAGGCGGCACACAAGCATCGTCAGTGTCTGGGGAGCGCAACATCAATCTCACCTGAGCAAGATTGACAGAAGGACTGCATTGCAGCACTAAAAGTGTCAAATACAAACAAAATCTCACTTTACATTGTAATTGTAGAAGAAGGAGGGAAGAGGCGCCAGATGCAAATTAGTTGCTTAAATGGGTAAAGGTCCGCTTTAATGTAAAAAAAAAAAATGGCATTATTAAGAAGGTTCTATCCACCAATCAGATTCAGGCCTCTGGTGAATGTCATTGGTTATACAGGAGAAAATAAGTTACAGACAGCTATGCACAGCACCCTGCCAGCCCTTCCGCCATCCATGATCTGTCTACATTTCATAGAGAAGGACATAGACCTACTATTAGTGCCACTGGGTGTAAAATAGGATGTTTACTGAAAGCAGAAAAATTTTCTTTAACAATTTAATTTCCATGTTGATGAGGGGAAGGGAGGAGGAACCAAGGAAGGCAAAATCTTCAGCTTTAAAGAGTAACTTCTTTAAAATTAGAAAAAAAATAAAAAATAACCTATACAATTGCGACAGAAGTCATATTGTAATTGAATATTATTAACCACTTAAGGACCGGAAGGATTTACCCACTTCCTGACCAGGCCATTTTTTGCGATACGACACTGCGTCGCTTTTAACTGACAATTGCGTGGTTGTGCGACGCTGTACCCACACAAAATTGATGTCCTTTTTTTTCCACAAATACTGCTTTCTTTTGGTGGTATTTGTTTTTATTTTTTTCGCTATAAACAAAAAAACTATTTTGAAATTCTTTTTTTTTTTACTTTTTGTCATAATAAATATCCCCAAAAATGTTTTTAAAAAACTAATTTCTTCTTCAGTTTAGGCCATTATGTATTCTACATATTTTTTGTAAAAAAAAAAATAAAAAAATTGCAAGCGCATATTGACTGGTTTGCGCAAACAGTATAGCGTCTACAAACTACGGGAAAGATTTATAGCATGTTTATGGCGTTTTTTAGGTATTTTTTTTTTTTACTAGTAATGGCGGTGATCTGCGAATTTTAGCAGTAATGCGACATTGCTGCAGACAGATCGGATGCTTTTGACACATTTTTGGGACCATTGGCAATTACCTACTGTCCTCCAAGCATATACTTTCTTTAATAAAAGTAAGTATCCTGTAAATAACTGCCTTGTTCACCTTCCATCTTTTTTTTTCTACATTTTTGTTTTATATTTTATTTACTATTTTATAAAAAAAAAAATCTATCCCTCTCTCACTATATATATATATATATATATATATATATATATATATATATATATACACAGTATCTCACAAAAGTGAGTACACCCCTCACATTTTTGTAAATATTTTATTATATCTTTTCATGTGACAACACTGAAGAAATGATACTTGTCTATAATATACAGTAGTGAGTGTACAGCTTGTATAACAGTGTAAATTTGCTGTCCCTTCAAAATACCTCAACACACAGCCATTCATGTCTAAACTGCTGGCAACAAAAGTGAGCAATTATTATAGGACTATTTTATTTAGTTGTTTTTTTTATATATTTTTTAAATAAAACAATAAAATAATAAGAACATTATTTTAAAGAAAAAAAAAGCTAACATGCAATGGTTACTGTTCACCTGCTTTCTCCAGGAGGTAATAATATGGAGACTAATAGCTTTAGACTCCTTAAATGATCACCTCAAATATAGAGTAATACAGCAGCAGGTCGTCTCAAATTGATGAACACGGTTGTCATGGTCAAACCACAAGGAAAACAAGGCTTAGCTTGGGAAGTACTGTGCATGCGTGGGATTATGCCCATAGAGAGGGAGAAAGGGCAGAAATAAAAAACGATTTGGACGCGGCAGACAGCAGTTACTATGGTGGTAGGTGCAAACGAGCAGGAGCTTTGAAAAAAAAAGACAATTTTTTCAAGTAAGAAACATTCTATTTGCCTTCCCTATGTGGTGCATTGCTTCACACTAACTACATGTGTTACCTTATTTGTAATTTGTGGTAGAATGATCTGAATTTACTACCGCTTTAAGGTGTTTCTACAGCCATTTTTAGTTATGGATAGATTAGAGGAAGCTTAAAACTCTTTTTGCTGTGTCTCATTGCAAAGATTACCCTTAATTTCCAATCTCAAAACTAAAGATGGCCATACTTTATAGAATCTGCTTGTTCAAATTCCTTTAGACTATGTAATGCAAGGGCCTGCCTGACTGCATACAAATTCAAAGTGTTTAGGTGTGACCTCATATTATATGGTTCTGTGGTTCTGGTAAATCTAAAGAAAAATTGTACAAGAGAATTGTATAATGTATGGCCAGCCTTAGCAAGAAAAAAATATCTCAAAAGTAAGTGAAAATTCTCTCTTAGCCCTTGTACACATGGTCGGACATTCTGCCAAACAAATCCGTTGGATTTTGTCTGACAGATTTTGTCCGACGGATTGTGTCCGAAACTGTTGCATGCACACGGTCGGACCAGTTTGTCGGAAAATATTTCCAACAAGTTGGAAAATTGGGTCCGACGGATATTCTGACGGAAACAGTCTGATGCATACCACACACAGTCGGATTATCCGACAAAACGGTCCGATAGGACACATTCCATCGGAATCTCCGATCGTGTGTACAGGGGCTTAGGCAGTCAATATATAATTCATTTTTTTTCATTCAACCAGCAGGTTTAAAAAAAAAAAAAAGACTCCATTCCCCCACCCACACATTTGAGTTAGATGGAAGGAATCCTTCCGCTGTGCATTTGTACTCTGACAGCGGGGAGACTTCCCTGCTGTAGATCAACTTCTGTACAACCAGCCAGTCCATCCATGGATCAAAATTTGTCTGATCCCTGCTAAACCGACTGATCTTTGATCCTTGTGTGGTCAGCTCTTGGTAGTTGTCACGGGAACCATGTACCCATCACATTTCCCTTACTTCCTGTTTTGTTTGCAATTGTACGTTTTTGGATTTCCCAACAATTTATTTTCCGGTGGCAATGGTCTTTATGATAAATAGAGAAAGCGGATCTACCCATAACAGACACCAATAAAATAAATAAGCATAAACAAAAGTGGACACATTCACATGGTACAACATTTGGGAAAAACAGGGCAACTTTGTTCATAAACATCTCCCTTTGTTCTCTGCCGGTGATTTTCAATGTTCTGCTGTCTACAGAAAATTGTACACAATTATCTGCGACTGTGACTTGTCTGCGGATATCTGCCTGTTTTAGTACATTTTTCGCAAGTGCTAGATTGCAGCATGCTGATCTGTCACATAATCAAGTGATGGGGACAAGTATCTGAAAAAGACTTTTTGAATCTGACGAAGGGGGATTAAATGTATCAATACACCTTGCGGTATGGTGGATACACACTATGTAGATAAGGGTGCCGCGTCCTGGATTATATTCAAGAAAAAATGGAGAAAGGTATCATTTTGTAGAGAACGGTATTGGCAGACAGACCGGCATCCACTGGAGAGATCTCTATATTCAGACCAACTGGCTTCATTGCTGCTAACCCCCTCCTGCTTTTTTAAGGGCATAGACGTGCTGCTATTAATATTTTGCTACCGTTCATGAGAGGACACTTAAAACTGTGGGTTTTCACTAGTTTACATATATCCTTGGTGGGAATTTTATTTAATTTCCGTCTTCCTGGCTTCAACCTATTATAAATACATTTGGCTCTCCATACCAAACCTTTGTTCCTTCCCCTTGGGCCTCCCTCTTTTCGGCTGGAGAAATATGATAGCTACGCGGCTCCCGTCATCCTGCTAGGAATCTACAGACTTATATCCTTTAAAGGTCATAAACTTGCTCCAGAAGAGGTTTGAGGTACGCGAAACATGTCGGGCACGAATTCAGCATCAGCGCTTTTCCATCTCTGATGTTCTGCTATTTTGCTTACTATATCAACATCTTGGACTACCTACTATTGAAGAAAACATCTCTTGTTTCCTAGTAACTACATTATGACTACGATATCAATAGTGGCAACATAGTTTGCTGATGAACACTTGACTGTTTATTACTTTTTTTAAATATTTATTTATGTAAATATATTTTTTGTAAATAAAATTTAACCTTTTAATAATTAAATCTTTTGTAATAGTGCCTAGAAAGTCCATAGACCCTTTCTCCATTTTTCTTGACTTTTTGAATCTAATCTGCCACACTTTCCCACTATGCGACAAAAGGATAACCACAAAGTGATACAACACATATATAACATGTAATGCAACATGATAAATCAGTCACAAGTCTTCAGCAGATTTTCATACTGTGGGACAGACAAAATGGATGCAATTTTATTGATAAATGTGTTGACTTTCAAAACTAAAGTTATGTGAAAGAAAGATAGAAAGAAAGAAAGAAAGAAAGAAAGAAAGAAAGAAAGAAAGAAAGAAAGACATGAATCTAGGATCTCAATATTTAATAGGGCATCTGAGCACCACAAGCGAAAAACACTATTTAATTAATTTTGTTTATGCAAAGCAAGCACGCTCCCCCATCCATCCATATCTCCATGCTTTATTTGTTGAGAAATTACTTTGAAACACAACCCACCTAGCATTTCTGCACATGGTCATCTCGAGTAAGGGCAGATGATTCATGTAGTATTTACTTTCTTGAATCCATCTGCCCTTAGCTCAGGTATGCTGAGAGGAGGGTGTGCTTAGCTGAGAAATCCCCTCCTCCAGATGAAAGAAAAAAAATGTCCAAGAAGATTCTAGGGAGATATGACATTATTTTGGTCTAGGCCACAAACCAGGAAGCAACTGAAAAAATGTAAAAAAAAAAAGTTTAGAACAAGTAAATATGATATACCTTCCTATATATTTACTAATGCATAAGGATTCAAAATAGTTATTATTGATTGAGAGAGTTTTGCTCCTCTTTAAGAAGTCATAGATCTAGAGACATTTGGATTTTGAGGTACAACATAAACCATATATATTTTATTTAGATATCTCTAAAAAAAAGATGATTATGCATAAAATACACATATAAAACCCATGGGCGTTATGTTGGATATTACTGTAGAAAACAACCTCCATTAATTAAACCTCCTCATTTGTCATTGTTCAACTATTATATGCACATTGGAACTATCACTGTATATGTATATATGTACGCTAAATATATATATATATATATATATATATATATATATATATATATATATATATATATATATATCAATCACACACACTATATTGTCAAAAGTATTGGAACACCTTCTTTTACATGCACATGAACTTTAAAGGCATTCTTAGTCCATACATTTCAATATTGAGTTGGCCCACCCTTTGCAGCTATAACAGCTTCCACTCTTCTGAGAAGGCTGTCCACAAGGTTTAGGAATGTCTATGGGAATGTTTGACCATTCTTCCAGAAGGGCATTTGTGAGGTCAGGCACTGATTTTGGATGGAATGACCTGGCTCGCAGTCTACTCTCTAATTCATCCCTAGGGTGTACTATCGGGTTGCGGTCAGGACTTTGTGCAGTCCAGCCAAGTTCCTCCACCCCAAACTCGTTCATCCATGTCGTTATGGACTTTACTTTGTGCAAAGGACAGCCTTCCCAGAAGAGTTGAAGTTGTTATAGCTGCAAAGGGTGGGCCAACTCAATATTGAACCCTACGGACTAAGACTGGGATGCTATTAAAGTTCACGTGCGTGTAAAGGTTAGGTGTCACAATACTTTTGACAATATAGTGTGTATATATATATATATATATATATATATATATATATATATATATATATATATATATATATATATATATACACATACATACATATATACATATATATCACAAAATGTCCTAATGCTGGTTCTGTGGTGAGATGGGGAGGCCTTCACCAAAAATCTCATAGCCTATTATCACTGCTTCATCAGGAGTATCAACAGAGGTAAGATAACATTATTAGTGTATTTACAGCAACTATCTGTCCAATGAGCCCCACACAATTGGTGTGACCAGATACTCCTAAATAGCAGCTATGGGGCACTCAAAGAACCAAGAGAACACCACCAAGACACTAGAGAAGAGAAACTACTGCCACAGTATCAAGCGCACTGGTACATCAATTCTGAACTTGAACAAAATCACATCACAGGACCAAAGAAAACACTCCTGCCATTGGAATGGTGCCTTGATAAGGTTAGAGACTAAACCCAACCTTGGCCAGTGCATCACCTCCTCTGGTATGACATTTCTTGGTGTCCAAACCTGTAAGGGGGGTAGTAAAGTAGCATGTGGATGGTCATGTCCACCATGTTTCCCTCTTATTTGGGTGCCAAGCAAGGGAGGCCTACCCTGGGTCGGGTTCTTCCGGGTTACCTTTACTTTTGTGCGGTTTTCATCAATGCCCTGGGATAAGGCTGAGGCTGCCATGGGGAAATACTCAACCTTAAGTTGGGCCTCCACTATTAGAGATGAATGTACTCCGTGTTACCATCTTAGTCTCTGTTTGATCTGCAGTTGCCATGATGTAGCACATGTGATCAGTTATTATGACACCAACCATCTGAAGGCTTGTCAGTTCACTTGAGCGCACAACCAACTGTGCCTTGAATGTATGGGAAAAAATGAATGGGTTAAATTGATGGGTTAAGAGCCCCTGGAACATTATCAGCTAGGATAACCCTAAAAAATGTTAAACTGTTTACTTCCTCTCCAATATAAATAGGACCATGCACTGTCACCTGTAACAGGGGACTCAGCACACTACCCTGCGGTGTGAATAGTAATGGAAGAAGAAATACACATATGATGGGGTCTCTCAGTAGGGAAATCCAAGAACCATTTACATAGAGAAGAGTTAAGGCCCAGATAAAGTGTTTAGTGAATAACATAGATCCAAACTGTCCCTGATTTCGAGGAAATGTCCCTGATTGGGAACAAAGTCTCTCTGTCCCTCTTTCCTCCTCATTTGTTTCTCATTTTGGTCTGATCTATATAGTTATATATAAAATGCACTATTTATCTATCAAAATACGTTTCACAGTGTTAAAACTTTCATCCAATTTCAAAATTTCTGCACTGGTAAATTTCAAAAGCCAGTAAAAAGGAATAGTGGGAAAAAATAATCACTTGTGCCTACAGCAAAACCTTGAATTGTGAACATAATTACTTCCAGAAGCATGCTTGCAATCCAAAGCACTTGTATATCAAAGCGAATTTCCCCATAAGAAATAATGGAAACTCAAATGATTCGTTCCACAAACATTTATTCATAGGTCCTTCAGTTTATAGTTCATATAAAAAGATTATAGCAATGTGACCAGGTTGTGTAACCATAAAATGTCCATCCACAAATGGAAGCCTCCGCAAGGAGATTAGAAGCAAAATCCATCAGGAGTTACAGAGTATAAAAGAGAAGAGAGATGCCTCTAAGTGTAGCAATGTGTTGCTAAATGTTGTACCTTCCTTCATTAACCATATTACTACACTTAGAGGCGCCTCTCTTCTCTTTACTACTCTGTTGTGACATGACACTACTTGTATATCATGACGATACTTGTATATCCAGACATCGCTTGTATATCAAGTCAAAATTTATTTAAAAATTTTGCTTGTCTTGCAAAACACTCTCAAACCAAGGTTTTACTGTATAACTGATCTTTTTTTTTTGTATAATTCTCCTTTACGTGTCATGGCAGGGGGCTGGTCCTATGCCTACACAGTTTTGCTTTAGGTGTCCCTTATTCCCATCTCGAAAAGTTGGTAAATGCATTACTAAAAGCAGAACTGTAATCCGCAAACAGCCTGGCATAAGAGTTTCTAAATGGGCCAGGGATAGTGTGATGAAAATAACATCTTCAGTAGACCTATTACAAAGGTAGACAAACAGAAAAGGGTCCCAAACTTTTTGGAATATTTTTTTTTTTATGTGACCCAATAACAACCACTTCTAGGAAATCATGCCAATGGAAGTAAATGCCACAGGCCGATAGTAATTAAAAGCACCCACTTTACTTTTCACAAACCCTATTAAAAGACATTTTAAAAACTTACTCCAACAACACAGTAAAGCACAGAATACTAATATTGAGACTGTGTTGTACTGTACTGCATTAAATTATTATTTTTATGTAGAGTTCTGCCATCTAGTGGTAGTTTTGGGCCAGTACAGCTTGATTAATGTGATTTTGGTATGTACCTCTGTCCTCTCTTTCTGTTTAGTGTTAGTTAGGTAAGTCCTAGATAGACCCTCCCCGCTTCCTCCATGTTCCCTCGGTCATTGTTAGTTATTCATAGAGACAGGGCTCAGAAAAGTCATTGTCTACTTACACTTCAAAAGGCTGAAAAAAACATCCCCTGTACTGCAATTGGCTGAAGTAAACTTGCACTGAATTAAACTTTTGTGTCTTATTGAAGAGTTAAGCTGCCTGTGGATCGTGCCAAGTCAGTTGGTGTCCATACTGACCAGACAGACTGGCTCTAAGGAGGTATGTCAATGCATAAAGCAGCATTTGAGACAGAACACAGGTACTTATTCTTGTTGTATGCAAGAATATACAATATATTTATTTATTTTAAAGGAATACACAATTAAATGGTGTTATTTTAATATCTGCCTGGAGTACAACTTTCACAACTAACTCTTTCCCCAACACGTAACCCAAAACATATCCTATTAATCTCTAGTTCTAGCCATAATCTTAACAGTTAAACCAAACCCCCTAACCTCCTCTGACCCTTAACACTGACCTGACCCTATCTGTGAAATTACATATACCCAGTGAAGTGACTGGCCTCAGATAATACACAGAGATGGGAAAAAAAATATCCTTCTCCATAAGTTGTACCTGTTTATCTGCAGTCTTTCTTCTCTATGTCCATTCAAAATGCAAAGTGTACAAAGTTTATCTGAGCTTTCAGAAAACAGGGAGCAGGGAGCTGAAGTTACACTCTACAGAGCTCAGTGAGGAGAGCTTTGAGAGCTGATTGAAGGGAAGGGACACACCCCCATCACACAGGAACAGAGCTGAGGCTTTCATTCACAGGCTGTGTGCTGGAAGATCCCTCGCCTGTCACCTTTATACCGCCTGGTGTCAGGAAAACCTTTAAGAAGAGACTCATGCAGATTTCAGGGAAATGAGACGGCAGACAGAAATTATACTTAGTGCTTTGGACTGGGACGAGTACACACTATACAAGGATATGCTTTGTTCATATATCATGAGGCTTACAACCACTTTAAAGTGGAAGTTCACACAAAAATGTAACCCCCGCTTTTCAGAACCCTTCCCCCTCCGATGTCACATTTGACACCTTTCAGGGGGGAGGGGGTGCAGATACCTATGTAAGACAGGTATTTGCACCCTTCTTACCCTTCTGCCCCGCCGCGCTGTCTGCTGGGACACACACGGGTCCCAGAGACAGCGCGGGCCATTCTCAGTGCGCTGCATGACTCACGCATGAGCAGAAGGGAACTGGGAAGTGAAGACGGAACGATTCACTTCCTGATTCCTTCACCGAGAATGGCGGCAGCTGCCGAGCGATTGATCGGCTTTGGCTGCTGACATCGCTGGACTCCAGGAAAGGTAAGTGTCCATTTATTAAAAGTCAGCAGCTGCAGTATTTGTAGCTGCTGGCTTTTAATATTTTTTTTTTCAGGTGGACTCCTCTTTAACTCATGCTAAATATGTATACTTTTCTACACTGTGATTCGCAGTACCATAATATAACGATCCCACATTGAAATCTAAGTAGAATAATCTCCCACTGCTAAAAATATATTACCCCTAGCACACAAGGCTTGGGCACCCTCAAGATCTCCATTGCAATACATGTCCTTATGATCTGTAAGAAAAAACTATGCATGGTAATGTGTGATAGGAATGAGGGACACGCGGTTAATAACTAGAATAAAACTGCAAGTCTAAGTTTGTACAACTTGGTAATATCAATTGTGGTACTGCCTTAAATAAGATCTTTTCTGTAACTACAGGCATATCCAACTTACTTACTTTACTAAAGTTGGAAAGTGCAAAATCAGCCTCACTTCTGCATAGAAACCAATGAGCTTCTAACCCCAGCTTGTTCAATTAAGCTTTGGTAATAAAACCTGGAAACTTATTGGTTTCTATGCAGAAGTGAGCCTGATTTTGCACTTTCCAGCTTTAGTAAATAAACCCCATTGTGTACTTAAAAATGGGGTATACCTGTAGTCTAGAATATTTTAAAAGGGAATCATTAATATATATCTCACGTCACCACTAGATGGCAATAAAAAAGCACAAGAATTCTCTGAACCAATACATTGCATGGAATGTCATAAATGAAAGTGAAGGTAAGTCCTCATTTGCAGGGTGTTGACATGCAGAAGCTTTTCCAGCGCCTGTGTTTTGCAATAGATTAGCTATTTTTTTCCAAAGCTTTGCCAACTATTCTCAGCAACCTAGGGAGGCCAAATTAACCCTCGCTAAACATAACCTGCAAATATTGAATTTAGTTACACTTTAAAGGGACCTTCTCACCTCTTTTACATAACTACAATCTGATGGGCAGATATTGTTATCATGGTTCCCTGGTAACACCTTATGACTGATTCTGACCCCTGAATATTTCATTGTGTGTTCCATTGTTCTCCCTGTTCCATTCTGTTGCCCTTATTTGCTCTTCTAATGAAGGGATTTCAGTTTGGGACCTTTGAAACATGGACTAGGTGGCTGTATGTCTCCTCCAGAGGAAGGCAGGCCTTTTGGAAAAAGTACCAACTTTTCTCCTTAAAATAAAGTAGTAAAGTAAACTTCCATCTCTTTTTACCTATAGGTAAGCCTATAATAAGGCTTACCTATAGGTAGTGTAAATATCTCCTAAAAGCGGTTGTATACTGTTTTTTTTTTAACTTTTACCAACAGGTAGGCCTATAATAAGGCTTACCTGTAGGTAAAAAATAAAATCTCCTAAACCTGTATGGTTTAGGAGATATTCCCCTCGCAATGCGCCGCTGACTGCAGCTGTGCATACGCACAGGGGATTTTGGGCTGAAAGCCCGTCAGACGAGACTTTGCCGGAAAGAAATGAGTGACGGTATCGCGGCTCTGGCCACTCACAGTGCTGTACCCGGAAGACACACCGAGGGAACATGTCAGCTCCCTTGGCATGGATCGTCTGAGATATCGGGGCCTCATTCTAAGGTAAGTATTTCATAATGAGCTAGTATGTGGCGCATACTAGCTCATTATGCCTTTTCCCTTTCAGGTCAGAAAAATAAAATAAAAATTTCAGCAGGTTTACTTCCGCTGGTAAAGATCATAAAGCACAGTGATATGTTACTTTACACTTGCATTTGGGGGGAGAAGGGGGAAGTAAAAGTGTGCAACTGATCAGAATTTTTACTGCCCCCCCAACCACTCCCCTTTAACCACTTTAGTCTTGGACCTTGCTGCAAACATGTGTTTTTAAACACATACACACACTCCTAGCTGGGGTTCGTCCACAGCCAGGAGCATGTGTATACTGTGTTTTTTAAAGCAACTTACTTCTTATTTCATGGAAGTGATAGGAGCAGCTCTAAAGCTACCAAATCACTTTCACAACCACTGCACTGTATGACCCCCTCCCCCCAAGACAAAACTGCATTTTGTTTTGAGGCAGGGTCAGGGGAGGGGCCCGGGGTGGGATTGAAGCCAGGGTCGAAGAGGGCCCTCGTCAAGTAGTCTTTCTGACAGCGGCCCTGCATGCATCAATTAGCCTTTGCCACCCAAGGCTCTGGTTTTCCTTCCTTAGACCACTTTTGGTAGGTTCTGACACCTGCAGACTGGGAACATCCCACAAGAGCTGCAGTTTTGGAGATGCTCTGACCCAGTCATCTATCCATTACAATTTGGCCCTTGTGAAAATCTCCCAAAATCTTAAGTTTGCCCATTTTTTCTGCTTTCAAAACATCAACTTCAGGGACAACATGTTTAAGACAGAAAGTGCAGTATTGCAACAGTATATTTAAGACACAAGTTTGGGAAAATTTACAAGCCAGGAAATCAGTCTTATAAAATCATAGCTCTGGATGAGCTCTTGTGACAGTCTCTCCGTAACTGTACAGCTGACCAGAAGCCATGGGGAAGATGGAGCACAAGGGCAAGATGGCCGATGCACTTCCGGGTCGGTGTGGAACACACTTTCAACTTGTTGAAAATGCTGCCTTAAGCACTCTTGAGTCAATCATATCTCTTCCCTGGATGGGGACCAAGAACAAAATATTGCCCACCCACTTTTGGATATCATTGTAATGAGATAGTCAATGTTATTCACTTTACCTTTCAGTGGTCATGTAGCTAATTAGTGTATATACTGTATATCTATCTATCTATACTATATTGTACAGGACACCTGGGATGGCTTCTGGAAGGCAGGTATGTTTCCCCATTACTTGGCTTGTGATACCTTCAAGTTGGGTGATTTGGGTACAGTTTGGAGTACTCGGGGATTCTCACAAATGAACGGTGAGGGGTGCCCATTAGAAATGGGGAAAATTACTTACAGTTTCCCAAGATTGTTAAGTCCTTGTATGGGATCTGGAAGTTGAAGGCTTAGAGAGACTTTGGGTGGGAAAGAGCCTTCAACTTTGATTATAGGGACTTTAATTTCTGAAGGTTTATCCATCTGAAAAATATTGAACAAGTTCTCCATCTGAATTTTCGACTTAAAAAGTCTGATGGGGCATACACACGGTCAGAATATACGATGAAAAGCTCCCATCTGACTTTTTCTGTCGGAAATTCTGACCGTGTGTACACGGCATTAGAAGGAAGAGTGGTGGACCTTCTGACTGAGACACTGCTAAGCTGCTAGTGATCTTGCTCTTTGGGACCCCTGAGGCGGCCAGGGATGTAACCCTGTAATGGGACAGGTTTTTCAGATGGTGAGTCAAGTCTTTAATTTGGATATCAGAGTTTTGGACTGTTTTGTTTAATTTGTTTAAGAAAGCAGTTTTGTTTGGATGCTTTTGGAAGGAAAATAAAGACTATTTACCTTTACAAGTGGTTGAGTGGTGATCCCAGGCTCCCCATATTACGATATACTGTTCATACCTAAAATCTTTACACAAATAAATATTTATAGTATATTCGCACCACATGCTGTGGGACTCCGTTGGCCGGCCATTCCAGCACAGTCCTACCACATTACAATGCAAAATGCCTTGTCTCCTAATGCCGCGTACACACGATCAGATTGTCCGGTGTACTTAGTCCACCGAAACGCATTTCATCGGACAATTCGATCGTGCGTGGGCTTCAGCGGACTTTTCCAGCGTGAAGTCCGGCGGACTAAGAAAGTATTTTTGCACTCCAATCTTCCCATCGGACTTGGGTTTCAGCGGACAATACGTTTGTCAGTATGCTAGTATGGCGGACTAAGAATGACGCATGCTCAGAAGCAAGTACGAAAAAGGAAGCTATTGGCTACTGGCTATTGAACTTCCTTTTTCTAGTCCCGTCGTACGTGCTGTACGTTATCGCGCAAGCGAACGTCGGACTTTCTGTGTGTCCGTGTGTGGCCAAGTCCGTTCGGTAGAAAGTCCGCCAGACTATCCGCCGGATTGTATGTCGGACTAAGTACGCCAGACAATTCGATCGTGTGTATGCAGCATTAGGTGTGTTGTAGTGTTGTGTGGGCAGTGTGGGGTGAAAAAAGGACTTTTTTTTCAGCACAGCGCATTGTAAGGCAATCCACTGCTTTGCACCGTGCAGCGGAAATTGAAGTCACTGTCTGTGTGACATTTCTATCAAGTTTGTTAAAAAAAAAGTGAACAATGTGATGCGCCAATATTATATCTGCTGATCTGGCCAGACTGCCCCACACATCAACTGGTGCATTGCGACGCAGCGGCTGGAATGAATTAGCCCTTAATGTGAGGGATTCATGAAACAAAAAGAGAACAGCATTTTCCTTTAGACCCTTTCTCACTAAATGAAACTCCATGAGCGTCAACTAATTAGAACATGCAGATGAAGGGGGTGAGTCACTGTAGGTAGACATTTCTAATTGCTCTATTGAGCTCTGTAAGCAGAAAGCTTTTTTGACCAAAGCAGGGAAAGAAGCCCAAAGATGTGAAAAAAAGCCCAAACTTAGAAGGAAGGATGATTGAGGATTACTAGAGGGAGGGCAAAGAAATTTTAGAGGGAACCTATGCTAAAATAAATATGATGGTGGCCCCCATCCAAAATGCCATATGCCTGGTTGTCATGAAAGTCTCTTGGCTGCAATGCTTGCCTTGTAACTAACCCAGAACACATATGCAGGTATGGAGTGTAGACTTTACTTGCTGCATTCTTTTTCCACATCAAACTAAAGTCACAGGAGAATTTAGTGACATTTTGGAAGGTCTACTACAATGACAGCCCATGTATTTCTCTCAGTGTAGGACTCCTTTAATAATTTAACACGGATCCCTTTAAGTGTATGGTTACACAGAATTACAGTGAATCAAAGAGTTCTTGTTTCTGCAGAAAAACATCTTACTTTCATTTCAACAAATGTGCAATGAAAAAGGAACGCAGCTGCACTTTCTTGCAGTCTGTGGTTTACGGGAAAGGAAGGTGATTTCTCAAGCAGAAAGTCCCAAGCTAAAAATATAAACACAGACGCGCCTAGTCCAACATGTGACCTTCATATTTGTAAAAAAACAAGAACTCGGCTGTTCCAGTGAAGACAAATAGGGGGAGCCAGTGCACAAACAGACAACTGAAGCCAGTTCGGGGAATTTCATTTTCTTTCTGGCACGTAGAATGTCAACTAACACAATATTACATTCCCAGCCAAGCTGACAATAGGGACTCTTTGCTGCTGGCTTGGAATGAGACTCGGTAAAGCGTGGGGTTTTTCCCACTGATATTAACCCCTTTGTAACTTTTCAGTTATTTGAATTAAAGAGCAATATCCAATAACCTTTAACAAAGTATTAGAATTGTTTAGAACAGGGGTCTCCAAACCTTCTAAGCAAAGGGCCAGTTTACTGTCCTTCAGACTTAAGGGAGGCCAGACTGTCACCAGTGGGAGTAAGCAGTGCATCTTTGGCATTAGGGGGAGGAGCAGTGCACCATCATTCGTATTAGGGGGAGGAATAGTGCGCCATTGTTGGTGTCAGTGGGAGGAATAGAGCCCCATTGTTGGTGTCAGTGGGAGGCATAGTGCCCCATTGTTGGTGTCAGTGGGAGGAATAGTGCCCCATCATGAGTGTCAATGGGTGAAATAGTGCGCCATTGTTGATGTTAGTAACAGGAATTATGCCAATTTGTTGATGTCAGTGGGAGGAATAGTGAATTGCGTCAGTGGGCTGGATAAAATCAAGCAAGGGGCCGCAGTTTGGAGATCACTAGTTTAGAACTATGGATATTTTTTTCTCTTCCTTTTAACAAGGCAGACACGATATCCCAGAAAACACCTGCTCCTGGATTGGATCATTGTCTTTCTCATGAAACTGTATAGAATTTTTTTTTTTTTTTCAATTTTTATTAAATTTAGAAAAAGACATAACAAGACAATACAATCAAAAACACGGGTAGTATTCCTGAAATATGCATAAAAAAAAGCATTAGAAAAAAAAAAGCATTAAAAAAAAAAAAAAAAAAACAAGAGATTCTGTCTACCCCACAATACACATATAATTATTGACATGTATCACATAAAACTGAAAGAAAATAAAGAACAAAGACAAACCCTTATCTTTAAAGAGGAAGTAAAGGCAATATAAAAAAAATAAAAAAAACACCCTGTAAGGCAAAGGCATAATGAGCTAGTATGCATAGCATACTAGCTCATTATGAATAACTTACCTGTGAACGAAGCCCCTGAAGCGGTCCTACGTCTTCCTCTTCACCGCTGCCATGTATCCCGGAGAGACTTCCGGGTCTCGCTGCTCCGGCGCTGCGATTCGCTGGAGCCGCGATGACATCACTCCCGTGCATGCGCACAGGAACCAACACAAGCAACATATCGCCGCGATCTGCGGCCTGCCCAGTGCGCCTGCGCGCCGCTGTCTACGGCGCATTCTGCCCTCTGCCAGAAAGTTGTCAATGAGAAGGTTTACCTTCCAACAGGACAATGACCCAAAACACACTGCAAAAATGACCACACAGTGGTTGAAGGAGAAAAAGCTGAATGTGAAATGAAATGACTTGAAGACTGCAGTTCACAAACACTTACCATCACATTTAACTGAACTTGAGCAGTTCTGCAAATAAGAGTGGGTAAATATTGCAAAGAGTAGATGTGCAAAGTTAGTAGAGACATATCCCAACAGTTTAAAGGCTGTAAAAAAACTGGAAAAGAGGAAGTTCCATTTTTGGGTGGAACTCCGCTTTAAGGCTGGGTTCACATGACCAGTGTAGCCCAAATGTCTCCTTCACTTTCACCCTGTTAACCATTTATACTCCACCCATTCCTTACCACTTATTATGATGACGAGACCACAACTTTCTTTGGAGTAAAATGGCCACAACACCCTTTATTAACAGAACCAAAAATAACTCACTCCAAAAATATATATAAATAAATATATATATATATATATATATATATATATATATATATATATATATATAGATATATACAACCAATATAATATAACCACAATAACATAACTAACTTGTTAAACCCAGTCTGGTGATCTCTGACGGTGACCGAATTTTATCACATGACACCAACTCACTGTGGTACCTTTTAACATAATAGGCTTCCAGCTGTGACCGCTCGGAGACAACCCCTTCCTGCAGTGAAACCATCCCAGTATTCCATCCACCATTCTGGAATGCCCTGGAGGGCCACATACTATTAATGAGCCCCCCACCCCTTTCAGATCCCCTCTGTTTTACCACCACCATCAAAGACCACCAGAAAGATACTGCCACCGCCCTGAAAGGGCCCATCTCCACTGTTATGACAACCGTCAGTCCTCCCCTGAAAGAAAAACAAAGAAAAAACACCACAGCAAAATTATCCACAAACATCATCAATAGGGAGGGAGGGTGGGAAAAGCTGCCTCCTCCTGTTATTTCCACTCCGCTCTGATCCCCTTAGCACCACCCCCCTTTTATATGACCCCTCCTCTCCTTACTCTGCGCTGTTCCTCTTTCCTCCTTTCTGCCCCTCCCCTTGTCTCACTCCTTAACCCTTTTACTTGTCCTCCTTGGACACCCTGTCATGTCCGGCCCTCCATTAAACCTCCTTTCAGTCCGTCTATTCCGGGCCTTTCTTTATTGTGAATTGGATGTGGGATGGCCACATCCAATTCGCAATAGCAGGAGATTTGTGAATGGCTCATTATTTATGCATTCAGCTTCTCAAGGGGAGAGGGTTACCTGTCCAAACCCCCCCCCCCCCCCCCAATTTTTTGCAATGGGCTGGGGTGAGGAATCTGATAAGGGGACCTTATACTTTTGGCTTTAAATACTCATTTCCAAAAATGTTATACTGATGTTGGCCAAAAATGTTTGTGTCTAATCTGCTTGCAATGTTGATGTGCAAAATTACAAAAAAAAAAATCTTGTTTGACTTTGACTTCACAGTTTCCTTCAATGCCACAGGAATGGCAGACTGTGGCCTCCCACGTCCGCATCCTCCCACCCCCCAACTCGGGGTCCTACTATTATAAGTACAAGGGGTATAATAGTATTGTGATGTTGGTGGTGGTGTCAGCTACCTACGAGTTCCTGTATGTGGACGTGGGGAAAAATGACCAGATGTCAGATGGTGGAGTGATAGCGCAGACGGAGTTCTACTGGCGTCTCCGGAGTGGCAGTTTGGGGTTGCCACCTCCAGAGGAGAACGTGGAAGGACTCCCCTTCGTCTTTGTCGTGGATGAAGCGTTTGCTCTGGGGGACCATCTTATGCGGCCATTCCCAGTTGAGGACCCAAATTTAATTACCAGCTGGCCATAGCCAGAAGAGTGGTGGAGAATGCTTTCGGGATAATGGCCAGCCGGTTCGGCCTATTTTTGACACCCATCCACATGGTGGAATATAAACTGAACCATATAGTGCTTTCCTGTTGCATTCTGCACAATTTTTAAAACCAGTACTCTCCTAACTATTTGGCCTCAGTTGAGCCTGAGGCAGACTTTCCAGAACCTGATGGCACTTAAAGCTGCCTGTCCTGTCTTGCCCCCCCCAAAGCGTCCGCAAACAGATACACAGAGTACTTTGCGGGTAGGGGGGCCATTGATATGCCAGGCAATGTCTGAGAGGCATTTTTTAAATAAATTTCTCTTTCAAACTGCAATAATATTTGTTTTCATTTACTGCTTGGGTTTGTTTTAGCTGTCTCCTAGCATTTTTTTGTTTATTCTTTGGTCTTTTTCTTCAACAGTGCAAAACAAATTTCTGTGCGAGATGAGGTGATAGTCTCTTCTTGAGATATTATTATTATGTTGTGGGTCTGCTACATACACACACCTTGTTTTTGTTGTAAATGTATGTAGTGCATTACTGACAAAAATATTCCTCATTTTCAGCACCATGACAGAAATGTGTGGAGTCATGAAAATGGTGTGATTGGGGAAAATTCTAAAGCACTGTGGGTGTTATTTACTAAAGGCAAATCCACTATGCTCTACAAGTGCACTGCAAAAGTGCACCTGAAACTGCACTTGGAGTGAAAAGTGGAGTTGCCTTCATTGCCACAGAAAACAACAACTTTACTACAAATACTGCTTTTGCGCATTGAAAAAGGAAGCCACACATTGTTGATAAATAAACTTTTTACTCAAAGCACATTCACATGTGTGTTTATAAAAGGGTTTTACAACAAACCAACATATTTGGTGTATATAACATTATTTTTGGTAACATTAATATAAATTACCATTTTTGAGGAAACAGGCATGTATCAAAGCATAACATACAGAACTGAGGAACTTACAAAGTTCAACTTTGAAAAGTGAAGACAATATCAGACATGAATATGTCCAAACTGTGATATTGCCTTCATCACATGGGGTGTCACCCCTGTAAAAGCCAAATTTGGAAGATGCACACAAATTGTGATTCAAACTGGGTATTTTCCTTCTGATCCCATGCCTAATATCAACATGTGCTATCTCCCATCATGGGGGAACCATGTATGTGTTTTTGGGGTGCAACCCCTTCAGTAGCAAGGAAGGAGTTGCACCCACAAAACGCGTACATTGATCCCCCATGATGGGAGATAGCACATGTTGACACACTGTGTGCATCTTCCAAATTTGGCTTTTGTCAAAATATTAAATTGTTTTTTAAAATATAAAATCAATGCTTGCTAGTTTTGGGTGTTTCAGATTCTCCCTAAAACATCAATGATGTTCTTCATTTTTTGTTGAACCTCACTGATGTTTTTCTTGAGATTATCTAAATCGCGATTGCACCCCATTATCTCCCCGATGAGGATCTGGGCACTTTCACTGGTAAAATGTGATTCTTCTTCCACAACATCCACATGACCTAAAAATAAACCAAAAAACACTGTATTATAAATATGCAGGCATACAACTATTACCTGAAACTGTGGTCACAGACACTCACCTGTCGTGGTGCCAATTTTGCCAATTTCAACAACCTCTCCTTCCTCCTCCTCCTCTAATTCTGGTTTTTGGATTTTCCCTTCTTTGGGAGGTGTGGGGTCCCTGGTGTCCTCAGATGTCCCGAGTCTTCTCTCCCCTATGAGAATGTAAAAAAGGAATATTTAGCACACTGATATTTGAGGGCAGAAATAGGAATATGAAACATTGCTTGGAAGTGTCATCCAATTGTCTTTTCTGGAAGGGTTCAAAACTGAAAACATTATTTTTTACACTTTCTAAAGCTGGAATACTTACCTGTTTTGTGCAAGTTTGACAGATGGAGACACCGCTATAGTATCCACTGGAGCACGTGGCGGGCGGAGTTTCATGCATGCGCATTGTATATAAAACATAACACGCGTACGTCGTATGTACGATCTGTGAGTGGAGGAAGGAGGAACTGAATCGCCAATCTTTAGAACGAAGGTACAATTTTAACTTCACTAGCCTATACTGCTTCTAGATTGAGGCTTATATTGGGACAAGATTTTGAGAGTTTAGCCTGACATTAGGGTTTGTCTTGTGTTGTGTCTTGTAGAGAATATGGATGGGTTCAACGACCACAGTTTCCTCCCCCTATTCATAGACAAGTACAGAGAACTGCCCTGTCTATGGCAAACGAAACACCCGCATTACAGCAACAAATTAAAGAGGCAGGCAGTGCTGAAGAAACTGCTGGAGTTGGTGAAGCCGGTGGTGCCCAGGCCAAACATCACCTATTTAAAAGCAAAAATTGGTGGCCTGAGGAGTACATATCTGAGGGAGCACAAGGAGGTACAGGAGGCCATGAGATCTGGAGCTGCAGCAGATGACGTTTATGTCCCCAAGCTTTGGTACTATGAGAGACTGCATTTTCTGTTAGACCAGAGTAAGGTCAGGGAATCACTCTCCACTCTTCCTTCCACGCTTCCTTCTACGCTTCGTTCCACTACTGCTGAGGCTTCCGGCACAAAACCTGGGCCTTCCAGCCAGGAAGAAGTGGAGGAGCCCAGCTTGAGCCAGGTATAGTATTGTTCTACATATTTTTGTAGTAAAAACTAATGATGTTAACTACAGGCATACCCCACTTTTAAGTACAAAATGGGGTTTATTTACTAAAGCTGGAACGTGCAAAATCAGGCTCACTTCTGCATAGAAACCAATTAGCTTCTAACCCCAGCTTGTTCAATTAAGCTTTGGTAATAAAACCTGGAAGCTCATTGGTTTGTATGCAGAAGTGAGCCTGATTTTGCACTTTCCAGCTTTAGTAAATAAACCCCATTGTGTACTTAAAATTGGGGTATACCTGTAGATGTGATTATTGATCACTAATTGCTGATTTTAGAAAGTGTTTTACATATCAATAGACAGTAGTGGCCAAAATATTTGGGAAAAGCATAAAAAATGCTGGGTTCAGAATGATAGTCTTTTCTATTTGTTAACAATCAATTTGCAACAGTCATGAGCTGAAAATTGTGTGTGATTGATGAACCAAAAATTCAGCCAGGAGGGGGTCGTGGAATGTGACAGCCAGGAGGTGGCTGTGGAATATGACAGCCAGGAGGTGGGCAGGCCTAGGAGCCTGACAGAATCCCAGGTCCCTTCCCTTCGCCTTCCAACCAAAAGGGCCAGAAAGGGGAGGAATGTGGAGGAGTCAGCGCTCAGGCTTCTGCAGCCCTCAAAACCACCCTCACTCATAAAGAGGCTTTGCCTCCTTGGCTGCCTGCAAACTGCAGGAAATGGAAGAGGGGCGATGCCTCATGTGTGAGGAAATAATTTACCTCACTTTCTGCATCGGACTAAGCTACATACGATCAGAATTGATCCGACCGAATCATGTTGTCGCAAAATTTGGGATCCAGCTCTCAAACTTTGTGTGTCGGAAATTCTGACGGAAAAAATCCGATGGAGCCCACACACGGTCAGATTTTCCGACAACATGATCCGATCGCATATTTTCCGTCAGAAATTCCGACCGTGTGTACAAGGCATTACACATCCGCCACAGAGTCTGCCACCAATTTCAGCTCTTACAAAACTGTTTCCATCTTGTCTCTTCACTTCTTCCAGAAGGGCTTCTTTAAAGGTTCTTTTCAATCTGCAGGGCTATAATTTCTGTAAAATGCAATGCAATATGATTATCTGGAGGTGATCTGTACACAGAATGTGTACAGAACCCCCCCCCCCCCCAAACATAATTCCCTGCTTGTGTGACTGGCTCACTGACTTTCCCAGAAATCTGCACCAAGATACAAGTCAGATTTTTGGCACCCACTGCAAAAAATAATAATTTTTGGTAAGATACTTCCAATAGGAAATCACATCAGGGATGCAGACCCTGCCACTTTCCTCAGAGTCCTGCAGGTGCAGCAGCTGGTTGTTAACTATGAAACCACTCCCATTAGACTCACTAAGCACATGGGCTGGTTATTGCTGGTCTTCCGACACCTGCAGATGCTACAGTATGTAGGAGCACTTCAGATCTAGATCTAATTTTCGGACTAGAGCCTCCTTGAATGTGACAGCAAGGTGACCTGTCTTGCCAGATACATTAATTATGCATCCACCATCGAAGGAGACTGCAGCAGGTTGACCTTTAGCTTTTTCCGGGTATACAGTTTTGACAGCCTGTTTATACTGCATTTTTCTCTGACCCCCTTCCATTTTTCCTGTATTAACTCATCCAGTTGTTCAGTGAAGGGAATGAGTACTTTCTAAACTTGTGGAGAGTTTCCTCCACTTCACCCCAGGTAATTTCATCCTTAACTGCACTTGCAAAAAGGTTCTATTGGGCAATCTTCAAAGCTTGTGGCCCCTTTAACGCTTTCTTCCCATGGCAAGCTTTCCAGTTTGGACACCACCTACTGGCTCTGGTTGGAAGTGCTGGGCAATTCAGCCACTTACTGGGGAGCACAGGCTTCATGTATCAACTTCTTGGCCGATTCTTTACTCAAGATGGCTACTTTACAGACATCCCCTTCTTTGCACCAAGTAGACTTGACATGCTAGCTTGTCAAGTAACGACTTTCCACCACAAAAGCAGCAACCATTAGAGCTGGCAACCTGTGGTGTTTGTAAACTGGGAGCAATAATAATAAGAGGTGAGATGATGACTTTGATCAATGCTGCCTGGATGTCTGCGCCTGAATCGCGACTGTTCTATCTTTTGGAAGGCTCCCTCCGTCTTATGGCCCTTGCAGGGCTGTATCCTGCTTGTTCCAGGCAGAGCTGACATACTAGCTTGGCAGCCAATGACTTTCCACCACAAATGCAGTGACAATTAGGGCTGGTAACTTATGATGTTTGTAAACAGGGAGCAATGATAATGAGGGGTGAGATGATGACCTTAATCAACATTGTCTGGATGTCTGTTAGATGGTGGCTTGTCTTGACCTTCAGAAGGCTCTCTCCATCTTGAGGACCTTACAGGACTATAGATATTTGCTTTTCTTTCCTCAATCTTTACTACTTACCTAATTCCGGTACCTTAAAAGCAATGGGTGGTCTGAATGGGCAGCGTTCCCCATAGAAACAGAGAAAAGCAGCAGACTGAAATGAAAAACAGCATAAGACTTATGCTGCGTACACGCGATCGGACATTCCCGACAACGAAATTCTGGGATTTTTTTCCAGCAGATGTTGGCTCAAGCTTGTCTTGCATGCACACAGTCGCACAAATATTGTCGGGAATTCCGATTGTCAAGAACACGCTGACGTACAATGCGTACGACGAGCCGAGAAAAATGAAGTTCAATAGCCAGTGTGGCTCTTCTGCTTGATTCTGAGCATGCGTGGAATTTTGTGTGTCGAAATTGTGTACACACGCTCGCAATTTAGGACAACGGATTTTGTTGTTGGAAAATTTGAGATCCAGCTCTCAAATTTTTGTTGTCAGAAATTCCGACAAAAAATGTCCGATGGAGCCGACACACAGTTGGAATTTCCGACAACAAGCTCCTATCGAACATTTGTTGTTCGACCGTGTGTATGCAGCATAAGTCTCCACTATTGTGACCTGAAAGTTGCGTGATTTTGCTGCAGATTTTGATGTGACTTGAAGCAATGCCTGAGAATTCTTGAGGTCTATGGACCTCAAGTCGGATCAAAGTGGGACCAAAGTAGTGCAGGGACTACCTTGAAGTTGCACAGATATGAACAGTACTCATTGGAAATCATGGGGTACAACTTGTCATGCGACCTTGCAGTCCCAAGTTGCACTAGTGGAAAATGAGCCCAACACAGTGATGCCAGAGCAAGCATTGAGAAGTAGATAGGAAAATCCCAGGTAAATGCCATAAGGAGCACAAGGATCCCAGAGCAACACTGAGAAAGAGACAGGAAAAGCCCAAGTGAATGCCATAAAAAAGGAAAACATACCTGCAAATAATTACCACATAAGCATCCAGCATGCATGAGTAGAGAGATCCACCATTTGTTGCCCAAAAATGCCATAAAACCATTTAAAACTGTTACATTTTGCTATTTGTGTTTAAGACATTGCCTGATGTCTGCAGCCGCGCATCGGGACAATGTCTCACTACCTGTGGTTATCACAGCACAGTGTTGACTTCCTGGTGGGCACTGCACATGGGGTGTGTGAACATTCCAGAGCTCATCTTTATTAATGATGATATCAGTGCCTGAGCATGCTCAGATCCCCATCCTGGAAAAGCTCTAGCCAGAAAACTGGTCACAGAGGCCACATCACTTCCTGCCTCTCAAGCTCAGCGTGTACTTGCACTGCTGCCACCATCTTGGAAATGGAAAACGCCCATAAAACAGAGGGCAGAAGTAAAAAGCATATAGAAACTAAAAAGGAAATGCTGTCACATACATCAAAGCTTGTTTAAAGCTTTCTTCGACAGGCCTGCACCACCAGAATGGGACTCCTTCCATATAGCTAATTTAGAGACTGTACAAGAAGGACTTCCACCCAGGAGAGGCTGAACCTGGCTGGGGTGACAAATGGTCAGGTGAGGAAAAAAAGGAGAATGTCATGAGCTGGGTCTGTCTTTGATTTATAGTTAACCAGTCATATCATGTTGTGGGGGTGACACAACCCATTGTATGCTGCCATGATGCACTATGAAATGTATCTCAATTCTTCCCATAATGTTTTTGTAAGTGTGATCAAGTAGGGGTTATGATCCTTGTTTTAATGACAAAAAGGTAAAAATTTTTGGACCTGAATTTACTCTCCTGTATATACAGTAACAGGAATAAATGTCTCAAAAGTGGGCCAGACTAGTCTCTCCCAGAGACTAATCTTATTTAAACTTTTGGATGCCAAAATAGCAATATCTAAGTCATGGAAAACCTTAAGGCTGGGTTCACACCGCTGCGGGGGGAGAACCGGATGTGATTCGCACAGCAAATCACATCCGATCTCCGTAGCGCTGCGAGTTCAGCCATACAGATAGTATGGCTGAACTCGCAGCGGTCCCGCAGCAAACTCGCACGGGACCCTTTTTTGGGTCCGCAACGGAATCGGATCGCATGGGGGTTCACACCATGCGATCCGATTCCTGTGCGAGTCGGCAGATCGCACTGCGATATGCCGACGGATCTGGGGGTGTCATTAACATAACATTGACACCCCCAGCCGTCCGCATAGGGCAGTGTGAACTGCCGGCGGGAGGTATGCGATGCGGGAAAACGCCGCGGATTCGCGGCGTTCCCGCATCGCAGCAATGTGAACCTAGCCTAATAGTGAGTCTTGACTTCCTGAAAAAGAAAATATTCTGGATGATCTATAAGAAACATACTCACTCTGAGGGTCGTGTTTACTCATCAGTGCAAAACAAAGTTACAAAAAAGTGCATAAAAGTTGACATAAAATCAAGTGACTCTTCAGTTATTCTGGAACTACAAATACCACAACAGCCAGAGAAAAAAAAATATTAATATAAAGGGGGGGGGGGGGAGTCTGGCGCCCCTCATCCTGAAATTTCCCCATCCGCCACTGCTTCATACCCAAGAGGGTTAACGTAGTGCTGGAAAATAATGGTGGCCACACAAAATATTGGCAATTTGGGCCCAATTTGGACATTTTCACTTAGGGTTGTACTCACTTTTGTTGCCAGCAGTTTAGACATTAATGGCTGTGTGTTGAGTTATTTTGAGGGGACAGCAAATTTACACTGTTATACAAGCTGTACACTCACTACTCTACATTGTAGCAAAGTGTCATTTCTTCAGTGTTGTCACATGCAAAGATATAATAAAATATTCACAAAAATGTGAGGGGTGTACTCACTTCTGTGAGATACTGTACATATATAATCTCATATAACACACACTAACTTCTGTTTCATGATAAAACAGCTTATACTGTATACTGCCCAGTCTGAATGATATTTGTGACTATTGTCTTTAAAATAATACACTATCATTTTAACATAAAACCAGCCTTGTTTCCCCCTATTATATTGGGGCCTAGCCAAACTGCTTATATACTGTCCAGCCACTGGACAATATGTGTGGCTTTTGTATAATGGTATAATGTTAACAAAAAAAAAAAAAAAAAAAATTATATATATATATATATATATATATATACGGTATATATATATATATATATATTGGGCTGGATAACGGCCGCAGTATACTGGGAAAACATACAGTTATGTATATGTGTTTCTTTTTAAAGGACACACTATTAGATGCACATACTGTACATCCTTGATAAAGTGGATGCTGTGCCACAAAACTTGTTGAATGAATAATAAAGATGTGCATAGTTATATACAGAATATCTATTGATGTATATTTTGGACACTGTTTATTTGGATATCAATTACTGTGCTATTGATCATTATAATGTAAGCTATTGATAAGTATACTAATGCACCATACACACGATCGGAAATTCCGCCAGCAAAAGTCCGATGTGAGCTTTTGGTCAGAAATTCCGACCGTGTGTATGCTTCATCGGACTTTTGCTGACGGAATTTCCTCCAGCAAAAGATTGAGAGCAGGTTCTCAATTTTTGCGGCGGAAAACGTTCCTAACGGAAATTCCAATCGTCTGTAGCAATTTCGATGCGCAAAATTCCTACGCATGCTTGGAAACAATTTGACGCATGCTCGGAAGCATTGAACTTCATTTTCTCGGCTCGTCGTAGTGTTGTACGTCACCGCATTCTTGACAGTAGAAAGTTCAGAAAACTTTTCTATGTGTGTATGCAAGCTAAGCTTGAGCGGAAATCCGTTGGAAAAAACATCCAAGGTTTTTCCGATAAAAATTCCGAAAGGTGTGTACGGGGGCATAAGAGTCCTTATATTTGTAGGTCAATGTGTACATATTTAAAGGACCCTTTCCTTTTTTTATGATAGCTCTAGTTGGTGAAATTTTGAGGTTTATGTACAAAGAAATAATTATATATTGTTATAAAATATGGTTCATGCGCCTTTATTTTTCACCTAAATATCCATTTTCCTTTCTCTTTTTTGAATTATATGACCATTATCCATACCACATCATTTGGGTTAACACTTGTCCTATATTTTACTGGTTTGTCCAATAAAATGGGACTTGCTGCCAACATTATTGAAAAGAAAGATATCTAAAGCAGAATTATTTTGCCAGAAAAGACAAATTTAATCATAATTTGATGATAGCTCATGATTGGGTTGGAGTGCTAAATTAATACATTTGCATACAGATCTAGCTATGGTTTGTTCAGTCTATGCAGGTGTATAATCTACTGTATGTAATGAAGGGGAAGTAAATTTTTTTGTTTCTGTGCAATTACTGTGGATTACAGATCCGTGACCACATAAAACACACAAGCCCAATGCTTTCGGTTCTGCAATTGTGCAATACTGAACTGACAGCAGCATTTTCTCTGGGACTGCAGCTTGCTAGGAGGAAGGTGATTTCCAAGGAAAAAGTCCCTGGCACAGAGCCGAAGAATAAGTATCATAAACAGATCATATTTCCAGCCAAGCCACCGAGCAAGTTGATTCCGGGAACCAATTAAGGATTTATTCTCTCCAATGTCACTTGTTGCTGGGTAAAGCATCACAGCACAGATACAATTTCAGATTTAATGCAGAATAGTGTCTATAAACTTCATTAAAGTACATAGGAGGACCCATTTGTAAAAACCAATTTTTGCCAAGTATCCAAAGTTTATCTACATAGAAATATAGAAGCGTGACAGCAGAAAAAAGACAAGGTTGGTCCATTAAGTCATTTTTATTTTTATATATATATTATATTGCCAACAGTATTGGGACACCTTCCTTTACATGCACATGAAAGTTAATGGCATCCCACTCTTAGTCCATAGGGTTCAATATTGAGTTGGCCCACCCTTTGCAGCTATAACAGCTTCAACTCTTCTGAGAAGGGTGTCCACAAGGTTTAGGAGTGTGTCTATAGGAATGTTTGACCATTCTTCCAGAAGGCGCATTTGTGAGGTAAGGCACTGATGTTGGATGAGAAGGCCTGCCTATCAGTCTCCGCTTTAATTCATCCCAAAGGTGTTCTATCGGGTGGGGGGTCAGGACTCTGTGCAGGCCAGTCAAGTTCCTCCACCCCAATCTCGCTCATCCATGTCTTTCTGGACCTTGCTTTGTGCACTGGTGCGCAGTCACGTTGGAACAGGAAGGGGACATCCCCAAACTGTCCCCACAAAGTTGGGAGCATGAAATTGTCCAAAATGTCTTGGTATGCTGACGCTTTAAGAGTTTCCTTCACTGGAAATAAGGGGCCAAGTCCAACCCCTGAAAAACAACCCCACTCCATAATCCACCCTCCAAATGATTTGGGCCAGTGCGCAAAGCAAGGTCCATAAAAACATGGATAAGCGAGTTTGGGGTGGAGGAACTTGACTGGCCTTCACAGAGGCTGCAGGTCATGGGGATGTCAATATACAGGCCCCGTACAGGCATATAGAACACATACGAAGCATTAAACACATACTTCATAGTCATTCTTAAAAAAAAAAAAAAACTGTAATAATTGATTTTACATGAGAAAAAAATTGAATCGTGCTACCGATATGATTGTGAAACTAGAATCAACAAGATCACAACAACCCATTAATCAAATAATGTGAGAGGATCCTGTATATAATGTGACAAACAGGGAAAAAATGCAATGAAAATCAAAAATGAATAATAAATGTGCATCCGCAATTGAACTAAATAATCAGAATCAACATTAATGTGTCCATAAATGAATAAAAAGATATAAATATAAAGTCCATAAGTGCACAAAAGAAAAATGATAAAAAAAATAGACATCAATAGAAACACAAAAAAAAAAAAGTATAAAGTGCACAAAAGAAAAATGATCAAAAATCAAAACATTGTGAACAAATAAATATACACCAGTGCACTGTGAAGTAAGAGTCCATATAATTGTGAAAGAAGACATCACTCTAGAAACAGCAAGCTGTGTTGATTCCACCACCAGAATAGCAGAAATAAATTCTTATGCCGCGTACACACGAGCAAACCAATCGACGGACTAGGTCCGGAGGTCTTCAAATGAATGGACTTAGCCACACACACTCACACCAAAGTCTGACCAGTGGCGGTGCATCCATAAAGGGCACAGGAGCACCGCCCCCTCTCTCCTGCACTGATCTATCACCAATAGATAGATTCATGCATTGCATGTTGATTCTGATTATTTAGTTCAATTGCGGATGCACATTTATTATTCATTTTTGATTTTCATTGCATTTTTTCCCTGTTTGTCACATTATATACAGGATCCTCTCACATTATTGGATTAATGGGTGGTTCATATATGTGATCTTTTTGACTCTAGTTTCAGAAACATATGGGTAGCGTGATTCAATTTTTTTCTCATTTTCCTTTTTGTATTTACGTAATACCTAAGAATCGCAGCTCCCGAGCTATTGTATGGTTTGAATTACCCGCTTGCTGACTGCCTCGCGGCGATATACATCGGCAGAAGGGCTTGTACAGGCAAACTAATGTACCTGTACGTGGCCCTTTAAGAGGTGGCCAGCATGCATCTGCCGCCAGCAGGGAGTGCGCACGCCCATGGCAGGCTCCATAAGCCGGGTCGCAGGTCCCGTGGACTCGATCGCTGTGTCGATATCCACAAACGCCTCACAGAGAGGAAGAACGGAGAGATGCTAATGTAAACAAGCATCTCCCCCCCCCCCCCCCGTTCTGCCTAGTGACACTGTCACTGATCATAGCTCCCTGTGATTGGAGCAGAGATCAGTCGTGTCACACATAGTCACACCCCCCCCACAGTTAGAAACACTCCCCAGGACACACTTAACCCATACACTGCCCCCTAGTGGTTAACCCCTTCACTGCTAGTGTCATTTACACAGGAATCAGTGCATTTGTATAGCACTGATTGCTGTATAAATGACAATGGTCCCAAAAAAATGTGTCAAAAATGTCTGATGTGTCTGCCATAATGTCGCAGTCCCAATAAAAATCGATGATCGCCACCATTACTAGTAAAAAAAAAAATATTTATTAATAAAATGAATAAAAATGCCATAAAACTATCCCCTATTTTGTAAACGCTATAACTTTTGCGCAAACCAATCAATAAACGCTTATTGCAAATTTTTTTTTACCAAAAATATGTAGAAAAATATGTATCGGCCTAAACTGAGGAAAAAATGTTTTTGTTTATTTTTGGGGGATATTTATTATTTATTATTATTTATTATTTATTATTTATTTAGCAAAATATAAAAAAATAATGTGTTTTTTTTCAAAATTGTCACTCATTTTTTGTTTATAGTGCAAAAAATAAAAAACGCAGAGGTGATCAAATACCACCGAAAGCTCTATTTGTGGGAAAAAAAGGATGTCAATTTTGTTTGGGAGCCATGTCGCACGACAGCACAATTGTCAGTTAAAGTGACGCAGTGCCGAATCGCAAAAAGTGCTCTGATCAGGAAGGGGGTAAATTCTTCCGGGGCTGAAGTGGTTAAGATATTCAGCCATTCATCTAGTTTTACCCTAGCACAGTTTCAAATTTTTCTATATTCAATTGATTTTACATAACACCTCACCTGTGGTTCATGTGTATATCTGAGAATATATTTTTATTGTATTTTTTACATATACCCAGAGACATAGGGACATAGAAAACATAGGATGTGTGTGCACTGGATATTCTATGACAATGTTCCATTCAACGTTTTTCCTCTATGAATATGCCAGACAAAATCTTCATTTGCATTGGCTCTTTGGGATCAATCCACAAAAATCTTTGAAGTAAACGATAGACCGGAGCTGCGGTAGAGTTGTAAAACTTCCATCCCAAAACAAATTGGCATGTGCAGTTGATATGAATGATTATTTACCAACAGGAAACGTTCACTTGAACATACCTGGGACACAGTATTTGGCTGGCTTCTAATGCCACATATACACGACTGGACTTTTTGACAGCAAAGGTCCGACGGAACGAGCCTGTCAGACAATTTGATTGTGTGTGGGCTCCATCGGACCTTTGCTTGCCAAAATTCTGACGGACTTTAGAAATAGAACATGTTTCAAATTTTTCTGCCGCAACTCCGCCGGACCCAGTTCGTATCGAAAAATCCGCGGTTCCGACAGACCTAAAATGACGCTCTGCAGCAAGTACGAGACGGAAGCGCTCGGTCTGGTAAAACTACAGTTCATATTGGAGCTAGCACATTCCTCACGCTGCAAATTCTGTGATCGTTTAAATGCAGCGCTTATAATGCTTTATAATGCTAGAAGAACAAAGTTGTTTTGCTGCTTATATTCACACAGAGTTCTCACAAACACATTTCTGGATTGTTTATCCTGATCTCATAAATGACATTGTATTTTTTAAAAGGCCCATCTCCATAATAATGTTTTAAACTATTTTTTTGTAGTCATCTTTTTATAATTTTTTATTTCATCAAGATATTTTTTTATGATTACCGTATATACTCGAGTATAGGCCGACCCGAAAATAAGCCGAGGCCCCCAATTTACCCCAAAAAAACTGGAAAACTTATTGACTCGTGTATAAGCCGAGGGTGAGACATCCCTGTGTCCCGTCCATCCCTGTGTCCATTCCTGTGTCCCGTCCGTCCCTGTGTCCCGTCCGTCCCTGTGTCCATCCCTGTGTCCCGTCCGTCCCTGTGTCCCGTCCGTCGCTGTGTCCCGTCCGTCGCTGTGTCCCTGTGTCCCGTCTGTCGCTGTGCTGTGCTGTGCTGTGCTGTCTGTCCATCCCTGCCTACCTGTGCCAATCTGCAGCCTCTGTGTGCCACGCTCTCCTCCTGGCAGACGGCGGCCATTCCTCTGTTCAAAAGCCGCACCTCCCTCTCTGTGATAGGCGGAACACTCAATTTCTCAGCAGTCAGTGTTCCATCTATCACGGACATCCTCTCATCCTCGTCCATAGTATGAGAATGAGCGGATGTCCATGATAGGCGGAACACTGACTGCTGGGAAATTGAGTGTTCCGCCTATCACAGAGAGGGAGGCGCGGCTTTTGAATAGTAGAATGTCCGCCGTCTGTCTGCTCGACACGCTGATCGGGTAGACAGACGGCGGTGACTCGAGTATAAGCCGAGGGGGGCACTTTCAGCCTCAAAAAAGAGGCTGAAAATCTCGGCTTATACTCGAGTATATACGGTATTTCCTAATTATTTTCTAGTGATCTCCATTTTTTTAAACAAAATAACATTCGTTTTTTTTTGTGTGTTTTTACCACAATAACCTTTTTATTAAACTTTTTGTTTTTGTGTGCGTCGTTACCACAATACCCTTTTTTTTATTTTTTTTGTTGTCAAGTTACCACAATAACATTATATATTTGTGTTTTTTGGAACCTCGAGGAGGTTGGTGTCCCTTGTTAATTTGGCATTGTCTTTTAGAAATGTATTTGAATAAAAACACATGGTATTTACAGAAAATAAAATATCCATTTATTCTGGTTAACAAAATAAAGATGAAGGCAACACTGGAGAAACTTGAGGAATTTGTGCAGCTTTTTGGCCCCCAGGGCACACATCAAGTCTGTGGAAAAGAAAATTGGGATCTTGAGGAGTCCATAAAATAGGGAGCACAATCTGGTCTAGGAATCCCAGAGATCAAAACCAGCAGCAGATGACATATCTGTCCCTAGGCTGTGGTACTACACCAGCCTGCGTCTTCTGTCAGACCAGACTGAAGCCAGGTCATCACTTTCTTGCAGCCTTCCCTCCACGCTGCCCTGCAGCCTTCCTTGGAGGCTGTGGCTCTGGTGGTGAACTTGTGGCAGGAGGAGGAGGAGGGGCTTGATCATAAATTTGGCTGTTAGCTGTTAACGCCACTCAGCCCCTTCTGAAGGGCCAAAAAAATAATTAGTTCACATTGTAGGCATTGGCCCTTCTCCAGTTCCTGCAATCTGCTGGCTATATAGCACCCATAGGCCTCTTCAGCTTCGGGGGGGGGCTCCTTAATACCTTTGTAGCCTCTCTAATGAGGCGCAATGATTCCTCCTGTGTGACCATCTCCTTCCTGGGCCTTTTTGTCTGAAGGCGGAGGGGAGGCACCTGCGACTGAGTGGGGCTCCTACTGGGCCTAGCCACCTCCTGACTGACGGTGGGCCCGGCCTCCTCCTGCCTACCACTTTCCACAACTTCCTCCTGGCTGATCTCACCCTGTGTATAAAAAGGGACATAGTTTTAGATTTGGTTCATCAATCTTAAGCTCATGGCTTTTAACCACTTTCAGACCGGACCAATTTGCTGGTCAAAGACCAGACCACTTTTTGCGATTCGGCACTGCGTCGCTTTAACTGACAATTGCGCGGTCGCGCGACGTGGCTCCCAAACAAAATTGACGTCCTTTTTTTCCCACAAATAGAGCTTTCTTTTGGTGGTATTTGATCACCCCTGCGGTTTTTATTTTTTGCGCTATAAACAAAAATAGAGCGACAATTTTGAAAAAAAACGCATTATTTTTTACTTTTTGTTATAATAAATATCCCCCAAAAATATATAAAAAAACATTTTTTTCCCTCAATTTAGGCCAATACGTATTCTTCTACATATTTTTGGTAAAAAAAATCGCAATAAGCGATTATTGATTTGTTTGCGCAAAAGTTATAGCGTTTACAAAATAGGGATAGTTTTATAGCATTTTTATTAATAATTTTTTATTATTATTTTTTTTACTAGTAATGGCGGCGATCTGCGATTTTTATTGTGACTGCGACATTGTCGGGGACCCATCGGACATTTTTGACACATTTTTGGGACCATTGTCATTTATACAGTAATCACTGCTATATAAATGCAGTGATTCCTGTGTAAATGACACTGGCAGTGAAAGGGTTAACCAGTGGGTGGCAGTGTAGGGGTTAAGTGTTCCTAGGGGAGTGTTACTAACTGTGGGGGGGTTGGGCTTTCATTTAGTGTACACTGATCTCTGCTCCAATCACATGGAGCAGGGATCAGCGTCACTAGTTGCTAGGCAGAATGAGAAAATGTTGTTTATACAGCATTTCCTCACTTCCGCCGCTCCGTGAGACGATCGCGGGGATGCCCGCGGCGATCGAGTCCGCGGGTCCCGCGAACCGACTCACGGAGGTCCCGACCAGCGCGGGAGCGCGCCGCCGGCGGCGCGCTCCCGATGGCACGGCGGCAACGAATATTGGACGTACATAAAATCATTAATATTTAATAAATTATAACATCTACTTAACATCATTAATATTAGGACACTAAATATGTATATAAAGAATATACCTGGCTCAAGCTGGGTGCATCCACCTCTTCCATGATAAAAGGCCCAGGTTTCTCTTCATCAGCCTATGCTGGGGTGGAGGTAAGGGTGGAGGGAATGCTGCAGGTAAGGGTGGAGGGAAGGGTTAAAAGTGATTCCCTGGCCTCAGTCTGGTCATCAAGAAAACACTTTTTTGTCAAAGTAGCCTGGGTACATATACATCATCTGCTGATGCTCGTGATCTCATGGAATTCATGATCTCATTATGCTCCTTTCTGTACATATTTCTCAAGATCCCAATTTTCTTGTCCACAATCTCCAAGGTTGCCTCTGGGATCCAAGTCTGCACAAATGCCAGAAGTCTCTCCAGCGTTGCCTTCCTTACTTTTCTTTGTTATAGTAAGCACTGTGCTTGACCTCCCAAAGATTTCTCATCTCCCTGTATTTTTCTATAAATTGTGACAGGAATTTCTTATCCATTTTTTCTGTAAAAGACAATACACAAGACAAAAACACTAATGTTAGCCCAAACTCTCATAATCTTAGCCCAATATAGGCCTCAATCTATAAGCGGTATAGGCCACTGTTGTTCATAAATTAGTATCAAAAAATGACATTAATTTTGGTCACTTGCAACTTCTGTTTCTATTTGCTTCAAGCATGTAGGACACTTGCGTGTTAACTTAATATACAGTGCGCATGCGTGAAACTCCGCCTGCGTCGCCCACCCATAACGTTCTTTTTCACAAATATTTCCCACCCTTTTCTCTACGCACGGAGCGTACGTACTACGACATTTGCAGGTTTACTTTATATGCAGTGCGCATGCATGAAACTCCGTCTGCGTTGCCCGCCCATGACGTTCTTTTTCACAAATAGTTTCTGCCCCTTCTCTCTATGGTGCGCAGTAGGAGCAACATGGCGGAGACACAGCAGGTGTATGTTAATGACTCCAGTAACAAGGAAAGCCCGGAGCCCGATACGTCCCGATCTGGGAAGAAGAAATTTAAGGCCTCTAATATGGCCTTTGAAGAAATGGAGGAGATGGTGGCAATCTTGCGGAGGATTACGATGGGAAGCATGGACCGTACACCCATCCGAACTTGCGCAAGGCCAAAATCGTGGCCAAAGTTGTGAAGACCGTGCATCAGAAATTTGGGGTATGACCCTCCAAAGACCAATTGAGGAAACGCTGGTCCGACTTTAAATTGAGGGAGCCGGAGCAGGACAGAAAAATAAAGAAAGTTATTCATAAAAGTAAGTGATTGTTGTGTGTTCCTATTCTGATTATTAACTTGCATGCTGCTAAATGTGCTTTTCTTTATTGTTGTCCAGCTTAAAATGGCTACTTTCATGTTCGAGGACACAGTAATCGTTCTAAGGAAAACATTGTTTTATATTATATACAATGTCTTTATTGGATACAGGGTTTAAACACATTTTGGTATTGGTAATTTGTCTTATTAAAATAAGTTTATGACGTTGTTTAGATGCCTTTGAAACTACAATGAATAGCAAACTTCATTCAGTGTAATGTAAGGAGAGGACACTTGGCAGCTGGATACGCATCTGGACTCAGGATCACTAGTGTGGGACACCAGAGAACATTTTTTAGGGCAACACACACAGGGGCTCCATGGGATCCTTGGGGGGGGGGGGGGGGGCATCTGTGAAATCTGGACAAAAAAGGTAAGTATTGCAGTTGTTTTCAAAGTGAATTTTAATCAGGTCTTCAACTTTTGAATCTATTCCCAAACAGACAATTGTACACCACTTCTAAGCAATTTTTCATATTCCTAGTTCTGGACTCAAATATCTGTGTGCTAAAGTATACCTTTTGTTTAATTCTCATAGGGGAGAAAAGACTCAGACAGCAGGATGCCAGGGACCCCCGACCTCACCGGCCTGAATGTGAGGTTAGCTCCACCCCCCCCCCCCCCGAGGATGTGCAGGAAGGAGAGTTGGAGAAAGTTTTGGAGATGGGCACCCCACCAGGTGAGTGTGTGACACCCAAGCGTCAGGTAATCTATGTATGCCTGCATATTTATATCTATTTTAAGTAATGTTGTGGAAAGGGGCCCATTCCAGGCACCAGCACCCCCCCCCCCTCCCCCCAGGGATGTGGAGGAAGGAGAGGTGGAGGAAGGAGAGGTGGAGGAAGCAGAGGAAGCAGAGGTGGAGGAAGTGGTGGAGATGGGCACCCCACCAGCTTCAAGTAATCTGTGTATGGCTGCATATTTCTATTTTAGGAGATGTGCTGGTTGTGGAAAGGGACCCAATATGAAGCAGGAAATGAAGAACATGATTGATATTTTGGGAGAATATAATCCCTTTCTCCATAAAATGAATCATGTTCTTCATTTCCTTTTTATTTAAATGTGCACATCTAAACCCCAATGTTGAACTTTGTAAGTTCCAAAGTTGTGTTTTTTATATGTTTGTTTTAAAAAAAAAAAACAACAAAAAAGGTTTTAAAACCAAAAAGTTTTTAAAAATGAAAAATACCTAAAATATTTTTTCAAACACCAAAAAAAATACATTTTAAAACACAATTTTTTTTTAAAAAAAAACCCCCCAAAAAAAATCTTGCTTAAAAAATTAATAAATAAATAAATAAATAATAAAAAAAAAAAAAATATATATATATATATATATATATATATATATATATATATATATATATATATATATATATATATATATATATATATATATATATATATATATGTATTTATTTTTTTGATAAAATTATATGAATGTGCTAGAATTAAAAAGTTTAATAATGTGTTAATAATCAACAATGTGTGGGTTCTTCTTTCCATGCTCAATACCAGTTTTATAAGTTATTTGGTGTTTACATTGTCAATGAGGCTTATTTACTAAAGGAAAATACACTTGGCACTACAAGTGCTTTAGGAGAACCTAGGAGACAGCCAAAAAGAAAAGCGAGCAAGAAATACATTTCAAGATTTTATCTGATGTTTCTTTTTTATTTTTTTAAATTAAACATCGTCTGGCATTGCAATGGCCCCCCCACCAGTAAAATAATTCACATATTTTTCCCAAACCTCACGGGCGCTTTGGGGGGCCAAGCAAGTATGGCCACTATCCTGACCCGTCAGCGCATCTTCTGGAGCAAGTCCAGCCACAGGCCCAACTGTTGACATGTAATTTCTGGAATTAGTTCTTAAAAAATTGTGCAGGATGCAGCATGTTAGCACGATATGATTTCGTTTGTATTCCGCCATGTGGATTTAAGTGAGAAACAGGCGGAACCGGCTGGCCAGTATTCCAAAGGTATTCTCCACAACTCTTCTCGCTCTGGCCAGCTGGTAATTAAAAACCCTCCTCTTCGGGGTGAGGGTCCTTTGGGGGAATGGCCTCATCAGGTGGTCGCCCAGACTGAAGGCTTCATCTGCAATGAATACAAAGGGGAGTCCTTCCACGTTCTCGGCATCAGGTCGCAATCCCAGGCCACCACTCTGGAGATGCTGGTAGAACTCTGTCTGGGCGAAGACTCCTCCATCCGACATCCGGCCATTCTTCCCCATGTCCACATACAGAGACTCATATTGTGCCGACACCACCGCCATTAACACGATACTATGAAACCCCTTATAGTTAAAATAGTATGACCCCCGAATGGGGTGGTGGCACGATGTGGACGTGCTTCCCATCTATAGCCCCACCTAAAGTCCCAACGGGTGGCAGAATGGGATGCCACAGTCTGCCATTTCTGTGGCGTTGAAGGAAACTGGGGAGTCAAACAAGAAAAAATATATAAGTACTTTTGCACATAACATTGCAAGCACATTACACAAAAAACATTCTTGAACAACATCAGCCTAATATTTTTGCAAATTATTATTTAACCACCTCCCGCCCGCCCTATAGCCGAATGACGGCCATAGAGCAGGCGGTTTCCTTCGATTTGTCGTCCCTGGACGTCCTTGTGTTTACTTCCGCAATGCGCGCCGCCGGGGGCGCGCATCGCGGAAGTTTTGTATTCGCCGTGTCTCCCGGAGACAGGCAAACATAGATCGCCGTGAACGGCCAATCAAAGTGGCCGTTCACAGCGCGATCGCAGCTGCCAATGGGAGATGATCTCAAATGTAAACATATGAGATCATCTCCCATTGCCGTGTCTCTCCCTCCTCACACAGAGACAGCGTGTGAGGAGAGTGAGGATCTGTGAGTCATAAATTGTATACTGTGACTAACACTGTCAGCCCCAGTGCCAACTGTCAGCCCCAGTGCCATCTGTCAGCCCCAGTGCCAGTGCCATCTGTCAGCCCAGTGCCATCTGCCAGTAGTGCCAGTGCCGCCAGTGCCACCTGCCAGTGCCACCTGCCAGCGCCAGTGCCACCTGCCAGCGCCAGTGCCATCCGTCAGCCCCAGTGCCGTCAGCCCCAGTGCCGCCAGTGCCGCCAGTGCCAGTGCCGCCAGTGCCAGTGCCACCTGCCAGTGCCAGTGCCACCTGCCAGCACCAGTGCCACCTGCCAGCGCCAGTGCCATCCGTCAGCCCCAGTGCCGTCAGCCCCAGTGCCGCCAGTGCCACCTGCCAGTGCCAGTGCCACCTGCCAGCACCAGTGCCACCTGCCAGCGCCAGTGCCATCCGTCAGCCCCAGTGCTGTCAGCCCCAGTGCCGACAGTGCCAGTGCCGCCAGTGCCACGTGCCAGTGCCACCTGCCAGTGCCAGTGCCACCTGCCAGCGCCAGTGCCACCTGCCAGCGCCAGTGCCATCTGTCAGCCCCAGTGCCATCAGCCCCAGTGCCGTCAGCGCCAGTGCCGCCAGTGCCAGTGCCACCTGCCAGTGCCACCTGCCAGCACCAGTGCCACCTGCCAGCGCCAGTGCCACCTGCCAGCCGCAGTGCCATCTGCCAGCCCCATTTGCCAGAGCAATTAGCCAGAGCAAATAGCCAGCACCATCTGCCAGTGCCAGTGCCATCTGCCAGTGCCAGCCCCAGTGCCATCTGTCAGCGACATCTGTCAGCCCCATCTGTCAGCCCCATCTGTCAACCCCATCTGCCTCCAGTGCCATCTGCCTCCAGTGCCATTTGTCAGTGCCACGTGTCGTCAGTGCCACATGTTGTCAGTGCCACGTGGGGTCACTTTGTGGGCATTTCCATTGTCCTGGTTAGGGATGAGCTTCGTGTTCGAGTCGAACGTACGTTCGACTCGAACATTGGCTGTTCGGCCGTTCGGCGAATTCCGAACGTTTGGGCCGTTCGCGTCAAAATTCGAGTGACGCGCGCGCGGACCACAATGCACTGCGGTGGCGCAGTGCATTGCTGCCCCATGACTGGCCAAGCATGCACTGTGACCCCACATGCTTGGCCAATCGCAGCGCCGGCAGCGAGGAGAGCCATGATTGGCCACAGGCATCCTGCCTGTGGCCAATCATAGCTCAGGCTGTGTAGTGCACGCCCCACACTATATAAGGCCGCCTTTGAGGCGGCCTCGTGTAGTGTGTTAGTTAGCATCTGAAGCAGTGGGTGTTCTGTGTACCTTCAACACAGTTACACACCAATCGTTTTTGGCTGATTTCCTATCTTGCTGCTGTGTAGTGGTTGTTGTCTGTGCCCTGACTGCAGTATACACCACTATATTCACCTCACCTATATAGCTAGTGATCTAGCTTTAACCACTTAACAACTGCCCATTGCCGATTAACGGCTTCAGGGCGGTTGTTTAACTCTGAGAGGCCGTTAATTAACGGCCTCCCAGAATTCTGCTCTCGCGCGCCCCCTGGGGCGCGCACTCGAGAGCATCCGTGACCGCCGGGTCCACAGGACCCGGCGCATCACGGATCACGGTAAACGGCCGCTCATAGCGGCCGTTTACCACGTGATCGCTCCGTCAAATGACGGAGTGATCACTTGTAAACAAACCGGCGTCATGTTATGACGCCAGTTCCTCCCTCCCCTCTCTGTACCGATCGATACAGCGGAGGGGAAAGAGATCGGTGTCAGCAGCGATGTGGGCTGCATCTGCAGTGCCCACATCGCTGCTCACCGAATTTAACCCCTCAATTCCCTGCCAATACTCTGCAATACCAGTGCATACTCTGCAGTATCCTGCCATTACTCTGCAGTACCCCGCCATTACTCTGCAGTACCCCGCCATTACTCTGCAGTGCAGTACCCTGCCATTACTCTGCAGTACCCGCCATTACTCTGCAGTACCCCCCATTACTCTGCAGTACCCTGCCATTACTCTGCAGTACCCGCCATTACTCTGCAGTACCCGCCATTACTCTGCAGTACCCCGCCATTACTCTGCAGTGCAGTACCCTGCCATTACTCTGCAGTACCCTGCCATTACTCTGCAGTACCCCCCATTACTCTGCAGTAACCCCCATTACTCTGCAGTACCCTGCCATTACTCTGGAGTACCCCCCAATACTCTGCAGTACCCTGCTATTACTCTGTAGTACCCCGCCAATACCCCGCCAATACTCTGCAATACCCTGCCATAAATTGCCATACCCAGCCATACTCGGAGATACCCAGCCATACTCGGTGATACCCTGAAATACCCAGCCATAGACGCCCCCCACCCCTCACCGCCCTCCGGTGCTTCTACCAACTCGCCAGTACAATCAAAGCCAGAATCTTTTTTTTTTTTTTTATTTCAGGCTTCCCAGCCTAGAGGTGAGATGTGGGGTCATATTGACCCCCCAGATTTCACTGTAAAGAGGACCTGTCACCCCATATTCCTATTACAAGGGATGTTTACTTCCTTGTAATAGGAATAAAAGTGATCAAAAATATATTTTTGGGGAAAAAATGTCAAACTAAAATAAATAAAGTAAAATGAACAATAAAAAAAAAAAAATTTTTTTTTAAAGCGCCCATGTCCCCATGTGCTCGCATGCAGAAGCGAACGCATGCGTAAGCCCCGCCCACATATGAAAACGGTGTTCAAACCACACATGTGAGGTATCGCCGAGAACGTTAGAGCGAGAGCAATAATTCTAGTCCTAGACCTCCTCTGCAACTCAAAACATGTAACCAGTAAAAAAAAAATTAAAGCGTCGCCTATGGGGATTTTTTAAGTAGCGACGTTTGGTGCCATTCCACAGGCATGTGCAATTTTGAAAGAGTGACATGTTTGATATCTATTTACTCAGCATAACTTCATCTTTCACTTTATGCAAACATTGGGCTAACTTTACTGTTTTTTTTGTTTGTTTTTTAAGCACAAAACTGTTTTTTCCCCCAAAAAAACGCATTTGAAAAATTGCTGTGCAAATACCGTGTGAGATAAAAATTTGCAACGACCACCATTGTATTCTCCAGGGTCTTTGCTAAAAAAAAATATATATATAATGTTTTGGGGTTCTCTGTAATTTTCTAGCAAATAAATGATGATTTTTACATGTAGGAGAGAAATGTCAGAATTGGCCTGGGTGCTCGAGAACGCCTGATGGCGCTCCCTGCATGTTGGGCCTCTGTATGTGGCCACGCTGTGTAAAAGTCTCACACGTGGTATCGCCGTACTCGGGAGTAATAGCAGAATGTGTTTTGGGGTGTAATTTGTGGTATGCATATGCTGTGTGTGTGAAATAACCTGATAATATGACAATTTTGTGGAAAAAAAAAAAAAAAGGAAATAGGCCGTCAGTACTTCAGGTGTGATCAATTTTCAGATATTGGCACCATAGCTTGTGGACTCTATAACTTTCACAAAGACCAAATAATATCCACCAATTTGTACTTATTTTTAGTGATGGCCGAACGGTTCGCCCGGCGGTCGTTTCGCGGCGAATTTCCGACTTTCGCCGTCCGCGGGTTCGAACGCCTTTTTCCGTCGTTCGCCCCGGCGGACTTACGTGTTTAATGTATACAAGAACTTTAACCTTTCGTGACACGTTTATCATGTGTTACAGGACAACCAATTGAGACATGACAGCTCATGGACACTTGGACATTCCCCCTAACCTATAAATACACCCGATCCGGTGGCCATTTTACATTCTTTCTTCTGTCACTGTAGGGAAAGGATCCTGTGTGGAGTAGGGACAGAGAAAACGCTAGCTATTTGGTACACAAAAGTTCTTTTCAGGACTGGTATAGGTGTTAGGTCAGCAGCCTGAGTTTCTTTTGTCAGTTTAGATAAAGGGACAGAGCGCTGTATGCTGCTATTTTAGGGACAGCTCAGCCAGATTAGTCTTTCTTCATCATCATCATCATCATCATCATTAGCTGTTACTATCAGGTCCACAAAAGAGCTGTTCCAGCTAATCGTTCCAGCCTACTCTTTTTTGCCAATTTGTATAGGGACAGGCAGGAAGCAGTGTGTCAGGCAGTGAGGATAATTTTAAAGACTTGCTGTTACTATTAGTTCCACAAAGGTTCTTTTCAGGACTGGTATCAGTGGTACGGTAATAGGCTTGTACACGTATAATATTCTTTCTTCCAAATATAGAAAGAATATTATACTTGACTGCTGCCCTTCTGCTGCAGTCTGCTAATCATTCACAACTCACTTGTTCCACAAAGCTCTTTATCAGGACTGGTAACTTGGTCTGTCTAGGGTGCTACGGTACATAGGCTTGGGTGCGGTACAGTCTGCTGTTCTGTAAGGACCGCTATCGGTCCACAATACATAGGGTTGCCGTGCACTACTGCTGACCGCTGCCCTATACTGCAGCAGTCCTTCATTGGTATAGGGACTGACGTACAGTCTGCTAATCACTAACACACAACCTGCTTGGTCCACAAAAGTTCTTATAAGGACTGGTAACTTGGTATAGGGTGCTACGGTACATAGGCCTGAGTGCGTTACAGTCTGCTGTTCTGTAAGGACCGCTATCGGTCCACAATACATAGGGTTGCCGTGCACTACTGCTGACCGCTGCCCTATACTGCAGCAGTCCTTCAGCGGTATAGGGACTGACGCACAGTCTGCTAAACACTAACACACAACCTGCTTGGTCCACAAAAGTTTTTATAAGGACTGGTAACTTGGTATAGGGTGCTACGGTACATAGGCCTGAGTGCAGTACAGTCTGCTGTTCTGTAAGGACCGCTATCGGTCCACAATACATAGGGTTGCCGTGCACTACTGCTGACCGCTGCCCTATACTGCAGCAGTCCTTCATTGGTATAGGGACTGACGTACAGTCTGCTAATCACTAACACACAACCTGCTTGGTCCACAAAAGTTCTTATAAGGACTGGTAACTTGGTATAGGGTGCTACGGTACATAGGCCTGAGTGCGTTACAGTCTGCTGTTCTGTAAGGACCGCTATCGGTCCACAATACATAGGGTTGCCGTGCACTACTGCTGACCGCTGCCCTATACTGCAGCAGTCCTTCATTGGTATAGGGACTGACGTACAGTCTGCTAATCACTAACACACAACCTGCTTGTTCCACAAAAGTTCTTATAAGGACTGGTAACTTGGTATAGGGTGCTACGGTACATAGGCCTGAGTGCGTTACAGTCTGCTGTTCTGTAAGGACCGCTATCGGTCCACAATACATAGGGTTGCCGTGCACTACTGCTGACCGCTGCCCTATACTGCAGCAGTCCTTCATTGGTATAGGGACTGACGTACAGTCTGCTAATCACTAACACACAACCTGCTTGGTCCACAAAAGTTCTTATAAGGACTGGTAACTTGGTATAGGGTGCTACGGTACATAGGCCTGAGTGCGTTACAGTCTGCTGTTCTGTAAGGACCGCTATCGGTCCACAATACATAGGGTTGCCGTGCACTACTGCTGACCGCTGCCCTATACTGCAGCAGTCCTTCAGCGGTATAGGGACTGACGCACAGTCTGCTAAACACTAACACACAACCTGCTTGGTCCACAAAAGTTTTTATAAGGACTGGTAACTTGGTATAGGGTGCTACGGTACATAGGCCTGAGTGCGTTACAGTCTGCTGTTCTGTAAGGACCGCTATCGGTCCACAATACATAGGGTTGCCGTGCACTACTGCTGACCGCTGCCCTATACTGCAGCAGTCCTTCATTGGTATAGGGACTGACGTACAGTCTGCTAATCACTAACACACAACCTGCTTGGTCCACAAAAGTTCTTATAAGGACTGGTAACTTGGTATAGGGTGCTACGGTACATAGGCCTGAGTGCAGTACAGTCTGCTGTTCTGTAAGGACCGCTATCGGTCCACAATACATAGGGTTGCCGTGCACTACTGCTGACCGCTGCCCTATACTGCAGCAGTCCTTCAGCGGTATAGGGACTGACGCACAGTCTGCTAAACACTAACACACAACCTGCTTGGTCCACAAAAGTTTTTATAAGGACTGGTAACTTGGTATAGGGTGCTACGGTACATAGGCCTGAGTGCAGTACAGTCTGCTGTTCTGTAAGGACCGCTATCGGTCCACAATACATAGGGTTGCCGTGCACTACTGCTGACCGCTGCCCTATACTGCAGCAGTCCTTCATTGGTATAGGGACTGACGTACAGTCTGCTAATCACTAACACACAACCTGCTTGTTCCACAAAAGTTCTTATAAGGACTGGTAACTTGGTATAGGGTGCTACGGTACATAGGCTTGAGTGCGGTACAGTCTGCTGTTCTGTAAGGACCGCTATCGGTCCACAATAGATAGGGTTGACGTGCACCACTGCTGACCGCTGCCCTATACTGCAGCAGTCCTTCAGCGGTATAGGGACTGACGCACAGTCTGCTAAACACTAACACACAACCTGCTTGGTCCACAAAAGTTTTTATAAGGACTGGTAACTTGGTATAGGGTGCTACGGTACATAGGCCTGAGTGCGTTACAGTCTGCTGTTCTGTAAGGACCGCTATCGGTCCACAATACATAGGGTTGCCGTGCACTACTGCTGACCGCTGCCCTATACTGCAGCAGTCCTTCAGCGGTATAGGGACTGACGCACAGTCTGCTAAACACTAACACACAACCTGCTTGGTCCACAAAAGTTTTTATAAGGACTGGTAACTTGGTATAGGGTGCTACGGTACATAGGCCTGAGTGCAGTACAGTCTGCTGTTCTGTAAGGACCGCTATCGGTCCACAATACATAGGGTTGCCGTGCACTACTGCTGACCGCTGCCCTATACTGCAGCAGTCCTTCATTGGTATAGGGACTGACGTACAGTCTGCTAATCACTAACACACAACCTGCTTGGTCCACAAAAGTTCTTATAAGGACTGGTAACTTGGTATAGGGTGCTACGGTACATAGGCCTGAGTGCGTTACAGTCTGCTGTTCTGTAAGGACCGCTATCGGTCCACAATACATAGGGTTGCCGTGCACTACTGCTGACCGCTGCCCTATACTGCAGCAGTCCTTCATTGGTATAGGGACTGACGTACAGTCTGCTAATCACTAACACACAACCTGCTTGTTCCACAAAAGTTCTTATAAGGACTGGTAACTTGGTATAGGGTGCTACGGTACATAGGCCTGAGTGCGTTACAGTCTGCTGTTCTGTAAGGACCGCTATCGGTCCACAATACATAGGGTTGCCGTGCACTACTGCTGACCGCTGCCCTATACTGCAGCAGTCCTTCATTGGTATAGGGACTGACGTACAGTCTGCTAATCACTAACACACAACCTGCTTGGTCCACAAAAGTTCTTATAAGGACTGGTAACTTGGTATAGGGTGCTACGGTACATAGGCCTGAGTGCGTTACAGTCTGCTGTTCTGTAAGGACCGCTATCGGTCCACAATACATAGGGTTGCCGTGCACTACTGCTGACCGCTGCCCTATACTGCAGCAGTCCTTCAGCGGTATAGGGACTGACGCACAGTCTGCTAAACACTAACACACAACCTGCTTGGTCCACAAAAGTTTTTATAAGGACTGGTAACTTGGTATAGGGTGCTACGGTACATAGGCCTGAGTGCGTTACAGTCTGCTGTTCTGTAAGGACCGCTATCGGTCCACAATACATAGGGTTGCCGTGCACTACTGCTGACCGCTGCCCTATACTGCAGCAGTCCTTCATTGGTATAGGGACTGACGTACAGTCTGCTAATCACTAACACACAACCTGCTTGGTCCACAAAAGTTCTTATAAGGACTGGTAACTTGGTATAGGGTGCTACGGTACATAGGCCTGAGTGCAGTACAGTCTGCTGTTCTGTAAGGACCGCTATCGGTCCACAATACATAGGGTTGCCGTGCACTACTGCTGACCGCTGCCCTATACTGCAGCAGTCCTTCAGCGGTATAGGGACTGACGCACAGTCTGCTAAACACTAACACACAACCTGCTTGGTCCACAAAAGTTTTTATAAGGACTGGTAACTTGGTATAGGGTGCTACGGTACATAGGCCTGAGTGCAGTACAGTCTGCTGTTCTGTAAGGACCGCTATCGGTCCACAATACATAGGGTTGCCGTGCACTACTGCTGACCGCTGCCCTATACTGCAGCAGTCCTTCATTGGTATAGGGACTGACGTACAGTCTGCTAATCACTAACACACAACCTGCTTGTTCCACAAAAGTTCTTATAAGGACTGGTAACTTGGTATAGGGTGCTACGGTACATAGGCTTGAGTGCGGTACAGTCTGCTGTTCTGTAAGGACCGCTATCGGTCCACAATAGATAGGGTTGACGTGCACCACTGCTGACCGCTGCCCTATACTGCAGCAGTCCTTCAGCGGTATAGGGACTGACGCACAGTCTGCTAAACACTAACACACAACCTGCTTGGTCCACAAAAGTTTTTATAAGGACTGGTAACTTGGTATAGGGTGCTACGGTACATAGGCCTGAGTGCGTTACAGTCTGCTGTTCTGTAAGGACCGCTATCGGTCCACAATACATAGGGTTGCCGTGCACTACTGCTGACCGCTGCCCTATACTGCAGCAGTCCTTCATTGGTATAGGGACTGACGTACAGTCTGCTAATCACTAACACACAACCTGCTTGGTCCACAAAAGTTCTTATAAGGACTGGTAACTTGGTATAGGGTGCTACGGTACATAGGCCTGAGTGCGTTACAGTCTGCTGTTCTGTAAGGACCGCTATCGGTCCACAATACATAGGGTTGCCGTGCACTACTGCTGACCGCTGCCCTATACTGCAGCAGTCCTTCAGCGGTATAGGGACTGACGCACAGTCTGCTAAACACTAACACACAACCTGCTTGGTCCACAAAAGTTCTTATAAGGACTGGTAACTTGGTATAGGGTGCTACGGTACATAGGCTTGAGTGCGGTACAGTCTGCTGTTCTGTAAGGACCGCTATCGGTCCACAATAGATAGGGTTGACGTGCACCACTGCTGACCGCTGCCCTATACTGCAGCAGTCCTTCAGCGGTATAGGGACTGACGTACAGTCTGCTAAACACTAATACACAACCTGCTTGGTCCACAAAAGTTCTTATAAGGACTGGTAACTTGGTATAGGGTGCTACGGTACATAGGCTTGAGTGCGGTACAGTCTGCTGTTCTGTAAGGACCGCTATAGGTCCACAATAGATAGGGTTGACGTGCACCACTGCTGACCGCTCACCTATACTGCAGCAGTCCTTCAGCGGTATAGGGACTAAGAGTTTTGTCACAGGGTCATTTAAAAAATGACATGCAGAGGAAGAGGCAGGCCCTTCCGCAGGGGTGGTAGGGGTAGGGCAGGAGCAACAGGCTTGAGCCAAAGTGGGAAGTTGCAGAAGGTGCGTTCAATTACTTTAAAGGATGCACCAGACTTGGTTGAGTGGCTCGCTCAGCCTTACTCTTCTGCACCCTCCTCATCCTCTCGATCTGCACCCTCTTCTTCACTCTCTGCTATGTGCACCCCCAAAGACACTACCACCAACAACACGACCACCACCACCACCACCACATACCTTCCGCTTGAGTCACTGGAATTATTTTCCGATCCATATCAAGAGGACATTTCTGATGCGCAGCCACTCTTGGTATTGGATCAGGAAGAGGAGGTAGCAACAAGCGCTACTCAGCAGTCTGACGCCAGTACCCAGATCAGCCCAAGGAGGAGGTTGGTCCCCGGTGTTGCTGCCTACTCTACTTATAGCGGTGGGGAAGGTGACGTTGATGATGACGTGTCTAGTGATGTCACGTGGGTGCCCACAAGAGAGGAAGAGGAGGGGAGTTCAGAGGGAGATATGGACCAGCAGATAGGGAGGAGAAGCAGCAATGACTTACATTGCACAGCAGGGACAAAGCAGACTGCAAATGTATCAGGAGCGAGTCATCGACCATGTACGGTCACATCTGGCGCTCCCAGGACACCGGCACATGGCTCCGCAGTGTGGGCTTTTTTTAACGTGTCCGCTGCTGACAATAGCGTTGCCATCTGCAATCTTTGCAGTCAACGCGTTAGTCGCGGTAAGCCCAATACTCACCTAGGGACGACCGCCTTAAGAAGGCACATGAGCAGCCATCACCGAGCCCAGTGGGAGCAACGGAACACACAAAGCCACACTGCAGGCTCTCACCGTCCAGCCTCGTCTTCTACTTCTCCTTCTCCTCTCTCCTCACAATTGTCCTCCACTCCACCTTCCATCACGCCAAGCTCACATTTTTCTGCAAAAAGGCAGGCTTCCGTGGGCCTAATGTTTGAGCGTAAAAAAATGATGACGCCGGATAACCCTCTTGCCCAACGGTTGGCGGCTGGCTTGTCAGAACTCATAGCCCGCCAACTACTGCCATATAAACTGGTGGACTCGGAGGCCTTTCGCAAATTTGTGGCCATTGGAACACCACAATGGAAGGTCCCAGGAAGGAAGTATTTCTCAGAGAAGGGCATCCCAGAGCTATATGGCCATGTTCAGCGGCAAGTGAATGTATCTCTGGCACACAGTGTCGGTGCCAAGATACATCTGACCACAGACACGTGGTCTAGCAAACACGGGCAGGGAAGGTATATCAGTTTTACTGCCCACTGGGTGAACCTTCTGACGGCCGTCAAGCATGTAACCCGTGGCACCCGTGTAGATTTGGTTTTACCGCCACGGATTGCATGCAGGCCTGACTCTTCTTCTCCTCCTCCTACTCCATCCTCCTCCCTCTCCTCCTCAGCTGCCTCCTCCTTTTCCGCTGCTAGCGTCTCTTCCACTGCACCGCCCAAGCTCCCCAGAACCTATTCCACATGCCAGGTGAGACGTTGCCATGCCGTGCTGCGTCTGTTGTGCCTGGAAGCAAAGAGCCACACTGGCCCGGCACTCCTTTCAGCTTTGCGTTCACAGGCAGATGAGTGGCTAACACCGCTCAATTTGACAGTTGGTAAAGTGGTGTGTGACAACGGTGCCAATCTGCTTAGCGCATTGAAACAGGGCAAAATCACGCACGTGCCGTGCATGGCACACGTCTTAAACTTGGTCGTGCAGCGATTCCTTGTCAAATACCCTGGGGTCCAGGACATCTTGCGGCAGGCAAGGAAAATCTCGGCCCATTTCAGAAGATCTTACACGGCCATGGCTCGCCTTGCTGACATTCAGCGGCGACACCATCTGCCGGTCAGACGTCTTATTTGCGATTGCCCGACGCGATGGAACTCAACCTTCTATATGCTTGATAGGCTGCTCCAGCAGAAACGTGCAGTTAACGTCTACCTGTATGAACTCTGCGAAAGAAACGGTTCTGGGGAGCTGGGTTTTTTTCACCGCGCCAGTGGCTGCTCATGCGCGACACATGCAGACTTCTGCGGCCATTTGAGGAGATCACCAAACTGGTCAGTCGCAGCCATGGCGCCATCAGTGACATGGTACCTTATGCCTTCTTTCTGGAGCGTGCATTGCGTCGTGTCATTGATCAGGCTGTGGAGGAGCAGGAGCGGGAAGATGAGGAAGTCGCAATGCTGGATGAATTCCCAGGGGGGGCTACTCTATCTGAGACAAGTCAACAACAGGAGTCTGATGAGGAGTCAGAGGAGGATGGTGCCGGGGCGGATGAGCAGGAGCAAGAAGAGCATGCTTTAAACCTTTCTGGGATCCCTGTTGTGCGAGGATGGGGAGAGGAGAATGAAGAGGACGACATTATCCTGGATGATGAGCAGGAGCCAGGCCACCACACCGCTTCCACTTTAGTGCAAATGGGGGCCTTCATGCTCCAGTGTTTTAATAGGGACCCCCGTATAAAAAGCATGAGGGTCAAGGACCAGTACTGGGTGGCAACGTACTTAGACCCCCGGTACAAACACAAAATGGCGGAAATGTTACCGCCGTCGCAGAGGGCTGTCAGAATGCAGCACTTCCAGGCCTTGCTTCGAGAAATGCTGCATTCTGCTTTTGCGTGCGCTGGCAGAGGAGCAATTCCCACTCCCAGAGAAGGATTTGCGGGTACCAATCCAACAGCGCCTGCAAGAAGAGGCCGGTTTGAAGATGTGTTGGTGACTTCGGATATGAGGTCATTCTTTCAGCCGACCCATCGACAGGTGTCATCCGGATCCAGCATCAGGGAACGCCTAGACCGTCAGGTGTCCGACTACATTGGGTTAACGGCCGATGTGGACGCTCTGAGGAGTGATGAACCCCTAGACTACTGGGTGGGCAGGCTTGACCTCTGGCCAGAGCTTGCCCAATTTGCAATCGAACTGTTGGCTTGCCCCTCATCCAGTGTCCTGTCCGAAAGGACGTTCAGCGCAGCAGGGGGGATTGTGACCGATAAGCGTACTCGCCTAGCTCACCACAGTGTTAACTACCTCACATTTCTAAAAATGAATGAGGCATGGATCTCGGAGGAATTCAACACATGTGATCAGTAGACCATGTATATGTCTATAAACAATTTTTGGAATCAAGCACACAGACCTTCTTAATTCATTTGGCTCACTTCCCTGACCCAAAAAAGCACACCGTACTATATGCCCCTACCCTCCTCTTTGAAGAGGTTGAGCGGTGTCATATTTCTACTGGGGCTGCTTATTATGAGGGGTTCCCACCATCCCTGTGCTGTGCTGACTTCCTCCTGGGTGTTCTTATTATGAGGGGCTCCCACCATCCCTGTGCTGTGCTGACTTCCTCCTGGGGGTTCTTATTATGAGGGGATCACACCATCCCTGTGCTGTGCTGACTTCCTCCTGGGGCTGCTTACGGTGCTGCTGTCAGCGCTGTATGTCACGGAGCTGCTGTCAGCGCTGTATGTCACGGAGCTGCTGTCAGCGCTGTATGTCACGGAGCTGCTGTCAGCGCTGTATGTCACGGAGCTGCTGTCAGCGCTGTATGTCACGGAGCTGCTGTCAGCGCTGTATGTCACGGAGCTGCTGTCAGCGCTGTATGTCACGGAGCTGCTGTCAGCGCTGTATGTCACGGAGCTGCTGTCAGCGCTGTATGTCACGGAGCTGCTGTCAGCGCTGTATGTCACGGAGCTGCTGTCAGCGCTGTATGTCACGGTGCTGCTGTCAGCGCTGTATGTCACGGAGCTGCTGTCAGCGCTGTATGTCACGGAGCTGCTGTCAGTGCTGTATGTCACGGAGCTGCTGTCAGCGCTGTATGTCACGGAGCTGCTGTCAGCGCTGTATGTCACGGAGCTGCTGTCAGCGCTGTATGTCACGGAGCTGCTGTCAGCGCTGTATGTCACGGAGCTGCTGTCAGCGCTGTATGTCACGGTGCTGCTGTCAGCGCTGTATGTCACGGAGCTGCTGTCAGCGCTGTATGTCACGGAGCTGCTGTCAGTGCTGTATGTCACGGAGCTGCTGTCAGCGCTGTATGTCACGGAGCTGCTGTCAGCGCTGTATGTCACGGAGCTGCTGTCAGCGCTGTATGTCACGGTGCTGCTGTCAGCGCTGTATGTCACGGAGCTGCTGTCAGCGCTGTATGTCACGGAGCTGCTGTCAGCGCTGTATGTCACGGAGCTGCTGTCAGCGCTGTATGTCACGGAGCTGCTGTCAGCGCTGTATGTCACGGAGCTGCTGTCAGCGCTGTATGTCACGGTGCTGATGTCAGTGCTCTGTATTACGGTGCTGCTGTCAGTGCTCTGTATCTCCTGCACCCTCTTGTTTGCCTACCCTGGTCCCTGACCTTCCCTCTCCTCCATTGCCTTCATTAGCTCCATAGTCCTGAATTGTCAGAACAATTTCCCAAATAAAAAAAAAATGCTTGTAGTTATCGATCCCAAATTCACCTCATACATGTATTATGCTATTGTCCAGGTGGTGGGACTACGTGCTACCCCCTAATAATTACCCCGTGGCCGCAAATTCGACCTAAAGGTTTGCGAAATTCGCCTCCCATTGAAGTCAATGGAGCCCGCGGCGAACGGTCGTTTTCGCGAACGTTTGTGTCCGTTCGCGTTTCGCGTTCGCGAAACGTCCCGTCGGAAGTTCGTCCATCACTACTTATTTTTACCAAAGATATGTAGTAGTATGAATTTTGGCCAAAATTTATGAAGAAAAAATGACTAATCTGCTAAATTTTATAACAGAAACGAAGAAAAATTCATTTTTTCGCAGAATTTTTGGTCTTTTTTCTTTTATAGCACAAAAAATAAAAAACTGAGAGGTGATTAAATACCACCAAAAGAAAGCTCTATTTGTGTGAAAAAAGGACAAACATTTCCTATAGGTCCAGTGTTGCATGACTGAGTAATTGTCATTCAAAATGTGAGGGCACCGAAAGCTGAAAATTGGTCTGGTTATTAAGGGTGTTTAAGTGCCCAGTGGTCAAGTGGTTAATAATAGAGCTTGCAGTCAGTAGTGTTAGGAGATAGTGCGTGATGTCTGCGTGCTCTGTACCCAGTACATACCGCTATAATATAGGGCAGGCCCCTACTTTCAAACATCCAACTTACAAACATCTCCTACTTGCAAACGCAAGGAGACAGCAGCAAGTGAGATGAAAAAAGATGGACGACAAAACAAATTATACAGGGGTGATAACCCTTCCCTATGTTTTCCAAAAAGCTTAAAAATAGTTTTTTTGACTGGAGCTACACTTTAAAAATGTACCGGTTGAAAATGACAAACAGATTCAACTTAACACAACAAACTTACACAGTCCCTGTCTTGTTTGCACCGCCTGTATACTGCTGTTCTGAGTATATAGGGCCTGGGGGCCACACGCATTTCCTTTTTTTAATATGGGTACGGGGTTCCCCTTAATATGCGTACAAGACCTAAAGGGGCTGGTAATGGGCAGGGAGGGCTACCCATGCCATGTTTCTCAATGATTTTCAACCATATTGCAGGAACCAGATATAACATTAAAACCGCAAGCAGTTTTAAATGGTGTTATTTCCGTTTAATGTCATTTTGTGCAGGGACTGTTCTAAACACGGGAAACACGTGGCACTTCACAGGCATACTACAGACACCCCCCAGGCACCATATTTAAAGGAATATTTCACCTTTTTTTTTTCACTTTAATTGTCATTAAAATCAGTGCTTCCGCCAAAACGGCAGTTTTTAAAACTTTTTTTTGCACTGACCCATGTCCCCTGAGGCAGGAGGCAGGTCCCCAAACCCTTTTTAGGACACTATCTTGCATATTAGCCGTTAAAATTAGCACTTTCCATTTCAAACGTTCGAGTCCCATAGACTTCAATGGGGTTCTAACGTTCGTACCGAACGTGGGGGTCGTTCGCAAGTTCTGGTGCGAACCGAACCGGGGGGTGTTCGGCTCATCCCTAGTCCTGGTGCTCCAGGGCCTTCAAAACTGTAATAGGTGGTTGAGAAATAAGATGTGTAATTTATGCTCCTAGAACGCCTGATGGTGCTATTTCAATATTGGGCCTCTGTATGTGGCCAGGCTGTGTAAAAGTCTCACACATTTGGTATCGTTATACTCAGGAGGAGTAGTAGAACGTATTTTGGTGTGTCATTTTTGCTATGTACATGCTATGTGTTGGAAATATCTTATAAATGGACAACTTTGCGTAAAAAAATGCGTTTTCATTTTTTTTCCACATTTTCCCAAAACTTCTGGAAAAAAAATGAACCATTCAAACAACTGAATATGCCTCATAGATTATACGTTGGGGTGTTAGCTTTCCAAAACGGGGTCACTTTGTGGGCATTTCCATTGTCCTGGTGCTCCAGGGCCTTCAAAAATGTAATAGGTGGTTGAGAAATGAAATGTGTAATTTATGCTCCTAGAACGCCTGATGGTGCTATTTCAATATTGGGCCTCTGTATGTGGCCAGGCTGTGTAAAAGTCTCAAACATTTGGTATCGTAATACTCGGAAGGAGTAGCAGAACATATTTTGGGGTGTCATTCGTGGTATACACATGCCATGTGAGAGAAATTACCTATTACATTGAAAATTTTGTGAGAAAAAAAAAAAATCTTCATTTTGCAAACAATTGTGGGAAAAAGATGACAACATCAAACACCTCACCATGCATCTTAGTAAATACCTTGGAATGTCTACTTTCAAAAAAGGGGTCATTTGGGGGGTATTTGTACTTTCCTGACTTGTTCGGGTCACAAGAAGTGAGATAGGTCACCAGTACATCAGGTGTGATCAATTTTTTATGATTCGCACCACAGCTTGTAGACTCTCTAACTTTCACAAAGACCAAATAATATCCACTAATTTGGGTTATTTTTACCAAAGATATGTAGCAGTATAAATTGTGGCCAAAATTTATGAAATTTTTTTTATAATTTGCAAAATTTTATCACAGAAACAAAGAAATATGCGTTTTTTTTCAAAATTTTCGGTCTTTTTTCATTTATAGCGCAAAAAATAAAAACCCCAGAGGTGATCAAATACCACCAAAAGAAAGCTCTATTTGTGGGAAAAAGAGAACACAAAATTCATTTGGGTACAGTGTTGCATGACTGAGTAATTGTCATTCAAAGTGTGAGAGCACCAAAAGCTGAAAATTGGTCTGGTCAGGAAGGGTGTTTAAGTGCCCAGTAAGCAAGTGGTTAAACACTTGCCAACCGCTATCAGCAAATATACATCAGCAGAATGTCACGGCTGGGCAAAGTAATGTATGGGTACGTTACTTTGAAATTTCCACCATGCACGCACGCGCACGCCTGCTCTGTGACCGTGCCCGCGGGACCTGTGGACTTAATTGCCGCTGGGATACCCGCGATCGTGTCACGGAGCTGAAGAACGGAGAGATGCCAATGTAAACAGCATTTCCCCATTCTGCCTAGTGACAGGACACTGATCGTCTGCTCCCTGTCAGCGTGAGCAGCAATCAGTGTCGTGTCATTGCTAGCCCATCCCCCAGACAGTTATAAACACTCCCCCAGGACACACTTAACCCCTCCCCGCCCCCTAGTGGTTAACCCCTTCACTGCCAGTGACATTTTTCCAGTAATCAATGCAATTTTAGAGCATCGATCGCTGTATTAATGACAATGGTCACAAAAATGTATCAAAATTGTCCGATGTGTCCGCCATAATGTTGCAGTAATGCAAACATTTTTTTAAAAATCGTTGATCCCCACCATTAATAGTAAATTAAAATTAATTCATCAAAATGCCATAAAAATATCCCCTATTTTGTAGACATTATTACTTTTGAAGCAAAACAAACAATAAACGCTTATTGCAAATTGATTCTTAAAAATATATGTAGAAGAAGAATACATATCGGCCTAAACTGATGAAAAAATAATTGTTTTTCATATTGTTTTGGGGGATATTTATTATAGCAAAAAAAAAAGAATGCATTTTTTGCCACAATTGTTGCTTTTTTTTTGGTTATAGCGCAAAAACAAAACAAAACGCAGAGGTGATCAAATACCACCAAAAGAAATCTCTATTTGTGGTAAAAAAAAGGACATCAATGTTATTTGGGAGCCATATCGCACGACTGCATAATTGTCAGTTAAAGTGACGCAGTGCCGATTAGCAAAAAGTACTATAATCTACACAGACCATTTCGACACATTTTAAGGGTTGGGGGAGGGGCATTATAAATTGTATTTAAGGACACACAGACCATTTTGACACATTTTAAGGGTGTGTTTAGGCTAAAGCACTACAACGTAACTGAAAAAATACATTGTTAAGTGACTAGACTAGGTGGATATGGGCCCAGCATAGCATGCTGGGGTGGTTAGCGAAGACAAAGATGCATGAAGGACAAAAAAAGAGCATTAAAAGATTAAAACATGCATGAGGATAAAGGGGACATCCACAGCATATTGCAATCATGGTAATTAGGGATTGAGGAAAGAAATACAATACATTAGCAAATCTTACCTTAATATAGTCCTTCTGCAGGACCTGAATGATTGCAGAAAAGGTCTCTGGGACAATGATCCCCAGAGCCTGGGGGGAGATACCTGTTGAGAACTTGAGATCCTGAAGGCTTCTCCCTGTCGCCAAGTACCACAATGTGGCAACTAGCCTCTGCTCCGGAGTAATGGCTTACCGTATGCAGGTATCCTGCCTGCTGATATAAGGGGTCAACAAAGCCAACAGACTGTGAAAAACGGGGTCCGCCATTCTGAGAAAGTTCCTGAAATCGTTAGGATTATCCTCCCGGATCTCACGAAGCAAAGGCATGTGAGAGAATTGGTCACGCTAGAGTTGAAAAATTAACTACAACACCAAGCCCAAGCAAAGCACAAACTCTGCGACGTACACGCAACATGGCTTCAAAATGGTCAGCTAGTCAGAACGAACTTTACAGAACGTACTGAAGAACAGCAAGGCCTGTGAAGAGCGAGCTGAAAATCAGCAATGAGCGGAACAGAACGCCCTGCAAAATACAGATACAAACTGACTACATGCACTGAAAAACAGATACAAACCTCACAAGCACAAACTGAACAACAGTTAAACGAACTGAAAAACACGAGTCTGAAAAGCGCGAATCGTCTCTCAACAAACTTCTACTAACATGCGGCAAACACAAAATTAGCAGAAGGAGCCCAAAGGGTGGAGCACGAGCTATCGAACTTCCATTTTATAGTCTCATTGGACCTGGTGTACGTCACCACGTATTAGACAGGCGGACTTTGGTGTGATCGTGTGTAGGCAATAGTGATGGCCGAACGGTTCGCCCGGCGGTCGTTTCGCGGCGAATTTCGGTTGTTCACGGTCCGCTCGTTTCGCGGACTATTGGCGTCGTTCGCCCCGGCAGACTTACGTGTTTAATGTGTAAAAGAACTTTGACCTATGATGACACATCCATCATGGGGTACAGGACAGCCAATTGAGACATGACAGCACATGGACACTTGGACATTCCCCCTAACTTATAAATACACCCGATCCGGCGGCCATTTTACATTCTTTCTTCTGTCACTGTAGGGAAAGGTTGCTGTTTGGAGCAGGGACAGATAAACCACTAGCTATTTGGTACACAAAAGTTCTTTTCAGGACTGGTATAGGTGTTAGGTGTATATAGGTTTGCTGTGCTACTGATTGTTGCAGCAGCCTGAGTGTCTTTTGTCAGTTTAGAGAAAGGGACAGAGCGCTGTGTGCTGCTATTTTAGGGACAGCCAGATTAGTCATCATCATCATCATCATCATTAGCTGTTACTATCAGGTCCACAAAAGAGCTATTCCAGTAACCAGTAATTGTTCCAGTCTCCTCTGTTTTGCCAGTTTGTATAGGGAAAGGAAGGAAGCAGTGTGTTAGGCAGTGAGGGTCAGTTTAAAGAGTTGCTGTTACTATTAGTTCCACAAAGGTTCTTTTCAGGACTGGTATCAGTGGTACGGTAATAGGCTTGTACACGTATAATATTCTTTCTTCCAAATATAGAAAGAATATTATACTTGACTGCTGTCCATCTGCTGCAGTCTGCTAATCAGTCACAACTCACTTGTTCCACAAAGCTCTGTATCAGGACTGGTAACTTGGTCTGTGTAGGGTGCTACAGTACATAGGGTTGAGTGCGGTACAGTCTGCTGTTCTGTAAGGACCACTATCGGTCCACAATAGATAGAGTTGAGGTGCACCACTGCTGACCGCTGCCCTATACTGCAGCAGTCCTTCAGCAGTATAGGGACTGACGTACAGTCTGCTAATCAGTCACACACAATCCATCTTGGTCCACAAAGGTCCTTATAAGGACTGGTAACTTGGTGAAGGGTGCTACAGTACATAGGGTTGAGTGAGGTACAGTCTGCTGTTCTGTAAGGACCGCTATTGGTCCACAATAGATAGGGTTGAGGTGCACCACTGCTGACCGCTGCCCAATACTGCAGCAGTCCTTCATTGGTATAGGGACTGACGTACAGTCTGCTAATCACTCACACACAACCTACTTGGTCCACAAAAGTCCTTATAAGGACTGGTAACTTGGTCTGTCTAGGGTGCTACAGTACATAGGGTTGAGTGAGGTACAGTATGCTATTCTATAAGGACTGGTATCGGTCCACAATACATAGGGTTGAGGTGCACTACTGCTGACCGCTGCCCTATACTGCAGCAGTCCTTCATTGGTATAGCGACTGACGTACAGTCTGCTAATCACTCACACACAACCTACTTGGTCCACAAAAGTCCTTATAAGGACTGGTAACTTGGTCTAGGGTGCTACAGTACATAGGGTTGAGTGAGGTACAGTCTGCTATTCTATAAGGACTGGTATCGGTCCACAATACATAGGGTTGAGGTGCACTACTGCTGACCGCTGCCCTATACTGCAGCAGTCCTTCATTGGTATAGGGACTGAGAGCTTTGTAACTGGGTCATTTAAAAAATGACAGGCAGAGGAAGAGGCAGGCCCTTCCGCAGGGGTGGTAGGGGTAGGGCAGGAGCAACAGGCTTGAGCCAAAGTGGGAAGTTGCAGAAGGTGCGTTCAATTACTTTAAAGGACGCGCCAGACTTGGTTGAATGGCTCGCTCAGCCTTACTCTTCTGCACCCTCCTCATCCTCTCGATCTGCACCCTCTTCTTCACTCTCTGCTATGTGCACCCCCAAAGACACTACCACCAACAACACCACCACAACCACCACCACCACACACCTTCCGCTTGAGTCACAGGAATTATTTTCCGATCCATATCAAGAGGACATTTCTGATGCGCAGCCACTCTTGGTATTGGATCAGGAAGAGGAGGTAGCAACAACCGCTACTCAGCAGTCTGACGACAGTACCCAGATCAGCCCAAGGAGGAGGTTGGTCCCCGGTGTTGCTGCCTACTCCGAGATCTCTACTTATAGCGGTGGGGAAGGTGACGTTGATGATGACGTGTCTAGTGATGTCACGTGGGTGCCCACAAGAGAGGAAGAGGAGGGAGTTCAGAGGGAGATATGGACCAGCAGATAGGGAGGAGAAGCAGGAATAACTTACATTGCACAGGAGGGACAAAGCAGACTGCTAATGTATCAGGAGCGAGTCATCGACCATGTACGGTCACATCTGGCGCTCCCAGGACACCGGCACATGGCTCCGCAGTGTGGGCTTTTTTTAACGTGTCCGCTGCTGACAATAGCGTTGCCATCTGCAATCTTTGCAGTCAACGCATTAGTCGCGGTAAGCCCAACACTCACCTAGGGACGACCGCCTTAAGAAGGCACATGGGCAGCCATCACCGAGCCGAGTGGGAGCAACAGAACACACAAAGCCACACTGCAGGCTCTCACCGTCCAGCCTCGTCTTCTACTTCTCCTTCTCCTCTCTCCTCACAATTGTCCTCCACTCCACCTTCCATCACGCCAAGCTCACGTTTTTCTGCAAAAAGGCAGGCTTCCGTGGGCCTAATGTTCGAGCGTAAAAAAATGATGACGCCGGATAACCCTCTTGCCCAACGATTGAAGGCTGGCTTGCCAGAACTCATAGCCCGTCAACTACTGCCATATAAACTGGTGGACTCGGAGGCCTTTCGCAAATTTGTGGCCATTGGAACACCACAATGGAAGGTCCCAGGAAGGAAGTATTTCTCAGAGAAGGGCATCCCAGAGCTATATGGCCATGTTCAGCGGCAAGTGAATGTATCTCTGGCACACAGTGTCGGTGCCAAGATACATCTGACCACAGACACGTGGTCTAGCAAACATGGGCAGGGAAGGTATATCACTTTTACTGCCCACTGGGTGAACCTTCTGATGGCCGTCAAGCATGTAACCCGTGGCACCCGTGTAGATTTGGTTTTACCGCCACGGATTGCATGCAGGCCTGACTCTTCTTCTCCTACTCCATCCTCCTCCCTCTCCTCCTCAGCTGCCTCTTCCTTTTCTGCTGCTAGCGTCTCTTCCGCTGCACCGCCCAAGCTCCCCAGAACCTATTCCACATGCCAGGTGAGACGTTGCCATGCCGTGCTGCGTCTGTTGTGCCTGGAAGCCAAGAGCCACACTGGCCCGGCACTCCTTTCAGCTTTGCGTTCACAGGCAGATCAGTGGCTAACACCGCTCAATTTGACAGTTGGTAAAGTGGTGTGTGACAACGGTGCCAATCTGCTTAGCGCATTGAAACAGGGCAAAATCACGCACGTGCCATGCATGGCACACGTCTTAAACTTGGTCGTGCAGCGATTCCTTGTCAAATACCCTGGGGTCCAGGACATCTTGCGGCAGGCAAGGAAAATCTCGGCCCATTTCAGAAGATCTTACACGGCCATGGCTCGCCTTGCTGACATTCAGCGGCGACACAATCTGCCGGTCAGACGTCTTATTTGCGATTGCCCGACGCGATGGAACTCAACCTTCTATATGCTTGATAGGCTGCTCCAGCAGAAACGTGCAGTTAACGTCTACCTGTATGAACTCTGCGAAAGAAACGGTTCTGGGGAGCTGGGTTTTTTTTCACCGCGCCAGTGGCTGCTCATGCGCGACACATGCAGACTTCTGCGGCCATTTGAGGAGATCACCAAACTGGTCAGTCGCAGTCATGGCGCCATCAGTGACATGGTACCTTATGCCTTCTTTATGGAGCGTGCATTGCATCGTGTCATTGATCAGGCTGTGGAGGAGCAGGAGCGGGAAGATGAGGAAGTCGCAATGCTGGATGAATTCCCAGGGGGGGCTACTCTATCTGAGACAAGTCAACAACAGGAGTCTGAAGAGGAGTCAGAGGAGGATGGTGCCGGGGCGGATGAGGAGGAGCAAGAAGAGCGTGCTTTAAACCTTTCTGGGATCCCTGTTGTGCGTGGATGGGGAGAGGAGAATGAAGAGGACGACATTATCCTGGATGATGAGCAGGAGCCAGGCCACCACGCCGCTTCCACTTTAGTGCAAATGGGGTCCTTCAGGCTCCAGTGTTTTAATAGGGACCCCCGTATAAAAAGCATAAGGGTCAAGGACCAGTACTGGGTGGCAACGTACTTAGACCCCCGGTACAAACACAAAATGGCGGAAATGTTACCGCCGTTGCAGAGGGCTGTCAGAATGCAGCACTTCCAGGCCTTGCTTCGAGAAATGCTGCATTCTGCTTTTGCGTGCGCTGGCAGAGGAGCAATTCCCACTCCCAGAGAAGGATTTGCGGGTACCAATCCAACAGCGCCTGCAAGAAGAGGCCGGTTTGAAGATGTGTTGGTGACTTCGGATATGAGGTCATTCTTTCAGCTGACCCATCGACAGGTGTAATCCGGATCCAGCATCAGGGAACGCCTAGACCATCAGGTGTCCGACTACATCGGGTTAACGGCCGATGTGGACGCTCTGAGGAGTGATGAACCCCTGGACTACTGGGTGGGCAGGCTTGACCTCTGGCCAGAGCTTGCCCAATTTGCAATCGAACTGTTGGCTTGCCCCTCATCCAGTGTCCTGTCCGAAAGGACGTTCAGCGCAGCAGGGGGGATCGTGACCGATAAGCGTACTCGCCTAGCTCACGACAGTGTTAACTACCTCACATTTCTAAAAATGAACGAGGCATGGATCTCGGAGGAATTCAACACATGTGACCAGTAGACCATGTATATGTCTATAAACAATTTTTTTAATCAAGCACACAGACCTTCTTTATTCATTTGGCTCACTTCCTTGTCCCAAAAAAGCACACCGTACTATATGCCCCTACCCTCCTCTTTGAAGAGGTTGAGCGGTGTCATATTTCTACTGGGGCCGCTTATGAGGGGATCACACCATCCCTGTGCTGTGCTGACTTCCTACTGGGGGTTCTTATTATGAGGGGATCACACCATCCCTGTGCAGGGCTGGACTGGGACAAAAATTTGGCCCTGGACTTCATCCAGACCGGCCCACTTTAATTTTGCAAATACACACAAAAACAGTATATAAACTATACATAATTGCGCAAAAAAATACGATAAAATTATTCATCAGTTACCGTAACCAGTGGCATTAAATTATTCATCAATTACCATGACCAGTGGCATTAAATTATTCATCAGTTACTGTGACCAGTGGTATTAATATTAATTTAATGCCACTGGCCACGGTAACTGATCAATAATTTAATGCCACTGGTCACGGTAATTGATGATCAGTTACCTTGGCCAGTGACATTAAATTAATAATTGACCAGTGGCATTCAATTAATATTAATGACGCTGGTCACGGTAACTGATTAATAATTTAATGCCACTGGTCAATTATTAATTTAATGGCACTGGCCACAGTAACTGATGAATAATTTAATGTCACTGGTCACGGTAACTGATGAATAAAAATCAGTTACCATGACCAGTGACATTAAATTATTTATCAGTTACCATGACCAGTGGCAATACATTTACCCCTTCCCCTCCCCCTGCCATGCTGCATATTACAGTAATCACGGACACTGACAGTAACAGCCAGACTCTCCAGTTTATTTTTAATCATGCTGCCATGCAGCCTGCATCCCATATAGCATCCGAGTATCTTATTATTTAGTGCTTGAATTACACTGATAAGACTATTCTTTGTCCCCTTACCCTGTCTGTGCTGCTGTCTGAAGTGGACTTGGCGGTGCTGGCTCCTCTTGGTTGCAGCTAAGCTTGGGCAGCAACTCGCTGCACTCCGGCTCCTCCCATGTCCCCGGGCCGCCTCCGCCCTCCGGCCGTGAATGACGTCACAGCGCTGGGACAAGGAGGCAGCCTGTAATGTAAGGGGAGTGAGTGGCGGCGTCACGAGGGGGTGGTGCTTGTGTGCCAGATGCAGGAGCAGAGCTGCCGCCGCCGGCGTTATTGTTACACACAACTGACATGGAGAATCCAGGGAGAGAAGTGTAGTGAGTCAAACACATAACACATTGTCTGACAACCGGCCCACTGAGCCAATCGGCCCACCGGGAAACTCCCGGTAGTCCCGATGGCCAGTACAGGCCTGTCCCTGTGCTGTGCTGACTTCCTCCTGGGGGTTCTTATTATGAGGGGATCACACCATCCCTGTGCTGTGCTGACTTACTCCTGGGGGTTCTTATTATGAGGGGATCACACCATCCCTGTGCTGTGCTGAGTTTCTCCTGGGCCTGCTTATTATGAGGGGATCACACCATCCCTGTGCTGTGCTGACTTCCTCCTGGGGCTGCTTACGGTGCTGCTGTCAGTGCTGTATATCACGGTGCTGGTGTGAGTGCTGTATGTCACGCTTCTGATGTCAGTGCTCTCTGTCACGGTGCTGCTGTCAGTGCTGTATATCACGGTGCTGTTGTCAGTGCTGTATGTCACGCTTCTGATGTCAGTGCTCTCTGTCACGGTGCTGCTGTCAGTGCTGTATATCACGGTGCTGATGTCAGTGCTGTATGTCACGCTTCTGATGTCAGTGCTCTCTGTCACGGTGCTGCTGTCAGTGCTGTATATCACGGTGCTGGTGTTAATGCTTTATGTCACGCTGCTGATGTCAGTGCCCTCTATCACGATGCATGTGTCATTGCTGTATGTCACGCTGCTGGTGATCATCTCCTGCACCCTCTTCTTTGCCTACCCTGGTCCCTGACCTTACCTCTCCTCCATTGCCTTCATGCGCTCCACAGTCCTGAATTGTCAGAACAATTTCCCATATAAAAAAAGAATGCTTGTAGTTATCGATCCCAAATTCACCTCATACATGTGTTATGTCATTGGCCATGTGGTGGGACTATGTTTGCCCAGCTAATAATTATCCTGTGGCTGCAAATTCGACCTAAAGGTTTGAAACGTTTGCCTCCCATTGAAGTCAATGGGGCCCGCCACGAACGTTCGGTTTCGCGAACGGTCGGCCTCGTTCGCGGTCCGTGTTCGCGAAACGTCCCGTCGGAAGTTCGTCCATCACTAGTAGGCAAGTCCGTTTCGGCAGAACTCCGGCAGAACTGTGTAGAAAATTTAATTGGAGTTCAGTCCGATGAAAGTCCGGTCATGTGTACGCGGCATAAATGTCCTCAAAATATCCTTGCTCAGGAGAATGCATTTAAGTTACTCTCTAGTTGGTATATGTCTCCTGATCACATATCCGGTCTGTCTCTAATGCGTCTCCAATGAGCTTTTGAGGTTGTAGAGAACAGGGTACCTTTCTCCACATTTGGTGGACTTGCCCTAAGGCATGGGTGCTCAACCTGTGGCCCTCCAGCTGTTGCAGAACTACAAGTCCCATGAGGCATTGCAAGCTACTGACAGTTACAAACATGACTCCCAAAGGCAGAGGCATGATGGGACTTGTAGTTTTGCAACAGCTGGAGGGCCACAGGTTGAACACCCATGCCCTAAGGTGATCTGATTCTGGACTCAAGTGTACACCTTGATCAGAACAGTGCTGAACATGCCCTTAGTGTGTAATCCATGGCAGGCTCTGCTACATAAGCCTATAGTGCAGGGATATGCAATTAGCGGACCTCCAGCTGTTGCAAAACTACAATTCCCATCATGCCTCTGGATGTCATTCTTGTGGCTGTCAGAATCTTGCTATGCCTCATGGGAGTTGTAGTTCGGCAACAGCTGGAGGTCCCCTAATTGCATATCCCTGCTATAGTGGTTTTGTCTAAATACCAGTGGAAGTGGGTGGGCTTTGTCTTCCTATCAGACGCTGGCCAAAGTCTGAAGTGAGCAATATCTTCATTTAACGAAGTTCAGACAATGTCTCATGGGGACTATACAAGAGAAGCTCACCTCCATTCTGAATGTCACGCACGCTCAATATCTGAAGGTAGATTTGGGAAATGTGGATCGTATATAATGACAATTTGAACCTGGACCGCTCTTTGTATTTGACTTGATGATTCTGAAGCAGTTCTCAGCTGTGGATGTATGGTTCGGGTTGCCACCATTTCTTCAAGTCAAGCCCGAACACTTTAGCGTTTTTTTGTTTTTTTTTAATAGTATAAACTATACATGATTAGAAATGTTATTTAATAGCAAAATATATGAAGTTAATAACAAGAGTCCCCCTTTACATCAGAGTCCACAGTGTTCCCGTTTTACATCAGAACTCACAGAGTTCCTGTCTTACATCTGAACTCGCAGAGTTCCCTTTCACTGTAAGGGGGGACTCTGAAGACTCTGATAAGGGAGAGCTCTGTGGACTCTAACATAAGGGATCCTCCGAGAACCTTACATTAAGGGGGAACACTGAGAACTCTGATGTAAGGGGAAACGCTGTAGCCTCTGGTGTAAATAGGGTTGCCACCTGTCCGGGATTCACCCAGACAGTTCAGGTTTGGAATCATGTGTCCGGGTTTCAGACTGCCTGAAACCCGGACACATTATTCAGACTGGATAGCTTCCCAGCAGGGTTGCTGGCTGCAGTTGTCTAAGCTGAGAGTGTCTGTTTCACACTGCACAAAGCCAACACTAACTATCCCCCCCCCCCCAACATACACACATACAGATGGGAGAGGAGAGAGGGCTTGATCTGCACATCTCCCTCCCGGCGCTACCCCTCTGGGTCTGCCCACACTCCTTAGAAAAGGATAGTGAGAGCTGGAAATTTGAAGTTCAGCATTCTCAGATACATCTGGATGACAGGTGCTGACTGCCAAGGCGTGAATGAGCTCACCATTCATCCCTGTCTGTGACTGAAGTCTCCCTCTTCTATCTCCTGCCTGAGTGGGTACATTAAGGTAAATCAGGGTCCTCAGAGCACCCCTTACATCAGAGTTCCCCTTCACACCTGAGGCCACAGTGTTCCCCCTTCAATCAGAGTTTTCTCTGTACATCAGAGTTCTCAGTGTTCCCCTTTAAATCAGGGTTCCCACTTTAATGTCAACTGTGAGTCTGGAAACTTTGGACTTCCTGGGGACAAGTACCCTGTCCTACCGGGGGCAGCGGTTGGGACTCTCTATGATCCTTTTGGGATTTTACTTACTTTACGGAGACCCCACCTTGTCTTGCTACCCCCCCTTTTCTCCCCCTCTTCTCCCCCCACCTGTTCAGGTTGCTCAGGGGACTCTTGACGGGGGTGGCATACAATTTTCTGGATTCACATGTTTTATGTTTCTGGGGGGCGCTAGTTAAAGATGGGTTTGCAATAGTTTTTTTATAAGAGGTTTCTTATATAGATGAAGACCAATGTTTATGTTCTCATAGGCTTGCGTGGGCTTGGGTAGGGCGGAGAGTCTGTTGTGGTTGACACTCCATCCCACATAGGCCCTGATCCACACTTGGGTGCAAGTGTGGGACGTTAGTAGTGTGGGTGTCCACCGGCTTCATCCAGTGTGCACCCGAGTTCTCAACAGAGGCCACCTGGCGTGGGGCTTTGCCTGCCTTGGGTGGGGGCCTCCGTGCTTCTATTCTTCTTTCTCTTTCCGTCTGGCTTCTCTCCTCTCTCTATTAACTTCTCTCTCTTCACGTTTTCTTTTTTGAGTTGCCCTCCCCCTTTTTTTTTTTTGTCTCTCGCCAACTAGGACTATGCCTCCAGTATCGCTGCTGTCCCTGAACATCCAGGGGCTGAATGTTCCGGAGAAGAGGTCCCAGGTGTTGGGAGAACTTTGGAGGCTCCGTACACACGTGGCGTTGCTACAGAAGATGCACTTTTAAGATAAGAAAACACCCAAATTTGGTAACTACAGGTACCCTTTCGCGTACCACAGCTGCTCTCCAGACTCAAAGTCTCGAGGGGTCAGCATTCTCATTTTTAGAGTGGTGGGATGGAAGCTGACAGAGGTCTTATGTGATGATCTGGGGCGTTATGTGTTTGTCAAGAGTCTGGTGTATGGGCAAATGGTGATCATTGCTAATGTGTATGCCCCCAACATTGGCCAGGTGGGTTTTTTAGAGAACTGCCTAGCTAGACTTCAGGATTTTGCAGAGGGTCAAACGATAATGGGGGGTGATCTGAACGTAGCTCTGGAGCCACTGTTGGATACCTCCTCTGGCTCCTCCTACAGTCCTATGAGGCTCTGCGGCGGCTTAAAAAGGCCCTGGCCTCCTTGCATCTGGTTGACGTATGGAGGATCATGCACAGTGACACCAGAGATTACACTTAATTTTTGGTCATCCATAATTCCTATTCCAGGCTGGATTACTTTTTGATTCACCAGTTAGTCCTCCCCATGGCAACTTCCAGCCCTATAGGGGTACGGACCTTTTCGGACCACGCTCAAGCTGGGTGAGGCGGGGGCACACCGACCTGGGGCATGGAGGCTGAAGGAGAGCTTGCTCCAGCAGCCTCAATACGCAAGGATAGTGGAGGAGGAGATCAAATCATACTTCGAGCTGAATGCAGGGACCGCCACTTCCCCATGCCAACTCTGGGAGGCGCATAAGTGCGTTGTCAGAGGTGTACTAATCAAACTGGGGGCCAAACACAAACGTGACAGACAGCAGGAACTAGATGCCCTGTTGGGACGTATAGGGGAGTTGGAGAGAAAACATAAACGATCACTGGCGAGAGAGGTGGCCGTAGAGCTACAAACCCTGCGGGACTCTGTGAACTCCCTCCTGGTAGCCAAAGCGAAAACCAAATTGATGTACTCACGCAGACAGTTTTACGAATTAGGAGGCAAACCAGGTAGACCATTAGCTAGATCCTTGAGAGACCCGACAACGAGCTCTTATATTTCCGCTATCACCTCACACTTGGGTCAAAAGGTGTTTCGTTCCCAGGAGATAGCCGAGTGCTTCCACGGCTGTTACGACAAGTTGTATAACCTGTCGCCCGGGGGTCAGGAGGCAGCAAAGTCGGCCCAAACTTCCTTGATAGATGAGTACTTAGACACATTGGGCATCCCCAAGTTGTCGCAGCAGGAGAGGGAGGAAATAGAGGGTCCTATGACGGAGTTAGAAGTCACGACCGCGATTCGTTGTATGGAGGTGAGGAAGACCCCGGGTCCGGACGGTTTCCCGCTCCTGTACTATAAGACCTTTGCCCCTTTGCTGATTCCCAGGTTCCTCCACGCCTATAATGCGCTCTTAGATGGTACTCCCCTGCCGAGGGACTACCTTTTTGCACATGTGGTTCTGATCCCTAAGGAGGGTAAAGACGCGACGGACTGCGCGAACTACCGCCCTATATCCTTGTTGAATGTGGACCTGAAGATCTTTACTAAGATCTTGGCGAATCGTTTGATCGCCTTTATACCTAAACTAGTCCACTTCGACCAGGTTGGCTTCGTGCCATCCAGAGAGGAGAGGGACGATACGGTAAGAGCCTTAAATCTTATTCACTTGGCCTGGTTGAGGAATACTCCCCTGTTGCTGATTTCAGCGGACGCGGAGAAGGCCTTTGAGAAGGAGGCAATATACTCACATCCCTCGGCAGCAGTCAGGGCCAATGAGGCAATATCTAAGCCTTTTAGCATTAGCAATGGGACGTGGCAGGGGTGCCCGCTCTCTCCCCTGATTTTCATCTTGACATTGGAGCCCCTATTGGCACATATTAGACAAGATCAGAATATCCAGGGCATAGGGTGCGGAAATAGTCACCATAAAGTAGCGGCTTACGCCGATGATCTTTTATTTTTTGTGTCCAATCCGGTCACGTCTATACCAAACTTATTGAAGGCTCTCGGGACATACTCTGCCCTTTCCAATTATAAAATGAATGTACACAAATCGGAAGCACTAAATGTTAACCTCTGCACACCGTACGGCGGAATTTTCCCTTTGCATGGGCCAAAAACAAAATCAAATACCTGGGGATTTATCTTACCCCCTCACTCGCGTCGACCTTTCAGGAAAACTATGCTCCCTGGCTAACCACCCTGGGTCGTGATCTACAATGATGGCATAAACATGCACACTCTTGGTTCGGCAGGAACAGCATCCTTAAGATGGTCGTCCTGCCGAGACTTTTGTACCTCCTACAAACGCAACCGGTGGTGGTGCCTCCCCATTTTCTTAGAACGGTGAGGGGGGAATTCTTACGTTTCCTGTGGGGTTATAGAATAAAAAGAATAGCGTATAGAACCCTGACTCTGCCGAAGGATCAAGGAGGCATAGGCTTCCCGTACCCGGTTAAATACCACCAGGCAGTGCACTGTACCAGAGCCCTAGATTGGGTTAAACATTCCGCGGAAAAGGAGTGGGTGGAGGTGGAGCAGGCGTCGTCTCGGTTCCCACTGTCGACCCTGGTGTGGCAAACCTCGAGCCTCCCGGAAACTTTAAAAAACCACCCTTTGATAGGGAACACATTATCAGTTATAGCCAACTCGAAATTGGTAAAAGTGAGCCCCCAGGAACCCTCCCCGTTGTCCATGGTGATTGGTGCGCAGGGCTTCTCCGCTAGTATGTCGAGTAGGAGATTTAGGGAGCTCGCAGAGTCCAACAGATATAGGTTGTAAGACTTTTGTCACGGCGGACAGTGGCTCTCGGTTGAAGAAATACAGTCAATGCTGGACCCTCCCCTGGACACGTGGAGGGCCACCCAGATTAGACATTTTTTGACTTCCTCGCATTTCCAACCTGATCGTGTCCACTCCCTATCTGTTTTTGAGGAGCTTTGTCGGGACCCCGCCCCGACCCGCCACTTGTTATCGGTACTGTACAAGTTGGTAGTTGTCCCCCCAGTGGAAAAGGGATTTGGGGCGGACCTTTACGAAGGAACAGAGAGAGAGGGTCCTGTTTTTTGCCAAACACTCCTCGATCGCCACGATATTTCAGGAGGCAGGGTACAAGCTGATGGCTAGGTGGTACAGGGTCCCCACGCTCCTACATAGAATATACCCATCGGTGTCCTCCGCTTGCTGGAGATGCCATCAGGCGGGGGGTTCACTGTTACATGTATTCTAGTCCTGCCCGTGCATTCAACCTTTTTGGGAGAATGTGCGTCGTTTGATCCTGAAGCTAACGGATATAGCCTTAGCAGATGATCCAGCCCAATGTCTTCTCCATCTTACCCCAATGCCGAGAAGGCGATATAGGAACTCACTCATGATTCACCTGCTGAACGTGGCCAGAATCTGTGTGCCTCTAAATTGGAAAAGGGAAGACCCTCCCTCAATGGGCCAGTGGCTAGCTGTGGTGAACGAAATAGGCCTGATGGAGCAATTGACAGCGGCGGTCCACCGGAAAGAGGAGAAACACAGTAAAACGTGGTTTTATTGGTACCAATTCTGGTTTTCGCAAGAATACAAGGACCTGGTGGCCCCTGTGGCGGACCGGGCGGTTTAGAGTGCCCCCTGGAGTGAATTTTAGTGGTTGGCTGTCGGGGGGAGGGAACTTACTCCCCCCCCCCTTTTTTTTTGTCCAAACTCTCTCTGCTCTCTTTTTCTGTATTCCTATGCACTTTAGTTTTTCTACTAGCTATATTTTCTACCTATAACTAATTAAAAAAGAATTGGACCTCAGCAGTCTGGGACAGCTTTCTGTATGGGGTTTATAACAGCGGTGTTTGATCCCTACTGGGAGCGGCAAGTAAGCCGGGGGTGCTGGTAATATTCTCCCTTTGCATATGTGAAGGTTGTGGTGCCGGTAAAGTGCCTTGCTACATTTATGTTTCAGTTAATGTAAAAGCTGTATATGGTTTCTTATGGTTGTATGTTGATCAGGTTGCTGTGTTCAATAAAATCCTTTTAAATGAAAAATCAGGGTTCCCAGAGGATCCTTTATGTCAGAGTCTGCAGAGTCCCCCCTTACAGTAAAAGGGAACTCTACGAGTTCAGATGTAAAAGGGGAACTCTGTGGACTCTGATGTTGAAGGGGAACTCTTGTTATTAACTTCATATGATTAGGAATGTTATTTAATAGCAAAATATACGTATAGTTTATACAAAAAAAAAAGATTGCTGTGTGCCGCTAAAGTGGTGGCAAGCCTAGGTGTAAAGGGGAAATCTGATGTAAGGGGTGCTCTGAGAACCCTGATTTGCCTTAGTGTACTTACTTAGAGGCAGGAGAGAGAAGGGGGGAGACTTCAGTCACAGGCAGGGATGGATGGTGAGCTCACTCAACCGTTGGCAGTCAGCACCTCTCATCCACATGTATCTGAGGCTGCTGGATTCAAATTTCCGGCCCCAACTTTCCTTTTCTGAGGCACAGTGCCAGGGATTGGAGTGTGAGCAGACAGAGGGGTAGGGGTGGGGGGGGAGAGGTGCAGATCGAGCCCTCTCTTCTCCGGTCTGTGTGTGTTTGGGGGGGTGGGGTAATTGTTAGTGGTGGTTTTGGGCAGTGTGAAAGAGTGTAACAGACACTCTCAGTTTAGAAGCCATAGTCCAATCTGAATAAATTGTCTGGCTTTCAAGCAGTCTGAAACCCGGATGCATGATTCCAAACACAAACTGTCTGGGTGAATCCTGGACAGGTGGCAACCCAATGTATGGTTGCATCCTGCGGGAACCCCTTCTCCCCTTATTCCTCATTTTCTCTCTTTTCTTCTCCCTACTTGTTGTATTCTTATTTTTGGGCCTCAATTGGCTTTTCTCTTGCTGGCTTACATGTGGTGCCTGGACTACCTCCTCCCTAGGGTTGTAGGTGGGGCTGATCACACATGAGGTGCAGATCCCGTGAGTTTGGACAGTTGAATTGTCTTAGGCCGCGTACACACGGGCGGACTGTTCGCCCAACCTTGTCCGCTGAACAGTGTTTGGGCGGACAGTCCGCTCGTGTGTGGGCTTTCAGCGGACAGTTTCAGCGGACAGTTGGACGGACAAGGTTTTTCGGAATTTCCGAAAAACTGTCCGCTGAAACCTTGTTTGAGCGAACAGTCCGCCCGTGTGTAGGCTTGTTCGACAAACAAAGTTGCGCGCATGCTCAGAAAGGCTTAACACGCCGAAAGTTATAATGCAGTGTATAGGACGTCGTATTTTTCGTCCCGTCGTACGTGCCGTTCACGTCATCGCGCACGGTTTCAGCAAACTGTTCGTTCGTCGTGTGTGGCCATGTCCGTCCATGCTAATTTTGAGCGGACTGTTTGCCGAAACTGTTGGACGAACAAAGTTGGGCGAACAGTCCGCCCGTGTGTACGCGGCCTTACTGTTTTTTGCACCATTGTCTTGCTGTATATAAGGGATATGCAATTAGCGGACCTCCAGCTGTTGAAAAACGACAAGTCCCATCATGCCTCTGCCTCCGGGTGTCATGCTTGTGGCTGTTAGAGTCTTGCCATGCCTCATGGGACATGTAGCTCTGCAACAGCTGGAGGTCCACTAATTGCATATCCCTGCAGTCTATGCAAAACTTTTTCAAAACTTCAATGAAGCTAACCACTTTTGAGGTGAAAACACCCCCCAGGTGAGCCCAATTGGCATACATCACTTTCTGCAAATGAGAGTGCACTGGAAGGGCTTTTGTGATGTTTGGGTGCCCTCTAGGACCCAAACCTATTGCGGGTTATTTACGAAAGGCAAATCCACTTTTCACTGCAAGTGCACTTGGAAGCGCAGTCGCTCTAAATCTTATCCTGCGTACACACAATCAGACTTTTTGACGGACTAGGTCCGGCGGACTATCCGACAGACTTTGCAGCTGAGGTCCGCCGGACTTTCAAACAAACGGATTTGCCCACACACTATCACTCCAAAAGTTAAGTAGAGTGTAGGTTGCGCTATGGAATCTTAGAAAAGATGAGAAACTGAGTACAAAGTAAAGGTAAAGGTAAGAGCAGCCTCTATTAATTTCCACCCAGATGGGTGGAAAGATACGAAAACAAAGAGAGGGAATAGATATGGCGCTATACCGGTGTGTACGAACTCTCAGTATGCTGGCAAATAAATGCGGACATAAATGTGCTATGTTGTGTTAGTAAACCTCATATGAGTGGGGGCACATATAATTTTCAGCGTGCTGGTTGATTTGGCATAGAAACATGTATTGTATATATTTCTCAGCGTGCTGGTTGATAAAAGCCAGAGCCACAAAATATCACAAAAAATCACAAAAATACACATAAAATGAAGGTCATAATATCACAAGACCTAGTGACCCTTATTATGAAATGCTTATCACTGTATCAAAGCAGTATATGGTTATTAATAAAGTGCAAGTGCAAATAAATATGTGCCTTAAAAAAGAAAGGTAGAGCTGAGAGTAAGACTAAATGTGGTAACTGGTGCAAAAACCATGTGTGTTATATTGATATGCAAAAATAAAATACATAAGTAAAAATAAAAATAAAATGAAAATAAAAATAGAAATAAAAAGTGAATGATCCAATATTTAGTCCAATGTGATGCTATATAATAGACATAAACATACCATAAAAATGCAATAAAAATAAAAATTAATATGGTATAAAAATAAAATTGAATATAAAAATGCGCAAAAAGATGCAGGTGAATTGTGGACAATAAACGTGATAGGACAAGTCTCTAGTGAGTGACGGAATATTCAGTAGGTGAAAAAAGGAGGGGGGTGATGGTTTCCAGTGATGTTCTTCGCATTCGGTGGCTATTAGTGTGTAATATTATGCTCTCACCGGAAAAAGGACCCCATCCGGGGTGGATCAACCTTCACAATATTAGCTATTGTGCCACTCTCTGGCTTTCTTCAGCTGTGAAAGTTAGGGATCCCTCGTTCCTCCGGGAGTGCGGTGTGCCACGTTTATATAAGGTAAAGAAGAGGCACATCCATAGTGTGATACTGTTTTAAAACTTCGTATTTATTGCAGCAAATAAGTTAAAACTACTTACAAACAGGCTGTTTGCAATTGCGGTAGTGCATACAACTTTAAAATTCCCGCTCTGTAATCTCCTTCTGAGCTCGAGGTGTACGCTGCTTGGCCACGCTTTTATCAACCAGCACGCTGAGAAATATATACAATACATGTTTCTATGCCAAATCAACCAGCACGCTGAAAATTATATGTGCCCCCACTCATATGAGGTTTACTAACACAACATATCACTCCAAAAGTCCGCCGGATTTGAACGTGATGACGCACGACTGGGCTAGAATAAGGAAGTTCATAGCCAGTAGCCAATAGCTACCCAAGCGTCAGTTTTCGTCCGTCTTACTAGCACACAGACGAGTGGATTTTTCGACCGGACTCGAGTCCGTCGGAAAGATTTAAATCATGTTTTATTTCTAAGTCTGTCTGACTTTTGGGAAAGAAAAGTCCGCTGGAGCCCACACACGATCGAATTATCTGACGGATTCCGGTCTGCTGGACCAAGTCCATCGAAAAGTCCAATCGTGTGTACGCGGCATAAGGGGTAGATATGAAATGAGTGGAAGCTCTGCTGATTTTATCATCCAATTATGTGCAAGCTAAAATACTGTTTTTTATTTTCCTTGTATCTACAGAGACTGCACTTACAAGTGCACTTTCAGTGCAAAGTGGATTTTCCTTTAGTAAATAACCCCCATGGACATTTGGAGATAAGGATTCCAGAAGTGGTAACTTCAAGTTAGTGCACAACAGATCTGCCACAAAGCCCACTGTGGTCTTCTGTGCCTGCAACAGTCCCAGACAATGACATTTCTCCTGGGAAGACTCATCTATAGAGGATTCCCAATAATCTTGAGATGCCTGTGATGCCTCATCCTCCTGCAGGGGAGGAGATGAAGGAGAACACGCTTGTATCCCAGATGTTTCAAACCAGTGAGAATCCTGGAGAACTGATTCTACAAACCACAGATGACTGCAGAAAAGTCCTCCCTTGACACAAAGGGTTTGATTTAATAAAACTGGCCCCTTACTATATGATCAGCTGTCAGCCAATGACAGCTGATCACATGATCAAAACAAAAGCTTGGTGATCTCTTTTTTTCTCCTCATGCTGACAGTGGAGGAGAAAAAAAAAGCAGATCATCGACTCATCTTAAAGGGACATCGGTCCCGAAACGGAAGAGGCAATTATGCCTTATATATGCCATCTGAAAGTGCCCACAAGTGCCCCTATCAATGCCCACAAGTGCCACCTATCAATGCCCACCAGTGGTGCTAATCAGTGCCACCTAGAAGTGCTGCCTATCAGTGTAACCAATCAGTGCCTATCACTGCCACCTATCAGCGCCCATCAGTGCCGCTTCATCATCGTACATCAATGACGGACAAAAATTACCTGTTTAAAATTTTATAACAAAAAAAAAATACATTTAAAAAAAACAAATTTGGTCTTTTTAGATTTTTTTTAAAGAGGAAGTAAACCCTGATGGGTTTACTTCCTCTTTGATTCCCTGCTGTCCCCTGTAGTCCGGAGCCTCCATCTTCTTGGTGGGTCTCGCTGCTCCGGCGCTGTCATTCGTCGGAGCCGCGATGACATCACTCCCACGCATGCGCACGGGAGCCGCCACTCGCAGCATATCGCCACTAATTGTGGCACGCTCAGCGACTGTCTTGCCTGTCTTTCTGCAAATATCTCCTAAACCGTGTAGGTTTAGGAGATATTTCTTGGACCTACAGGTAAGCCTTAATCTAGGCTTACCTGTAGGTCAAAGTTGATTGTAAGGGTTTACAACCACTTTAGAAAAAAATAAAAAAATCGCACAGGTGATCAAATACCATGAAAATAAAGCTCTATTTGGGGGAAAAAAATTATAAAAATTGTCATTCAAAGTGCATCAGCGCTGAAAGCTGAAAATTGGTCTGGATAGGAGGGGGGTTTAAGTGCCCAGTAAGCAAGTGGTTAAAGTGGTTGTAAACCCTTACAAACCACTTTGGCCTACAGGTAAGCCTAGATTAAGGCTCACCTGTAGGTCCAAGAAATATCTCCTAAACCTATACGGTTTAGGAGATATTTTCCTGAAGACAGGCACCGCACTGAGCGCGGCATTTCCAACAACGGAGCTGCCGCACGTGTCGGCTCCTGTGCGCATGCGCGGGAGTGACGTCATCGCGGCTTCGCCGAATGACAGCGGCGGAGCTGCGAGACCCCACCCGAAAAGATGGATGCGCTGGACTACAGGGGACAGCGGTGACTTCGCTGGCTCCTGTGTCAGGTAAGTGACACATAATGGACTACTATGCGATGCATAGTAGTCCATTATGCTTTGCCTTTGCAGGGAATGAAAGAGGAAGTAAACTCATCAGGGTTTACTTCCTCTTTAAGTAAATCAATCCCAAAGGAACAGTGGAAATACCAGATAAGGCAAATAATTCAGAGCCAACTACTGTACAGGGGGAACTGCCCAGGAGTTCCTCCCTACTTGGTAGAGGGATTTGGAAGCCCACCCCATTAAACTTCCCCCAACCTCTCTGCCTGAATGAGGCCATGGCTTGCCAAGGGTTAATAGGACTATAATACCCTATAAGGGAGTGGCCACTCCACCCCATGTAGTGTAGGTTGCTGCAGCTTTACAAGGGCCGGGGGAGAGGGTATGACTCACAGAAGCTATTCTGCACTTTACTAGTCAAGAGCTTGCAATTACATTTGTGTTAAAGTACCCAGGGAATTGCCAAAATGGTGCCTGCACATTCACAGATGCATGCGTTCACATAATCTTGCATGTATGTTACACTGGCCCATCATATTTCAACAGTGCCTCTATATTGATCACTCTGCATGTAAAAACAGCTTACACTGCCCCAATGTACATGCTCCACTACAGAAGAACTCACTCAAGTCCATGCTGCAGGGCCAGGGGGGCCATCCTCACCTCTCATGCATGGTCTACAGCAGGGGTCTCAAACTGGTGGCCCTCCAGTTGTTGCGAAACTACAAATCCCATGAGGCTTTGCAAGGCTGACAGTTTTAAGCATGACTCCCACACTCAGAGGCATGATGGGACTTGTAGTTTTGCAACAGCTGGAGGGCCGCCAGTTTGATACCCCTGGTCTACAGGGACTCAAGTCTCCCCAATAGAGCAAAGCCCACCAGGAAGTCGGTGCAGCGTTGCGCTTATCACAGACAGTGAAACATTTCCCGATCTCTAGAGCCACACATCAGGGTGATGCCTCACTGCCTGTGATTAGCGCAGTGCCGACTTCCTGGCGGGCTCAGCACGTGGAGTGCGCGAACACGCCGGAGCTCATCCTTACTTCCCAAGGGGTTCACCACAGTGGACCTGCAAAGCACCCCGTTAGCGAGGTGACGTGGTTTGTAGTATCCAGAGGATCTGTGCCTGCAGGACCCAGCATCGACTGGAAGAATTAAGACAACATTTTAGATTTGGAATTCAGTGTGCATAGTTTGGAAAAAAGGCTTTAAGGCTCGGTTCACTCTTGTGCAATGCGGGAACCCTGCGAATCTAGTGCGGTTCCCGCATTGCAACTGCTTCGCAAGGCAGTACACACTGCCATATGCGAACTGCTGGGAGTCTCAATACAATGTTAATAATGACACCCTCATTTCAGATCGCATATCGCACTGCGAACTGACAGTTTAGACATGAATCAGATACTATCTGTATGGCTGAAATCTAATCGCATAGACATCTCATGTGATTTGCACTGCAGTGCGGTGCGAATCACATGCGATCTTGCACCACGCACAAGTGTGAACCGAGCTGCCTTGTACACACGATCAGATTTTTTGCCAACAAAACCGTAGACTGTTGGCCCAAACTTATCTTGCATACATATGGCCACACAATTGTTGGCCAACAAATACAAATGTAGTGACGTACTATGTTATTTTTCAGCTCTTTAGCGCCACCCTTTGGGCTTCTTCTGTTAATTTTGTGTTAGTAGAAGTTTGGTGAGTGTTGATTTGCACTTTTCTTTCGCGCTTTCCAGTTTGCGTTTTTCACCGTGCTTTTCAGTTAATTTCTGAATGGCCGTTCGTCAACTAGACATGTTGCGGAATCAGAAGAGATAACGTGTTATTTATTGGCCTTGGAGTTACTGCTTTGACATTATTTTTTTGGTTGAATAAGGATTTGATTTTGTTATTTTCTATATTTTTGGATGCATATAATGCACTTTTTAGTTCCATTGGCAGATATAATGTCTAATTTTATTTGTTTTATTTTTTTAATGCACAATAGAAAAATTGTGTAGAATAATACTTGGCTATGTGTTTTACTTCAAATGACAGTTTGGGAGTAGGCAGTTACAGTTTAAAAAATACAACGTAAAATTAACAAGGGACACCAGCATAGTTGTATCTTTGATCTTAAAAACTCAGGGATAATGGTGTTGTGGTAACTTGCCCAAATAAAATAAAATATTATTCTTGATATCACTAGAAAAAAAAAGCCTTTGAAAATGTGTTTGCAATAACTCCATCATCATCACCAGCAAAGAAGCTTCATTATTATCCCATTAAAGAAGAAGAGAATTGTGCGCTGCATGTCGAGATTTCATAATTTGCCACTTCACAAATGTTAATTCTCCATTACGAATGCTAGTTTACAAGACTGACCGCTTCCGGCTCATCCTTGCTTCTGAGCATGTGTGTTTGTACTTTGGACTTTTGTCCGACGGGCGGACTTGTTCGTGGAAAATTTGAAAACCTGCTACCCAACATTTGTTGGCAGAAAGACAACAATTGTCCGATGGACCATACACACGGTCAGATTTTCCACCAACAGCCTGTCATCACACATTTCCCGTCAGAAAATCTGATCGTGTGTACGAGGCTTTAGAGTGTGTTATGGCACACAGGGATAACTTTTTTGCTCATAACAACCTGTTGATCTAGGGAGCCCTGGGCCATTTTGTATGAGAGCAACTACTGGCTTGGATATGTAGTAGTGTTATTTATTGATTTCAGTTTAAGGAGTTTGCTATTATCTTCTTTACTCTAATCTCACCTCTGCCCTGAATCACAGACTTTATAAAATTTTCTTTTTTAATTGACCACTTGCTTACTGGGCACTTATACCCCCTTCCTACCCAGGCCAATTTTCAGCACTTTCGCACCTTGAATGACAATTGCACGGTCATGCAACACTGTACTAAAATTTTTAGCATTTTCTTGCAATAGAACTTTCTTTTGGTGGTATTTAATCATTACTGGGTTTTTTTGCTAAACAAAGATGGAAAATTTTGAAAAAAAAAAAAAACACAACTTTTTTTAGTTTCTGTTAAAAATTTAGCAAATTAGTAACTTTTTTCCTTCACTGATGTGCGCTGATGTGGCTGAACTGATGGGCACTGATAGGATGCACTGGTGAGGCTGCACTAATGAGGCAACACAGATGGGCACTGATAGGGGGGCACTGATATGGAGTACTGATAATCAGTGTACATGTCCCCTGTCAGGTTTGCCGGTTACCGTCTCTCCTCTCCTCACGCTGTGACATTGCGTGAGGAAAGGAGAACCAATAACCAGCAACTATGTTTACCTTGTGATCAGCTGTGATTGGACACAGCTGATTACATGGTAAAGGGCTGCTATGATAGACCCTTTACCACGATCAGTGATCGCTGTGTCTGAAGGACACAGCGATCATAGAGCACACTGGATGCACGACACAGTCTATGGATGTCCTCCACAACAGGGTTGTGCTGTAGCTATTTTTCGGCTATAGTGTGGTAAGGAGGTAGTTTAAGAATCATTTTGGTTTCGACTAGTGATCAGATTGATTTTTTTCCGAAAAAAAAAAAAAAAAATATTGAAAGGAGAGAAAGGGAACCTATCAGGATTAAAAATATGGGAATGCCACTGCTGACTTGTAATTTGAATGTGCCAACTTGGGACATTCAACTTAAACCCTGGTTCACTATTTATCAATTACTGTCTGGAACAATTGTGCCGCTAAATCAGGAGAATTGAGTTTGCGTCTTGAAAAAATGTTCAGCAATGACAATGACCATCATTTTATCATGACAAGTTCCTTTTAATGCAAGTGACCATAAAAAATACTAAAGCAATATTATTTGATTAGTGTTAATTTAAAATAAAGACTTTCCAACTGCTAGGCTGTATATTCAGAAATTTATTGATCCAAACCAAAAGCATTTTATTGAATCTTTACAACAAACATTTTGATGCTCATGTGATTTCTTTAAGCAAGAATTAAATCAAACCGTAAACTCTACAATACACAATACATAAAATTAAACATATAGATGCACCAAGCAGGGTGTGACTTAAACAGAAAGGTAATATACATGTATTATATTGCCTAAACACAAACAAGGCACCCCAGAAAAATGAGTCCATCAATCCCATAGAGATTTTTAATATTACTTAGGCTACTTAGGCTACATTCACATGGCAGTTTAGCAACGGCCAGGGGCAGCCACTGTCAAGAAATCAGTATAATCTTACTGGGGGGTTGTAAACAACGCCTGCACACACTGTGTAAGAACAGTTGCAGCGGTCAGTGGTGAGTGCCAGATTTGACTGTGTCCAAATCTATGGCTGGCGCTGCTGCTGTTCAGCCTCCCACTGATCCCAGAAGCAGACAGTGTGCATTCAAGGTTGGCTTTTCTGCAGACTTTTGGCTGCATGCAAACTGGTCGCAGCTAATCAGCTTTTTTGTAGGCAGCCATAGCACAGAATGTTGCAGAGTCCTGGGATGGTGTTTAGTCACCTCTGAATGCAGCAAACAAACTGCTGCTAAACTGCCATTTAAATGTAGCCTTCAAGCCCAGTTGAATGCTTTTATAAAATGGCACCTATCATTACAGGATGCACCAAATTAAACTTTAAGGTTTTCCTCGTCATTTTATTGTATGAATCCGCTTGTGCCATGAAAACAGCCTGCCCCCAACCAGTAAACTGCAACTAAGGACTGCTGCTCTATTTGTATGAACAGAAGTCTGACACCCCCCTTCTGAGTCAGATGGAGAGCTCTACAATGAGCAAAGTTCATACTCTGTTGACTGCAGAGCTAACAGTCTGACTCAGGGGTGTGTTGGACCACTGCAGCGAGATCCCTGTTCTCACAGGCTGTATTCATAGTAGTGTAAATGACAGGTAAGACAATGATAACATGTAATTTGGTACACCCGGTAATGATGGGTGCAGTTTTTTTAAAATAACTCAATTGGGCTTTATTGATATCAAGAAAGAACATTTGAAAGAAAAAGTAAATTATGTAACAAGTAACATTTAAAAGGCTTAAAGCGGACCTTCACCTCTTCCTCAAGTTCCTTTTAGTCCACCCTCCTCCCATCTCGCAGAATTGTTTTTTTTTTACCTTTTTTTGGCCCCTCCTCCTCATGTGTCATTCGCCTTAAGCTGACACACATCCTGCCTGCTGTGCCTTCCGAGATATGCATGTCATGCATCCCAGGAGGCTCAGCCGTCCATTTAAATGAAGGGGGGGCCTATCTGCGTGTCACTGAGAGGCCTGCCTGCTGAACCCAGAAGAGCCCACGGGCCTCTGAACATGGTGAAGCGGGATGGAGCTGTGGCTGGGCATGAGAGGATCTAAGCGGGACAACTCTGGATCCACTGGATGGGCGAGTATCTGAATTGTGCAGATACCACCTTCAGTTAAGCGGAGTCATTAAAAACAATGGGGGAGTAGGCTGGATGTCATCTTCAAGGATTTACATTTTTTAGTGGATTAATTGTACAAAAATGCTATTGCTGACATTAAGATGTATTCCCAAAGCCTTTAGGTTTTACTATAATCTAAACAAACATGGATTTGAAGTACAGCCCAGGAAATGGTCTTCATGGCCTGTTTGTAATTCTGGCATTAATTGCTAAAAAATGCTGTTTAGGTCTGTCCAAGAATTATTTTTTTCCCAACAATATTTTATATCCCAAATAATGTTTTAATTTTGTTCAACCAGTTCTGAGATTTACAAAACTTTGCCAGGCAGCACAGCTAGGCTGTTGACCAGACTGTTCAGTACTGCAACTAAGCAAAACAGCCTGGTACCTCCATGCCCCCAGCTTGTGATTGGACAATGAAGGAGAGACACAAATTTCTAGAATAAGGCACATTCTGGTATTTACACTGCAACAGGAACGATCTTCATTCAGAAGAACCAAATTGGGTGGGCAAGAACAAAAGAAACAAGGAATGCAATAAAAAAATTAAAAAAAAAAATCTTGTTTTATTAGGCATTGAAATCTCATTACTGTAAAAAGGACTTTCTGTATCCAACACCTCAATTTATTTTGTAACAATGTGCTGCTATGAAAGGACATCATAGGAAACAAGGCAATTTGCCTGGTAGATAGGGATAAGCTCAGGAGGGTTCAGCCAAAAGTCCAAACCTACCTGAGCTCTCCCGACAGGAAGCTGTAAAACCTATAGCCAATCTTAGGTGGCAGAGACATTCCCCACCCTGCAGCCACACGCATTCAAGGGGCATGCTGTGGGGCAGAGAATGCCTCCGCCACTTATGACTGGCTATCGACTGACAGCTTCCCAGTGGAAGAGCTCAGGCAGGCTTGGAATTGTGCACGAACATATCTGAACTCATTACTGCTGGTGGAAGATAAAGCTATCCATTTGATTGCAACCAACATGGACACAACTCCATTTTTAAGTTGACCAAGTCTATAGAATACACTCTAATGCTGCGTACACACGATCGCACATTCCGACAACAAAATTCCTTTTTCGTTTTCTTTTTTCCGACGGATGTTGGCTCAAACTTGTCTTGCATACACACGGTCACACAAAGCTTGTTGGAAATTCCGAACGTCAAGAACGCGGTGACGGACAACACGTACAACGAGCCGAGAAAAATAAACTTCAAAAGCCAGTACGGCTCTTCTGCTTGATTTCGAGCACGCGTGGAAATTTGTGCATCGGAATTGTGTACACACAATCGGAATTTACGACAACGATTTTGTGGTCGCAAAATTTGTGATCCAGCTCTCAAATGTTGTGTGATGGAAATTCCGATGGAAAGTGTCCGATGGAGCCTACACACGGTCAGAATTTCCAACAAGGTCCCATCGTACATTTGTTGTTGGAAATTCTGACTGTGTGTAGACTTTACATCCCACTCCCAAGCAGTATTAAAAAGCTTCCCTGAATACACAAAATACCAAAATCAATGCATATGAATTACAAGTGCTTTTCTTCACAATTCCAAGAGAATTGGCAATGATGGATTTTACACTCAGACCATGAAAACTTCTTCATCTGTCACTTCCATATAACAACATCATTTACGTTACAGATTTCTTATTTTATTGATTGATTATACGCTAAGCTTTAGATAGCATAGTGGACTGAGACCTCAAACAGAATGGCTTCAGAATTTGTATAGTAAGCAGTTAAAATCAGTAACTTCTCTTTCCGTTATGTGTGTATGAAATCTGAAAAAGTAATAGAACACAAAATAATAGCATTAGTAAAAAAGTCATAAGAAGAGCAACATTCATAGTTGAATATATAATCTAGCAGTGATGCATGACCAATTTCATGTCACAAAAGAGAGAAAAAAGGTTTAGGTTGCAGTTGTGGCCTTCTATTTTATAGTGAAGCTGAACTGCGTGCGCAGGACATCCGGTTCTCCTGGCTAACGGCACGAGTGTGTGGAACGCACGCCATCTGCAGTGGATAGTGTGGACACTCTCTGTATTGCAGCTCGCCCTAGAAAAAACGGCAGCAGCCCCAGTGCCGGGGCAAAGGCACGTTTACAAGTAAAGAGCCTTTTGACTGAATATGGATTTTAAATTTTTGAGTAAAATTGAGTTACGCTATGGAGGCTCTCTATCTGTTTTCCATATACCACACTTACCGTATTTGTCTGCGAGGAGGAAGGTAAAAATTATCTATAGGTCAAATGCATGTGGGCAGGTACAATCCTGCCGAGATGATTATTAACTAACTTTTTCAATAAAGTGGTCAATAAAATCTGGTAAGCTGAATCACATTACAATCACTTATTGGGTGTGGATTATCAAGGCTGTGGTGAAGGATCACGCGGAAGGTTGTGGTTATATTCTTATACACCAGATCTGTCATTGTTTTGTGTGTGGCAATCATATCACGTTTAAAAGGAACTTTTAATTGGAGCAGTTTGGATCACAAAGACTTTAATATTATAGTTGTAGTAACTGCTGTCACTGGGGTGTTATCACATGTTATGTGTGAGTTTGTTGTATATTTTTTATATATGGTGAATTTATTATGGGTAGTTTTACACATGATATTGGTTGAAGAGTGGCAAACATTGATTGTTAATGAGAAGGGAATTAATCACGGTGATATTAATTCATTTTTGCTAACTAGTGCCCCCTACATGTTACATGAATCTATCTATGGCTGCCGTTGCCACCCCCTTTTCAGGCGCCTGAATTACAATGGCAGGGGTGCATAAGATGGGGCACAGCGAGGGCTGCATAAGATGGGGCAACAGTGAGTGCTGCATAAGATGGGGCAACGGTGAGTGCTGCATAAGATGGGGCAACGGTGAGTGCTGCATAAGATAGGGCACGGTGGGAGCGTTTGATAGGGCACAGTGGCTGCATTTGATAGGGCACAGTGGCTGCATTTGATAGGGCACAGTGGCTGCATTTGATAGGGCACAGTGAGGCTGAGATTTATGTTTTTCTTTTCACAATTTTACAGTCTGTTTGTGCCCCCCCAAAAATTTTGAGCACCAGCCACCACTAGATAACACTACTATGACAAAAGGGAGAGGGGAGAGGGAAAGTCCATAAGTCCAATGAAAAATGATGGCAGCTGTCCACAGAGAAAAGCCAACTCTGTGAATGCAATGGAGAGAGAGAGAGAAACAGGAAGGGCAAACCTGAGTGTATTAATTGAATTTCTATTGTACAACCTTTTCTGTGTATATCTCACAGCAGAGCTGCTGCTTGGGGATTCTATGGACAACAGCGCAGTTAATCTCTTTTTACATTAGTAAGCGCGTACATGACAATGTGAGGAGAGTCTCCTCGTGTGGGGCGAGTTGGCCCCATCCACAATTGCTGGACTCCAGAGCATTATAAGAAAATAATGTTTTACCTAGCCAACCTACAATCATTAAAAACTGATATTAGAGTTCTGGACACCTTCTAAGCTGATTATTATCTGTTGACTTGTCATAGGCCCAATACACGCTGGTTGTTTAGTTCAGATCATGGGGCTTTGGTGTCTAGCTGTGGGTGGAGGGCATAGGTGCTTGTGAAGTCTCCTGGCAACCAGGATTGACTGTCTGCCACCTCTCCACCCAAAACAAATACTCCCTCTCCCAACCTTTAAAAATACCCCCTCCTCTCTACACTCAAAAATAACCCCCCCTCCACCCCCAACAATAACCCCCCTCCCCTCCACCCCCAACAATAACCCCCCTCCCCTCCTCTCCACCCCCAACAATAACCCCCATCCCCACCAACAATATCCCCTTCCCCACCTGTCCACCAACAATACCCCCCTCCCCACCAACAATACCCCCCCTCCCCACTTTTCAACCCTTAACAATGACCCCCTCCTCACCCTCAACAATGACCACCCCACCCCCAATAACGCCCCTGCCTCTCTACCCTTAATAACCTCCCTACCTTTTCACCCTCAACAATAACCCCATGCTTCTGCATCCCTAACAATAACCCCTCTCCCCACAAAATCCCCTCCTCTCGCCTCTCCACTCTTAACAATAACCCCCCGCCTTTCAGCCCTCAACAATAACCCCTCTCCCCACTCCCAACAAATCCCCCCTCCCCACCATTAACAATAACCCTCTCCCCACCTCCCAACCCCCAACAATAACCCCCCGCCTCTCCACCCTCAACAATAACCCCCTCCTGCCTCTCCACCCCCAACAATTACCATGCTCCTGCCTTTCCACCCCGAACAATATTTCTCCTCCCACTTCTCCACCCTCAACAACAATCCCCTTCCCTGCCTCTCCACCCTCAACAATAACCCCCTTCCCTGCGTCTCCACCCTCATCAATAACCCCCCTCCCTGCATCTCCACCCTTATCAATAACCCATAAACAAAGGATTTTGCTACTACCCCAAATTAATGAAACTCCTCCTGTGCTGTCGGGTGCAGGATGTGCAGTTGCTCAGCTGCCATAGTGATGAATGGATAAAAGGACAATCCACAACTTCATATGTGCTCTTTAAATAAGTCCACATTTATTGCATCTCCATAAAGATAAAAGTACAGCAGAGGTAGACGTGTTTCAGCCGCAACGGCCTTGTTCACTAGGCTGTTGCGGCTGAAACGTGTCTACCTCTGCTGTACTTTTATCTTTATGGAGATACAATAAATTTGGACTGATTTAGAGAGCTTATAATAACCCCCCTCCCCACCCTCAACATTAACCTCCCACACCATACCACCCTCAACAATAATCCCCCTCCCTGCGTCTCCACCCTCATCAATAACCCCCCCTCCCTGCGTCTCCACCCTCATCAATAACCCCCCTCCCTGTGTCTCCACCCTCATCAATAACCTCCCTCTACGCGTCTCCACCCTCATCAATAACCTCCCTCCGCAAGTCTCCATCCTCATCAATAACCCCCCTCCCTGCGTCTCCACCCTCATCAATAACCTCCCTCCACGCGTCTCCACCCTCATCAATAACCCCCCTCCCTGCGTCTCTACCCTTATCAATAACCCCCCTCCCTGCGTCTCCACCCTCATCAATAACCCCCCTCCCTGCGTCTCCACCCTCATCAATAACCCCCCTCCCTGCGTCTCCACCCTCATCAATAACCCCCCTCCGCGCATCTCCACCCTCATCAATAACCTCCCTCCGCGCGTCTCCACCCTCATCAATAACCCCCCTCCCTGCGTCTCCACCCTCATCAATAACCTCCCTCCGCGCGTCTCCACCCTCATCAATAACCTCCCTCCGCGCGTCTCCACCCTCATCAATAACCTCCCTCCGCGCGTCTCCACCCTCATCAATAACCTCCCTCCGCGCGTCTCCACCCTCATCAATAACCTCCCTCCGCACCCTCAACATTAAACTTCCACATCTCTCGACCCACAACAATAACCCCCTCCCCACCTCTCCACCCTTAACAATAACCCCATTTCCTGCAGAAACAGCAGCACACTAATGGTTTATTAGTGGTGACGTATTATTGGGAAGGGCTCCTGTGTAACAATGGAGGTTGCATGGGGCAGGGAATCTGTAATGATGGGGTAGTATGAGGGAGGGGAACCTGTTTAATAATTTGGGAGGGGGTCCTGTGTAATATTTGGAGATAGTATAAGAGTAGGGGTCCTCTGTATCGATGGGGGAGGGGGAACTGTGTAAAAATGGGGGAGGAAATCCTGAGTAATAATGGGCGTAGTTTGCAGGAAAGGTCTTGTGTAGCAATTGGGGGGACGCGAAATTGCATAGGGGGGCAAGAAAAGGTTTGTCCAGGTCCCAATCTGGCGCTGCGCCTGCGCGGTATGGGACAGACACTTTTCGATGGCCGGACTGTATATGTCACAACAACGGCCCTGCCAGTGTCTGTGACACTCTTACACAGCCCAGCGAACACTCACCCCCCCCCCCCCCCTCACTGACGGGAGATCAGAGAATACAGCTTTCCTCCTCCTATCACCTCTGCTCATCCTCTGTCTTCCAGTCCCGCCCACACTATCCTTGGCACCGCCGTATCTGAAGAGGGGATGTGTGGGCGGGACATATGAAAAACAGCAGCTGCAGATTAATCTGTGTGCCAATGATGCGTGATCTTCCAGCCTGGACCGCTGGATCCCCCTCCCCCATCTGTCTCTCTCCCACCCCTTTTCTTTGAAAACATTCACAAACTTTCATTTTCCGTCAGACTGGCAATAGATGGTGCAAATTGCTTTCCTGCAACTACAAATTGCAGGAAAGAAACTTGCATGATTCTAGAGGTCGACCGATATGGGTTTTTCTCTGGCCGATGCCGATATTTAGAAATCATGGCGGCCGATGGCTGATATATGATGCCGATTTTTTTTGGCCGGTATGTTAGGCCGATTTTTTTAAATTTTTTTTTTATTTTATTTTTTTATCCCCCTTCATCTCATAAAACCTAACAGACACCTTTCCCACTGGGGCGTTTTTTTAGGCGCTTTTGGGCTAAAAATAGTGCCTGTAAAGTGCCTGCAAAATGGCTCCCCTGCAGTCTGTGTGAAAGACAGAGTGCTTTCACACTGAGTCGATGCAAGCAGCATGTTTAGAGTGGTGTATACCGCTTTTCCACCACTCCTGCCCATTGATATTAATGGGCACCACTGCCCAAGCGCATGCAATGCGATTTGGCAGCGGTGCTTCACGGGCGCATTTAACCTCTTCTTCGGCCGCTAGCTAGGATTATATGCGCCCCACTAGCACCCGAATAGCACCGCTAAAATGACGGCAAAGCACTGCTAAAACTAGCAACATTTTACCATCAACGTCTGCCCGCTCCAGTGTGCAAGCAGCCTATAAAATAAAAACAAGTACTCAAAACTTTGACGTAAAAAAAAAAAAAAAAAATGGACTAACTTTACTGTTTTAGTTTTTTTTTTTTTTTTTCATTTAGTGTATTTTTCCCCCCCCCAAAAAAAATGCATTTGAAAGACCTCTGCGCAAATGCTGTGTGACATAAAATGTTGCAACAACCGCTATTTTATTCCCTAGGATCTCTGCTAAAAAGAAATATATACTTTTTGGGGGGTCAAAGTGATTTTCTGACAGAAAATACAGGACTTTTACTTGTAAGCAACAAGTGTCAGAAAAGATTTAGTCTTTAAATGGTTAAACTGGGAACTTCTACACACTGAGATGACTTCATTCATTCAAGTGTAAACATTGTATCATTCTGTTCTTTTCTTGGCAGCCCAGAGAGGAGGAAAGTCGTACTCAGGCAACTTACACGGACTTCTATTACAGAAGTCATTTCCAAGTCCTGCTGTAGTTCTAAATCGGCCTTTTTATCAGCTCAATCGGCCGATGCTGATTAATTAAAAAACGGCAAATATCGGCCGATATATCGGTCGACCTCTACATGATTCCCCCATCAGCACAGTCAGTACTGACAGGGGAATCCCTTCCGCTGAGCAATTGTATTTTCCCAACCAATAGCGATTATCACTAGCAGATATAGCAACCGCTAGCGATAATCATAAGAATCTGGCAGGGCTGGTTGCACCCAATTTGATCGATCAACTTGGTACATTCAGGCTGTCCATTAATGGTTTAAATCTCAGCCAGTTCTCGCTGAAACAGCTGAGATTTAAAGTGGTTGTAAACCCTTACAAACCACTTTGACCTACAGGTAAGCCTAGATTAAGGCTTACCTGTAGGTCCAAGCAATATCTCCTAAACCTATATGGTTTAGGAGACATTTGCCCGAAAACGGGCACCGCTGTCTACGGCGCATGCGCCGTAGACAGCAGCGCACTGAGCGCGGCATTCTCTGCGACGGAGCTGCCGCGCGTGTCGGCTCCCGTGCACATGCAGTAACGTCATCGCGGCTTTGCCAAATGACAGCGGCGGAGCTGCGAGACCCCACCAACAAGATGGATGCGGCGGACTACAGGGAACAGCGGTGACTTCGCTGGCTCCTGTGTCAGGTAAGTGAGACATAATGGGCTACTATGCGATGCATAGTAGTCCATTATGCTTTGCCTTTGCAGGGAATGAAAGAGGAAGTAAACTCATCAGGGTTTACTTCCTCTTTAAACTGTCTATGGCTGGTCTTAGCTCTTAGGCTGCTTTCACACTGAGGCGGCGTCAGTGGTAAAGCGCCACTATTTTTAACAGTGCTTTACGGTCGCTTTTGCAGAGGCGCTTTTAACCCCCGCTAGCGGCCGAAAAAGGGTTAAAACCACAAGCAAAGCGGCACTGCCCATTCATTTCCATGGGCAGGGGTGCTTTATACACCACTCCTTCACCGCTCCAAAGATGCTGCTTGCAGGAGTTTTTTTCCTGCCAGCGCATCGCCTCAGTGTGAAAGCGATCCGGGCTTTCACACTGAGACTGCAGGGGAGCCGTTTTTCAGGTGCTTTACAGGCACTATTTTTAGCCCAAAAGCGCCTGAAAAATGCCCCAGTGTGAAAGAGATCTAAGGCAGACCATACATTGATCACTTTTTTCATTAAACTATTAGGTTGAATGAAAAAAAAAAAAAAAAAAAAAAAAAAGAATGTTCCAATTCCCCCATCTACACTTTCCAGGTGGATGAGGGAATCTTCCCACTCCGGACCAGCGGCAGAAATACCACCGTTGCTGTCATGGAGACAGACACCAGACCAGCGCTGTCAATAGCAGGGGCAGGACAGCAAGGAGGCTGGAGAACCTCACAGTTGCAGGACACTAAGGCCCGGTCACAAGTGCAACCTTTGCAACCCTGGTAGTTCTCCCACTGCTTTGGACTCTTATAATTTTCCTGGTGTGCTGGTGACATACTTCTTGTTTTCTGCCACCCTGGGGGGCAGGCCCCAATACAGTAGGAAGGGAGCTCACTGCAAAACATGTGAAAGAGTCTTGTTGCGGGACAGTAATAAAGGACCCCACAACAGAAGTAAAGGGCCCCAGGATAGAGATTTTATATTATATATATATATATATATATATATATATTGCATTTTATTAGATGGCCCCCCTACTTTTGTCCCTGTCCCCCCATGTGCCCCCCCCAAATATGAAAGCTAGAGACACCACTGGCAGCAGGGGCCGTTCATGCATAGTACAACAGAGGGGGATGTACGGCAGCAGGGGCCGTGCTTGCATGCATACAGTGCCTTGAAAAAGCATTCATATTCCTTTGAAATTTTCCACATTTTGTCATGTTACAACCAAAAATGTAAATGTATTTTATTGGGATTTTATGTGATAGACCAACACAAAGTGGCACATAATTGTGAAATGGAAGGAAAATGATAAATGGTTTTCAACATTTTTTACAAATATGTGAAAAGTGTGGCGTGCATTTGTATGGTGCCCCCCCGAGTCAATACTTTGTAGAACCTCCTTTCACTGTAATTACAGCTGCAAGTCTTTTTGGGGATGTCTCTACCAGCTTTGCACATCTAGAGAGGGACATTTTTGCCCATTCTTTAAAAAATAGCTCAAGCTCTGTCAGATTGGATGGAGAGCTTCTGTGAACAGCAATTTTCAAGTCTTGCCACAGATTCTCAATTGGATTTAGGTCTGGACTTTGACTGGGCCATTCTAACACTTGATTATTTTTTGCGCTAAACCATTCTATTGTAGCTCTGGCGGTATGTTTAGGTTCGTTGTCCTGCTGGAAGATGAACCTCCTCCCCAGTCTCCAGTCTTTTGCAGACTCTAAAAGATTGCCCTGTATTTGGCTCCATCCATCTTCCCATCAACTCTGACCAGCTTCCCCGTCCCTGCTGAAGAAAAGCTTCCCCATAACCTGATGTTGCCACCACCGTGTTTCACGGTGGGGATTGTGTGTTCAAGGTGATGTGCAGTGCATGCATAGCACAAAAAAGAGGGGGCTGTAGGGCAGCAGGGGTCTACAGTCCTAGAACCACAAATACACAATTTGTACACAGCACTGTATGTGCGTAGTAAGAGTCTAATTTCCTTGTCCGTCTCTGCACATCCCCCCCCCCCCCCTCCTATTATCTGCTTGCTAAATGTCATGTTATGAAAGGAAATTCCCAAAGACTCCTTGGACTCCCTATGATGAAAATATCCCAGGAATCAAGGGGACTCAGAACCTGCTATAGATGAGGCTCCGTTATGAATTGTGTGGCTTATTAAATCACTATTTTTCAAAACAAAATTTGTTGCAGGTGTGCTGATCCTGAAGGAGCGGTTTCTAATAATTATAAGGGTATAAAATTAAAATATTTTGACTATAAATGCATTTTGTAAATGGGGTTTAGAAATATCATGTGGAAAACTTACGTTCAGTCTGTGGTCCGCGGAACAACAATTGAGCTGTAAAAAGAATAAAAATGGTCACTAAAATGATTAAAATCCCACATCTTATTGGGAAGACAACAAGATAATTTGTAATTACCTTTGCGACCTCTCATATAGACAACCACGCCAGCAATGATAAGTATGGCTCCCAGCACAAATCCCACAATTCCAGTGACCACCTTCTTTCTTGCTGAATCTGATTCCTGGGGGTCTGTAAAGAAATATGAGGCGTTAATAAGGTACAGACCTGTAGATTTTTTTTTTTCCTGGGGGGGTTCCGGTCTTTCAAACTTAAAGGCATCATTAACACTTTTATGTTGGGGAGGTATGGTAAAAACATGTGACAGCAGAGTGGGGCCATGAGGCTTTGCAATGCAGTGCAGCAAAAATTATCCCCATTCAACTGAATAGAACGCAATGCATGCAGTTGTGGTGCGGTAGTGTACTCATTAGTACAGGGAGCTCCTCTTAAGCTCCCTCGTTTTTTTTTCCATTCAGCCTGCTGGGTTGAACTAAAAACAACATACCGTGTGAACCAGGCTTTAGATCTCATTCATATGTTCTAAATGGCCATGGAATGGCAAATATACCATGAATACCTACAGCCAGAATCCCAGATGTCCCAATGTTTGTCAGCTGCTCAGCCTGTTCACCTGAGTGATGGGCTGAAAAGAACTACTGCTGTTAACATGTATCGGTACATCCAGTGGTCCCCATGTTTAAGCTCCAGGGGACAAAGCAAAACACATTGGGGTGTGGCCTGGCGGGAACCTGGGCTGAGGTCTATCCCATCACTACATTACCATAGGACTCTGTGGATGAACAGTGGGTGCAATAAGGCGCCCGCATCATGGAATTGTGGTTGTCAATACAAAAAAAATATATATATTTTAAATTGAAAAGTTTTTTTTTTATTATTATTTATAAGAGAGAGCGGGCTGGTCACGAGGTAGGGAGCGGGAAAAACGTTTTTGCCTCAGACTAGGCGGCTATATAAGCTTCTGTGTGTCAGAACCGCTCACATTTGCCCTGAGGCAACTTAAAGCTTGAGCTCCCCTTCCCTCCCACCCTTGTCGCTGGCACCATTATGTGGTTATGTCACCCTTGAATCAAGGGGGGACTTGTTTTTATGAACTGATGTATTTATAGCTCGAATCCTATGACTGAGTGCGTTAGAATTTGTTTTAAGTTGAAACAAAATGTATTTATATTTCATTATTTGAATAAAGTCATTTGTTTTAATTTTAATACAGGTGCTGCGGCCATTTAAAAACCATTCTGTTGTAATGTGATTATTTATAATAAATGTACGACCTACAATTCCATGTGTGGCACTAGGGATTTTTTTCTCTCTCTCTTCCCTTCAGTGACTACAGGAGCTGGGATGAGCTCCATCCGTTGCCGGCACTTCTGCAGCACATTTGGTATCATCTACATTACTCCCCACATCAATTGAGCCTGAGTGACACATTAAAAAACCATGGGTCCCAGTGGTTACCTGCTGTTAGGGACAAATTTCTGACTCTGGATGCAGAGAGATTTTATCCAAGGGCAAAAAAAGGTATCCTTACCTGCCGGTAACCACTGGATGTTCAGATTAGGGATGCACCAATACCATTTTTTTTTTTTTTTACAAGTAATGATTTTTTTCTGACGGATTCTGGCCGAAACTTGTGTTGCATACACACGGTCGGACAAAGTTGTTGGAAAATCTGATCGCTCTGAACATGGTGACGTTCGTTGCGTACGACGGGACTACGTAGAGGCCAGTAGCCAATAGCTTTCGTCTCGTAATTTATTCTAGCATGCATGGCATTTTGTCTGAGTTCTCTACAAACAATTAGAAAAACTCAGATCGGATTTTGCTGTCGGAAAATTTGACCATTTCCATTGGAATTTCCAACCGTGTGTACAGGGCATTAGAGTACCGATCCTTTTTTTTTTTTTTTTTTTTTTAAGTACTCGCAGATACCAATTACTGATACCTACCGCAACTGTTTTGTTTTAACTTCAGCTGTCAGCAATGGTACAAAGCAAAGTTATTTACAAATTAAATCAATTGATTTTAATTTAGAGCTTTTTCAATGTGAAATGTGTAAATATAGGTTAATATATATATATATATATATATATATATATATATATATATATATATATATATATATATATATATATATATATATATATATATATATATATATATATATATATATATAATATAATTGTTTATATTGTTCCCGTTTATAAAATTGACGTAAAAAAAAAAAGCAGGAAAATAATAATTAAATGGAGAATGGGGAGTTAATTAAAGCCGTTTAGAGTAAATAAGGGGTTAAACAGAAGAACATTTCTTCATCCCTTTGATCTGCAGATGAAGAAACAGAAAGACACTAAAATAAAACATTGTTTCTTTTTTTTATATCAGTCCTAAACAATGTTTTTAATAAACATTGCCGGCTGCTTTTTTTTGACAGCTCCAATTACCAGACTTCTTTAGCACTGGGAAGACCCACTGACAGCTCAAAGAACAGAGCCTGAAAGTATCAGTTACAGGTATCGGTGCATTTACACGAGTACTATACTTGTGCAACTAGATACCAGTATCAGTGCAACCCTAGTGCAGATACAGTTGGATACATGTTTACAGCAGCAGACAGCCTTGGCTCTTTTCAGCCCATCACTCAGGTGTACAGGCTGAGCAGATATTAGAACATCAGGTATTTGCAGTATCCCGAGATTATAGCTGCCCCACCTCTCCAGTACCTTCTCAGCCAATAGAAACATGTCTGTGTATACTGTGTGATTGTATACTCTGTGTCTAATCTCTGACAATGGGGCCCCCTAATCTCCCCCTAATCTCCTATTGCCCGGGGCCCCATTGTCAGTCTGCCACTGTCTAAGCCCTTGTACACACGGTCGGATATTCCCCCGGAAAATGTCTGATCGGACCGTGTTGTCGGATAATCCGAGAGTGTGTGGGCTCCATCGGACTGTTTCCATCGGAATATCCGATGGACAAAGTTTGAGAGCTTTGCTATAAAATTTTCCAACAACATGATCCGATCGGACCTTGTCCGATCATTTGTAGAGAATTCCGATCGGACAAAGTGCCACGCATGCTCAGATCAAATTACCAGACCAAAGCTATTGGCTACTTGCGTGAACGTAGTCTCGTCCTAACAAAATAACATAATCATGTTCTGAATGATCAGATTTTCCGACAACTTTGTCCTACCGTGTGTATGCAACACCAGTTTCGGACAAAATCCGTTTAAAAAAAATCTGATGGATTTTGTTGTCGGAATGTCCGACGGTGTGTACAAGGGCTTAGACTATAGTAAACCCAACTTTTGAACTTGTACCTACAAGTAAGCCTATAACGCTTACCTGTAGGTACAGTGAATAGCTCCTAAACTTGTAGGTTTTAGGAGATATTCTCATGGAAAGCAGCCGGTGAGGTCAATGGTGCATGCACTCTGAAGGGACAGCATACCACTTGGTTGTACTTCTCCTGGGGAGGAGTGCAGTTCGTTCTGCACTTTTGTGACCCATTTTTAGCTGACAGTCAGCTATAGCCCGCTGTCAGCTGACATCACTTAGCAGGTCCAGGCTGTGGAAATATCCTAACTTTAAAGTCAGGATTCACCCAGATGCCTGGACCAGCAGCTCGCTCAGCCTCTCAGTGAGCTGCAGAGACCCTAACCCAGCCACTCCTGACCCCTCCACAGCCTGGCATTCCAGTGAGTGTGGGGGGGGGGGGGGGGGAGGAGAGCCAGGCACTGACAGTCACCACTCTGCTCACTGAAGGCTGAGAACTGAGTGATCAGCGGTCTTTGGTCGCTCTGTTGTTGGTCTTAGAAGCAGCTGGGGACAGATGCAACATTGGATTGATGCTCCATCCACCTAGGAATGTATAATAAAAAAAAAAAAAAAAAAAAGGTATACAAGGAAATTTAATTATTTGGCTAAGTTTAGAGGTGATGCACACTTTGCCACCCCACTGAAAAGTGATCTGCGATCAATTGCTTTTCAGGGGCATTTGACAGGCAGCGAGGAGACATGGAGATATGTTGCCTACTCATCGCCTATTTAAATGTCACACCACCACACTGCATCTGTGTATATTATATTTGGTTGCAGGGCGCTAGCAATGTGACCCCATTCCCTTGAGCGTGACTAGGGGTATATTTTGTTTTCACAGCATGTACACACCCCCATCTAGCTGCAATTGCAGCTTAACAGAAGGTGGTTGTGGGTGATGAAAATACCAAAACACAAATGTACAAGACCTTACTGTACAATTTCTACATTAACTACAAGTATGATACCTTGTCAATCATCTCTGCTATGACCCTTCTCTGTCATTCTACCAGCCAGTGTCAGCATGATTTGCAATCTCTGCTAAAGTTATCACGCAGGTCACCAAATTACTTCTGCTGTTCAGTGAACAATACATATGTACTGAGTGGACTTTTCACTATTTACTTTACCTTGTTCAAAGATAAAAAGTCACAAATAGCTGTGAGAGCGGTCAGCCTCTCATTGGGGCTGCCTGATCCAAGCTAATCACAGGAACCTCCGGTGGGGTTCTCACAGCTAATTGTGGCAAAGGTGCATTTGTAGGTGTGACTGAACCCTTAAAGTGTAACTTTATTTGGGAAAGCATGCACATCTGAGTATACAATTTCAGCATCTGCTGGGATGAATGAACTCACACTCATGCATAGATGTTAAGTCATCCTGGCAGGGCGAATAAAGTTAGCCAAAGAGCCTAAACCTGATAGAAAACCAGGCGAAGATTTCAGAGTTAGTAGGCAGCCCGCAAATGTCACATCACTGGGATGCATGTGCAGCTCAGTGTAAAATTTCACCATTTGCTGGGATTGATAAACTCATAAACAAGTGTGATGTCATTCTTGAACGACCAATCAAGATAGCCAAAGAGCCCAAATATGGAAGACCAGTTGAACCTTTCAGCATCAGCAAGGGAGCCTGTGAATGTCCCATTGCTAGATGGGAAGTGAGTATAATTCTGCCATAGCATTACCAAATTAATCTTTAGAACGAATTATGGGACTTATGCCAGGCTTAAATATTAGAAATTCAGTTTTTAGTATACACCTAAAAAGGGTTACTATTGTCTTAACAGATTTCTTTTAAAATGCTGGTAACATGGAACAAGATGGTCCCTCCTATGGTTCGCCCTAAATTCATTTTGCACTAATGAAACAGGACAAGTGCCTACTAATAACACATTGAATGTTGATTAGCACTTACTAAACATGCCTGCCCAGAGTTTGTGTAGTGACAAAGTTATAATGTATTTGGAATTCAACAATCATGTTAGCATCCAAGCCTCACAACTTCAATGTGTGATTTGTTTATAAATCCCTAAGCATTTAAGAAATCCTAAACACAAGCTTACAATATTCTTACAGTAATTCTGAAACGTATTGATATATGGCTATGGTGTAACGTTTGGAGTTGTCCTTTAACTCTTTTCCTACCAGTGATGTAGAGGCTGCGTTGGTGGCAGTGGTGGCTTTTAAACAGACAAAAGTGTGCATGTACTTTCTCTGCCAACCATCGGCCTTCCTGTGGAAGTGATTTCACAGGTGTGGAAAGAGGTTACCCACCCTCACCACCTGATATCAGCTGTTTGCCTCTTACTTTTTAGATGGTCTGAAACTGCTACCAGCTAACTGATTGTGTTGCTTGATTACTAACATCTATGAAAGTCTGGTTTTGGCTATTAGATGTGTGGTGACACCACTATATATATGTTTCCTTCTGATAGTTCCCCTTGCACTAATTACAAATATTGTAAGATGAGACTGTATAATTCAGTTACTTTATTCAAGTTACTTTTGGCTTGATGTAGTTTGAATTGCTGTGATTATATATATTTACCTATATTATAGGACATGCCGCTGACTGCCTAGTTTCATCATTTAGACCCACAGCTCACTATTACCTATCGTATATTGAGATCTGTTCTGTGTTGTTCTACTGAAGGTAGGCTCATTGATTTTTAATTTTATTCTATTGGAACATCTGCTCCTTTTCCTTGCATGTAACGAATTTTCCGATTCTTTCCGATTAACCTTTTATGGGTTTATTATCCACTTATACTCAGTAGTGGTTATTTACCCTATTAACATCATTATTGTTTTCTTTCATTACCTTTCAAGACAATTCTTACCAGGCATGCCCGCACGTATATTTCTGTACCACCACTTGCATGCCATGATTGGGAGTTCTCTCTCTGATTACCTTCTGGTAACCCCTGGAAAAAATCTGAGACCTTCTATCATTTTTTATTGTTTATTGTTATTGATTACTTGTATTTCTCTCATTCTAGGCATAATCAAGTGTTGTATAATATCAATACTGGTTGTATATGTACACCCTTAGATGTATATTTTAGATGTATACTGTATACTATACCTTTGTTTGTTTTATGAAATAAAGTAATTTTTGTACTGTTCTATTTTGTACGTGCCTTAAAAATCCACCCCTATGGGGATTTCTCTTCTAGTAACGATTGTTTTTTGGATGTGGCACAACAAATTCACGCAACCCTGCCATACTTTTTCTCTTCCTTAAAGGAGACCTGTCATTTCTATTTTACTATCAATTAAAAAATTCAAAAATAAATACATTTAAAGCCTTTCCTCCCCACATGCACACAAACATAAACACATGCAACGGGTGTGCACATGTACAAAAATGAGGATTGTGCTACACATATTAAAGAGGAAGTAAAATCTGTAAAAAATAAATAAATAAAAATAAAAATAAATAAAAGCACCATGTATCCCGCAGTGACTTCTGAGTCTCGCTGCTCCAGTGCTGTGATTCGCCGGAGCCGCGATGACATCACCGACATCACACGGGAGCCAACAGGAGCGGCATATCTCCATTAGCTGCGGCGTGCTCAGTGCCCCTACAGTGCCTGTCTTTTTGCAAATACCTCCTAAACCGTGTAGGTTTAGGAGATATTTCTTGGACCTACAGGTAATCCTTAATCTAGGTTTACCTGTAGGTCAAAGTGGTTTGTAAGGGTTTACAACCACTCTAAATACTGAATATTGCTGCACACGTCAGAGTCAGAGCAATACTTCTAGAGCCATCATTCATGGTTGACATTGATGACCAGTAGGGGCTTTTAAAGCTTCAGCTATGGAGAATTTTGGGTACTGAAATTTGCTGTTTCACGGATGTGAGCAATTGTAGGGCTTGACGTGTTTAAGGTTTGTGTATTCAAAACAGCCTTATATTTTATAAACCATTGCGCTAATATCACACATACAAAATTGCAATACTATTTTATTCAGGGTCTCTGCTTTCAGATAATATGTAATATTTGGTGGTGGGGGTGGTGGTGGGGGTGGGGGTGGGGGTGGGGGGGGGGGGCGTTAAAGGGACAAAGCTGAAAAGGGATGATATAAGCAAAAACAGAATCTCCTCTTCTTAGAATGGAAATAGACTTACGCCAATCTACTCTGGCTGGTGTCTCCAGGCTGCTGTGAAGGACCTCACAGGTGAAGGTATCTCCTTTTTTTATCTCTGTCTCTAGCATCACCAGGATCTGGAAGGTCCAGTCTCCATCTTGGAAGATCTCTGTAGACTGAACCTGAGCAGTTTCCTCCACATCATTCCGGTACCATTTTACTTCTATCTCAGATGGGTAGAAACCGTACACATTACATGCCAGCATGTGATACTCTGAATGGGGGTCTTCATGCCGTAGAGATATCTTGATCTTTGGTTGAACTGAAACATACAGAAACATTGTTAGAATTCTATTATCATTGACCAAAGGACAAAGTTTCACAAAATCTAGAAGCTCCAAAATATTATGTGCTATCAAGTGCATTTTTGATCAGGGCCAATTGCCCACCAGGATACCTTGGCGAGCACCTACGGTAGGACCTGATGTGTGTCTAAGGGCTTGCTGACATCGGATGCCTTTATAGTCATCCAGATCACGTGATAAATATAGAAGAGTATCCATTTTTAGCAGAAGTGATTTGGTTGGCTGTAAAGCCACCTGTTTTCTTCTACCTCCTTCTTGGTTCCAGTTCTTAAGTTAATCATGTCATAATCAGGTTCTGCCTTTAATTACCAGTAACTAATTTTAAAGAAAAGCTTTATACAACTATTAAAAAATTGAACGTCTGCAGCTACAAACAATGAACTCCATGGAGCCAAGCATTGTCTTCACTGGAATGGATACTTCGCCAGGCTTGGGATCCCTGGAATTGCTATCTTGAAAGTGCTTCACAGCCAGCTCCCAACTGCATATGCACAAGATTGCACAGTGCTAGCAGACTGGTCCTGCAGCCTCCTCCATGTGATGTGCCACAGGAGGTTTTGAAGGGGGGGGGGGAAGGAGGTGTTTGGGTGATGGCTTTGGAGCCAAGCTGACATAATTCTTGCCTATATGAGAATTACAGAAGCGGGAGTGGGTACCTCTCAGAAAAAGCTACCCTCTCCCAAAAAAATAAAGAAGAGGAGGGAGAGAGGCAAATGAGCTATACTTTCAATTTTAAGTGAAGTCCACTTTAAGCTAAAAGTGAGTGTGTGTGTGTGTGTAAGGAAGCAGTTTTTCTAAATTCTAGTTTATATCAATATATCTTAAAAAAAACAAAAAAACAAAACAAAACAAACACACAACCATTAAAGCTGGATATATGTGGATTGAGATTCAGCCTTTTCAGTAGCGAGTGCCCCACATTTTGATCCATGTGTGGCTGTTCCCACTTGACAGAAGTAAATTCTTAGATCAACTTCTGTCAGAGTGGTCAGTTCACCTCCCTTCGTCATCATGCTGTGTGGTCAGTCTCCCCCTCTCCTCCTCATCCTGTCCGCCAGCTCAGTAGTCTGTGTAGTGAGAGCCAAGCTCTCCCCTACCCCTCCCCTCTTGCTGCTATTCCTGTAAAAGTAAAGTATATTAAATCACATAACCTCTGTTTTATGAAGATATAAAGCACTTTATGTCTGTTTTTTTTTTTTAAATTATAATCCTAAATATTTTCTTGCACAATGCCACTGTGCAGTCATGTGACCTCCCTTTTTGCACATTTCTTGCACATAGGGCAGCCCATTTAAATAAATGGGCTGCCCTAAACCCAAGCCATTGGAATGCACAGAAAATTGCACATTTGGTCACACCTCCTGATGTAAATAAGGGCCAATAAAAAAGGCCAACCAAAGAGAGACTGGCATTTTTTGGCAATGTATTTTTCTGCACAATTTCCTTTTAACACATTAGCCTTATACTGACAACAGTATTGACTGGTTACGTTGTGGCCGTACAGCTATGGGGGTTTTAGATGAATGAACGAATGGTATACAAGACTGGTATTCCATTGAGAGGAAACACTCTTGCTTATTAAAGAAAGGGATAAAAAACAGCACGGAGTCTGAAACAGCAAAAGGTTTAGCGCTGTCATTGACATTTTTCTTTTAACTACAAACATGGGAATGGAACATACAGCTGATTGTTGCTGCTTCTATTGCCAGTAAAGGTTGAAAGTAATCCCGTGGCCAGGCTATACAAATTTGCTTACAATTAGCCTCTCGGACATCTCTTGCTACAGGCCCTGTGGAAATTCACCCTTAAAGCTCACAACAGTAGCACTGAAGTCATCCTTTTAGCAGCTCACCTACCCTTGTTCCTCCTCGCAGCTGTGACTCAGCTTACCCTGTAGCCTCTCCCAACAGTGGTTCAGCAGCTCAGCTCACCCTGCTTTCCCTTCTAATAGTGCCACAGCAGTTAGGCCCCAAGAGCCATGCCATTAATACCAGAAGCAGCATGCAGCCCTTGGGACACAGTTTGGGCACCAGGGCTTTAAAAATGAAATGTAGTTTTTTTATTTTAGGATTTAAAGTGGTTGTAAACTCTGTTATGCCACATTTACCTACAGGTAAGCCTTTAATATATATGGCGACAGCGTCAGAAGACCAGACCAACGCTAGTAAAAGAGCTAGCAGAAGATAGCAGAGGCCCGGCAGAAGAACAAGACCCCCGAAGAGACGGACAAGACCCCGAAGTCGTAAGAAGACCCACCGGACGGCGGCGACGACTAAGAAGAAAGCAAGGCTCCTCCGTAAAAGAGCTAGCAGAAGATAGCGGAGGAGTCCGGCGAGAAGACCCCCCCCAAGACGGAAGAAGAGAAGACCACCGGAGCTGTCCAATAAATTATTTTGTTTTTTTATTTACACTTTTTTTCACCAGGTGAATGGGTAGGGGTACATCGTACCCCATACTCATTCACATAGGGTGGGGAGCCGGTATCTGGGAGCCCCCTTATTAAAGGGGGCTCCCGAATTCTGATAAGCCCCCCACTTGCAGACCCTGACAATCAATGGCCTGGGTTGTCGGGAAGAGGCCTTTGTCCTCATCAACATGTGCCCCCCCCCCCAAAGCACCCCCCATGTTGAGATGTGCTGATTTGCACACCACCCTGCCCCCTATCGCAGTTGGGAACAGACAGCTGCCAGACAAATATAGTGCTCTGACTGGGGGGTGCCACCTCATCCCTTTAAACCTGAACACATATGAATTACACAGGTTCAGAGGCTAATTGAATGCAGATAAGGCAGCAAGTGCATTTATTTACCCCCTTAATCAGCCACAGAACCTGTGTAATTAATATGGGTTCCCTTTTAACCTCCCAGGCGGTATGATTAGTTCTGGTTTTAGGTGCTGAAAGCGGTACAATTATTTTGCATGGTAATTTGGCGTTTTATATTGTAGGCCTGTAATTCTTAGGAATAACTCTCTTAAATCTGTTCAAACCAGAGTCTAGTAGACATCCCGGGTATGATAACGTTTAATATAATAACTATAAATAATAACAAGTAATAATAAAAATGATTCAATAATGTAATCAAATCCAAAAACAGAAATGTGCTCATTTGCAGAATTGTCACAGTCATTAGATTTAGTGTTTGATGATGGATCTCCCCACAAATCGCTATCGCTCAATTCTGCAAGTAATTCTAATTTATTAAAGCTCTTTTGACATAAAGGGACACTTTTTGGTTGCTATGGACAATCTCCAAATTCCAGGCAGAAAAAAAAAAACAGTATTTATAATATAAAAGTGCATGCAGGGCACTGGATAGACCACTAGGGACAAAGGGGATGTGTATTTTTTTTATAGAGTACTGTAATCTGTAAGATTACATTACTGTATGTGTATTGTCTGTTTTTACTTTTTTAAATTTGGCGCTGAACTCCGCTCCTGTGCGTCGCAACGTCGCAGGGAACGGAGCTCGGCGGCACTCGGGCACTGTGTGAATCGAGTGGAGGACGGCTCACACACACAGCGGGGGGACATCGCTGGATCCTGCAATGCGATCCCGAGTCTGGCTCGGGGTTATTGCTCGTGATACTGAAATTCCACCCCAAGCCAGACTCGGGAATACCGCTAGGGAGGTTAATGGGATGAGGTGGCAACCCAAGCTCTGACAGCTTTCCATTCCTGTGTGAACTTGCCTTTAAAAATCTCAATCCCAGCAAGTGGCTGGGGAGTGGGATTCTACCACACCCTATCCTGGGACCATAAGGCGAATGTCTAAGCAGCCTTATGCTGCCACCGGCACTGTGTAGTATTCAGCAGGCGGTACCGGCGCAAAAGCATTTTACTGAAATAAATTTGATAAAAATCAAAAAAATCTATTTAAATCAAAAAAAAAAAAAAATCAGATTTAGATTTTTTTTTTTAAATCATTAATTTTTATCCACTCTGATCTTAGCTGTTTGTGTGATTTTAAGAAGGGAGAGATCTTTTCAGATACCATTTACAAAAAGGTGTTTTAGATTCCTAAGTAATAGTAGTTGGTCAGCGGGATTGAGTGTAGAACAATCTCCAAGTGATACGGAACAAAAACAGGGGAGAGAGAAGTACAGGGATTTTTTTTTTTAAATCATCAAAACGGGAAATGCACAAAGTAGGGGAAAGGTAATAAAAAGAAAAAGGATAATAAGAAGGCCAGGAGGAAAGAAAAATAGGAGAAAAAAAAATGGGGATGAGTCAAAATTTTGATTATGAGAATATCATGCCACCTTCAGAGAGGTATTGCATTTTTGCCCCTCTCAAACTGGGCAGAAATTCAGTTTTTTTTAAATATAGGTTTGAGGAGGATTCAAAAGTACATAATACTGCAGCTGTGGGCATCATCCTGGTATAACCCCCAAAAGTCGAGGTCGCATATCTGCATACACTCGGAGGGAAGGGGATAGGCTCAGTCACAACCAACTAAAAACCATACTTTGCCCAGAAATAACACAAAGGCTGATTAAGTTGGAAAGGGCAAGGCCACAGCTTTATTGAAATTTTAAAACACAACAAATAAACAGTGCCAGTCACAGTTTTACTGTGAATACACATAAACAAAACTGTGCCCCACCGCAGCCAGCACCTACTCAACACCAGATTAAGGCTGGGTTCACATTGCAGCGATGCGGGAACGCCGCGAATCCGCAGCGTTTTCCCACATCACATGCCTCCCGCCGGCAGTTCACACTGCCCAATGGGGACTGCTGGGAGTGTCAGTGAAACCTTAATGACACCCCCAGATCAGTTCGCAAATCTCAGTGCGATCTGCAAACTCGCACAGGAATCGGATCGCATGGTGTGAAGACCCATGCTATCCGATTCTGCTGCGGACCAAAAAAAGGGTCCTGTGCGAGTTTGCGGCGGGAGAAATGCGAATTCAGCCATACTATCTGTATGGCTGAACTCGCATCGCACAGAGATCGGATGTGATTTGCACTGCAGTGCGGTGCGAATCACATCCAGTTCTCGTAGCTGCTCCAGTGTGAACCCAGCCTGAAGGCTGAGGTGAAAGATGTTAAGATATCAAAAATAATGTCATTCAAGTTGAGTTAAGTTTTAACAAAATACCGTATTAGTGCAAAATATTCTCGCGCCACAATAAATAAACAGCCTAAAAACAGAATAGAGACTATGGTTGCAGCAAAAAACACCGGCAGGGGTGCTAACCCTCCCCTAAATGTGTATAATACTAGATTGATAAGTGGTGTTGCGCTCCAAATAAATAATCAATAAATAGATATATGAATAAGCAAATAAGCTGAATAAAATAACTGAGTGCCATTTAATAGATATATAAATAAACTAATTGAAATGACTATGTGCCAGTGTAGTGTCACATTTTGCTGCCTATCACAGGATGCTGCGGAAGTGACGTTGCCGCCAGAAATTGCGTACTGCGCATGCGCGATGCGTTCCAAACACTCGCGCCGTGCGTTGCAACATAGTTTCAGCAATACAGTTCAGCGAAACCATCACATAATGTTACGGAGTCCCAAGTCCCAAGTTACAAGTCCCAGCAATGCAAAACCTACTAGGTAACAAGGGAAGTATTAGTGTTGTAACGAACGGCCCAGTGTTTGTGTTGTGTGTAACTTCACTTCCGTAACATTATGTGATGGTTTCGCTGAACTGTATTGCCGAAACTATGTTGGAACGCACGGCGCGAGTGTTTGGAACGCATCGCGCATGCGCAGTACGCAATTTCTGGCGGCAACGTCACTTCCGCAGCATCCTGTGATAGGCAGCAAAATGTGACACTACACCAGTAAGTGCATGTGTGCACAAAACTATAAATAGTAGTGTATATCTACACACAATTTTTTTTTTTAATCTTTATTTATATCAAAATTTTTTCCAAAACCAAGTAAATACATGTATGAAAAGGAAAAGGGCCATATTCATGCAAATACAATATATAACATACCAAAAGGAAGGAAATTATTAGATTAAACCTACACATATGTAATCTTTATATACCCCTCTACTTTCCCCCACACCCCCCCCCACCCCCCACCCTTGCCTTGTAGAACCGCTAGTGGGTTCCCTCTTAGTGACCGTTTTTTTTTTTTTTTTTTTTTTTTATTATTATAAACGGGATATTACTTTCTTCTGAAGTTTATTGTGTAATTTCCTCCACATATCTCCAGGTCAGTTTAAATTCTTCCCACGATGCCCATTTATTTGAGCCTCCCTCCTCTGCTGTTACGTCTGCATCCCCTTCGTTATAATTTTCTATTTTTTGTGTTTCATTTAAACGAAAAATCCAATCCGATATTTTAGGGCTCTCCTTTTCCTTCCATTTTTTTGGAATTAGATTTTTGGCGGTGTCTAACAGGGTTGGGATTAATGAGTTTTTATAATGCTTTATGGGTTCGTCTGTCCCATGGAATAGGACGGTCCACGGGTCTTCTCTTATTTCCTTTTTTGTTACAACTTTAATTATCTCTAAGATTTTTCTCCAGTAAGTTTTAATAATGGGGCAATCCCACCAAATGTGGGCCATAGTCCCAGTTTTTTTACACCCACGCCAGCAATCCGCCGATTGCTCTGATCCAACTTTGGCCATTTTATCGGGTGTCACGTACCACCTTGCAAGGCATTTGTAATTCGTTTCTATCAGTTTATTATCTACAACCCCTGAGTGAATTAATTTAAAAATCTTATTACGAGTTGATGTGCTACATTGTGACCCCAACTCTGATTCCCATTTATGGACGTATGGCGGGTCCCCCAATTCCTCCCCCTCAGAGAGGATCTTATATAAAAATGTAATATTTTTTTTTGATGTATCTCTCAGACATAGATGCTCCAAGGGTCTCAATTCCTCTTCACTCCGAATTGGCTGAGATAAAGTCGAAATGAAGTGACTAAGTTGGAGAAACCGCCACCCGTCCATTTTCATGAGGTCTGTGTCCAGACTAAGTGCTTGAAGTGATGCTATTTTACCATTAACTAATATATCTTTTAATTGTGCCGTATCTTTCCTGATCCAGTTACCCCCCACCTCCTGTTTACCCGGTGTGAAAAAATCATTATTTTTAAGAAAAATCAAGGGTGAATTGTACCCCCACTTATTTTGTGAATGTGTTCGGTCCCATATCTTTAATGCTAAACGTGTTATCTCGTGAGCGTGAGGTCCGATGGACCTAAACTGTGGGGGGTTCCATATCATGCGACCCAAACGTGCTTGACTCATTGTGTTCTCTACACTCACCCACCTCTTTTTATTTGCCTCTTTCGCCCATTCAACTACTCGAGACAGGACCACTGCATTGTAATATCTTTTTAAATCCGGGACAGACAATCCCCCTTGTCTTTTCCCCCTGCATAACACCCCCATGGCTATTCTCGGTTTTTTATGTTGCCAAATATATTTCGAAATTAAATTTTTCATTAATCTGAAATAGGCAGAAGAGAGCGGAATGGGCAGCATCTGAAACTTATAGATAATCTTCGGGATTAATATCATTTTAACTGCGTTAATACGCCCTAACCAAGAGAGGGGACATGCTGAGATTTTTTTTAATTCTCTTTTAATTTCATAAAGTAAGGGGATATAATTCTTCGTATATATTTTCCTAATGGTGTTCGATAGGTAAATTCCCAAATATTTAATCTCCTTGCGCCAAGGGAAACGGAATTCTGATCGGAGGTTCTCCTCTTCCTGTGTGCTGATATTAACATTCATAACTTCGGACTTGCTGAGGTTTATTTTCAAATTCGATATTTTGCCGAATTTTTCCAACACCCTCAGCAAGTTCGGAATCGTGATCCTCGGATTAGTTATAAAGAATAAAACATCATCCGCGTAAGCGGCTAATTTATGATCTTCCCCTCCCAGTTTAATCCCCGTTATATCATTATTTTTTCGGATATGGGTCAGCAACGGCTCCAAAGATAGAGCGAATAAGAGTGGGGAAAGTGGGCACCCCTGCCTGGTGCCGTTACCCATTTGAAAATAAGAAGAGGATTCTCCATTAATTTTGACGAAGGCCCGCGGGTGATTATAGAGGACCTGGATCCATTGGATCATTCTCGGGCCTATCCCCATAACTTCCAGCGTTTCTATCATGAGTCCCCAGTCTACCCTGTCGAATGCTTTTTCTGCATCTATCGACAGGAATAGAGCTGGGGACCCACTGTTTTTTAAGGCCTGGAGAAGGAGTAAGGCCCTCACCCCATTATCCCTTCCTTCTCTCTCAGGAATAAATCCGACCTGATCTGGGTGCACTAGATCGCTCATCTTGTTCTTCAGCCTGGCTGCCAATATTTTGGCGAATAATTTTGTGTCCGCATTCAATAGTGCTATTGGCCTATAACTTGAGCAGAGTGTATGATCCTTCCCTTCCTTCGGAATTACCGTAATTGAGGCCAATAGAGCTTCAGCCTTCATGTCATATTTTGTACCGAGCCCATTCAAATAGTGACATAATCTTGGGACTAAGATTTCCTTGAATTTTTTATAATAAAAAATCGTGAACCCGTCAGGGCCGGGGCTTTTGCCCGATTCTGTCTCCTTTAATGCTCGATATATTTCCTCCTCAGTAATAGGTCTATCTATACTGTTTCTTTCACTCTCTTGTAAATGGGGTAAGTTGGTATCATACAAAAATTCTTTAGTACTTTCCTTAACCCCTTTACCACACCTCCCTTTTTGGCCAACATTGTATAGGGCGCTGTAATATTGACTAAATACCTCCGCGATTTCTTTAGTGGTATGGACCGTCTTCCCATTCTTATCCTGGATTTTGTCAATAAAATTGGTCTCCCTCCTCCCTTTTAGTTGTCTCGCTAAGTATTTGCCTGTTTTATTTCTCCCATAGTATTTCTCTCTAGTTCTCCCTTCGAGTGTCCTACTTGCTTCCTGATCCAACAGATCCTTAAGTTCCTCCCTTTTATTGATCAATAGGTGAAGGTGTTCCAGATGTTGGTCCTTTTGCTTTTTATGCTCTTGCTCTAGTCTGTGGACTTCTTTAATCAGGTTCTCCATTCTCTGAATTTTAGCTTTCTTTTTATTTGTGCCAATGGAAATGAGGATACCCCTTATATATGCTTTATGTCCTTCCCATAGGGAGGCGCCCGAGATATCCCCTGTATCATTTGTCGAGAAGTAGAATTCTAATTCTTTCCGGATTATCTCAATGTTATCGTTATCCTGGACCAAATTTTCGTTTAGTCGCCAAGTGAAAGGTTGTCTGTATAGCCCTGGTATCCTCAACTTCATTGTCACAGGAGAGTGATCAGAGAGGGAGGCTATTCCTATCCCTGTCTCTACGACGTCCTCTAACAGCCTGTGATCCACCAATATGAAATCCAATCTAGAGTACGTCCCGTGCACTGGGGAGTAGAAAGAGAAGTCCTTAATTTTCTCATGTTGTATCCGCCAAACGTCCACCATTTGGTGTCGTTTAAGGCGTTGTTTCAGCATTTTCAAGGACCTCTCGTTCGTCCCCCTTGCCCGGGACGTGCTGTCCAAGGCGTTATACATGCAAAAATTAAAATCCCCTGCTAAGATTACATCGCCAAATTTGAATTCTGCTAGTCTTCGTAGGATCCGTTTCATATATCCCAAGGGGTTATTATTAGGACAGTATATGTTAGCGAGAGTAAACGCCCTATTTCCTAGCTCTCCCTTAAGAAACAGGTAGCGGCCCTCAGGGTCAGTCAATCTGTCATTCAAAGTGAATCGTGTGTGTTTCTCGAATCCAATTGCCACCCCCTTAGCCCTCCTAATGGGGGAATCCCCGTAGAACCATGTCGGGAATCTATCTGAATTAAGCTTAACATTCGAATCCAGGGAAAGATGGGTCTCCTGCAAGAATACTACTTCAGCTCTACATTGATGTAATTCTGATTGGAGTTTGTACCTTTTGTTTAGGGCGTTTAATCCTCTTACGTTGTAGGATATAAAATTCACCTCAGTCATCCTGTACTGACTACTGGGGTACTTAATCTATATTTGTTTATCCATCCCGTTCTTTTCATGTCCCTTTTGGTCCCCCACTCTACAAGGCAATTCACCTCCCATTCCACCCCCCGCCCCCCCGATCCCTTCACCCCCCCCCTCTCCCACCCCTGTCCCCCCCCCATCCCTTCACCCACCCCCCTCCCCCCCCCTGGCCCCGTCCTGGCCTATACTTGATTATGGGAGGCCCAGCCCCCCTCTACAAGTAATACCTTCTAGGGTGTGGCTCCAACTGCAGGCTTCCACTTCAACTCCCCCCGTCCCCCCCGCCCCTAGGGGTGGAGATTCTCCATCTCCTGACGGGGAGTGGTGGAGGCCGGGTCCGCCCCACCTATCCATCTTCCCCTCCAACCCAGCCCCCCGCCCCCCCCCCAAGTCCCCCCCCCCCCACCCCCACCCCAAAAAAAAAACAATATAGAGAAAGAAAGAGACAGAAGCAGAAATCGGTCAAAAACAGACTAAGAAACCAAGGGGCCCCCTCGTAAGGCGCTGGGGACCCCCACTTCCTCATTAATTTTCACATGAGTCTCAGGGGAGCTTAAGGGGTGGAATTCCCAAATTTTTGCAAAAAACCTCGAGATCCTCTAGGAACTTTAACTTATGAGTCCTGCCCTCTCTCTGAACAATCAGAGCTGTCGGAAAACCCCAGCTGTATCTTATATTGACATTTCTCAGATGTTCCAATAAGGGTTTGAGTTGTCTTCTCCGTGCCAAGGTCCCTGCGGAGAGATCGGCAAAAATTTGTAGAGTTGTCCCTTCGTATTGTAATGCGGGTAGACCTCTTAGTTTACTCCAGATCATGGCTTTGTCCTCGTAGAGATGAAATTTTACAATCACATCACGGGATATCTCTCCCCCCAGTCCTGGTGGTTTCCTTACTCTGTGGACACGATCTATCTTTAGATCTTCATCTTCCATTCTACCTAATAGAGGATTAAATAGCTGCCTCATCTTTGCACCGAGGTCTTCTCCTTGTTGTTCAGGTAAGGCTCTAATCCTCAGGTTCTGTCGTCTGCTCTGGTTTTCCTGTTCCTCCAGTCTATATAAAATGTCCCTGTGAGCCTCTTGCATTTTTCTGGACTGCGCTTTTAAGTCTAGTAGTTCCTGAGCCTGTTTGCCCAATAGATCCTCCGTATCTTCTATTCTCCTTAACAGGTGACCCATATCTGCCCTGACAGTTAAGATCTCTGACTTAATTAAATTTTCCATTTTCAAAAACATTTCTTGTATTTCGCCTTTAGTCGGCATTTGGGAGATATCTGTCTGTTCTCTATTTTTACCAACCATGTCTGACTCTGATTCTTCACCAGAGGAGTCGCCTTGGATCCCGGTTGATTTTCCAGCCTCCTTCCTCCTCTCTCGCTTGCTCACTTGTTTTTTATCCAGGCCTGGACTTTTTTGGCTTGTCTCTTTGAGATATTTCTGGATAGAGCTTGTATTTAAGCTCTCTTTAGGGGCTTTAGAGTCATTGACTTTTGGGTTTCTACCCTTCATGTTGTCCCTCTTATGCTTTCTCTTCCCCAGAGTTCCTTTTCTTTTGAAGGCACCTTAGAGAAAGGCTATGGGAATGCAAGTAGGAAACAGAGAAAAGGGGTGCAAGCGATGGAAAAAATAATAGAGTCAGGTCTTTTCCTCTGAGCTAGCCAATGGCCTGTCTATGGGACAGCGAGCACTCCCCAGGAAATCATTAAATATAGATCCCAGACCACGGTGGAAAACGGGGAGAACTACTGCACCTCTACTTAAGCAAGAAAAAAGGCCGGGGCGCCTCCCTTAACTGTTCGTAGCTATAAGCAGTAGAGATCAAGAGGAAAACAAGATAGAAAAATACTGCCACAACAGGCCACCAGAGGGCCCCTTTTCTCCCTCTCCACCCAGGTATACACTCCCCCCGAAGCAAAATGAGATTGAAAGTATGGTTTACTGGTTCTGGGGGATCAAGACGTAATTCATATGTAAAGTAAAAAGCTATATATCGACAGCCGTCTTCAGATTCCTGGACAGAACTTTTCAGGGCATAGAGAAACATATGAGTCTTGCTGCATACATTCAGAGTGCTGCTATTGCATAAATCATTTACATTTACTACCAACAGCTTGCTTGCTCCTTAGATGCACCTTCTCAGAACTTTAACTGGAGGATATATAATAGTCCAGGAGAAAAAAAACATAGCAGTTTGGAAGGGTCTGACCTGTTAGTAGTCTTCTGCATAGAACTTTTCAAAACGTAATTAACATGTAAAAGAGTCTATATGTCAACAGCCATCGTCAGAGTCCTGGGTGGAACTTTTCAGGGCATGGAAATGTATATAAATCTCAATATGAACATTCAGGATACTACTATTGAGCAATCAAGTTACTTTACAATCCAACAGCTTACTTGCACCTTAGATGCCCCTATAACTGGAGGATATATAACAGTCCAGGGTAAAAAAAAAAAAAAGAAAACCATAGCAGTTTGAGAGGATCTGAGACATATGAGTCCTACTGCATACATTCAGAGTGCTGCTAATGCCTAGATCATTTATATTTACTTCCAACACCTTACTTGCTCCTTAGATGCACCTTCTCAGAGCTTTGACTGGAGGATATATGATAGTCCAGGCGAAAAAAAACATAGCAGTTTGGAAGGATCTGACCTGTTAGTAGTCTTCTGCTTTCACAGGCTCTTCAGCCCACAGGGACAGCGCACACTCAGCGGCGTCTTCTATAACAGTAGAGGAGTAGAGAGGTATGGGGGGAGGGGTAGAACCGAGGGTTCCGCTCGCTCCAGCGAGGCCCTCCGTACCGTCTACCGGAGTCCCTCCGGTTCGCGCTGGGAGTGCGCTCTAGTCCGGGCAAGCGGACAATCAAGAGCGGGAGCTGGTGCCGGAGCGGGAGTCATTGAGGAGCGCCGCGCTTTCTCCCTGCGCTTGGCTCCGGATGGAACGGCGAATCCTCCTCCATCCCTGTCACGTGGAAGCCGCCGCTAGGCTCCTCCCCTCTCACGTACGCCGCATGACGCCTGCCCCCGGGGGTCTACACACAATTAAATCAAAAAATTGCACCTTCTAAGTGCTAGCAGTATCCAAGTGCAATGTGAATAATTGATAATCCAAGCATGAGAGCATAAAAATAAATAAAGTGCAAAATAAATAAATAAATTGCAATGCAATAAAAGTCCAAAGTGTCTTAATCCATGAGGTGCATAGAGTGCCAAGTAAATAAATAATCACAGTCCAAAAAAGCATCCAATGCTGTAGTTCGGAGACACATTGGATGTTTTTTTGGACTGTGATTATTTATTTACTTGGCACTCTATGCACCTTATGGATTAAGACACTTTGGACTTTTATTGCATTGCAATTATTTATTTTGCACATTTTTTGCACTTTATTTATTTTTAGACTCTCATGCTTGGATTATCAATTATTCACATTGCACTTGGATACTGCTAGCACTTAGAAGGTGCACTTTTTTGATTTAATTAATTGTGTGTAGATATACACTACTATTTATAGTTTTGTGCACACATGCACTTACTGGCACTTAGTCATTTCAATTAGTTTATTTATTTATATATCTATTTATTGGCACTCAGTTATTTTATTCAGCTTATTTGCTTATTCATATATCTATTTATTGATTATTTATTTGGAGTGCAACACCACTTATCAATCTAGTATTTAACAAAATACCGTTATCACCCTCCAAGTTCCTGTGACAAATAACTATACCCCCTATTCTGCACGCAAATTTTGAAAACCTGGGCACACACCGTTTGTCTAAAATGCTCCAATCATGAACCTGATATATGACAGGCCCAGACCAAATGATATTGTACCTCATTACAAAACAAAACTATAAACAAGTTGGTAAATATAGAACAGTGAACAATGTATGTACAATAAACATACAATAAACAATACAAATAAACATACAATAAACAATGGGTATGTAATCGGGCAGTGCCAAATTTAGGCTTTGGGGGGCCCAGGGCACTTCCAGTTTGAGGGCCCCTCAACATTGAAATTGAACTGAAAACAATGAACTGAAATGAATGATAAACTGCATTTGTTCTAAAAAAAAATATAAGTTAGAGAGACACTTTCTCAATTTTGACTGTAAGAATACGAATGAACGTCACACAGGTAATTGGAACTGGCAAGTCATACATCACAGTTCTACATCACATTACAATATTTACAAAAATTCTATCTTCTTGCACTTAGCAACTGCAAAATCTTTAAATCAAACTGTATAATCTCGAGGACACTGCTCTAGACAGCCAGTAGGCACAGAGCACTTATGCGCTGTACACGCGATCGGACTTTCCGACAACAAAACCGTGGAATTTTGTTCGAAGGTTGTTGGCTCAAACTTGTCTTGCATACACACGGTCACACAAATGTTGGCCAACAATTACGGATGCTGATATCTCCATTACGAGCGCCAGTTTTACAAGACTGAGCACTTCCAGCTCGTACTTGATTCCGAGCATGCGTGAACTTTTGTGCGACGGACTTGTGTGCACAAGATCGGAAAGTCCAGCAACAAAGTGTTGTTGGCGGAAAATTTGAGAAACTGCTAGTCAACATTTTTTGGTGGAAAGTCCGACAACAAATGTTCAATGGACCATACACATGGTCGGACTTTCAGCCAACATGCTCATATCCAACATTTCCCGGCGGAAAGTCCGTATGCGGCATAAGTCTTTCGTGGGTCATCGTGGTTCTCAGATAACTCTTTGTCAGTGCCAATTTGCTGAACAACCTTTCTCCGGAACAGCTAGAGACCATGAAGCTCAAATATATTCTAAAAGCCACATTAACTCCTGGAAAGGTATCAGCAAGCCCTTCATCATGTAATAAAACTGCCTGTTGAGATGGAGTGAAATATAATCAGAGCTTGGCAATAGCTGCAACCTGGACAATTTCCTTAAAGTGGGGTGCCCCCTAGAAAAAAAAAAAAAATTTTAAAAAAAGTCAGCAGCTACAAATACTGCAGCTGGTGACTTTTAATAAATCGGACACTTACCTGTCCCAGGGTCTGGGAGAACGAAGCCCCCCTCATTCCACGCTCCGCTTGCGGTGCCGTCATTCTTACTGTGTGCACCCGGCTGTGGCTTCACTGCGCATGCATGAGTGGCGCAGGGCACCGTGATAGGCCGCACAGTCATCTGGGACATGCGACAGGTCCCAGATGACTTGCGTCGTGAGGGGAAGTGATGTCACCAGCCCGGGCAAGAAAGAAGGCAGACTACGAGGGACCCCCTAGCAACAGGTAATTAGAGGTGAGTAAAAAAAATTTTTTTCCCCAATAATTTTTATTTATTTTTATTTTTTAAGAATTTTAAACTATTTTTGATTTTTTGGTGGCAACACCACTTTAACGAAGATACTACTGAAGTCTCCAGACACTTGTTAAGAGTCGACTTCACTACTACACTCGGTGCAAGAAATTTAAAGAAGGAAGGTCCTCTACTATTTCAGTAGACACTCAGCTATGTCATTCTGGCCAAATCCCAATGCAGGGCCATGCATGTCCCGAATTTGACCAATCTTGCAATTTCGGTAGAACTCGCCAACAAAGTTTTACCCTACTCTAGATCGCGGAGTGTCCGATTCACCCCTTGACCCAATAAAGGAGTGAGCTTCTTTCTTGTGTTTCCCACTGCAATAAATCAATACTGGTCATTTAAAAGAGAAGTACAGCCAAAACAACACTTCTCCTGTGGATTACAGGGGTTCAGTTTGTTTTGCACTCCAATGACACATCACAGAGTCGGTCCAGGCTCGGGCGTATTTACGACCATGAAGTTGAAATCCACCCAGATCCTTGGATCAGCACCTGGGTCAGCCTCTTAGCAAGCCGCTGAGAGCCTGTACAGGCCACTCCTACCCTCTCCACAGCCCCATGCTTCAGGGAGCACAAAGGGATAGAGCAGAGAGCCCGGAGCCGTGCGAACAGAGTGATCGGTGTTTGTTAGATCGTTCTCAGTGTAGAGAGCGCCGGGACACAGTTGCAGCATCGGATCAATGTTACATCCACCTAGGTAAGTATGATACTGAAAAAAAAAACCCATACATCTCTTAAATTCACTCCCTCACAATGGGGTCGGAGCTGTTGCCTGGCATTTTCCAACATTCTTTTACCATTTTTCCTTGTAGCCTTTTAACAAGGCAATAAATTCTGCAATGCATGCATAGAACTATGCGATGCATAGTAGTCCATTATGCTTTGCCTTTGCAGGGAATGAAAGAGGAAGTAAACTCATCAGGGTTTACTTCCTCTTTAAGAAAATAGAAACATGCCCGTTGTCATATATGGGAAGGATAAACATGTTAAAAATGGTAATACTCCCAAAAATAGTATATAGATTTCAAATGATACCAAGAGAACTCCCTCAGACCTTTTTAGAACACTTAAAAAAACGATTGTAAGATATATAACAAGATAAAAAGCCAAGGGTACAGTACGCGGTATTAAGCAGAGATAAAATGCATGGGGGATTAGCATGAGACATAAAAAGATATTATAATGCAGTTATATTAGCACAAATTATAGAGTGTACAAACACAAAAAAAGTGTAAAAAGATGAGTTGGCATGGAAAACACATTGAGCAAAACACAATTAGATAAAAAAATAAAAAAAATATATGGATACCAAGTAAACACAGAACACTGGATAAGAGCACACATGACTTGACTAGAAATGTTTTTAAAGTGTGGGATTTAATTTATAGGCACCAAAAAAAATGAGAATACAATTCTCCACTAATCACACTCTCAGGGACAATTTTTTATTTTTTTTACCGAGTAAAGGGACACTTTGGAGCTTGGACAGAGAAGGCACAATTAAAAGATGTAGTAAATAAAAAAGGTAAAATAAGAACGCTTCAGGAATTAAAAAATAAAAGTGATTTATTAAAGATCAATGAATGGAGGTATTAATAGTTGAAACACTTTGTGACAACATTACCACAGCCAATAAGAACAGAGGAGAAATTGAATCAAATAGAATGATTATGTAATGTAACACTGAAACATGGAATATCCCGGATTTATGAGATACTCGCGGACCTAGAGGGACCTCCATTCATTGAAAAATGGGAAGGGAAGTTGGGTACACTAATGAATGAGCAACAGGTGGCTAAAGTGATGGGAGGGGTACATGAATATGCAACTGATATAAAAAAAAAAAAACTACATAAATTAATTAGAAGTGCTTAATGAGATGGTATCTAACACCTGAGAAAGATTATAGATTTCAACAAGACAAATCTCCACTCTGTTGGAGAGGTTGCAATAACATAGGCAACATGGCCCAAATATGGTGGGAATGTATAAAAATAAAGGCGTTTTTGCAAGAGATACAATATTTTGTAAAGGAAATGACAGGGAAGGAGATATTAAATGACCCATGGACATGTTTATTTTGCAAACCAAGTAGTACAAAAAAACAATATAAGAGAACAATGATCACATACTTATTGAATGCAGCGAAATGTAGAATACCTAAAAAGTGGTTAGACCTGGAAAAACCCACACTAAAAGAATGGTTCAAGAGAATAGATTACATATTACAGAGATAAAACGATAATTCTCCCACTCTACAAGACTCTGGTCCGGCCGCACCTGGAGTATGCTGTCCAGTTCTGAGCACCAGTCCTCAGGAAGGATGTACTGGAAATGGAGCGAGTACAAAGAAAGGCAACAAAACTAATAAAGGGTCTGGAAGATATTAGTTATGAGGAAAGGTTACGAGCGCCAAACTTATTCTCTCCGGAGAAGAGACGCTTGAGAGGTGATATGATTTCAATTTACAAATACCGTACTGGTGACCCCACAATAGGGATAAAACCTTTTTTCCCAAAGGGAGTTTAACAAGACTCGTGGCCACTCATTAAAATTAGAAGAAAAGAGGTTTAACCTTAAACTACGTAGAGGGTTCTTTACTGTAAGAGTGGCAATTCCCTTCCACAGTCGGTCTCAGCAGGGGGCATCGATAGTTTCAAGAAACTATTGAATAAGCACCTGAACCACCGCAACATACAGGGATATACAATGCAATACTGGCATATAATCACACACATAGGTTGGACTTGATGGACTTGTGTCTTTTTTGGACCTCACCTAGTATGTAAATTATATATATATACACACACACACACACACACACACACACACACACACACACACATACATACATACATACATATATATATATATATATATATACACATATACACACACACACACACACACACACACACACACACACACACCTTAGTAGCAGAGAGGAGGATCGAGTAGAAAGATTCAAAAGTATATTTGAAGAATGGATAGAGTTTAAGAAAACTAGGAAATATACAGAAAAGTGGATGGAGTAAGCAGTGAAAAGAGATGAGGGAGACTGAAGGGGCGGGGGGGGGGGGGGAGTATATTCGTAGGAGGTAAAGGGTATTTAAATGTGTTGATTGATATGTGTATATGTGTTTGTTTATTATATAAAATCAAATAAAGCTTAAAAAAAAAAAAACACATACAACTTGAATAGTAAAATATAAGTACAGACTCAAATATAAGTTAGACTCAACTACTGTTCTGTGTCCTGACACCCACGCACACTTTATTCATTTTTTTAAATAAAAAAAGTAATAATTATAAAATTTGTTTTATCAATGAAGTCTGGGGAAATTACTCCTTATAAATCTGGCCCTGTAATCAGGTGAACCAAACAAGAATACCCCATGTTGTAACTCCACACGTTGATAAAAAAGACAATGGACCCAAAGCTAATCTTTGAAGATGGAAAAGTTCAGGCAATACTATTAACCATCTCAGGTCCCGAAAATCATGCCCATGAACTCTGGCGATATCGGAGGACAAAATACCCAGATTCTTCCTGTAGCTCTGAACTTCAGCACGACATAAGCCCCAATAAACAAAGGAATAGCTTTGATTTGGACATTTGGCTGAGTTGAAGTGAGGGCGGACACATAAAGCAAATGGGACAATATCCACTTTTTTCCTCTGATGCAGGAAATAGTGTTTTGAGAACTCCAAGACAGTTAGCCTCAACCTGGAAAGACAAATATGAAGTCTCCTCCCAACAAATTGAATTTGCTCAGGTTGGAAGAATCAGCATAGAATAAGAAAATCGGGGAAAGGCGAGGGGGGTCAAATGGGTGAATACTGTATGTTTGTCCTCAGCAACAAGTTCACCAATCCCAAAGGTGCAAAAAAGTGCCTAAAAAAATGTGACCCAAAATAAGAGACCCAACTTAAGTGGAAAAAAAACCTGATGGCAATATAAAGAGGACATTGATCAAGATCCACAAAGAAATTGGACTCAGGGCAGCAAGGAGTACGCTTCCAAACTTCATACAAACTTGCACAATAGGGAATACCATAGTAGGATCTTCCCAGCCAGACAGGGTAAACCAAAATGACAGAGCAAAAAGAGCAGAACCCACCTTCAAACCGACTTCATCCTTTTCTCACAGGTAGAGGTGGTACGTGATAAGAACCAGACGGAAAAAAGAGAAAGCACCACACATTAAAGGCACCCGCTTGTCCCAAACCTGAAAATAACAAAGCAAGGAAGACACACAGAGAAGCTGCTGGGGCAACAGAGCAGAAGTGTTTGAACTGTGAGAAATCGAGTTGGATACACCTGTAATATGTTGCCTTAAATTAGATATTTGATTCCAACTACCCTAGTACCAAAAAAAATGCAATTGGGAGACCACAGGCGATGAACCTATAGAGAGACACTTTGTCACTTGTAACGCCCAGGCGCTCAGTCTAAAAATATAAAAAAACAAAAACAAAAAACTCATAGTTCTGCTGCCACAGTGATGGGAAAAAATTTCAGCAAGACCAGGTTAAATAACCTATCCATTTAGGCCCAGGAGGCCAGCCAACGATCACAAGACCATTTACATTGCAAGAATGCACCAAAGAAAACAAGGTGACCCAAAAGGGGATTAAAGCCGATTCAGGTGGGGCCTCCTGGAGATCCTAACCACTTCACTAAGGACTGAAGCCTGATTGATGAACAGTCAGGAAACTGGAAGACCATCTGCACAGCATCAGTCATCCTGCCCTAAAAAGGCAGAGCATGAACAGGGCCTACTGCTTTGTTGGCAAGACAATGGGATACCTAGATGAAAGCAAATTGTCTGGAAGGCAAAAGTCGCTAGCAATGGACACCATCTGCAGGACCGATAACAACAAATGGTCCAGATAGTGCAGGACTAAATGTAAGTCTGAAGGCTTTCCAAACACCCATTCAAAACAACTACTGAACAATTCATAGTAAAAGCATGAGAAAACACATCCCAACAAAACACAAATCCCAAAATAGCTATAGTGCCTTGCAAAAGTATTCCTAACCCTTGAAATTTTCCCCATTTTCTCATGTTACATCCACAAACATAAATGTATTTTATTGGGATTTTATGTGATAGACCAACACAAAGTGGCACATAATTGTGAAGTAGAAGGAAAATAAGTGATTTTCAATTATTTTTACAAACAAATATGTGAAACGTTTGGCATGCATTTGTATTCAGCCCCCCTGAGTCAATACTTTGTAGAACCACTTTTTGCTGCAATTACAGCTCCAAGTCTTTTTGGGGATATCTCTACCAGCTTTGCACATCTAGAGAGGGATATTTTTGCCCATTCTTCTTTGGAAAATAGTTCAAGCTCTGTCAGATCGGATGGAGAGTGTCTGTGAACAGCAATTTTGAAGTCTTGCTGCAGATTCTCAGTTGGATTCAGTTCTGGACTTTGACTGGGCTATTCTAATATTCCATTGTATCTCTGGCTGTATGTTTAGAGGTATTAACCTGCTAGAAGGTGAACCTCCACCCCAAGTCTTTCGCAGACTAATGCCAAGTACACACGATCGGACATTATGACAACAAAATCCATGTTTTTTTTCCTGACGGATGTTGGCTCAAACTTGTCTTGTATACACACGGTCACACAAAGTTGGTCAGAAATTCCAAACGTCAAGAACTGTTGATGTTCAATAGCCAGTGCTGCTCTTCTGCTTTATTCCGAGCATGCGTGGCACTTTGTGCGTCGGAATTGTGTACACACCATCGGAATTTATGACAACGGATTTTGTCTGCAAATTTTGAGAACCAGATCTCAAATTGTGTGTGACAGAAATTCAGATGGAAAATGTCTGATGGAGCCTACACACGGTCAGAATTTCCGACAACAAGCTCCTATCAAACATTTTCCATCTGAAAATCCTATCGCGTGTACGGGGCATAAAAGATTTTCTTCTAAGATTTCCCTGTATTTGGCTTCATCCATCTTCCCATAAACTCTGACCAGCTTCCCTGTCGCTGCTGAAGAAAAGCATCCCCACAACATGATGTTGCCACCACCATGATTCATCGTGGGGATGGTGTGTTCAGAGTGATGTGCGGTGTTACTTTTCTGCCACACATATTTTGCTTTTAGGCCAAAAAATTTCCTTTTGGTCCAATCTGACCAGAGCACCTTCTTCCACATGTTTGTTGTGTCCCCACATGGCCTCTTACAAGCTGAATGCTGGACTTCTTATGGCTTTCTTTCAACAATGGCTTTCTTCTTGTCACGCTTTCATAAAGGCCAGATTTATGGCAGGGATGTTCGGTGAGGTCAGTGGCTGGTGAGACACTGGCTAGTATCAGAGCCAGAAGCGCACAGGTTACATATTCACAATTGGGCTAACTTTAGTGGTTCTTTCCAAAAAAACGCATTTGACAAATTGCTGCGCAAATACTGTGTGACATAAAAAGTTGCAACGACCACCATTTTATTTCCTTTCTTTCTTCTTTGCTAAAAAAAGTTATATAATGTTTGGGGGTTCTGAGTAATTTTCTAGCAAAAAAATGATGATTTGTACTTGTAGGAGAGAAGTGTCAGAATTGGCCTGGGTGGCAAGGGGTTAATTACCATAAGTAATATACAAATAATTATTATATATTGTTTTTAAGGTAATTTACTATATTTTCAAAAATTGTACTCAAGCAGGTGGCTTAAAGTGAAGATAAAGGCTCTTTTATTTTTTTAAACAACAAACATGTTATACTTACCTCCTCTGTGCATTTGTTTTTACAGAGCAGCCCGGATCCTCCTCTCCTTGGGTTCCTCTTTGCTGCTCCTGGCCCTCCCTCCTTTGAGTGCCCCTCAGCCAGCAGCTTGCTACAGGGGGAACCCAAGCCGAGTCAGAGCTCTGTGTAGCCATTCAGACACAGACCCCCAAGCTGGCCCTGCCCCCCCCCACTCCCCTGATAGGCTGACTGACTTTGACAGCCGTGGGAGCCAATGGTGCTGCTGCTCTGTCTCAGCCAATCAGGAGCAGTGTACTGGATGGCTGAGGGGATCGTGGACATCGCTGGAGAGAGGAGCTCAGGTAGGTAACTGGGGGGGGGGGGGGGCTTTGGAGGCTGCTACATACAGAAGGTTTTTTTGTCTTAATGCATAGAATGCATTAAAATAAAATCGTCTGCCTTTATAACTCCTTTAATGGACAAAATTACTGAAGTTTGACGTTATAACTTCAAATCAGTAATTTCTCAGTAAATAGATGAATAATCAATTATGTTATAACCTATAGCATAATAATATATTATTTACCTTGATTAAAAAAGTACATTTTCAGCAGCAGCAAATTCTACCTCTTAACGGTGTGAGAAAAAACATGGGATTATGGGTAAACCTTAAACCCATAAACCCATGCTTTTTTCCTTGTAGTTAAAAGGGCTGGAAGGGAGCACTTGTCTTTTAGGCATGTTCTCACTTCTATGACACTGCACTGAGAGGAGAGCCTCCACTGCAGCATTTTTATTGGACAGCTTGGACCAATGGTGTTTACCATTGGTCCAAGGCTCCAAGCGATCCATTGAGCTCCGTGCCTCTGACAAGAAGTCACTGTGAGCCCATCCTCTCAGTCTGCTGCAAACAGCATGCCAGCTTGTATTTAAACTGGCCGCGTTGTGTGCAGCTTCTGACAGGCTGCGCAAGGAGCCCCATATCCCAGGAACCATAGGTGCCAGAAGCCCCACCCCAGTGGTGGGGTACGACTTTGGCTACATACCACCCAAATTTGGGGTCTCTGTGACCCTAGGTCGCAGAGATACGACTCGATCATTTTTTTTTTTTTTTTTTTTTTAACGTTCATAGCAGGTGAGGCCTTCCCGGACTGCACGTCCCTGATTTGTGGAGTGCACGACTAATAGTTGTCCTGTGCACAGATTCTCTCCCCTTTGCTGTGGATCCCTGCAGCTCCTCCAGAGTTATCATGGGCCTCTTGGCAGATTAATGCTCTCCTTGCCCAGCCTTTCAGTTTAGAAGAATGGCCATGTCCTAGTATGTTGGAAAAAAGTTCAATTTTCGGATGATGGATTGAACAATGCTTTGTGAGATGTTCAAAGCTTGGGATAATATTTATAGCCTAACCCTGCTTTAAACTTCTCCACAACTTTATCCCTGATCTTTCTGGTGTGTTCCTTGGCCTTCATAATGTGGTTTGCTCACTAATGCCGAATATACACGATCAGAAATTCAGCCAGCAAAAAGATGAGAGCTTTTGGTCGGAAAATGCGACAGTGTGTATGCTCCAAAAAAGTTCCTATCCATAAATGCGATCGTCTGTAGCAATTCCAATGTGCAAAATTTCTACGCATGCTCGGAAACAATTTGACGCATGCTCGGAAGCACTGAACTTAATTTTCTCGGCTTGTCGTAGTGTTGTACGTCACCACGTTCTTGACGGTCGAAAGTTCAGCAAACTTTTGTGTGACCATGTGTATGCAAGGCAAGCTTGAGCGGAATCCCGTTGGAAAAGCCATCATATCTTATTCCGACCAAAATCTCGATCGTGTGTACGTGGCATAAGGTTCTCTAACAAACCTTTGAGGGCTTCACAGAACAGCTGTATTTATACTGAGATTAAATTACACACAGGTGGACTCCATTTACTAATTAGGTGACTTTTGAAGGAAATTGGTTCCACTAAATTTTAGTTAAGGGTAGGATTTAGTTTACTTACATGAGCCAAATCTCAATCCAGTGCTGTGGCTAAGAGCAGCGGATCTCTCCATGCTCTCCCTCACAGGATCCTGGGGAGAGTAGCAAGAGCCATTGTCCCCTGCTTTTGTCAATCAAATCCAGTGATGGAGTGGGGGGCAGGGCCAAGCTGCAATGTGTGTGTCAATAGATACACTCAGTGCAGCTCAGAAGCAAGCCTACACAAGTGCCCCCATAGCAAGCAGCCAGGAGTGCTTGCAGGGGACTCCAGAAGAAGAGGATTGGGGCCGCTCTATGCAAAACCATTGCATGGAGCAGGTAAGTATGACATGTCTGTAAATGTTCTTTAAAAAAATAATAATCACTTTAAGCCATGTCTCTGCACTTCATGTTTGGCAGATTATTGTGCTTTCTCCAGCTCATATCTTGCTCCTTGCATATCTGCTGCTGTCCATATCTTTGCTACCAATAGTAATCAACCCCTGACTAGTTCATGGACTGTGCTTCCGTCTGATTCCATCCAGCCACTACTTGTTACTGACATTTGGGGTTGTTCATCGACTACGCCTATTGCTTGCTCCTTGCCTGCTTCATCTGTTACCCAAGCTCTGCTTGTTCTTCTGGAGAAATCCAGAGGGCCACTACATGGCATTAGCACACAGCGAAACCCATCCCCACCATCAGGAGCTCTGATGAAGACTGGATAGTGCTTAGACCCTGTACCTTAAGTGAGCACTCATTGAAGGAGGAGAAAGTGTCAATATGACTGAACCTTGAATAGCTGACAGAGGAATATTTCTTATTTTATTGTCTTGTTTTTCATGATGACCACAGTATAGACAAGGTCTGGTAAGAACTGGTTTTGAAATCATGTCTTCAGACAAAGTCAGAATATCAGCATTACCTAGTTAAATTATGTTTTCAGGTAATATCCCCTGTCAGCTAAAATACTAGTTTAAGATTATGTCTGAGAGGCTAGACGTTTGTATAAGGATTATGTGTCATGTGCTGAACTCTGTTCTCCCTCACTCCTTGTCTGTAAGTTGTGCAATATTATTTGTTCATAATTTGTATAAAGATGCAAGTCTTACCATTAAAAGCCAAGCATTCATTCAATGACTCTTGTCTTGTGCACTGAATGCTTCCGGAGCTCCAAAAGAATTCTACCGATTGTCCCAGGTCTAAGCAAAATTAACCCTTACAGCGTGGTGGCAGGGGTGGGATACAATGTTCATCTAAAAAAGATATGTAGACTGTCTGTTGTTGACACAGGTCTGCCTTGGCTCTGACAATATTGTATCCTTGTATAGTGCACAATTGCAAACTGCCGTGATTTAGGCAAGCACATTTAAAAGGCAGAAAGTCTTTGGTAGACGAATAGTGCAAAATTGTAGAGAGGTTAATTGTAAACTGCTGTGCTTTTGGTAGGCACATTAATGTTAGTCTTTGGGAGGCTAAAATAGAGGCTCTAAAGGAAGGAGCCGGACAATCACTGGAATTCTACCAACCCTTTGCTTATATCGCTGAATATTATATTGTACTGTATAAGATTATATTGCATGAGAATATTGTATTATACTTTATAAGAATATTGTACCATATAAGAATATTGTTTAGAGCTTATATTATTGTACATTGCAAGAGGGTCGTGTAAGGCAAGACAAGGACCCTTTGGTAAGATTGTATAAGTTGTTTGTAACCAAATTAAGAATGGGTAAGAAAGTAAAGAATACTCCCCACCTAATCCCAGGGAGAGACATGTAAAGATACATAGAAGCATGTAAAAGACAGGTGGTCAGAGTATGCGAAACTGATTTTTTTATAAATCCTTTCATATACGATCTGGCTGGATAAACTGAAAGTATGTGCAGTAGCTCCCCCTTCCCGCACACAGACGCAAATGACCAATTCCATATGGATATGGTCAGGGGACCTTGAGTGGGATATAAAGTACATGAAGGAAACAGGGACCCCCCACCACTTAAATAGGCCAAGAGGAAGCTACCTCTTCAGCAGATACGATCCTTGATGGTGAGTGGCTTTGTCACTGGAACTGTCCCCTTACATCATTCATTCAGGATAATACCTTCATGCCCGGTAAATGTTTTGGAAAGAGATTTAAAAGGAGTCTTAGAAATTTAAAATTTCCTTGACTCAAAGAGGGGGAGTAGCCATAGAATTACCACTTTTCTTTCAAACTGAAGTCCCTCCCCTATTTCCACAGGACCACCCCCTCTGGGCTAAAGACAGTCTTGATGTAGAATACCCCTTACAAAGCCAGACTAAAACAAGGAATTTCCTCTGAAAGCCTGTTATCTCAGGGCACATTCTTATAAAAATAGTCAAGGGCTCCATTGCCAAGGCAAAGAGCAAGGGAGACAACGGGCACCCCTGTCTTGTCCCCCTCTCCAGCTCTATCCTATCCGAAAATTTCTTATTGCTTTTTAATCTTGCATTAGGTCTATCTATAGAGCATTTTAATCCACCCGATAAAGGAGGGGCCAAATCCATATTTCCCCAGTACTTGCCAAATATAACCCCACTCCATGCTATTGAATGCTTTAGTCACATCTAGTGACAATATAGATCTTGATCCCTCATTTTCGATTGGGGTTTGTAAATTTAAGAAAGCTCTTCTAACATTTGTACCGGTGGATCTATTGGTTATAAAGCCAGCCTGATCGAGATGGGCCAATTTGGGTATAAGTCTGTTTAATCTAACTGCCAGGACCTTGGCTAGGATTTTAGCGTCTGAACATAGGAGGGAAATTGGCCTATATGCGGCAACGTCCAATGGGTCCTTCCCCTCTGCGTAGAACTATGATGGTTGCTTCTAGCATTGAGGTGGGCAACTGACCCACCTCAATTGCCCCCTCTAAAGTTTTTAGCAATTCTGGGAGCAGTAGCTCCCCATAGTATTTATATACCTCAATTGGGAGGCCATCTGGTCCAGGAGATTTTTGATTTGACATACTAGCTGCTGCTTGTTGGAGTTCCGCCAATGTTACTGGTGATTCTAGTTGCTCCCTTTCCTCCTGCGTGATTGTTGGTATTTCTGCGTGTCCCAGAAAATCCTCTGTTACTTCTTCCACCCTTTTTTTTTTTTAGCAGTATATAGCTTTTAATAATATTCTTTAAAAATGTGTACTATTTTAGTGGGGTTTGATGTTCCCTCCCCTCCTATAGATCGAATTAAGGGAATATTAGATGGTGGGGAATTCGATTTTACCAATTGCGTCAGCATCTTACCTATACTTTCGCCCTCTAAAAAAAGAGGACTGACGCTGTAAGAGTTGCTTAGTTTCCCCCTTCTGCATAATTACAGTCTTGTATTCTTGTTGTTTAACCATATTATTTCCCTCCCCGGGGTTGGATCTGTTATATAATTGTTCTCGGCCGCAGCCACCTTGCTTTGAATTTTTTCCTCCCACACCCTCTCGTCTTTATTATATTTAGCCACCTGTTGTATTAGGATGCCCCTGAGAAAAGCTTTTAGAGTATCCCATAATATCCCAGTCGATGCTGTACCTTTGTTGAATTCTACAAACTCTTTCATCTTAGGGAGGATTCCGTTTGTCTTTTTAATTAGTTCAAACCAGTATGGGTTTATTTGCCACTCCTGCCGGATCTTTTCTCCCCCCAGTCTCAATGTGATCACTATTGGCGAATGGTCTGATACCCCCCTCGGGCAGTATGTTATTTTTTCTGTGGTCTGTAGGGCTCTATCATTTCCCAGGGCCATATTGATCCTGGAGAGCGTGGAGTACGAGGATGAACAACAAGAGTATTGCTGTGTACCTGGATTCCGCACCCTCCAGAGGTCCAATAATCCTGCCTCCTCCAGAAATTGGCTCAACCGCCGCCACCCCCCCCCCCATGGGCGCCGCTGTGTTCCGGACAAGAAACCTATCCAAATTATTATCCAGGACCTCATTAAAGTCTCCCACTATTATAATTGGTATATCCTGTTTATCCAGCAGAAACTCATTTAGTCTAAGCATCACATCTATTTTGAATCGTGGAGGAATATAGATGCTTGCTACTACAAACGCTCCGTTATCTATCAAGCAATCCAAGAAAATGGCCTAACTCATCTATACTGGACTATCTGCAGGAAAAATTCACCCCAGTTCTCACCATGATACCATACTACTAAAGGAGGAGTACACAGAGTGATATTGACAGGCTTTCAGAGGAAGTCGGGAGAAGAAAGAATCGCGTTGCACGTGGACGATAGCCTGTTTTTCTTGGGAGACACGGGCCATTCACGGTCGAGGGCAACGAGCATAGTGGAGACATTCAGTAGTTTCTCTGGGCTGTAGATAAATTGGGAGAAATCAGAGCTTTTTCCAATAGACCCCATTAAGGATGCAATAACATTAGAAAGGCCACGGTTGGTGGCAGTAGACATTTTAAAATATTTGGGGATAGTTATAACAAAGGATCCTAATCAATTTATAAATAAAAACCTTATACCACTTTTTCTTAAATTTAAAAAATAAAATTTGTATCTGGAAGAGACTTCCGCTTACAGTGGCAGGAAGATGCAGTTTCATCAAAATGATCTGGCTGCTTCAACTGATGAATATACTGCATAATTCCCCGATGTGGATACCCAAAAAATGGTTTGATAAAATTGAGAGCCTTTTTAGGAAATTGATATGGAAAGGGGGACAGGCTAGGATACGCTTGCGTACATTGCAACTCCTGGTAGGGGAAGGGGGTTTCTCGTTGCCCAACCCACTGTATTATTTAGCATCACAGATGCAACAGCTAAAGGGATGCAGGGACTCAGACGGAGGTAACCCTAATGGGAAAAAATTCTGTTAACAGGTGCATTACATACTACAATAGTTGAGGCCCTAGAAGCCGATTCCTTTTTCTATCTCTATCCAACAATTAAAATGATTATTAGAATATGGAAAACAATTAAAAAATTTATGAAATATAAAGGATTTAATGAACATACCCCGATATGGAACAACAACAACTTGCAGGAAATCCTTTGTATAGGAAAAAGTAGGGAGTGGGAAAAGGAAGGAATTAAAAGGCTAAAACAACTCTGTGTGGGTAATACTCTTAAAAAAATTACGGATTTAAAGAGCGAATTTAATTTACCACAGTATACAAGGTACACATATCAATTCAGGAGTCATCTGCTGGAATGGAAAGAAACCCCTCTCTACCAGGGAATACTTTGGGGGTGGGGGGGGGGGACCTGCAAAAGGGACTTATCTCAGAAATATATGGGCAAATAAGCAAAGAGGTAAATTGGGTGGTGAAATTAAATGCCGTAAAAGTAAATTGAGAAAAGGATATAGGAGTAATATCCCAGGCCCAATGGAGGAGAATTTTGGAGATGAGCCCGATGGTATCGGTCTCCCCCTCACAGAAGATATTGCATTTAATTTTGCTAAATAGAGCCGATTATACTCCAAAGCAGCCATTTCAGTTTGGGAGAAGACCTTACGATAGCTGCCCAAGGTTTTCGGGGGTCTGGGGAATCTCCAACAAATAATTGGCCCATTAGAAAGAAGATAATAGGGTGCAATCAGAAAAAAGGCCAGGCAGCCCCAATAACGGCATAGTAGTGCTGATCCAGGAAGTTAAATCGACACGTACTGGTAAGGGAGGGAGAGGGTGGGGATTAATGGATATAAGATACAGATACCACTCTTAGGTATAGAAGCGGGGTTAGAAGGAGGCGTTGGGGCAGGGGCATCTGGCCCTGTTTTGACCCCCTGGCAGGATGTCTTTTTATCTTTCTGCAGCTTTCCACAACTTTTAAACACATAGTGATTTAATGATTGAATATAATGGTTTTTAATAATTGATTCTGTACAATAACATTGTTAAAATATGTAAAACATTTTTAATAAAGAATAAAAAAACAAAACAAAAAAAAAACAAGGAATTTTAAGACCCGTCATATCGCCTTATAACACTCTCATGAACCCAGTCAAAAAGAGTGATGGATCATACAGGTTTGTGCAGGATCTCTGAGCCATAAATAACCTTGTGATTCCCTCCATACCTGCCTCGGCAGTGTGTCTTTCAGTTATTGATTTAAGTAATGTTTTTTTTCTCCATCCTGTTGATGAAGAGACACAACTACTACTAGTTGTATTCTTATAGAAGGCGCCAGATAACTTGGAATCACTTGCCATTGCTATATAGACTCCCCTGCAGTCTACTCAATAGCTCTCCAGGCAACCTTACAGTCTTAGGCACCTAGCCATGGTTCCGTCCCTCTTCAATAACCCACTGTTGTGTAGTCCCTCCCAGGAAGAATGCCAGAAAGACTCCATTTTACTGTTAGAACATTTAGCACAGACAGGTCACAAAGTGTCTAATGAAAAGTTGCAATGGTGTCAGGAAACTGTTGAGTGTCTTGATTTTACTTGGTACCACGGTGAAAGGAGAATCAGTTGCAAGTGAGCTGCGGCTCCATGAGTCTGCCCCCGCCCACATACCAAGAAGGAAGTGTTAACCTTCTTAGGTACGCTTGGTTACTGCTGCCAATGGATATCTGATTGCTCCTACGATGATAACTTGCTGAGACAAGCTGCTCTACCTAACAGTCCTGATCTTATGATGAAATGGTTAATGCTTTTGTGAATCTTAAAACTGCTATGGTAATGGCTCCTGGTCTGGGATTACTTGAATATTGTAAAATGTTTCATTTGTTCGCAAAGGACAACTGTAAAACCATGGCTGGGGTCCTTGCACAAAAGCATGGAGGAAAGCCGAGACCTGTAGCCTTTTTTTCTAGAGTAGTCCCAGTTCCGATACAAGGCATGCAGGCTTGTCTGAGGGCTTTGGCCTCTTGTGCCATGGGTGTAGAAATGGCTACATACATACAGTACTGATGACATTTCAAAGTGAAATGCACTGGTTGATGCCACTGCTAAACAAGCTGCTTTGACGGTCCCAGCTTTTATTCAAATGCCCCCCCTTACACCCCCAACTTTGCCCTGGGAATAGGTTTTGCAGGACCTATAGGCTATGGCTTCACAAGAAGATCTGGCCTATTGGCATACACAGGGTTTGACAATGTGTCCTGAGACTGGACTTACTGCCAAAGAGGGGAAACCAGGCATACCAAAAGCAAGTGTACCTTTATTCATCTCACAGTACCATGGCATAGGACATAAAATATAAAATAAGGGAAGCTATGGGTGGCACATTTGCCAAATGGAAAACTGTGCTGCCTGCGGTTTTAGCAGAAATAAGAATGAACCCTTCCGTGGCCTGAAGCTGCATGGCGTAGTTAATTTTAACATGCCTGTTTTTTTTCCCTTGTTATATATTGTTCAAGCTTATTCAATGTATCTGTAATTATACAATGCAACAAAATTACCCACACAGAGAACATTAAGTGATCATGGTGAAATCATGATTGATGATTTAAGAGGGGACTGAAGGAGGAGAAAGAGTTAACATGACTCAAACTTGAATAGCTCACAGAGAAAAATTTCTTATTTTAGGGTCTTGTTTTTCACGGTGACCACAGTATAGATAAGGTCTGGTAAGAACTGGTTTTGAAATGATGTCTTCAGACAAAGACAGAACATCAGCATTACTTTTTTTTTTTTTTTTTTTTAAACAAACATCAGCATTACTTAGTTAAAATATGTTTTCAGGTAATATCCCCTATTAGCTAAAATACTAGTTTAAGTCTATGTCTGAGAGGCTAGATGTGTTTGTATAAGGATTGTGTCATGTGCTGAACTCTGTCCTCCCTCTCTCCTTCTCTGTAAGTTGTGCAATATTCTTTGTTCATAATTTGTATAAAGATACAGGTCTTACCATTAAAAGCCAAGCATTCATTCAATGACTCTCTTGTCTTGTGCATTGAATGCTTCCGGAGCTCCGAAAGAATTCTACTGATTGTCCCAGGTCTAAGCAGAATTAACCTTTACACTCATCAGCTTCGGCGATCTGCTTGTAAATTTACAGCTAACTACTCATGAAACTTTCTACTGCTACAGTCCCTGCCCTCTGAGCCTGATCCTAGATCGTGACGCATTCCTCCAATCAGGGTTTTCTGGCCCAGCTAGCAGTAACTGGAAGTACCTGTCTGTAACCTACTAACTGTGGTAATTAAAGTGGAGTTCCATCCAAAAAAAAAAGTCACTAATGTGCATGAAATAAATGAAAAAAACATTTGGAGAAAATTATTATTTTTTTTACTCGCCTCTTAATGCCTGTTGCTAGGGGGTTGCTCGTAATCTGCCTCCTTACTCAACTCGGCACCTTACGTCACTTCCCTCGGTGCAGGAAGGGAAATCAGCTCTGCCCTCTCCCTCTAGGCAATCATCTGGGACACGTCATAGGTCCCAGATGACTGTGCGGCCAGTCACAGTGCACGGCTCGCACATGCGCAGTGGGTGTCTGGCTGTGAAGCCGCAGCCGGGTGCCCACAGTTACAATGCCGGCTTAGCCGAGCGGAGGGAGAGACAAGCGGGGGCTTCGATCACCCGCATCGCTGGACCCTAAGACAGGTAAGTGTTCGATTATTAAAAGTCAGCAGCTGTAGTATTTGTAGCTGCTGACTTTTTATTTATTTATTTTTTTTTTTAAGCGGACCTTCCGCTTTAACAAACAAAAGCCAATTATAAATTCAAACAGTAGAGGGCAACAGATCCTTCCTTCCTTGAATTGTGTGACACATAGCACTCTGCCCTGTGAGTAGACACTGTCGTGTCACACATTTCACAGAGCCCGCCTTCTGCACTACAGAGTGCTGAGAGGAGGAGTTTCAGGAGGTGGAGTTATCACTGCAGAAATCACTGCTTGCAGGCAGCAAGGTACCATAGGATATATAGTACATAGAAATGGAAAGTAAACAGAGGAGAAGCTGCAAAGCAGGCAGGGAATCCAGAAAGTTGTGCAAAAAGATGGTCAGCAGACAGGCGGCACTAACAACATGAAAGTAGATTTTTTAAGTAATCTTATATTGGATTTTCAAATACAAAAAGGTATCCCGACTATAGATGTTCTTTAACCACTTCAACTCTGGAATGTTTACCCCCCTTAATGACCAGGCCCTTTTTTTTGCAGATACGGCACTACGTTGCTTTAACTGACAATTGCACATCATGCAACGCTGTACCCAAATAAAATTGATGTCCTTTTTTTCCCCACAAATAGAGCTTTCTTTTGGTGGTATTTGATCACCTCTGCGGTTATTATTTTTGCACTAAATGCAAAAAAAGACCGACAATTTTGAAAAAAATATTTATATACATTTCTTTCTGATATAAAACATATCCAATAAAAAAACTGAAAAAAAAAAAAAAAAATCAAATGTCTTCATCAATCAATATGTACTCTGTTTTTTTTTTTTTTACCAAAAATATGTAGCAAACAGTGGTGGCTCATCAATAGGGGGTGCATGGGCACCGCCCCACCCAAGCTTTTCACCAATAAAAATGGTCACCTTAAAGGCCCCTTTCACACTGGGGCAGTGGGGGCGTCCGCAGTAAAACGCCACTATTTTTAGTGGCGCTTTACCGTAGTTTTAGCGGCGGTAATCGGCCATTATCGGGCGGTGTTAACCCCCGCTAGTGGTTGAAAAAAGGGTTAAAACCACCCGTAAAGCGCCGCACTGCCCCATTGATTTCAATAGGTAAAAGCGGTGAAGGAGCGCAGAATACAACGCTCCCTCACCAATCCAAAGATGCTGCTAGCAGGTCTTTTTTACCGTCCTGCCAGCGCACCGCTCCAGCGTGAAAGTCCTCGGGGCATTCACATTGGAGACACAGAAGCGGCTGTTTCAGGGCGCTTTGCAGGCACTATTTTTAGCGCTGCAACTCCTGCAAAGCGCCCCAGTGTGAAAGAGGCCTAAGAGTGTCTATGGGAAGATTCCCAGCTTGCAATCAGCAGATTTGCCCATGTTTGCGGAGTGTTCGGGCGCAAGCATTGCGCCCGCAAACACTCACTCATTTGCCTCTGGCTTCTGCCCTTTATTTTTATTGGCTGGGATTGGAGGATGAATGGTGCTTTTTCGGCACTGCAGTGTGACTTTCGGTTTCCCGGCTGGCTCACTGTTGTTCTGTGGAGTCACACAGTGGAGTGCGGACTGCAGAGACTGACTGACACCAGGACCCTGTGATCTGAGGCAGGGAGCAGATCACTGATGCGGCAGATGGGCGTGAAGCTGGCAGTGCTGAGCCTGAGTGTAACGTGCCCAGAGCCTGAAGGTGAGTGTGGGGATTGGGGGTGACAGTAATGTGCAGATCGAGCCCCCTCATCAGAACAGCCAATAAACCCTGCAGAGTCTGTTATTGCGGAAAAAGACTGAAAAAATATCCTGATAACTGAATGGTATTAGTTTACCCCAAATAAGGGACAGACTACGGATGTTAAATCTTCTCATGTAAGGAGCAACTGATTGAAATTCGACCAGTCCTTGCTTCGTTCTACGTATGGGCAGCTTACCCTGATCTGTCAGGTGTACACTCCGCCCCGCGATGCCGGGGCTGTACACTCCGCCCCGCGATGCCGGGGCTGTACACTCCGCCCCGCGATGCCGGGGCTGTACACTCCCGACACTATGGGTGGGAGCTAGTGAAATATAGGGGATGGAGTGGGTGGATTATATAAGGGGTGGGGCTTATCTTAAAACTTCACCAGCCACCACTGCCAATAAGTGTTTGATTGGTTTGGGCAAAAGTTATAGCGTCTACAAACTATGGGATATTTTTATATATTTATTTTATTTTTTACTAGTAATGGCGGCAATCAGCGACTTATAGTGGGACTGCGAAAATGCAGTGGACAAAATCAGACAAACACTGACATTTATAACACATTTTTGGGGACCAGTGGCATTATAACAGGGATCAGTGCTAAAAATATGCACTGTCACTGTACTAAAGTCACTGGCAGGGAAGGGGTTAACATCAGGTGCAATCAAAGGGTTAACTGTGTGTCTAGTGAGTAATTACTAAGTGTGGGAGGTACTTTTTCTACTTGAAGACATGCATCGGTGTGCCTGCTTAACAGGAACACAGGATCCATGTCTTCGGTACTCACAGAATGACAGGGAACCGATTAAATACATATAAAAACAAAAATGAGACAACATGGTTCTTTCATTTCCAGACACAAAACAGAAAATAACAGATGTATAGGAAGTCTCACTTCTCTGGTCAGCAGCAATATGGGGTAGTAGTATGTCATTGAGGTTAGTTTATTAAAGAAGCTCATATATAAAAAAAAAAAAAAAGAGTGAAGATTCATTTCAACTATCCAATCATGTAAAAAGAAAATTGAGTATTTGTTTCATCTGTACAAATCATATGTGACAGCAATAGGCATGTGACAGGCCAACTTTATGAAAGAATCTGGTCCTCTGCCCTTGAAAGCATTTAAAACACCAAGATTGATACTCGAGTATAGGCCGACCCGAATATAAGCCGAGGCCCCCAATTTACCCCCAAAAAAACTGGCAAACTTATTGACTCGTGTATAAGCCGAGGGTGAGACATGCCTGTCCATCCCTGTGTGTGTGTCCGTCCATCCCTGTGTGTCCGTCCATCCCTGTGTGTCCGTCCATCCATCCCTGTGTGTGTGTGTGTCCATCCATCCATCCATCCCTGTGTGTGTGTGTGTCCATCCATCCATCCATCCCTGTGTGTGTGTGTCTCCATCCATCCATCCATCCATCCCTGTGTGTGTGTGTCTCCATCCATCCATCCCTGTGTGTGTGTGTCTCCATCCATCCATCCGTGTGTGTGTGTGTGTGTGTGTGTGTGTGTGTGTGTGTGTGTGTGTGTGTGTGTGTGTGTGTGTGTGTGTGTGTGTGTGTGTGTGTGTGTGTCCAGCCTACCTGTGTCCCGAGCCTTTGTCCCGAGCCTCCGTCCCGTGCCTTGCCTCCTTGCCTCCGTCCCGTGCCTTGCCGCCGTGCCTTGCCTCCGTCCCGTGTCGTGCCTTGCCTTGCCTCCGTCCCGTCCCGTCCCGTGCCGTGCCTTGCCTCCGTCCCGTGCCCTCTTCGTCGGCGCCTCGGCGGCCATTGTAAAATTCAAAAGCCTCCGCCTTCGCCTGTGATAGGCGGAACACTGAATTTCCCAGCAGCCTGTGTTCCGCCTATCACGGACATCGTATCATCCTCGTCCGTAGTACGAGGATGATACGATGTCCGTGATAGGCGGAACACAGGCTGCTGGGAAATTCAGTGTTCCGCCTATCACAGGCGAAGGCGGAGCCGGAGGCGCGGCTTTTGAATGATAGAATGGCCGCTGTCTGTCTGCTCGACACGCTGATCGAGCGGGCAGACAGCGATGACTCGAGTATAAGCCGAGGGGGGCACTTTCAGCCTCAAAAAAGAGGCTGAAAATCTCGGCTTATACTCGAGTATATACGGTAATTTTGATTTGAATGATTTTGAAGAAGTCTCATCCTACTGCTTGTAATAGCAATCCAGCGGCTAGTTAGTCGCCTCAATTGCTATTAAAAAATAGCTGACTGCCAGCTCTAAAAAAAAAAAAAAAAAAAACACACAACAAACAAACACACACTCTATCATTCTGGTATACCCACCCAAAGTCCAGCAAGGTATGGGTACTTTGCTGGTCGTTAAGGTGGTAAAAATAAGTAGTTGAGCTGTGATTTGAACTGCTCCATTTAGGCTGCATTCACACCTAATGCCCCGTACACACGAGAGGGATTAAGTCTGACAGACCTCCAAAGGAGTTCCGCCGGAGTTCCGCTGGAGTTCCGACGGAGTTCTGGCGGACTTTTCGACCGAACGGACTTGACCACACACCATCACACCAAACTCCGACGGAGTCGAACGTGATGACGTACGACTGGATTCGACGTAGGAAGTTCATAGACAGTAGCCAATAGCTGCCCTAGCGTCGGTTTTAGTCCGTCGGAGTAGCACACACACGAGCGGATTTTTCGACGGGGACCGGGTCCGGCGGAGTTCCGTCGGGAAAATTTGAAGCATGCTTCATTTCTAAAGTCCGTCAGACTTTGGCGAATCAAAAGTCCGTTGCAGCCCACACACGATCGGATAGTCTGACGGACTCAGTCCGTCGGAGTTTGGATGTCGAAAAGTCCGCTCGTGTGTACGGGGCATTAGAGTAGTGATTTACTGGCTTTTTTACAGGTGTTTTTTTCACCCATTTTTTTTTCATTTTAAAAGGATATTATAGCTTCAGGCATTTTTGTTTAGCCAGTGGAAAGCATCAGGGGGAGGAGAGGGAGAGGAAATCATGGGTGGAGAGCTGCTGCTGGAGCAGAAAACGAGTGGCAAAATGCTTATAAAACACTCAAGTCAGGCATTTCTATTATTATTATTATACATGATTTATTCAGCGCCAACAGTTTGCTCATCCCTTTACCAACATGAGGGCAGACAGTACACTTACAATACAAATCAATATAGGAAGAATCAGAGGACCCTGCTCGTTAGAGCTTACAATCTAGAAGATTGAAGTCTATGGGGCCAAAAACGCTTGTATTCTTCCAAAAAGAAGCTCATGTAATTTTATAAGTGATGGACATTTTGCTTCAGGGGACAGACCACTCATATGTGAACAGGGGCCATTGAAATGAATGAGATTTGGTTTGTTGCGCCTTTTAGAGCTACAAGCTTCAAGCAGAAAATCTCTCAGTTGTGAATGGGGCCTAAGGCACGGGTGCGACATGCTCTCCTACTTTGAGAGCACATGTCCCATGACATGTAAAAATCAATGTTTCCCTATGAAAGCTGTCTCAACTGGTCTGACTTTGGAAAAGGTTCCTGCACTACTTTGGTCCAACTTCTGCCCGTAGAATTGAATGGAAGCCGCATTCAAGTCAGATCCTCGTCTTAACTGATGTGATTTAGATCAGAGCATTACAAGATTACACAGGCATTCCCTGAAGTTGCGTCAAAGTCGTGCAACTTTCAGGTCGTGGCAGTGTGAACAGAGCCTTAACCACTTCAGCCCCGGAGGATTTGGCTGCTCAATGACCAGTAAATTATTTGCGATATGGCACTGCTCCGTTTTAACCGACAATTGCGCAGTCGTGCGACGCTGTACCCAAACAAAATTGACGTCCTTTTTTCCCACAAATATAGCTTTCTTTTGATGGTATTTGATAGCCTCTGAAGTTTGTTTTTTGCATTATAAACAAAAGAAGAGCGACTTTACTAAAATTGAAGCACTCGGAATCCGGAGCAATTGTGCATGGTAGCCACTCAGCTTCTAACCCCAGCTTGTTCAATTAAGGTTTGGCAATAAAACCTGGAAGCTGTTTCTATGCAGAGCTGCACCAGATTTTGTACCATTAAGTTTTAGTAAATAACCCCCAATATCTAACATTTTGCTATAATAAATTTCTCACATTATTATTTTTTTTTATTTTTATTTTTTTAACAGTTTAGGCCGATGTGTATTCTTCTACATATTTTTGGTAAAAAATTAAATAAATATATCACATTAAGTGTATATTGATTGGTTTGGGCAAAAGTTATAGCGTCTACAAAATAGGGGCTAGATATATAGCCTTTTTATTATTATTATTTTTTTTTTACTAGTAATGGTGATCAAGGGGTTAACGGTGTTCCCTAGGTGTGTTCTAACTGTAAGGGGGGTGGGACTGGCTAGGGGAGATGACAGACAGCTGTTCAGACTTTGTATGAACACACGATCTGTCTCCTCTCCCCTGAAATAACAGGGATTTGGGTGTTTTTACACACACACACACACACACCCCAGTTCTTGCTCTGTCACAAGCAATCAGGCACTCGCATCGGCTCCACGCACATGCTGCGGGGAGTGCCTCTGGTGGCATGCGCCCCTTGTGGTCAAAAGGCAAAGCGACGTAAGGAAACGTAGTTTCACCCAGCTGTGCCATTCTACCGCAGTAAAACTGCGGCGGCAGGTCAGCAAGTGGTTAAGCTGTGAATGGGGGTGTTCATATCATTTTTGGCACAATCTCCCTTTTGCATTCAGTGGGCAGTACGGCCACTAAATGAGACCCATTCAAGTGAACGGAGCTTTGCTGCAACTGTGTGCAATGCACGTGGTGTGGCAATTATGGGGTTAAAACAGGCAGTGAAGAGGTGACATATTGCCCTCTTCCCACCTATCAAATATCTCTGAAAAGTGACCCGAGTGTAAATTGCTTTTCCCAGGTGTGGCAATCTTGATGGATGTGTAAAATTTGCTAAATTGGAGTGAATATTCACAATTTGTTGTGTGAACATTCTCAGCTTTAGTAAATCGGGCTTACTGTGGTTGTAAAGGTGGAAGTTTTTTTTTTTTACCTTCATGCATTGTATGCATGAAGGAAAAAAAATTGGATTTTTTGTACTCATCGTAAAATCCCTTTCTCTGTAATTCACCGACCAACACAGCTCCTCTCATAGCCATTGGGCTGTTATGCCCTATTACTAGGAGATACTAGACATTAGGTGTAATACAACACTCGGAACTCTTAGTTCCGCCCAGGGGGCAGTCCCTTGGGCAACAACCCTCCAACCTGCCATGCAGTCATCAGTAAGTCAACAAGTAGTATAACGTAAAAGAGAAAAAAAAAGGAGGAGGGGCGGGTGCTGTGTCAGTTGATGAACAACAGAGAAAAGGATTTTACTGTGAGCACAAAAAAATCCTAATTTTCTCTTATATTTACCGACCGACACAGCTCCTCTCGTAGTCATTGGGACGTCCCCAAGCAGTGGCAAACGAGGGGTGGGAAATAGCATAGAAACTTCATCCACCATGGCAGGTGGGAGCTAGTGAAACTTTACCCACAAAAAAAAAAAAAAAAACAGTGCATGGAGAAATCCACCACAAAACCAGGGTACACTCAACAGGAGTGACTACCCACAACCGCACAAAAAAAAAAAAAAACTGCGTAATGAATGTAATGCAACCGCGCATAAAGTTAATGTTACTGTGTTTTTTTTTTTTTTGATAAAAAACAGGAAAAAGGAAATATATTGCATATTCAATTGCAACTCTACGGCCGCCTGCAAAACTTTGCGGCCAAAACAGGCAGTCAATGCATAGACGTCTACCTTGTAGAACTTGGTAAACATGTGGACAGACAACCAGGTTTTCCCTGCTTTACACACATGAGCGACAGACGCTTGGTGTCGAAAGGCCCAAGAAGTTCCGAATGCCCTTGTGGAGTGGGCCGTGACCAGAAAGGGGGGCACCTGCCCCTTCAAGGCGTAGGCTTGTACCACAATCTGTCTGATCCACCTGGAAATGGTGGCCGACGAGACCTCCATGCCTTTCTTGGGACCAGTCATCAAAACAAACAGTGAGTCTGACTTCCGAAAGGGAGCAGTGGCAGACAAATACACCTTCAGAGCCCGAACCACATCCAGAGCGTGAAGGGCCACCTCCTTAGGGTGCTTCAGCTTAGGACACAGAGATGGTAATACAATGTCCTCATTGATATGAAAAGCCGAGACCACTTTGGGTAGAAAAGAAGGTTGCGGACGCAACACCACCTTATCCTTGTGGATAACCGGATAAGGCGAAATGCAGGACAAGACCGCCAGTTCTAAAACCCTCCTGGCCAATGTAATGGCCACTAGAAAAACCACTTTCTGGGAAAGAGTCAACAGGGGAATCTCCCTGATATTTTCAAACGGCGGTTTTTGAAGCGCAGATAACACCAGGCTGAAAAAAGAAAGCTAAGGCTGATATTTGTCCTTTAATGGTGCTTAACGCCAATTTCTGGTCTACTTCTTGTTGAAGAAACAGCAGGATCCTGGCTATATAGAAAAGGAGTGCGGATGCCATACTTTTCCCTCATACAATGAGATATAGGCCTTCCAGGTACGATGTTATATCTTCCGAGAAGATTTCCGAACCCTCAACATAGTTGGGATCACCGAGTCCGACAGACCCCGGTTACTCAGCACCTGGCTCTCAATAGCCATGCCATTAAAACCAGCGATGGTAAATCAGGATGGAGAATCGGACCTCGAGACAAAATGTCCTCTCGTAACGGCAGCCGCCAGGGGGCGTCCGCCACCAGGCGCACTAGGTCTGCGTACCAAAGACGCTGAGGCCAATCTGGGGCAATCCGTATCACCGGAATCCCCTCGACTTCCAATCTGCAAAGCAGACGTGGCAACAGTTTCAGTGGAGGAAAGGCATAGTTCAGCTGTCTGCCCACGGATCTCGTCCTGGACACAAATCTCGGCACCTTCCGATTGAGACGGGAGGCCAGAAGATCCACGTCTGGTGTGCCCCACCTCAGGCACAGAAGCCTGAATACCTCCGGATGCAATGCCCATTCTCCTGGGTTCAGCATCTGGCAACTCAGATAGTCCGCCTGCCAGTTCTCCACTCCCGGGATGTAAATGGCCAACAGGGCCGGTACGTGTCGCTCTGCCCACCGAAGTGAGCGACCTCCCGTGCGGTGGCTGATCTTCTTGTTCCCCCTTGGTGATTGACGTATGCCACAGCTGTGGCTTTGTCTGACTGGATCCTGATCGGACGCCCCTGAAGTCTTATCGACCATGTGGAGAAGCACACCCTGATCGTTCTTAGTTCGAGCAGATTGATCAGCAACTTGAATTCTTCCGCCGACCAGAGGCCCTGAGCCGACTGAACCCCCATCACTCCACCCCAGCCGGATAGGCTGGCATCCATTGTGATCACTGTCCACTTCAGAGGTAGGAACGACTTCCCGGACTGAAGCGAGTCTCTGACTGACTGGCTCACCTGGATCTGTCGATCCAGGGACAACTGAGATTTGTCCCATTTTGTCAAAATCTCCTTCTGCAGAACTCCTGGGTGCATGGGTCCCAGCTCTTGCATGCAGAAGCGGAGTGACGATCACTCGCTGTTTTACCGCGGATCTGAGAGTCTGCACTTTGAAGGTAGAAAAACTCTTGCTTCCATGGAGTTCAGCAGCAAGCCTAGGTATTCCAGACGCTGGGTCGGTACAATCACCGACTTCTTTAGGTTCAACAGCCACCCAAATTCTTGCAGGGTCTGCATGGTGATCGCCACATCCTCCTCTAATTCTGAGGTGGAACATGCCCTCAGGAGATCGTCCAGGTATCCCACAGTCGCGTTCCCACGCTGCCGCAGCAACACCAAGACTGGAGTGAATACATTGGTAAAGACTCGGGGGGGAGGGGGCTGATGCCAGACCAAAAGGAAGAGCCACAAACTGGTAGTGGGCTTCCCCGACTGAAAATCGCAGAAAAATTTGATGCCAAAGGCATATGGGTATGTGCAGGTACGTATCCTGGATGTCTAAGGATGCCAGGGAGTCCCCTTGATGGAGTGCAGCGACTACTGAGCGAACAGATTTCATTCTGTACCTCTGCACTTTCACAAAGTGATTGAGGGCTTTTAGGTCCAAGATTGGACGTACCCCTTCCTTCTTGGTTACTACAAACAGATTTGAGTAGAATCCCTGGAAACGTTCCGATTCCGGAACCTGTACAACCACCCCGCGACACAGCGGGTCCCTTACTGCCCCCAAGAGGGCCTCCCGGCGAGCCGGGGATACGGGTATGCTGGAGGGGAAGAATCTGTTTGGCGGCCCAGAGAGAAACCCTATCTTGTAACCTGAGTAAATCACATCGTAGACCCATTAGTCAGATAGTCGATAGGACCATCGGGCTGCAAACTCCCGAAGGCGACCCCCCACCCGAGACATGGGTGGGGGCAAACCTTCATGCGGTAGCACTTTTGTTTGCAGACTTGCGGTTCCACGTTTTTGTCCTTCCATGGTCGTCCTGTCGGGCTGGGGACGTTTAGCTGAAAAAGCCGTTTGTGAGCGGAAAAAAAGAGGGCCGTTGCCTGCGGCGTGGCTCCTTAGCCTTCCTGGCCTGTGGGAGTAAGGTACTCTTACCACCAGTGCCATTTTTAATAACGTCATCCAAAGAGGCTCCAAAGAGCCGGTCGCCAAGGAAGGGAAGATCCGTCAGGTCTTTTTTTGGATGCCTGGTCAGCAGACCAGCATGTTAGCCAAATCATGTGCCTGTGTATGTAAACAGGCAGATGGCCGTTCTGACAGGGGAGGAGAGACAGATTTGCTGTTCCTAGTGATTAGGAACAGCGATCTGTTTCCTCCTCCAGTCAGTCCCATCCCCCTACAGTTAGAAACACAAATGAGGGAACACATTTAACCCCTTGACCGCTTCCTAGTGTTAACCCCTTCCCTGCCAGTGACATTTTCACAGTAATCAGTGCATTGTTATAGCACTGATCGCTGTATAAATGGCAATGGTCCCAAAAAAGTGTCAAAAGTGTCCGATCTGTCCACCGCAATGTTGCAGTCCCCAAAAAAAAAAAATAAAAAAAAAAAAATAAAAAAAAAAAATCGCAGATCGCCACCATTACTAGTAAAAAAAAATAACAAATGATAAAAATGCCATAAATCCTCTATTTGTAGACGCTATAACTTTTGCGCGAACCAATCAATATATGCTTATTGCGATTTTCTTTACCAAAAATATGTAGAAGAATACATATCAGCCTAAACTGATGAAGACATTTATTTTTTTTACATTTTTTGGGGATATTTATTATAGCAAAAATTATTGTTTTTCTATTTAAATTTGACGCTTTTTTTTGTTTATTGCGCAAAAAATAAAAAAAGCAGAGGTGATCAAATACCACCAAAAGAAAGCTCTATTTGTGGGGGAGAAAAATAAGATGTAAAGTTTGTTTGGGTATAGCGTCAAAGGACCACGCAATTGTCAGTTTAAGCGATGCAGTGCCGTACCGCAAAAAATGGCCTGGTCATTAAGGGGTAAAATCCATATCACTTTAACCTCCTCAGCTCCAGAAGGATTTACCCAGCTTCATGACCAGGCCATTTTTTGCTATTCGGCACTGTGCTACTTTAACTGACAATGGCGTGGTCATGCAACACTGTGCCCATACACATACAGAGCTCTCTTTTGGTGGTATTTCATCACGACTGGATTTTATTTTTTGCAAAATAAACGAAATAAATATTATATATATATATATATATATATATATATATATATATATATATATATATATATATATATATATAATGTTTTTTTTTTCTTTACTTTCTGCTATAACAACACATATTTAATAACAAAATACAAAAAAATACAAAAAAAAAAAAGTCTTCATGAATTTTGCCAAAATATTCTATAATATATGCTACATATTTTTTGATTAAAAAAAAACCAATAAGGCCTGATTCACACCTATGCATTTTTAGTGCTTTTTGCATTTTGCAGATTTGTACTACAGAACATGTTCCATAGGAAACCATGTTAAAATGGACTGTAGTGCAAATCTGCAAAATGCAAATAGCACTAAAAATGCATAGAAAAATATGATTCACCCAATCAGGCCTAATGCCCTGTACACACGATTCGAAATTCTGCCAGAAAAAGACTGATGTGAGCTTTTGGCCAGAAATTCCGACCGTGTGTATGCTTCATCAGGCTTTTGCTGGCAGAATTTCAGCCAGCAAAAGATTGAGAGCAGGTTCTCTATTTTTCAGTTGGATAAAGTACCTATCTGAAAATGCGTTTGCCTGTATACAATTTGGAAGCGCAAAAAAAAAAAAAATATATATAAAATCGGAAACAATTTGACGCATGCAACTTAATTTTCTCGGTTCGTTGTAGTGTTGTATGTCACCGTGTTCTTGAAGGCCTCTTGACCCCTTTAGGGAAAGAGAGCCCTGACTGATGGGGGCATGACCAGGGTGGGTTAAAGTGACCGAGGGGGTCACTAACAATTGGTTGGGAAGTGGGTTGGGCTGGGCCTGAGCTCAACAAAAGTGTTGCTCCCAAGAAGTCCGGATCCTTCTGGAAGCATGGTTTGGAAGAGCTGCTGACCCTGTCCCTCCAGTCCCAGACACAGAGCTCCTTTTTGCCAAGGCCCGCCAACTGGCTCTTCAAGGTCAGGCTGACTGGCTTTTTCCTCTCCTATCTCCTGGGACTGCTCCTCAACCCTACGTCCCCTCCTGCGGAACCCCCTGTGGAGCCAAGGGCCCAGAGACGGGCCTGCCCGCCTTCTCGGCTGAGCCCCGGTTCTTACAGGGCTTCTGTGGGACAATCCTACAATCCCTGCTCCCCTGACCAGTCTGCTGCCTTAGGTGCCAGCGCTTCTGCAACTGGGAAGCGTGGCACCTCCGCCCGTCATCACCGGGGCCCCACTCAGCGGTCCTCCCCCCTGCCTTTGGATCGTCTTCATGCTACCTGGGCCTCCTCACGCACAGCCCGCTCGCGGAGCCCTCATTCCAAGTAGAGCTCCGTTCGGGCTGCTTCCAACACTGCCCCCTCCCCTGCCTGCGGGGTGACGAGTGGGCGGGGTGTTGGCGGCCGGCGGGGGTCTTACTTCCTTGGCGCGCAGATCCTCGGGGCGCTCTGGCAAATAAAAAAGGGTCCAGGTGCGCATCTCCTCAGCGGCCGCCCGCCCTAGCCTCCTGCACGGCGGTTCCGCTGAGGACTTAATGTCGGCTATGCTGCCCCCAGTGGATCCTCTTCTCCCTGTGCCTGGCTGGGCGGAGAAATGGTTGAAAGTACTCGCTCCTCTATATTACAGCATGGAATGACCCTACCTGCGCCCTGCTGGGCGGGAGAGTCATTCATGCCCAATTATTCTCCTGCACATGTGAATGTCACGGATCTCCCTGCGCCCGGTGGGGCAGGAGATTCCTGTTTAGTCACAGCCTCACATATTCCTGTGCTGCCCCCCCGAGTCTGACATGCCACTTAATCAACAGCCTGTTAATGTGTATACCATGAATCCCCCTGCGCCTAGTGTGGCGGGGATTTCCACCGCCCACATTTCCGCGGACTTGCTACAGCTGCCTGAGCGGAATCTCTCTGCACCCCACAGGGCGGGAGATCTGCGATTGTCGCCAACATCCCATCAGCCCAGGCTCATGGCGCCATGTTGAATGAATGAAATACTTGTAAAGCGCACAATGCAATCCAAATCGCCTCATGGGTGAGTGATCGGTGTGGTTCTCAGGCTGTATACTGGAGGCTCCCTGCACCCGGCCGGGCGACAATTTTCCCAGATCGGCGCTTCACCCAAGTCCGACGATCTGTGCTCACCACCACCTCCCTGCGCCCAGCGGGTCGGGTGGTTTTCATTCCGCGCAGACCTCCCTGGTTCATGTGTACCTCCCTGCGTCAAGCTGGGCGGGAGGTCACTTGCCACCTCACTGCAGCCTAGTCTTCCTGCGCCCAACAGGGCAGGAGGCTCTTTGTCCAGGCCTGGGCTGGCGGGTGCACCCGCCACGGGTTACCCTCATTGTGTCAGCAAACGATCTTGTGGTTGTCCAGCCGCTGTCTTAGGCCAGTCAGACTCTTCAGGGTCGGTGGTCGGATCCCCTCCCCTGGACCTTGCCATCCATCATCACAGTCTTGCCTCCCCCTCGGTTCCTCCAGGTGACGGTCGTACCGGACCCCTACCTTCCATGGCCGTTCCGGCACTGGATGTCCCTCTGGGTCCTGCTGCTGGACAGCCTTCATTGAACCTGCCTCCGCGCCTCAGTGAGTATGACTGTAATTTGGATTTGGGATAGGTCGATGACACTTCCGTATCGGGCCCACAAGAGGAACGCATTGCTTCGGTCGTCAAATCTGTCCTATCCAGCATGGGGGTATCGGGTCCGACAGCTCCCCCCCCCCCCCCCCCCCGTTTCTGGCAGTGCTCTGTGGTGGTCTCGCCTACAGGCACACACTTGACGGAGGAGGTGAAGGACAAGATATGGCCTCGCAAATTTGATTTTCTCGCGCTTGTACTTCCAGACAGGGAAACGATCGACAAATCTCGGCGGATCGACGTATCCATGCAGGGTGACAAACCAAAACAGCTTCCTCTGACTTTTGGGAACTGGCTCCAAGGGTTCTGCACTTACGCGGGAGTGCTCTGTGAACGGTTTCCGGAGTTAGCCTCTTCCCTTTTTTGTTACCTAGACCTCATTTGGGGTGCTTATATTCAGTTTCATCAAAAGATGGCGGCGCATAAGGAGTTTTGTTTCAATTGTCAGGACAGCAGCCTGTGGTTGCTGCTTATGTGACCCCACAGGCCTTTGTCTTTTTAGTCCCCGGCCAGCGCTTCTCAATCCGGAGCGTCGGCCGCTTCAAGAAAGGGTATTTGTTGGTTGTTTAACAAAAGCCACTGCAAGTGGTACACTATGTGCCGTTTCAAACACTAGGGCTCAGGTTGTCAGGTTGTAGGGGTGTTCACCCCGCCAGCCGATGCTTTCGGAGAGGCAAACAGTCAATGCCCAGACCAGGGGCAAAGCCTGACCTTTCTAAACCGGAGGACACCAGTGAACGTCTCAGAGATGCTTCCCTGGCTAGACCGGTACCCCCTTCATAGGGAGGCGCTAATCCTGAACGATTGCCTGGATCGTGGTTTCTGGATCCCCTTTTTCCTGTCGGACGTGCCTACCATGGTGCCCAATTTAAAAATCGGCTGTCAAATATGAGTCCGCCGTTTGCCGAGAAGCTCCAGAAGGAACTGTAATTGGGACGGATGGCTGGCCCTTTTGAGCTTCCCCCTTACCACAACCTGAGGGCATCCCCCCTCGGTGTGGTCCCGAAAAAGGCGGAGGGTAAATTCTGCCTTATCCATCACTTATTATACCCATCTGACTCCTCGGTTAACGACGGCATCGACAAGGAGGAATCCAGGGTCCATTACGCCTCTTTTGATAGAACGCTTCAGTTAGGGCTTCCGGTCGGTCTGCATTGCTGGCTAAAGCGGACGTAGAGTCCGCCTTTCGCCTCCTCCCGGTGCACCCAGACCGTTTTCACCTCCTGGGCTGCTACTTTAAGGGAAGCTATTTTTTCAACATGTGCCTACTCATGGGTTGTGCCATATCGTGTTATTTCTTTGAGCTTTTCAGCAGCTTCCTTGAATGGGTGGTTGCCCAGGGGGCTGGTTACCAGTCCTTACTGCACTACTTGGATGATTTTCTCTTTGTGGGTCCAGTGGACAGTGGTCGGTGCCAGCGGCTACTTGCTGTTTTTCAAGACACCTGCCGGCGTTTCACCGTTCCACTGTTTGCTGACAAAGACTGAAGGTCCGGTGACTGTTTTGTCTTTTTTGGGCATAGAAAGCGACACGTGGCGATGGTTTTTCAGTTACCAAAAGACAAGCTAACCAGGCTCCTTTCCTTGGTCCACTTGGCCAAAGGTGCCAAGAAATTGCAGTTGAAACAACTGCAATCTCTGCTAGGTCATTTAGTTTTTGCCTGCAGGGTTATACGAATGGGTAGAGTCTTCTGCAGGCGCCTGACGTAGGCCATGAAAGGAGTGACAGCCCCACGCCACTATGTTCAGATCACCAGGCCCATGCGTGCTGACTTGGGGATTTGGTTATCCTTCCTTCAATCCTACAATGGCCAGTCTTGTTGGCTGCGGGAGGAAGTGCCAAACACACAGCTAGAGCTATACACTGATGCAGCAGGCACCTGTGGCTTTGGCGCTTTCTTTTAGGAGACATGGTCTGCTGAGCGTTGGCCGGGCTCATGGGCCCGCATGGATCTTTCCAATCATTGTTGCTATTGAGCTTTGGGGTGAACGGTTGCGTGATCATCAAGTGGTTTTCTGGTCTGATAATATGAGTGTGGTGCAGGTAGTGAACAAGCAGTCAGCCAGTTCCCCCCCCCAGTCGTTTCGTTGCTGTGGTTTTTGGTTCTGAAGTGTTTACAGTTTAACATTTGTATTAAGGCTAAGCATGTGCCAGGGACAGCTAATGATATTGCCGATGCTCTCTCCTGTCTACAGCTTGATCGTTTCCGCTCCCTGGCTCCGTCAGCCTTCCTGGAGGGCCTCCCTTGTCTGGCCCACTTATGGAACCTCGTTTCCAAAGCTTACTGAACTTCCTTCAGACGTCGCTGTCAGCGCGGACGTGGGCGTCGTACTGCAGGGTGTGGCGCGAGTGGATTCAAGTTTCGGGTGGTGAGTTTTACGTTTCTTCATCTACTGACAGGCGTATGGCATTGTTTGCTTATTTAGTTCACTTGCTGCAGAAGGGCGTTTCGGTTCCACCGTCTCCTCTTCCTTGTCGGCGCTGTCCTTTTGGTTTCCACTCCTCGGTTGGGAGGACATTACTAAAGCTTTTCCTGTTCGACGGATGCTGTGGGGTTGGAAACGGTTACCCATTCCCCCGATTCGAGGCGCCCGGTTTCTCTCCAGATTGTCTCGGGTATTCTTTCCGTGTTGCCGTCGGTATGCTCTTCGTTATTTGAGACCCTCCTGTTTCGCGTTGCATTCCTTTGGGCGTTCTTCGGCGCCTTTCGCATTAGCGAATTAGTTTCGAGATCCACGTGGTCTACGGGTGGCATCCTGTCATCGGATGTTGCTTTTGTGGAGTGATGCGCGACGGTTCTGTTGAAGACTTCTAAGACTGATAGTCTTGGCAGTAGCTGGAGGGTAGTCTTGTAGCGGCCCCTTTTGCCCCGGTATCTCTGGCCTCTCTTTTCATGTCTGCGCACCGCTCTTCTCTCTCTTTTTTCGTTCATGCCGACTCCTCCGCCCTGAGTAGGTTTCAATTTTTACGAGTTTTCTGTCGTCGTCCCGAGATTATGGGCCTTCCCTTGTGCGATTCTTGAATGCACTCGTTCTGCATCGGTGCGGCGACCACTGCTTCTGCCATGGGGTTTTCCCGATACGGAACTTCAGCGCCTGGGTAGATGGGAATCATCTAGTTTTTCGTTGTATGTCCGTCCACATCTGCCGTGTTAAAACTTCAGGTTGCCGGCCTTGATATGGCTACTCGGTGACTCCATCTACTGGGCCGCTCGTTGTGCGGAAGTCCAGACCTACGGGAAGAACTTGGGTTTCGGCTCTGATCTTGTCAGGATCCACTGGCTCAGGCATCAGGGGTTGTGATGGTCCCAGGTTCTTCCGGAATGCCTGTGACTCCGCACACGTGTCCGGTTCCATAGTTTTGGTACTCCATGCTGGCGGCAATGACGTGGGTTACATGCGTTCTGTGGACCTGATTTCTGAGATCAAACTAGACATTGCCCACTGTTTTGCTGTCTTCACCAATTTGATCCTCATTTGGTCGGAAATTGTGCCCCGCTCGGTGTGGGCGCGGACGATCCCAGGCCCCAGGTTGGAACAATTCCGTCAGAAAGTCAACGATCATGTTGCCAAGTTTGTTCGACAGATCGGGGGTTTCGTTATTAGTCACAGAGATTTGGAGTGTGCTAATGCTGATCTTTTAACACCGGATGGTGTTCACCTCAATGAAATTGGTTTGGACATCTTTAATCTTGGACTGCAACGGGGTGTGGAACAGGTGCTGGCTGCGGTGGGGCGCCCGTCAGTTGTTCACTGAAGGGCGGATGGCGGTTTTTTGACCTTGCCAGCATAAAATGGCTGTTGTGGGGATGTGCTCTTGAAGGAAATGGGAAGCAGACGGCCTGTCCAGCACTTATGGTAAGGTCAGGCCCCTTCTTATCTCCTTCCCCTCCTTTTGGAATTACAGTGGTGTGAAAAAGTGTTTGCCCCCTTCCTCATTTCCTGTTCCTTTGCATGTTTGTCACACTTAAGTGTTTCGGAACATCAAACCAATTTAAACAATAGTCAAGGACAACACAAGTAAACACAAAATGCGATTTGTAAATGAAGGTGTTTATTATTAAAGGTGAAAAAAAATCCAAACCATCATGGCCCTGTGTGAAAAAGTGATTGCCCCCCCCCCTTGTTAAAACATACTATAACTGTGGTTGTCCACACCTGAGTTCAATTTCTCTAGCCACACCCAGGCCTGATTATTGCCACACCTGTTCACAATCAAGGCATCACTTAAATAGGAGCTGCTTGACACAGTAAGGTCCACCAGAAGATCCTTGAAAGCTACACATCATGCCGAGACCCAAAGAAATTCAGGAACAATTGAGAAAGAAAGTAATTGAGATCTCTCAGTCTGGAAAGGGTTATAAAGCCATTTCCAAAGCTTTGGGAATCCAGCGAACCACAGTGAGAGCCATTATCCACAAATGGCGAAGACATGGAACAGTGGTGAACCTTCCCAGGAGTGGCCGGCCGCCCAAAATTACCCCAAGAGCGCAGCGACGACTCATCCAAGAGGTCACAAAAGACCCCACAACAACGTCCAAGGAACTGCAGGCCTCACTTGCCTCAGTTAAGGTCAGCGTTCATGCCTCCACCATCAGGAAAAGACTGGGCAAAAATGGCCTGCATGGCAGAGTTCCAAGGAGAAAACCACTGCTGAGCAAAAAGAACATCAAAGCTCGTCTCAATTTCTCCACAACACATCTTGATGATCCCCAAGACTTTTGGGACAACATTCTGTGGACCGATGAGACAAAAGTGGAACTCTTTGGAAGGTGTGTGTCCAAGTATATCTGGCGTAGAAGGAACACTGCATTTCATAAAAAGAACATTATACCAACAGTAAAATATGGTGGTGGTAGTGTGATGGTCTGGGGCTGTTTTGCTGCTTCAGGACCTGGAAGACTTGCCGTGATAAAAGGAACTATGAATTCTGCTGTCTACCAAGAGATCCTGAAGGAGAATGTCCGACCATCTGTTCGTGTACTCAAGCTGAAACGAACTTGGGTTCTGCAGCAGGACAATGATCCTAAACACACCAGCAAGTCCACCACCGAATGGCTGAAGAAAAACAAAATGAAGACTTTGGAGTGGCCTAGCCAAAGTCCTGACCTGAATCCTATTGAGATGTTGTGGTATGACCTTAAAAAGGCCGTTCATGCTCGAAAACCCTCTAATGTAACTGAATTAGGACAATTCTGCAAAGATGAGTGAGCCAAAATTCCTCCAGGATGCTGTAAAAGCCTCATTGCACGTTATCGCAAACGCTTGGTTGCAGTTGTTGCTGCTAAGGGTGGCCCAACCAGTTATTAGGTTTAGGGGGCAATCACTTTTTCACACAGGGCCATGATGGTTTGGATTTTTTTTCACCTTTAATAATAAACACCTTCATTTACAAATTGCATTTTGTGTTTACTTGTGTTGTCCTTGACTATTGTTTAAATTGGTTTGATGTTCCGAAACACTTAAGTGTGACAAACATGCAAAGGAACAGGAAATGAGGAAGGGGGCAAACACTTTTTCACACCACTGTATGTGCTCACAGTATAACTGTGACAGGCACGGTTTTGAAGTATTCAGATGTTATGTGTTGGATTTAAATAAAGCTGTGGCCTTGCCCTTTCCAACTTAACAGTTGCATGTGTGTTATTCATTGGGATGAAGGGGCAAGGGTTAAAAGGCAGTTATACGGATACTTTACAGTTTATGGTTCCTGGGCTCATTGCCAAGTTTTTTCTGATGGAATTTCTGATCTTGTGTATGGGGCATAAGTGTATATTGATTGGTTTGTGTGAAAGTTATAGAGCCTACAAACTATGTTATATATACTGGAAATTTTATTTATACTAGTAATAGCGGCGATCAGCAACTTATAATGGGACTGTGACTCTGACTGTCACTGACATGAGTGACACTAATGCAGCGATCAGTGGTAATACTATACACTGTCATTATACTAATGTCACTGGCTGGGAAGGGGTTAACATCTAGGGTGATTAAGGGGTTAACTGTGTGTTTAATTATGCAATGTGTGTACAGTGTGCTGCTTTTACTAACCGATCTCTCAGTTTCTCATCCCTGTTTTGCAGGGATGAAAAACTGACAGATTGCGCACTTCATACAGAGCTCTATGTTGTTTACGAACACAGAGCTCTGAGCGCTGATTTTACACAGTGGATCAGCAGGTCTCAGTTGTGAATCATTGGGTGGGACTTGCTGACAGACTACTGTTGTGTACAATCATATGTGCGCTCTAAACCTGGAGGTAGGCAGTGGAGGCACGTCCATAGGGAGCGCCCGGGTGACACCCCCCCCCCCCGATAATAATAAAAAAAAAAAAAAAAAAAAGTTTATTTAAACATGTCCCTTTAAGAAAAAAAAGGAAGCACCACGTCTATGCAATCACGAGATTGCAGACAAGGCGCTTCATTTGCCCCACAAAAACTCGCTCTATGGTGCGTTCAATTGTAGCGCTGAAACAACGAATTGATTAATCGACAACTAATCGATTATGAAATGAATTGATTACTATTTTCATAATCGATCGGCCAGTAACATAATGGGGTAAAAAAAAAAACACAAAAAACTAAAAATGAGCCCTTTATAGTACAAAAAGAGCAAATCATTGCTACTGTAAATATTACTTTCAAAGTAAAAAAATTAACCCCTTACAGTAGTGATTATCTGCTTTCTTTTGTACTATAAAGGGCTAATTTTAGTTTTTTTAACCCCATTATGTTACTAAACGTCTTAAACCTGGTTCACATCTATGTGTTTATTGTCGCTTTTTGCAGAAATGCACTACATGGTTTCCTATGGGACACGTTCACATCTGAAAGGGTCAGGGACTTTTAACGCAAAATGGTGCTTTATTGGTTCAATATACTTCAATGGAGAAGCTGCAGAAAAGCATGTCATGTGTTTTTTAATCTACCCAAAAAAATGCAAATCACAGTAAAATCATGTGCGCAAAAATCAAAAAATGTACAGCAAAAAGCAAACTGCAGAAACAAACCTCATAGGTGTGTACCGAGCCTTATGTTGGTCACACAGATCCATTTTCAGATGAAAAATCTTTGTACATTCGCTGATTGAAAGAATTTTGTTTGAAATTTTCACTTGTTTTTAACATTCTGTTTTTAAAATGAACGTAATTTCTGAATGAAAACCACATACAGTGTCTGAAAATTCCTTTGTCCAAGAAGTTTTCTATTATTTCCAAATTTTCCCATCACTGTGGTTGAAAATGAATGTCAATTTGACCCACTTTTTTTTTTTTTTTTTTTTAAAGGTTATTAACCGAAACAATAATCGGCCAACTAATCGATTATGAAAATAATCGTTAGTTGCAGCCCTAGTCGATTGTGCTACAGCTTCCGGCACAATGGACTGGCCAGGCGAGTTCAATTCAGAGTCTGAGCGGCGCTTCCGACGTCACTGAAGGAAGTGACGTTGGCACTCGACTGCTTTCAGTCCCTCCTGAGAGCATCAGCAGGTAAACTGATGGAGGAAGCTCACAACGTACACTAAAATACTAGTTTTCGGTGGTCAGGGGGCAGCAACCTCCCCCTTTAACAACTGGTAACCTGCTGGAACCAGATGAAAGCTGATGGTCAGCAGCAGCACAAACCCCACCCCCCCCCCCCTTAACTACACGTACTTTTCTGTGGTAGGCGGCAGCACCCCCCATCGCTTAACTACATGTACTTTTGTGGTGGTCGGCGGCAGCACCATCACACCCCCGTTTTCAACCACATGTACTTTTCTGTGGTCGGCGGCAGCACCATCCACACCCGCTTATCAACTACATGTCATTTTCGGCAGCAAACCCCTGCGCCCCCCCCCCCCCCATCAACTACATTTAGTTTTCAGTGCTCTGCAGCAGATATGTGATTTACAGGTTTCAGAATGCAGATATGTGCGATTTACAGGTTGCTTTAGTAGAGCCCTCTGTATAATGTACAGCCTGGTATATGATGTGCAGAGCCCGGTGTATAATGCGCAGCCTGGTATATGATGTGGATTCTATAAGGGGTGTGGCTTATGAGAAGTGGAAGGGCCAAACGTGGAGGGGCGGGGTTTCGAGCCCCCCCATCCTAAAAACGTCACCAGCCGCCACTGGAGGTAGGTAGTGATGTAAGCTTATATAGCTTTGCCTACAGCGGCTGCTTGTCTGTGGTACTTATGGGTGGGCGGTTGCTAGGTGGTTAAAGCTGAACTCCAGGATTTTGCTATGTTATGTTTACATGATGCTCTCTGATGGCCCAATTAAACTGCTACCAAATTAGATCACAAAGGGGCTTACTTTTTGTGATATCTGTGACTTTATAGCATTGTGATGTCATAGTATTCAACTGAAAATTGCTCTGCTTCTGAGCACCAGGAGGAAGACTTTAGATCTAGCCACACATCACATCCGCACTGTGAAAGAAAACTACATTTCCCATGATGCTAAGGGAAATGTAAGACATGATGGATGCATGTGTGGGTGGAGCTGAGGGCAGAAGTGAGGGCTGTGGGTGTGTCTGCAGATAAACTGGGTGAATCAGACTGGGAGTCTGAGACTTTTGGGTCCACCCACTATGGAGAGTTGAGTGTAATTACATTACTGCTCACTGTCTAAAGCTCTATAGAGAGGACGTTACAAGACTGGTGGCCAGGGGGATAGAAAGTATAACGGTCACCGGTCTTATGAAATGGAGGTTAAAATGATTGAAAAGTCTTGTTTTACATTAAAATAACAATCATGTCGTACGGGAGTGGCATCGGCGGTAAAGCAGCGCTATTTTTACCGCTGTTTGGTTTTAACCCCCTCTAGTGGCTGAAAAAGGGTTAAAACTGCCCGCAAAGCCCCGCTGCAGTGGTGCTTTGCCGGTGGTATAGCCGCGCTGCCCCATTGATTTCAATGTGTAGGAGTGGTTTAGGAGTGGGGAATACACCGCTCCTTTCACTGCTCCAAAGATGCAGTTAGCAGGACTTTTTTCACCGTCCTGCTAGCGCACCGCTCCAGTGTGAAAACCCTCCGGCTTTCACACTGGAGTGAAAGGGGCCAGATTTTTTCAGGCGATATATAGGCGCTATTTTTAGCGCTGTAGCACCTGAAAAACGCCCACAGTGTGAAAGGGGCTTTAGCCGTAGTGTGCGGTGCGCCCATCACAGTAGACAGCAGGCGCCATGACAGGAGAGCCGCCCGCCAGAGCGCTGAGTGGGGATCTTCTCACAGTGGCCGCATTGTAATTCCCGCCTTCTGGACTGTGCAGCGGTGATGGATGGATGTCACACATCCTGCGGTCCTGGCATTGGACCAGTGGGACGTCCATCATAAGTGCTGCAGGCTCTGGAAGGCGGGGCCTGCTACGTCACTCGGCTGTGATTGGAGTCATATCGGTTCCCGCTCAGTGCTGGGGCTCAGGGCTAGTAACAGAACTGTGCATGCCTGAGACCCGGGGCTTTTTAGGGACCCACTCGGGGCTCCAGCCTCTCTCCCTCCCTTGACACTACTGGGAAAGAGTGCCATGAACCACTGACTAGGGTGATCTTATCACTACCTGGATAGCAATCAAAGGAAAAAAGTACGTTTTGCTAAAAGACTGAACCTTTACAATGATGGATTCAGATTTCTGCTTGGAGTTCAGCTTTAATATGGATAAAAAAAACATCATCTCAGTATAATACACATCCATAGGACCCCCCCCCCCCCTCCCCCCATGCCTTACATTCCCGGATGTCTCAGTTATGTATACACAGAATGTCAGACAATCACTGATCTCAGTATATAATACACATCCATAGGACACACTCACCTCTCCGGTCAGCAGTGACGCCGTGTATTGCCTCATAGTTGTATATACAGAATCTCTGCACCTCGGCCCTCAGTTGTTCTATGTACTCCGTATTCTTGTTCCAGTATTCAGCATCGGGTCTCCCGAGTTCCGTCTTCGCTATGAAATATCCGATATAACTGTCAAAGTATAACTGCTCCTCCTCATTGTAGAAATATCTCCGCAGATACTTCACCTTCTGAGTGCCGTTCATATAGTGACATTCAGCCTTATCTTCAAGAACATAATCGGCGGGTTCTGTGGATGGAGAGCGGAGATATTATACCGGGATGACGTCACATATCTATCGGTGTGTGTCGTCCCCCCCACAGCCCGGACTAATGAACGAAGCCCGGACCCTCGATACACTATACCGTCCTGACATCCAATGTGATAAACGGCCCCGGGGACCCCATACCGGGTGCGGGGGAGGGGGCTCTGACATCTAATCCGGGAAGAGAGGCCATAACCCCGCTGTCTGTGAACGGAGCGCTGCTGTCCGCTCTTATCAGTCACAGTGAGACGCCTGATCCTGATGTAGCATAAAATTCAGATTTTCATGAAATGTGGAGTCCCCACTGCACCGATTTACAGCACTCCGCTCCTCCGTGTCATCAATGGTCGGGGAGAGCCGAATATCTGTACACCGGTGTAGCAGTAATATTGGCATCCCATGAAAATCAGTATCCCTTACCGCTACTGCGCATGCGTCGGTTTCAGACACAAGAAACCGAGCGCAGAGCTACTGACGAACAACACCTCGGACTTCTATTAACTCCTCACGCACCAGTGTATCGGCTGCACGATGAACACACGTCTGACTTTCTATTAAAGCGGTAGTAAACCCGCAATTATTATTTTTTTTTTTTAAAACCTGCAAAGCAAAAGGCATAATGAGCTAGTATGCACCGCATACTAGCTCATTATGAAATACTTACCTTAGAACGAGGCCCCGACATCTCGCCCGATCCACGCCGAGGGAGCCGACATGCTCCCTCGGCGTCTCTTCCGGGTATCGCGGCTCCGGCGCTGTGAGTGGCCGGAGCCGCGATATCGTCACTCCCGCGCATGCGCGCGGGAGATTTAAATCCGGCCGGACGAGCGCTGCCAGATTTTCACGGAGAGAACCCCCTTGTGCGCATGCGCCGCTGCAGTCGGCGGCACATACCGAGGGGAATATCTCCTAAACCGTACAGGTTTAGGAGATATTTTTTTTACCTACAGGTAAGCCTTATTATAGGCTTTCCTGTAGGTAAAAGTTAAAAAAGTGGGTATACAACCACTTTAAAGAGGAAGTAAACCCTGATGAGTTTACTTCCTCTTTCATTCCCTGCAAAGGTAAAGCATAATGGACTACTATGCATCGCATAGTAGCCCATTATGTGTTACTTACCTGACAAAGGAGCCAGCGAAGTCGCCGCTGTCCCCTGTAGTCCGGCGCATCCATCTTCTCGGTGGGGTCTCGCAGCTCCGCCGCTGTCATTCGGCGAAGCCGCGATGACGTCACTCCCACGCATGAGCACGGGAGCCGCCACGCGCGGCAGCTCCATTGTTGGAAATGCCGCGCTCAGTGCGCCTGCGCGCCACTATCTACGGCGCATGCACCGTAGATAGCGGTGCCTGTCTTTGGGCAAATATCTCCTAAACCGTATAGGTTTAGGAGATATTTCTTGGACCTACAGGTAAGCCTTAATCTAGGCTTACCTGTAGGTCAAAGTGGTTTGTAAGGGTTTACAACCACTTTAAAGCGGGAGTCCGGCGTTTTTTTTTTTTAAAAAGCCAGCAGCTACAAATACTGCAGCTGCTGACTTTTACAATAAGGACACTTACCCGCCCAGTGCGCCCGCGATGTCGGCACCCAAAGCCGATCTCTCGATCGTTTCTCGGGTGCTGCCGCCGCCATCTTGGGTATGGGAATCAGGAAGTGGAGCCTTGCGGCTTCATTTCCCGGTTCCCTACTGGGCATGCGCGAGTCGCGCTGCGCAATAAGGATGGTCCCCACTGTCTCTGGGATCCGTGTGTTTCCCAGCAGGCATCGGGGGACCTGCGGAAAGGGGCGTAGATTCTGCGGAAAGGGGCGTATATTTTGCAGATATCTATGCCAGAAGTGGGTACAGATACCTGTACTGTACAGATACCTGCACCCCCCTCCCCCCGAAAGGTGCCAATTGTGGAGCCAGAGGGGGGGAGGGTTCCAATGAGCGGAAGGTCCACTTTAAGGTGGAGCTCCGCTTTAACTTGAGGAGTTAATAAAAGTCAGACGTGTGTTCATCGTGCAGCCGATACACTGGTGCGTGAGGAGTTAATAGAAGTCCGAAGTGTTGTTCGTCGGTAGCTCTGCGTTCGGTTTCATGTGTCTGAAACTGAAGCATGCGCAGTAGCGGTAAGGGATACTGATTTTCATGGGATGCCAATATTACTGCTACACCGGGGTATGGAGAGTATATGAGACAGATACTGTGCTGTATGGACGGTGCATTCTGCACTGTACAGGGCTATACTATTCTACAGGGCTGTCATGTGTCACAGACACAGTATATGGTGCGAAACAATGCTATACTGCACTCCATACAGTGCAATACAGACAGTGCTATAACATGCTACACAGCACAATTCACCACTATACGGGGCTATTCTGTACTATACTATTCTATACCCAAAAATCCAAAAAAGTGGAGGTTTAGAAATAGTCTGCTGTGTACAGACAACATCCTAAACGTAGATATTATCAAAAATTTCCCCTCAAAAGGGCGAGACTTTATAGGCATGAACTGTGAGACATACAATTTGCTATAAAAGAGTATAAAAGTATTTTTATTTTTAACAATGTATCAAAAGACAGATATTCAAAACATAAATAAATAATATTGTACTTCATACAATCATATATTTTGAAAAATATTTGTACATATTGCTTTTAAATGCGTAAAGTTCTCGAGAAATCACAGCAACATATGCATTCAAAATGTATAGAACAGGTTATTGACTCGTGCATTCGATGTAGCCTACGCGTTATGGAGTTTTATTGTACTACTTCTTCAGGGATAGTTCGTTATGCATGTTATTATAGAAATGACAATCTAAATGGCCTTGTACAGTACCTGCCGCCGATATTGTGTTTCCAGTGTGATCCTGCCGCGCTGGTTCTCAGCAACAGGGTACTGTACATCTCGCACTGGCTGCAATAAGAAAATGTCACATTTTCCTATAGCAGCACTGCGAGAAATAAGCGACAATGTCACCTCTCTAATATTAAAACCTGCATGCCTTCAGGGGCATACCAGGCCCTTAGGTCTGGTACGGATTTTAAGGGGAACCCCTATGCCAAAAAAAACGGTGTGGGGGTCCCCCCAAAATCCATACCAGACCCTTATCCAAACAAGCAGCCTGGCCGGTCAGGAAAGGGGGTGGGGACAAGCGAGCAACCCCCCCCCCCCTGAACCGTACCAGGCCGCATGCCCTCAACATGGGGGGTGGATGCTTTGGGGAATGGGGGCGCCCTGCAGCCCCCCTCCCACCCCAAAGCACCTTGTCCCCATGTTGATGACAAGGGCCTCTTCCCAACAACCCTGGCCGTTGATTGTCGGGGTCTGTGGGCAGGGACTTATCGGAATCCGGGAGCCCACTTTAATAAGGGTACCCCCACCCTATGTGAATGAGTATGGGGTACATTGTACCCTTACCTATTCACCTGGGGAAAAGAGTCAATAAAAAAAAACACACTACACAGGTTTTTAAAGTAATTTATTAGGCAGCTCCGTTGGTCTTCTTCCAACATCGGGGGTCTCTTCTGACTCCTTCACGCTCTCCGGTTCTTCTTAGCTCCTCCACTATCTTCTTCCAGCTCTTTTACTAGCGGTGGCCCAGTCTTCTCTGTCCTTGTTCCCTCTTCTTCTGATGTTGACACGACACTCTCTCCCGCTGTAATGCCGAGTGCAACGTGCACAACAACTTATATAGGCATGGGACGTGGTCACAGTCCCAGCATGCCCTGGGACTACGACGTCATAGGGGACGGGGTCACCTGTGACATCACCCGGTGACCACACCCCATGGCTATATAAGTCGCCGCGCACCTCGCACACGGCAGTGTGTTTTTTTTATTGACTCATTCACATAGGGTGGGGGGCCAGGATCTGCGGGCCACCTTATTAAAGGGGGCTCCCGGATTCCAATAAGCCCCCGCCCGCAGACCCAACCAACGGCCAGGGTTGTCGGGAAGAGGCCCTTGTCCTCATCCACATGGGGACAATGTGCTTTGGGGTGGGGGGGCCGCAGGGCGCCCCCCTTCCCCAAAGCACCCACCCCCCCATGTTGAGGGCATGCGGCCTGGTACGGTTCGGGGGGGGGGGCTCGTTCGTCCCCACCCCCTTTCCTGACCAGTCAGGCTGCGTGCTCGGATAAGAGTCTGGTATGGATTTTGGGGGGGGGGGGCGCCGTTATTTCGTTGTAGGGGGTTCCCCTTAAAATCTGTACCAGACCTATTGGCCTGGTATGCTCTTGGAGGGGGAACCCATGCCGGTGTTTTATTTAAAATTTGGCCTGGAGTTCCCCCTCAAGAGTCATAACAAACACAGTGCCTGGTATTGGCGGGGATCCTAGCTGGATCCCTGCACCAGTGTGAACCCGGTCTCAATGTCAGCAATGCTTGTCGCTCATTGAGAAAGGAAAAAAACACATTTTTGCTTTCCCGATGCGAGCCAGCTTCGCTCTGGCTCCCGTGACAAGGCTCGCAGGGTGTCAATCTTGCCGATAAAAGCAGCGAGATTGACACAATATCACGGGCACCAACTGTATGTTGTGGTTAGTATTTTGAATTTTATGCGGTGGAGTAGTGGAAGCCAGTGAAGGGATTGGCAGAGAGGAGCAGAAGTCGCGGATATATATATATATATATATACACACTATATTACCAAAAGTATTGGGACACCTGCCTGTACAAACTTGAACTTTAATGGCATCCCAATCTTAGTCTGTAGAGTTCAATATGGAATTGGCCCACCCTTTGCAGCTACAACAGCTTCAACTCTTCTGGGAAGGCTGTCCACAAGATTTAGGAGTGTGTCTATGGGAATGTTTGACTATTCTTCCAGAAGCACATTTGTGAGGTCAGGCACTGATGTTGGACGAGAAGGCCTGGTTCGCAGTCTCCCCTCTAATTTATCCCAAAGGTGTTCTATCGGGTTGAGGTCAGGAATTTGTGCAGGTCAGTCAAGTTCCTCCACCCCAAACTCGTTCATGTCTTTATGGACCTTTCTAAGCCCAGACTTGGCCACGCTGGTGGCTTGTGTAATCGTGGGCTTATAATTTTGTGAATGGTGACACAACATTATTCATAACAACAAAAGCTGACAGTTATTACTCCAGTCACTCTCTCCCGAATAAGCTAGTGGGTCGGTCTGTGCTCACTCTTTCTTTTACTACAAAGAACGTAGCAGAGGAGAGTAGCGGAGGCACGGGGCTGCATGCCAAAGCTGCAGATGTTCTGTTCTGGCAGATTAGGAGGAGGCAGAGTTTCTGTGTGCGCTGTCTGTTACGTTCCCTCTACTCTTGCACTGTCAGTCAGAACCAGTTAAATATTTGTCTCCCTGTTAGCAGTGTGGTTGGGAAGCTGTCCACTTCATTTGAATGGAACCAAATGCTTTATGCACTGGGTCACCTGGGGGATTTCATGTGGTTGTAAACCTTTCATGGAATTTGAGCAAAGCACATACAGTATCTCACAAAAGTGAGTACACCCCTCACATTTTTGTCAATATTTTATTATATCTTTTCATGTGACAACACTAAAGAAATGATGACACTTGTCTACAATGTAAAGTAGTGAGTGTACAGCTTGTATAACGGTGTAAATTTGCTGTCCCCTCAAAATACCTCAACACACAGCCATTAATGTCTAAATAGCTGGCAACAAAAGTGAGTACACCCCTAAGTGAAAATGTCCAAATTGGACCCAATGTGCCAATATTATGTGTGGCCACCATTATTTTCCAGCACTGCCTTAACCCTCTTGGGCATGGAGTTCACCAGAGCTTCACAGATTGGCACTGGAGTCCTCTCCCACTCCTCCATGACGACATCATGGAGCTGGTAGATGTTAAAGACATTGCGCTCCTCCACCTTCCGTTTGAGGATGCCTCACAGATGCTCAATAGGGTTTAGGTCTGGAGACATGCTTGGCCAGTCCATCACCTTTACCTTCTGCTTCTATAGCAAGGCAGTGGTCGTCTTGGAGGTGTGTTTGGGGTCGCTATCATGTTGGAATACTGCCCTGCAGCCCAGTCTCCGAAGGGAGGGAATCATGCTCTGCTTCAGTATTATGTCACAGTACATGTTGGCATTCATGGTTCCCTCAATGAACTGTAGCTCCCCAGTGCCGGCAGCACTCATGCAGCCCCAGACCATGGCACTCCCACCACCAGTGGCGTAACTAGAACCTTCAGGGCCCCGATGCAAGAAACCATGAAGGGCCTCCCTGAACCCCAGCCAGGGCCCTTCCCTCCGAGTCTGGTGGTGGAACTCCAGGGCGTGGTCACAGGTTTGACCTTTGTGAGCCCTGTAGTTCCACCACTGGTATTAGTATTTTTTTTTATTTTTAGGTGCCCCATTGGGGGACTATCCCTAGGCAGGATGGGGTCCACATCCCCAGAAGAGATGAGGTCCTTTTCTCCAGGGCAGATGAAGTTACTGCCCCCAGGTGAGAAGGGGTCCCTGTCCCCAGGGGGAGATGGAGGGGGTATGTAATGGAGTGTGGGGGATGGGGTCCTCTCACTCACCATGACCAAGCTGTTGGCCGCCCACTCATCCATGTTGGCCTGGGCTCCATCCAGTGTGCTGGACGGGCGATCAGCATATCTCCCAGAAAGACCTTTCATCATCTGTGTATGACGGGGAGGAGGGGGGCTGGCAGACAAGCCTACAGTGTCCTCTCTCTGGCTCTCATAGGGCTGCACTGCATCTGTGTGCTTAAAGTTTGTTTACCCGTGAGAAGTATGCAGTGCAGTGTGGGCCGAACTCGGGGGGGGGGGGGCGGGACTCTGGCTGGGGAGAACAGACATCGGACTGAGCGGCAATGCATGGAGCAGACCCTCTATCTCCAGCCACCCGTGTGCATGGTGCACTGGTACCCCTAGCTGCCTATGCTGTTGCCGGCCATATGTAGAGGGGGCTGCATGGGCCCCCTGCATCACAGGGCCCGGTTGCGACTGCTGCACCCCCTATAGTTACGCCCCTGCCCACCACCATGCTTGACTGTAGGCAAGACACACTTGTTATTGTACTCCTTACCTGGTTGCCGCCACACACGCTTGACACCATCTGAACCAAATTATCTTGGTCTCATCAGATCACAGGACATGGTTCCAGTAATCCATGTCCTTAGTCTGTTTGTCTTCAGCAAACAGTTTGCGGCTGTCTTGTGCATCATCAGGCTTCCTTCTGGGACGACAGCCATGCAGACCAATTTGATGCAGTGTGCAGCGTATGGTCTGAGCACTGACAGGCTGAGGGGGGCTTAGTGCATACAGATATGAGGGGGGCTTAGTGCATACAGATATGAGGGGGCTTAGTGCATACAGATATGAGGGGGGCTGAGCACGCACAGGTGTTGAAAGGTTATGTTAAGCATCCATCTTGTTTCTGTCAGCCATCTTAATATTCACAAACTTCCATTTTAGAATATGTACAGTTTGAACACTCCTTTAACTTCTCAGATAACTGTCTCAACATGAGATTTTTCTAACTCATTTGTTCTCACACACTTATCTATAACTTTCACACATTTTCTCAGAATTCCTTTAGCTACAGAAGAAATTATGTACCGTCTCTTATCTTTTTCCTATATTAATTCAGCTAGCTTAGAAGAACAAAGAACAATAGCGTTTTGTCTTGACCAGCTGTAATCGTCTTGATGTCTACTGCGCATGTCTTATTCTGTGTGACGTGAAATTTACTATATCAATCGCTTTGTAATAACTCAATACAATTAGTTCTCGAAGGACGCCATGGTGTGTGTGTGGTTTTATTTGTCCTTTGAGAATTGATTCCAGAGTACTCTGAATTTATACAATACATTGGATCTAAGGTCTGAGAGGTTGAAGGGACCACCCTAGACACAGGATTAACCCTTTCAGCACTGGGGGCTTGTCCCGGGATGGATGTTTATTTACCCTTAACAGACTTGGAAAGCTACTTTTAACGGCTCGGTAAGTGAATTCTATTCTTATTGAGTGAAATTGACTTGCCGGGGTCCAGGTGTGTGACTTGGCTTCCATCTCACAGAGATTGCTGTTGGGTTATAGAACCACTCATAAGTATAGATAAGTTGACCGGTCATGACCTTAGGGGTCATATAGTGTTTTGGGGACACTTGAAAAGGTTTTGGTGACCTTAGAAGAATAGGTTTTGGTAACCTTAGAAAAATTTACAGAGTACTCTAGAGTTTTAGTTCTGTTCGGGACAGAACTGGTGACTGATGATCAATGTATTGTATAAACTTTGTGTATGATTGTATAACTGCTTTTGCTTTAAAAGTATCACGCTGAATGAAGTGCCCCGAGTGTGTATGCGGACTGCTGTTTTGCTTCAGGAACCAAAGGGAATACTTGATTAGTAGTGTTCCTGGAGGGTACTGGCACAATTTGGGCAGAGGTCCATATTTTAGGGAAGGTAAACCAAAAATCAAAGTTTTAAGAATTAATCTACATTGCAAAGTTAATTTCATAGAAGGATTAAGCTTGTCTGAGGCAAGACAGCAGGTCCATGAGCAAGATTGTGTGTTTATTGTATGTCCAAAAACTCTCAAGCTTGTTCCAAATCTATTTTCTTTATTGTGTAAATAATTTAGGTATTGTCTAACTTACACCACTAGGTGGTAGTCAAATACTTTGAATTGATAAAGGGAAAAACACAAGGGAAAATTCCATTGCCAAATGTAGGTGAAAGCTGTAAAGATTTTGTTGCCAGAGTGTGTGGTACAGAACACTACCTAGTTAACCCTTGGGTGGATCATATGGCAGGATGGACAGAAGGTCTAGGCAGTTGCAGTCCCTTTCCCCGGGATGGCGCAAATGACCCCTTTCATATGGACATGATTAAAAGCCTCTGTCTAAATGACAGAGACGCATGGCCATATTATGGTCCGGATCCCCAATGGGACAAGGACTATATGCGAAAGGGAGGGGAAAACTGGTTGACATACGCTCCTTATTGGTATGATAGAACAAATAAGAATACTAAACCCCCCAAAATACAGGATAAAGATCCAGCTTCGGAGAAGAAACATGAGTTAGAGAAATCTCTGAACCATGGACACTTTGCCATCACCCTGTCCCCGCCCTATAATGTAACCACAACCACCAATGCCCCGAAAGGTTTATACCCAAGTCTGAGACCCGAGGACTTAGATTTGTTAGCAGGTTACACAAACCAACAATCCCAACCATAATCCTCCCCAAAGACCACAGGCACCACCTGCACAACAATCACAGCAACAGGACAGAGCAGCCGTAGTTTCATCCACAGTACGAGATGCAGAGGAAAAATCGGATGAGGAAAGTAAGGATAATGAAGCAACGGGAAGGTCCCTTATTACTAGCATTACTGACAGATCTGATACAACTGACATAATAAGTCCATCAGGAAAACAAATCGAGACTAGAACTCAAAGGATACAGCGAAAACAGCAAGAAGCGGCTACTGCAACTCAGCAGCTGCCCTTCATGACTGTAGGTAACAGCCTATTAAAAAAGGTTATAGAAATTGAAGACATAAAACACATAGTTAAGAACTGTCCTAAACCCACTGTCTCTGCACCAGCCACTCTTGCCTACCTAAAAAGGGCTTGTAAAGGCAGAAACTACACACAGGAAGATATGAGGTTAATTGTTGAGAGTGTTGTGGGGACAGATACAGCTTGGGATTGGGCCAAGATCGGAACTATATCTACTATAGAACCGGCAGGCACAGCTGCATCCGATTACAAGCTTAACATAGAACAAGGGAGAGATGATATGTGGGCTGAAGTAACAACTCACATGTTAGAGGTTTTTAAAACGAAATCCTCATTGCCCATCGCCATATCATGCAAACACAAGACAGGAGAATCAGTTCTTGAATTTTGGAAAAGATTCAATGATGTGTGGATACAGGAAGCAGGTTTGGGTGTTGTGCCAACTATGGATCCATTATTGATCCAGACTTTCCTGAGTAATCTCAAACCCCATTTAGTGGTCCCAGTCAAACAAATGATTACTGAATGGTCAACACTTTCTAGAATTGACTTTGGCAAAGCTCTTTCACAGAAAGATGCAGCAGGTTGTTTTGATATACCAAAGCCGTCACCTGTCTCCACACAACATTTCCAAGGGAATACGAAGGGGAACTTTAGAGGCAGAGGAAATTTTAGAGGCAGATTTAAAGGCAGAAATGGAAGAGGGACGAGTCGCTCTAGAAACAATGGATGTTTCAATTGCGGTGCTGAGGATCACTGGGTGAGTCAGTGTCCTCACCCCACCCCTCCTCAGACTCCCGATTCCAGCTCTGTCCCTAACCAGACACAACAACCACAGGCATCCATCCAACAAGGTCCAACATTTCCAATCAAATGGGGAAATCAACAACAATGATGGGGCCCGGAGGGTAGTGTCCCAGCTTTTCCTTTTGTCTCAGATGATTTCACTGACAGTCCAATGGTTGTTATTTCAATAAATGGGAGACTCCTCCCCTATCTCGTCGATAGCGGGGCCACTAGGAGTACTATTTGTGAAGATCATTTGAGAGGCAAGTGGGAACCAGCGGAACCCTCTTTGGGAATTAATGGGATACTGACAAAAACATATAGGACCCCACCCCTACCAATAGAAGATGATGAAGGGTACACCATATGCACACATTCTTTCAGGATAATACCAAGGTGTCCTGTAAATTTGTTGGGAAGAGACTTGTTTGGGCCACAAGGAATCACAATTAGAACCAACTCAGAAGGAGGTCTAGACATTTCCTCAGATAAAATCACTATAGTAGCATGCAAACCAGGTTTATTGATGCTGTCACAACAAAATAGTGAAGAAGATTTTGAGGATATAGACCCCCAGGTCTGGTCTACATCAGATCTGGATGTAGGACTTGTTTCATGCACACCATACAAGGCCACTCTCAAAGAAGGTGCATTTCCTATCTATCACAAACAGTAGCCACTCTCTAAAGAAAAGATGGATGGCATAGTACCAATGGTGGAAAAGTTTCTGCAGGATGGAATCCTGGAGGAAATTATTTCTCCATACAACACACCTGTTAACCCTGTAAAGAAGCTGGATGGCTCCTTCAGATTTGTAAAGGACTTGAGGGCCATAAATGACCTCATAGTCCCAATAGCACCCATTGTACCTGATGTTCCATCACTACTGTCCTCCATTCCAGCAACAGCCAAATGTTTTACTGTAATTGATTTAAAGAATGCTTTTTTTCTCTGTCCTTGTAGACAAGGAGACAAGGCCACTCTTTGCTTTTACTGTGTCGATTGACCAACACAATCGCCAGTTTACCTGGTGTAGAATGCCCCAGGGATATATAGACTCACCTGTGGTCTATTCTATAGTACTCCAAGCCACCCTCAGGCCTTGGACTGCCCCTCATGGTTCTGTACTGCTGCAATATGTTGATGATCTTTTGATTTGTAGTTCAGAGGAGGACTGCCGAGCTGATAGCCTATCCTTATTGAAATGGTTACATACGTGTGGTCACAAAGTGTCTAAGAAAAAATTACAATGGTGTAAACAGGAGGTTGAGTACCTAGGGTTTGTGCTGTCTCCGGGAGTTAGGAAAGTCAGTCACAAAAGAACTGTTGCTATAGTGGGTCTGCCCCGCCCACTTACCAAGAAAGACCTGCTAACCTTTCTTGGAATGATTGGTTACTGCCGCCAATGGATACCTGACTGCTCTTTCTATGACAATATATTGAGACAAGCAACCCTCTCTGAAATGTCTGATATTGTAAAATGGTCTGATGAAATGTTAAATGCTTTTACCATGTTGAAAAGTGCAATGGTTACCAGCCCGAGCCTCGGCCTCCCTGATTTTAGCAAAATGTTTCACTTGTTTGCTAGGGAAAATTGCAGAACCATGGCAGGAGTACTGGCCCAGGAACATGGTGGGAGACTGCGCCCTGTAGCTTTTTTCTCAAAGGTGGTTCCAGTACAGGTGCAAGGCATGCCTGCTTGTCTCAGAGCGTTGCCTTTTTGTTCTATGGTTGTAGAGTTGGCAGCACCATTTACCTTGGGCCATAACACTACTTTACACACCTCACACAATGTTACCACACTCCTCAAAACTTTACATACTCAGCATATGTCAGCACAAAGATTGAGTGGGTATGAAGTCATCCTCCTGTCCAATCCAAACCTGAAAATAAAAAGTTCAAACATAAACTCTGGCCCAGCTCCAATTTTGAATGCCTTATTAGGTCTTAAAGGAGAACAGGATGACTTACCACCACCTCATGACTGTACGCAATCAATATATCAGGACACTTTACCTAGAGCAGATATGCTTTCAGTACCAATTCCTACTGCACAAACAGTTTTGTTGATGCAGCAGACCAAGTGATAATGTCTATCATGCAGGATATGCTGTTGTCCAACTGCCGGATACTGTCCTCGAGGCCAATCCAATACCCAGTCTGCACAAGCTGCTGAATTGATAGCATTAACCCGTGCATGCCAGCTGTTTGCAGGAAAAGAGGTAAACATTTACACTGATTCCAGGTATGCTCATGGTGTGGTTTGGGACCATGGTGTAATATGGCTTTGCAGAGGATATGTGGCAGCAGATGGAAGGAGCATCTCACACTCTGACCTAGTCACAGCATTACTAGATGCAATTCAGTTGCCTTCAAAACTAGCTATCATGCACTGTAAGGCACATACAGGCCAAATGACTGATATAGCCAAAGGTAATGCACTAGCTGACAGAATAGCTAAAGAAGCTGCATCTACACAAAAGGCAAACATTCAAATGCCCATGCTAACACCTCAGCCATATTCCCTGAAAGAGACACATTGGCTCACGGAACTACAGGCTTTTGCCACCCCTGATGATATTGCGCAATGGAACTGTGATGGGATGGTACAAAAGGATCCTAAAACAGGATTAATCTGCAAAGAGGGGAAGCCGTGTATTCCTGTTGCTAGCGCCCCCCTGTTCATTGCACAATACCATGGACTGGGTCACAAGGGATGGCATGCCACATGTGAACTTCTAGATGCAGATTTTTTCATTGCAGGATTATCTAATCTAGTCAAAGCTTTTGTAAGGAGATGTGTCACTTGCATTAGGAACAATCCAACAAACCCAAAGAAATCAAAGCATGAACATCTTGAGTACCCAACAACACCGTTTACCCATTTACAGATAGACTTTACACATATGCCCAAAGAAGGAAAGAAACAACAATATCTTTTGGTTATCGTGGACATAATGTCACGCTGGCCAGAAATTTTTGTCACCAACAATGAAGACGCACAAACTGTAGTGAAGATCCTAACACAGGAAATCATTCCTAGATGGGGATGTCCATTGCAAATAAATTCAGACAATGGCCCAGCTTTCACAGCTGAAATCTGCCAAGATCTTGTAAAAGTACTAAAAATAGACTGGAAATTTCACCTCCCCTACCATCCACAGAGTTCAGGAATTGTAGAGAGAATGAATAGAACAATTAAAGACAGGATAAGGAAAGCTACGGGTGGGAATTTTGGCAAGTGGAAAAAAGTTCTCCCAGCTGTATTAGCTGAAATCAGAATGACCCCTCACAGTGTGACGGGTTATTCCCCCTTTGAGGTACTCATGGGTAGGCCATTCCCCACACCGTGGGCTAATTATCCCTTGATGGTAGAGAAAGGTGATTTGGAACAAATACAGGAGGAATATGTAAAAAAACTGATTGAAACTCTTGATATTGTCGAAAGAAGAGTTGCTCGCACCTCTCCTTCTTCTTCACAGATACCAACCCACCCGTTCCAGGTCGGTGATCAAGTTGTGGTCCAGAGGCTTCAGAAAGGTTGAAAGCCGCAAGAGGTTCCATTCGGACCAGTGACCAAAGTGGTAGCCGTCACCAGGACCGCCATCCTTACAGAGGAAAGTCCTACTTGGATCCATGCCAGCAGAGTAAAGAAGGTTGATCTAAGCCCAGGAATTCAAGAAAGGCTGAAAAGAGGTGAAGCAGGTGTTTTAAGTCCTCAAAAGACAAGCACAGACATAATGGACAGTGATGTCACTCATTTCACCACAGACTTCTGGGAAGGCCTTTTTCCTTCTGGTGATGTTTCTACTTCTGATCTTTGTCCCAGTGTGGATAATAACTAACTGTATCTTTCATCCTGATGACTTAGGTGCCTTGAAACTCATATGTGGTAAAAGCGAAATACACACCAACCATACTGACTTTCACCTCAGAAATCGCAGTAAAAGCGATGTCTCTAATGAATTGATCAAAGAAACAAGTTTTTCTGGAAAAATGTTACTGTTAAAATTTAAATATGCTTATGCTAGAAAGTCAGGATATGAAAAATGCTGGATTGGTAGTAAGTTGCACCCAGAAACTGTTAAAATCCCACTTTTAGATGTCCCTCTAAACCTCAAGTCATTATTGGAAAATACTCTAGTCTTAAGTATTAAGAATGTCTCAGAAGGGTACCCATCCTACCCGGCCGGCCAGGAAAGGGGGTGGGGACGAGCGGGCGGCCCCCCCCCTTCTGAGCCGTACCAGGCCGCGTGCCCTCAACATGGGGGGGGTGCCTTGGGGGAGGGGGGCATGCGGCCCACCCACCCCAAAGCACCTTGTCCCCATGTTGATGAGGACAAGGGCCTCTTCCCGACAACGCTGGCCGTTGGTTGTCGGGGTCTGCGGGCGGGGGGCTTATCGGAATCCGGGAGCCCCCTTTAATAAGGGGGCCCCAGATACCGGCCCCCCACCCTATGTGAATGAGTATGGGGTACAATGTACCCCTACCCATTCACCTGTGAAAAAAAGTACAAAAAAAACACAACACAGGGTTAAAATATTTTATTGCACAGCTCCGGGGTCTTCCGTCTTCGGGGGTCTTCTCGCCGGACTCCTCCGCTATCTTCTTGTAGCTCTTTTGCTAGCGGAGGAGTCCGGCTTTCTTCCTCGCCGCCGGCCTCTTCTCCCGACTTCGGGGGTCTTGTCCCCCTCTTCGGTTCTTCTGCCGGGCCACCGCGCCTTCTTATAGCTCTTTTAGAGGCGGTGGCCCGGTCTTCTGTCGCCGCCGCCACCGCCGCCCGTTCTTCTTCTTCTTCTCCTTCTTCTCCAGGAGATGTTGCCTCGACGATCTCCCTGGCCGGAATGCCAGGGACGCGCTGCGCTGCCACTTATATAGGAACAATGGGGCGGTGTCACATGGGTTGATGTCACATGGGTTGGTCACATGGGTTGATGTCACATGGCGACTGTGACATCAACCCATGTGACCAACCCATGTGACATCAACCCATGTGACACCGCCCCATTGTCCCTATATAAGTGGCAGCGCAGCGCGTCCCTGGCATTCCGGCCAGGGAGATCGTCGAGGCAACATCTCCTGGAGAAGAAGGAGAAGAAGAAGAAGAAGAAGAAGAAGAACGGGCGGCGGCGGCGGCGACAGAAGACCGGGCCACCGCCTCTAAAAGAGCTATAAGAAGGCGCGGTGGCCCGGCAGAAGAACCGAAGAGGGGGACAAGACCCCCGAACTCGGGAGAAGTGGCCGGCGGCGAGGAAGAAAGCCGGACTCCTCTGCTAGCAAAAGAGCTACAAGAAGATAGCGGAGGAGTCCGGCGAGAAGACCCCCGAAGACGGAAGACCCCGGAGCTGTGCAATAAAATATTTTAACCCTGTGTTGTGTTTTTTTTTGTACTTTTTTTCACAGGTGAATGAGTAGGGGTACATTGTACCCCATACTCATTCACATAGGGTGGGGGGCCGGTATCCGGGGCCCCCTTATTAAAGGGGGCTCCTGGATTCCGATAAGCCCCCCGCCCGCAGACCCCGACAACCAACGGCCAGGGTTGTCGGGAAGAGGCCCTTGTCCTCATCAACATGGGGACAAGGTGCTTTGGGGTGGGGGGGCCGCATGCCCCCCTCCCCCAAGGCACCCCCCCCATGTTGAGGGCACGCGGCCTGGTACGGCTCAGGAGGGGGGGGGCGCCCGCTCGTCCCCACCCCCTTTCCTGGCCGGCCAGGTAGTGTGCTCGGATAAGGGTCTGGTGTGGATCTGAGGGGGACCCCCACGCCGTTTTTTCGGCGTAGGGGGTTCCCCTTGGAATCCATACCAGACCTAAGGGCCTGGTATGCTCTCGGAGGGGGAACCCACGTCAAATTTTTTTTCAGAAATTTGGCGTGGAGTTCCCCCTTCAGAGCTCATTCTCTGATTGGCCACGGCAAAAGTCGCCTGGCCTGGGGAAACCTTTCTGGCTGTGAAAGCTTTTTGCATTCATTCAGCTAAATGCACGAACATTCTCCACAAAGTAGAAGCTAGAAAGCCTTTATGCGGTGACTCACCTCTCACTGTCTGGCAGCTCCGCTCGGGCTAAGGAACGGAGCTGCCTACGTCACTTCCGGGTTTCGTGAAGCAGCCGAAAGCCGGAAGTGACTGCCTGTCTAAGAATGACAATGCTCCCGCCCGTAGAATCACAGTGATTTTACGGGCGGAAGCTAGTCGGCGTTCTGCAGTGCGCCGCAAGGCGGGTTTTTAACCCGCAAATGAAGCGCCATGGATGCAATCTTGTGATTGCATCGACGTGGCGCTTCTCATAGTGCACTGTGACCAGCGCCACAGTACACTGTGTTAAATGACATTTTTATTTTATTTTTTTTTTAAATGTCTTAAAGGGCCCTTTTTTTTTAACTTTTTTTTTTTTTTACACCTAGGGAGAGGGGGGGCGGCGCCCGGGCGCCCCCTATGGGCGGGCCGCCACTGCCCAGAAGTAAAAAAAAGTGGGAACTAATAGTGAAGTACCATCAAAAACCAATTTATTAAAACAAAAGAAGGGATAAACAAGCATCAAGCATGGAAAAGATCGTATGAAACCAGCGTAAGTAGCGTTTGTTCCAAACGTGCGTTCCAAACGACTGGAACTGACGTCAGTGTTCCCGGAAATAGCGTCAATGTTTCGCCCTCCCACAACAAGGCCCATGCCCTGTGGGAGGGCAAAACATTGACGCTATTTCCGGGAACACTGACGTCAGTTCCGGTCGTTTGGAACGAACGCTACTTACGATGGTTTCATACAATCTGTTCCATGCTTGATGCTTGTTTATCCCTTTGTTTTGCAAGTACCCATCTTTTGTTTTAATGAATTGGTTTTTGATGGTACTTCACTATTACTTCCCACTTTTTTTACTTCTGGGTACATGTCTATTTGGCTCAAACTCTTCATTGAGGAACCCTGGATCTGCTGACCTGGCTGTCCGCATACCATCAAAAAGACACCTATACCAAGCCTGAATTGACCCTCCAAACTGAAAAGCTGGGGGTCATGTGGATCTGAAAGGGCTGAATGCATACTGATGTGAGGAGGGCTGAATGTGTACAGATGTGAGGAGGGCTGAATGCATACAGGTGTGAGGAGGGCTGAGCGTGAACAGGTACAGGTGTGAGGGGGGCTGAATGCGTACAGGTGTGAGGAAGAAGCGGAGTGCGTACAGATGTGAGGAGAGCTGAATGCATACAGATGTGAGGAGGGCTGAGCATGTACAGGTATGAGGGGGGCTGAGCATGTACAGGTATGAGGGGGGCTGAGTGTGTACAGGTGTGGGGGGCTGAGTGTGTACAGATGTGGGGGGCTGAGTGCCTACAGGTGTGAGTCGAGCTGAGTGCACATGAGTGTGTGTGGGGCTGAGTGAGCACGGGTGTGAGGAAGGGGCTGAGTGCGTACAGGTGTGAGGAAGAAGCTGAGTGCGTACGGGTTTAAGGAAGGGGCCGTGAGTGTATGGGTGTGAGGGATGGCTGAATGCGTACAGATGTGAGGAGGGGGCTGAATGCGTACTGATGTGAGGAGGGCTGAATGCGTACAGGTGTGAGGAGGGCTGAATGCGTACAGGTGTGAGGAGGGCTGAACGCGTACAGGTGTGAGGGGGCTGAGCGCATACAGGTGCGAGGGGGCTGAGAATGTACAGGCATGAGGGGGCTGAGAATGTACAGGCATGAGAACGTACAGGCATGAGGGGGCTGAGAACGTACAGGCATGAGGGACGCTGAGCACGTACAGGCCTGAGGGGGGCAGAGTGTGTACAGGTGTGAGTTGGGGCTGAACGCATACGGGTGTGAAGAAGGGGGTGAGCGTGTACACATGTGAGGGGGGGCTGAGTGTGCATAGGTGTGAGGAAAGGGCTGAGTGCATACGGGTGTGAGGGTGGCTGAGTGTATACAGGTGAGAGAAGGGCTGAGTGCACACCATTGTGAGGAGGGCTAAGTGCGCACAGGTGTGAGGGGGACTGAGTGTGCACAGGTGTGAGGGGGGCCGAGTGCGCACAGGTGTGAGGGGGGCTGAATGTGTACAGGTGTGAGGAAAGGGCTGAATGCGTACTGATGTGAGGAGGGCTGAATGCATACAGATGTAAGGAGGGCTGAATGCATACAGATGTGAGGAGGGCTGAGCGTGTACAGGTATGAGGGGGGCTGAGTGTATACAGGTGGGGGGGGGGGGCTGAGTGTGTACAGGTGTGAGGAAGGGGCTGGGTGAATACATGTGTGAGGGGGGCTGAGTGTGCATGGGTGTGAGTGAAGGGGTTTATTGCGCTTGGGTGTGAGGAAGGGGCTGAGTGCATATGGGTGTGAGGGGGCTGAGTTCGTACAGGTGTGAGGAAGAAGCTGAGTGCATACGGGTGTGAGGGGGGCTGAGTGCATACAGTTGAGAGGAGGGCTGAGTGCGCACAGGTGTGAGGAGGGCTGAATGCGCACAGGTGTGAGGGGGCTGAGTGTGTACAGGTGTGAGGGGGGCTCAGTGCACACAGGTGTGAGGTGGGATGAGTGCGTACGGCTGTGCAGGGGGCTGAGTGCATACGGGTTTAAGGAAGGAGCTAAGTGTGTAGGGGTGTGAGTGGGGGCTGAATGCAAACAGATGTGAGGAAGGGGCTAAATGCGTACTGATGTGAGGATCGCTGTCAGGGAACTCACCGTATGTATGCCCGTAGCCGTATGGCAGCGGTTCATCTTCGTTCTAGGCGCCATGCGCGGTGTCCCCGTCGGAGGCGTGCGAGTTCCAGGACGAACGGACGCACGCTAGTCCGAACATGTGGACGTACACCAATCCAAATACGCGGAGGCGTCCGCGTAAACTGAACGTATGTACGTACTCACGCACGGACGGCCACTTCCACCAATCCTGGCTCACTCCTCTCTATATAAACAGGATCCTGGCCTGACACTAGTGCTGGATCGTCTTCAGCTACTCCTGAGAGACCTGATCGTTGTTCCTGTGACCTTGTTCCTGTGACCTTGTTCCTGATACCCATTCCTTGGATACCCCTTGTTACGACCTCCTGGACTACCACTGACCTCGGCTTGGACTTTCGACTTTGGCTTGCTTCCTGATTCTGTACCTCATTTGCTAGCACGTTACCAGACCCTTGCTCGTCCTTGACTACGCACCTGCCTCTCGATCCTGTACCACATTGCCCGCCAGTTGCCGACCTTGCCTGCTCTAGACGTGCAGTGCTTCCTGCATACCTGCTGAACTTCCGCTGCCTACCTCCGTGACCAATCTACACCTCTACCTCCGTGAGGACCCAGCGTCTCCAGGTCTTCAACTTCCATCTGCAGGCACCTGCACACTTTCGTTGTCTTCACGCTCCCTGTTACCACCTCCAGGGGTGCGGAGACCGGAACCGTGCGAGAGGCCACCCTCAACAGTCTGACCCCGCTGTAAGGTACGTGACAGTACGATCCAGCCAGAAAAATGGAGTCAGACAGGGGGGGCCTCACCTTTGGAAGCCTTGTGCCAACAGATCTCTGCCCTTACCCAGGCAGTTCAGGGCCTGCAAGATGGTTATCACCAACTTGAGCAGAGAGTGGAGTCATTAACGCCAAACACTGCTGCTTCCCAAGGGGCCACAGCATCCCGGTCCGCCAGTCCGGCAACCTCAGCATCTATACCTGCAGTAGTGGTGCCATCCCCTGAGCCTTGAGTTCCTACTCCAGAGCGGTTTTCCGGAGATCGCAGCAAATTCCGTGCCTTTCATAATGCATGCCAATTATACTTTCTGCTACAGCCTCGCACCTTCTCCTTGGAAAGCACAAAAGTGGGGTTCATTGTCTCTTTGCTTCAGGGGGAACCTCAGACCTGGGCCCACCGCCTATTGGAACAGGCCAGCCCCCTGCTTGATACAATGGACTCTTTCTTAAACGAGATGGCTAAATTATATGACGATCCTCAGCGTGCCACAACTGCTGAGGCCAGTCTCCATGCTCTGCAACGGGGTCGCAGACCCGTAGAGGATTATGTGACGGACTTTAGGCGGTGGAGTTCTGATACTCAATGGAACGACGCCGCCCTACGTTACCAATTCCGCATTGGACTTTCCGAGCCTTTAAAAGATGAGTTGGCCCGTATCGGAGTTCCCAGTTCTTTAGAGGACCTCATACAGGTATCAATCCAAATCGACCGCCGTCTCAGGGAACGGAGATCTGAGAGAATTGGCCAGATTCGTCCCACATGGATGTTACCCAAGGTCCCGAATCATCCTCCCATTTCCACACCAGCTACCACTTCCGAAGCTCCAGAGCCAATGCAAATAGGATTGCTTCGTTCACCGTTATCTTCGGAGGAAAAGCTACGCCGACGCCAGAACAATCTCTGTCTTTATTGTGGGGAAGCTGGTCATTATGCAAATACATGTCCAAACAAGATCCGTAAGTTCAAAAACCCATCTCTTGAACCCAATGCATTACCTCTGACAAAATCAATTCATATTGCTGTTCCCCTTTCCTTACAGCTTCCCGAAGGAACACTCCAGGTTCAAGCTATAATTGATTCTGGTGCCTGTAGCTGCTTCATTGACCATGCTCTCGTTCTGCAACACAACATTCCATTGATACCCAAGCAACGCCAACTCTCCATACGGTTAGCGGATGGATCCAACATCAGATCGGGTCCCATTACCCATGAGACTCAACCATTGTCCGCCAACATCCTATCCGATCACCACTACTCCGCCTGGATGTCATTTCTTCACCACTATTCCCAATCATTTTGGGAATGCCCTGGTTACAAGCTCATAATCCCCAAATAAACTGGATAACTGCCTCCAGAATTGCATCAAGATCTCACACCACCTGGTCCCAGTCATTACCTGTTCAGGCCCTACATCTGAGGCCCAGAGACTGGTCCCAACCACATATCATAATTTCCTAGACGTGTTTGACAAACGAAAGGCGGACACGCTCCCTCCTCACCGGGTCTACGATTGCCCAATCGAATTATTGCCTGGAGCCGAAATCCCGTTCGGAAGGATATTTCCCTTATCGGAACCTGAACTTCTGGTCCTCAAAGAATATATCGATGAGAACCTCAAGAAAGGATTTATCCGACATTCCTCTTCTCCAGCCGGTGCTGGAATATTCTTCGTTGAAAAGAAGGACCATTCGCTCCGCCCATGTGTCGATTACAGGGATTTGATTAGGGGACGATTAAAAATCGCTATCCCCTTCCTTTGATTACGGAATTATTCCAGAGACTTCGATCAGCAAAAATATTTACAAAGCTGGATTTACGAGGGGCCTATAACTTAATCAGAATCCGTAAGGGGGATGAATGGAAAACGGCTTTTTGGACACGCTTTGGCCACTTTGAGTATCTGGTCATGCCATTCGGACTCTGCAACGCACCAGCTACTTTTCAACATTTTATTAATGACATTTTCAGGGACTTTTTGGATTTGTTCGTAATTGTTTATTTGGATGACATTTTGGTATTCTCAAACTCTCTAGAAACCCATCGTGACCATGTAAAACAGGTTCTTCTGAGGTTAAGGCAAAATGGGCTCTATGCTAAAGCCGAGAAGTGCGAGTTCGAACGTCAGACCATTCACTTCCTTGGTCTGGTGATATCAACAGAGGGAGTGGAAATGGATCCTCAAAAGGTTTCAGCCATTTTATCCTGGCCACCCCCAACTGACAAGAAAGGGGTACAACGCTTCATTGGATTCTCCAATTTTTACAGGAAATTTATTAGAAACTTTTCCAGTGTTATAGCACCCATCACGCAACTCACCAGCAAACAAAAACGTTTTCAATGGACTGTTGAGGCTCAAGCTGCGTTCGATAAACTGAAAGGACTATTCACATCCGCCCCAATACTTAAACACCCTAACCCTGCTCTACCTTAAACTCTGGAAGTGGACGCTTCAGAGAATGCTGTAGGCGCCATTCTGTCCCAACGCCAAGGGCCTAAGTCATTAATGCACCCCGTAGCGTTCTTTTCCAAAAGACTAGGTGTGTCGGAAAGGAACTACGATTTAGGAGATTGGGAACTTCTGGCAATCAAATTGGCTTTTGAAGAATGGCGGTATCTCCTGGAGGGGGCAACACATCCAATATTGATCTATACAGATCATAAAAATTTGGAATACCTCAGAACAGCCAAACGCCTCAGGCCCCGGCAAGCAAGATGGGCTCTTTTCTTCTCCCGCTTTAGTTTCCATATAACCTACAGACCAGGATCCAAGAACAGTAAACCTGACGCATTATCCCTTATGTTCTCTGAAACTGAAGCTTCCTCCCCTCCGGACACTATTTTGCAAGCTGGAAACTTTTTACTAACACAAACCAGTTTTCTATCACAGGTTCGGCAGTCATCCCGAGAAGCATCAGTCCCTCCAGATACTAACCTCCAAGAAAAAGATGGTCTCCTCTGGCGAGGGAGTAAACTATTCATCCCTCAAAACCTCCGCACCTCCGTTCTACAGGCTTGTCATGACTATCCCCTGGCCGGTCACTTTGGGGGTCACAAGACTATAAATTTAGTTCAAAGACACTTCTGGTGGCCAAACCTTGCAAAGGACTGTAGAAACTATGTTAGCTCTTGTTCAACCTGTCTCCGGAATAAAAATAGCAAAAATAAAGCCTGGGGATTGTTGAGACCATTACCCATCCCTGAAAGACCATGGGATAAGATCGCAATGGACTTTATTGTTGAGCTTCCTCCCTCTGAAGGATTCTCCTCTATCTTCGTGGTGGTGGATCGCTTTTCCAAAATGGCACACTTCATTCCCATGAAGGGAACTCCGTCTGCAACTGAGACAGCCAGAATATTCATTAAAGAAATTGTTAGACTCCATGGAATTCCCAGTGATATTGTCTCTGATCGTGGAGTCCAGTTTACGTCGAAATTTTGGAAGTCATTGTGTGAAGCCCTGGGTATCAAATAAAATTTTTCTTCAGCCTACCATCCCTAAACAAACGGGCAGACCGAACGTACTAATCAGACGTTGGAACAATACTTACGTTGTTTTACTTCCTTTTCTCAGGAGGATTGGGCCCCATTATTACCCTTGGCAGAATTCGCATTCAATAACTCTACTCACTCTGCCACAAACCAGTCACCATTCTATTCTAACTATGGTTTTCATCCCTTTTTCCTGCCAACATGCATACTGGATTCTCCTGTACCAGCCGTCCAGGATAGGCTAAATTTCTTTGTTACCAACAATCAGGTACTTAAAGAAACCCTTTCTAAGGCACAGGACGACGATAAAAACATTTTTGACAAGAAAAGAAGGGGGAATTGGATTTAACCACCTCAGTACAGTGCAGTTACACCCCCTTCCTGACCAGACCAATTTTCAGCTTTCAGCGCTCTCACACTTTGAATGACAATTACTCAGTCATCCAACACAGTATCCATATGAAACTTGCGTCCTTTTTTCCACACAAATAGAGCTTTCTTTTAGTGGTATTTAATCACTAGTGGGTTTTTTATTTTTTGTGCTATAAATAAAATAAAACGTAAATTTTGTGAAAAAAATGCCTTTTTCTTCGTTTCTGTCATAAATTTTTGCTAATTAGTAATTTTTCTTCATAAATTTTGGCCAAAATTTATACTGCTACATATCTTTGGTAAAAATAACCCACATTAATATATATTATTTGGTCTTTGTGAAAGTTATAGAGTCTACAATCTTTGGTGCCAATCACTGAAAATTCATCACTTCTGATCAGGCCTTCAGTACATCAGGTGTATCTCATTTCTTGAGACTCTAACTAGTCAGGAAAGTACAAATACCCCCCAAATGACCCCTTTTTACAAAGTAGACATCCCAAGGTATTAAGTAAGTAGCATGGTGAGTTTTTTTAAGTTGTCATTTTTTCCCACAATTCTTTGCAAAATGAAGATTTTTTATTTTTTTTTATTTTTTTTTACTAAATTGTCATATTATCAGGTTATTTCTCACACACAGCATATGTATACAACAAATTACCCCCCAAAATACATTCTGCTACTCTTCCCGAGTACGGCGATACCACATGTGTGAGACTTTTACACAACCTGGCCACATACAGAGCACCAACATCGATGTAGTACCTTCAGACGTTCTACGAGCAAAAATGACGCATCTCATTTCTCAACCACCTATTACACTTTTGAAGGCCCTGGAGTACCAGAACAATGGAATTTCCCATAAAATCTCCCCATTTTGGAAAGCTAACACCCCAACGTATAATCTGTGAGGCATAATGAGTCTTTTGAATGGTTAATTTTTTTCCAGAAGTTTTTGGAATATGTGGAAAAAAATTAAAACGCATTTTTTTTTACACAAAATTGTCAATTTATAAGATATTTCTAACACATAGCATGTATATAGCAAAAATTACACCCCAAAATACATTCTGCTACTCTTCCCGAGTACGGCGATACCACATGTGTAGGACTTTTACACAGCCTGGCCACATACAGAGCACTAACATTGATGTAGTACCTTCAGACGTTCTATGAGCAAAAATTACGCATCTCATTTCTCAACCACCTATTACACTTTTGAAGGCCCTGGAGTACCAGCACAATGGAATTTCCCATAAAATTACCCCATTTTGGAAAGCAAACACCCCAACGTATAATCTGTGAGGCATAATGAGTCTTTTGAACGGTTCGTTTTTTTTCAGAAGTTTTTGGAATATGTGGAAAAAAATTAAAACACATTTTTTTTTTACACAAAATTGTCAATTTATAAGATATTTCTAACACATAACATGTATATAGCAAAAATTACACCCCAAAATACATTCTGCTACTCCTCCCGAGTATGGCGATACCACATGTGTAGGACTTTTACACAGCCTGGCCACATAGATGGGCCAAACATTGAAGTAGTAAGTTCAGGCGTTCTAGGAGCATAAATGACACATCTTATTTCATTCCTACCCATCACACTTTTGAAGGTCCTGGACCACCAGGACAGTGAAATTACCCACAAAATGACCCCATTTTGGAAAGTAAACACCCCAACGTATATTCTATGAGACATGGGCTGCAAATAGGTACTCGGGTACTCTGATGGGCTGGAGATAGGTACTCGGGTACTCAGATGGACTGTGACAGGTACTTGGGTACTCAGATGGACTGGAACAGGTACTCGGGTACTCTGATTGCCTGGTGACAGGTACTCGGGTACTCTGATGGCCTGGTGACAGGTACTCGAGTACTCTGATGGCCTGGTGACAGGTACTCGGGTACTCTGATGGCCTGGTGACAGGTACTCGGGTACTCTGATGGCCTGGTGACAGGTACTCGGGTACTCTGATGGCCTGGTGACAGGTACTCGGGTACTCTGATGGCCTGGTGACAAGTACTCGAGTACTCTGATGGCCTGGTGACAGGTACTCTGATGGTTTGGTGACTGGTATTTGGGTACTCTGAAGGGCGGTGACAGGTACTCAGATGAACTGTGACAGGTACTCGGGTACTCAGATGGGCTGTGACAGGTACTCGGTACTCTAATGGACTGTGACAGGTACTCGGTACTCTAATGGACTGTGACAGGTACTCGGTACTCTAATGGACTGTGACAGGTACTCGGGTACCCTGATGGGCCGTGACAGGTACTCGGGTACCCTGATGGGCCGTGACAGGTACTCGGGTACCCTGATGGGCCGTGACAGGTACTCGGGTACTCTGATGTGCCGTGACAAGTACTCGGGTACTCTGATGTGCCGTGACAGGTACTCGGGTACTCTGATGTGCCGTGACAGGTACTCGGGTACTCTGATGTGCCGTGACAGGTACTCGGGTACTCTGATGGGCCGGGACAGGTACTTGGGTACTCTGATGGGCCGGGACAGGTACTCGGGTACTCTGATGGGCCGGGACAGGTACTCGGGTACTCAGATGAACTGTGACAGGTACTCGGGTACTCAGATGGGCTGGGACAGGTACTCGGGTACTCAGATGGGCTGGGACAGGTACTCGGGTACTCTGATGGGCTGGGACAGGTACTCGGGTACTCTGATGGGCTGGGACAGGTACTCGGGTACTCTGATGGGCCGGGACAGGTACTTGGGTACTCTGATGGGCTGGGACAGGTACTCTGATGGGCTGGGACAGGTACTCGGGTACTCTGATGGGCTGGGACAGGTACTCGGGTACTCTGATGGGCTGGGACAGGTACTCGGGTACTCTGATGGGCTGGGACAGGTACTCAAATACTCTGATGGACTGTGACAGGTACTCTGATGGACTGTGATTGACAGGTACTATGAGGGGTGGTGACAGGTCCTCTTTATTGGGGGGGGGCAATCAGTATGTTTGGTGTACACTGTATGCGGTAACGAGATGTTACCGCAATCTCCTCCTCACACACGATCGGTGTGTGAGGAGGAGAACCCGGTAACATCCCGTTACCGCGGTTTGTTTACATTTTAGTGATCGGCTGTGAAAGGATCACAGCCGATCACGTGGGTAAACAGCCAGCCAATGGCTGTTTACCAGTGTCGGTGACGAGCAGTGTTCCCGGGGAACACGCCGCCACCGACGTGCACGCGCAGCGCGCTCGCGCGCATGCGCCGTGCACGTAGGGGGTGTGACCATCTGTGATCGGCCGTGACTTCATCACGGCCGATCACGTGGTAAACAGCCATAACGAATGGCTGTTCACCCCCTTCGGTGGCGAGCGGTGTCTCCGTGACACGCCGCCACCGAAGAAACAGGGATGCGCGCGCACGATCGCGCGCATCCCTGTTTAAACGGGAGGCCGTCATATGACGGCCTCCCGCCACAATAGCTGCGCCGCCTGGCCGTCATTTGACGGCCGGCGTTCAGCAACTAGTTAAAGGTCGGTGATCGTGTATGGCTTTCGACCGCAAACCTGAAACTGGGGTGTCCCTCTAAAAAAATTGGGACCCAGATATTTGAGTCCTTTTTCAATTAAAAAGAAAATTAATTCAGTGGCCTATGAACTTGAACTTCCCGGCTCATTCAAAATCCATCCTGTATTCCATACTTCTCTACTTAAGCCTGATGTACCCAATTCCTTTCCAGATCGGGAGTTAGGCCCTCCAGAAGCTATATTGATAGATGGGGAGGAGGAGTTCGAGATCGAAGCCATTTTGGATTACAGGAAACGTCAAGGACAAAACCAATACTTGATTAAGTGGAAAGGCTTTGGTCCTGAAGAAAATTCCTGGGAACCCGAAGCAAATCTTCATGCCCAGAGGCTTTTACGGGGTTTTCATCACTCTCAAAGGTCGGTTCAAAGGGGCACCCGGAGGCTGCCCTTAAGGGGGGGCACTGTCAGGGAACTCACTGTATGTATGCCCGTAGCCGTATGGCAGCGGTTCATCTTCGTTCTAGGCGCCATGCGCTGTGTCCCCGTCGGAGGCGTATGAGTTCCGGGACGAACGGACGCACGCTAGTCCGAACATGTGGACGTACACCAATCCAAACACGCGGAGGCATCCGCGCAAACTGAACGTATGTACGTACTCACGCACGGACGGCCACTTCCACCAATCCTGGCTCACTCCTCTCTATATAAACAGGATCCTGGCCTGACACCAGTGCTGGATCGTCTTCAGCTACTCCTGAGACACCTGATTGTTGTTCCTGTGACCTTGTTCCTGATACCCATTCCTTGGATACCCCTTGTTACGATCTCCTGGACTACCACTGACCTTGGCTTGGACTTTCGACTTTGGCTTGCTTCCTGATTCTGTACCTCATTTGCTAGCACGTTACCAGACCCTTGCTCGTCCTTGACTACGCACCTGCCTCTCGATCCTGTACCACATTGCCCGCCAGTTGCCAACCTTGCCTGCTCTAGACGTGCAGTGCTTCCTGCATACCTGCTGAACTTCTGCTGCCTACCTCCGTGACCAATCTACACCTCTACCTCCGTGAGGACCCAGCGTCTCCAGGTCTTCAACTTCCATCTGCAGGCACCTGCACCCTTTCGTTGTCTTCACGCTCCCTGTTACCACCTCCAGGGGTGCGGGGACCGGAACCGTGCGAGAGGCCACCCTCAACAGTCTGACCCCGCTGTAAGGTACGTGACAATCGCTGAGCACGTACAGGTGTGAGAGGGGCTGAGCTCGTACAGGTGTGAGGGGGGCTGAGCACTTACAGGTGTGAGGGGGCCAAGCTCGTACAGGTGTGAGGGGGGCTGAGCACGTATAGATGTGAGGGGTGCTGAGCACGTATAGATGTGAGGGGTGCTGAGCACTTACAGGAGTGAGGGACGCTGAGCACTTACAGGTGTGAGGGATGCTGCACACGTACAGGTGTGAGGGACGCTGCGCACGTACAGGGGTGAGGGACGCTGAGCACGTACAGGTGTGAGGGACGCTGAGCACTTACAGGTGTGAGGGACGCTGCACACGTACAGGCATGAGGGGGGCTAAACGTTTACAGGCATAAGGGGGGGCTGAGCGCCTACAGGCATGGGGGGGGCTGAGCGTGTACAGGCATGAGGGGGGCTGAACGTGTACAGGCATGAGGAGGGCTGAACGTGTACAGGCATGAGGAGGGCTGAATGCCTACAGGCATGAGGGGGGCTGAATGCCTACAGGCATGAGGGGGGCTGAATGCCTACAGGCATGAGGGGGGCTGAGCGTGTACAGGCTTGAGGGGGCTGAGCGTGTACAGGCTTGAGGGGGCTGAGCGTGTACAGGCATGAGGGGGCTGAGGGCGTACAGGCGTGATGGGGGCTGAGTGCATACAGGTATGAGGAAAGGGCTTAGTGCATACAGGTGTGAGGGGGGCTGAGTGCGTACAGATGTGATAAAGGCTGAGCGCGTACACGTGTGAGGAAGAGGCTGACCACTTACAGGTGAGAGGGGGGCAGAGTGCGTACAGGTGTGAGGAAGGGGCTAAGTGCGTACAGACAAGATAAAGGCTGAGTGTGTACACGTATGAGGAAGAGGCTGAGCATGCACAGGTGTGAGGGGGGCTCAGCACGTACAGGTGTGAGGGGGGCTGAGCAGGTACAGATGTGAGAGGGGCTGAGCACGTACAGGTGTGAGGGGGGCTGGGCACGTACAGGTGTGAGGGGGGCTGGGCACGTACAGGTGTGAGGGGGGCTGGGCACGTACAGGCGTGAAGGGGGCTGAGCATGTGCAGGCATGAGGGGGGTCTGTGCGTGTACAGGCATGAGGGGGGCTGAGCGTGTACAGGTGTGAGCGTGTACACGTGTGAGAGGGGCTAAGCACGTACAGGTGTGAGCCTGTACACGTGTGAGGGGGGCTGAGTGCGCACTGGTGTGAGGGGGCTGAGTGCATACAGGTGTGGGAGTCGGCTAAGTGCGTAGAGGTTTGAGGGGGGCTGAGTGAATACAGATATGAGAAGGGCTGAGTGCGTAGAGGTATGAGGGGGGCTGGGTGTATACAGGTGTGAGGAAGGGGCTGAGTGCGTACAGGTGTGAGTAAGGGGCTGAGTACATATGAGTGTGAGGTAGGGGCTGATTGTGCAAGGGTGTGAGGAAGGGTCTGAGTGCGTACAGGTGTTGGGGGGGCTGAGTGTGTACAGGTGTTGGGGGGGCTGGGTGTGTACAGGTGTAAGGAAGGGGCTAAATGCATACTGATGTCAGAACGGAGGGCTGAATGTGTACAGATGTGAGGGGGGCTGAGTGCGTAGAGGTGTGAGGGGGTGTGACGGAACCGATCCCACACTCCGATTGAGTGCTTCCGTCTATATACCGCTTCCTAAGTCCTGTGACAGACATAGCTGGGACCGAGGCTCTTGGAGGGGACTGAATGCGAGCCTCTTGCCTTGTGATTATGGGCCCTTGCATTTGGGGGAACGGTGCTCTTTGTGAGCTGTATGCCTGGGGACCCCTGAGGTGGTGTTGCTTGGATTCAGGTCCGTGCCCACCCCCCCCCAAGACACACAGACTCTGGATATGTAAATGCCATGTTAGCAATAGACTAAATCACACTATTGGGACACAAACTCTTAGCCCTTGTACACACGGTCGGAGATTCCGACAACCAAATCGGTCGGATTTTGTCCGACGGATCTTGTCTGAAACTGTTGCATACACATGGTCGGACAAAGTTGTCAGAAAATCCGATTTTTCATAACGTGATGGCGTAATTTCGTTACGATGGGACTACGTTCAGGCTAGTAGCCAATAGCTTTGATGTAGGAATTTGATCTGAGCATGCGTGGCACTTTGTCCGATCGGAATTCTCTACACATGATCGGAGTATGTCCGATCGGAGCAGTTTGTCGGAAAATATTTCCAGCAAGTTGGAAAATTTGGTCCGACGGATATTCCGATGGAAACAGTCCGATGCATACCACACACAGTCGGAATATCCGACAAAACGGTCCGATAGGACACATTCCGACAGAATCTTCGACCGCGTGTACAAGGGCTTAGATGCTAATATCATCACCTCCAGCCATCCTGACTGTCTTGTATAATGTAAATGAGTCTAGTCTGGCTTGACACAGATTCTAAAGAGTATTTCACCTATTGTTGTTTTGTTGTTTGTGCTAATTAACCTGCAATTGAATTCGGCAGGAGCCGAAAAGTGTTATCCCTCAGTCAACTAATCTGAGTGTTTATTTAGATAATTAGCTCATGCTAATTAGGTTAGGTTTTAGTCACCCCGCTGTACATATTTTGTGTGAGATTTCAAATAAAGGTCATTCCTGATGTCCTCCTAAGACTGGTGTCGTCTAGTTCTTGGGGGTTCCTATAGCCAGATCCATTGGACTTGTGATCCAGGACTTAGGAAGCGGTATAGAGATGGAAGCACTCAATCGGAGTGTGGGATCGGTTCCGTCACAGGGGGGATGAGTGCATACAGATATGAGGAGAGCTGAGTGCGTACAGGTGTGAGAGGGGCTGAGTGTGTACAGGTGTGAGGAAGGGACTGAGTGCATATAGGTGTGGGGCTGAATGCGTACAGGTGTGAGGAAAGAGCTGAATGCGTACTGATGTGAGGAGGGCTGAATTCATACAGGCGTGAGGAGGGCTGATCGTGAACAGGTACAGGGGTGAGGGGGGCTGAATGCGTACAGGTGTGAGGAGGGCTGAATGTGTACAGGTGTGAGGAAGAAGCTGAGTGCGTAGAGATGTGAGGAGGGCTAAATGCGTACAGATGGGGGCTGAGTACGTTCAGGTGTGAGGGGGCTGAGAACATACAGGCATGAGGGGTCTGAGCACGTACAGGCGTGAGGGGGGCTGAGTGTGTACAGGCGTGAGGAGGGGCTGAGCGCGTATAGATGTGAAGAAGGGGGTGAGCACGTACACGTGTGAGGGGGGCTGAGTGCGCATAGGTGTGAGGAACGGGCTGAGTGCATACGGGTGTGAGGGTAGCAGAGTGTATACAGGTGAGAGAAGGGCTGAATGCGCACCGTTGTGAGGAGGGCTAAGTGTGTACAGGTGTGAAGGGGGCTGAATGCGCGAAGGTGTGAGGGGGGCTGAGTGCGCACAGGTGTGAGGAGGACTGAGTGCGCACAGGTGTGAGGAGGACTGAGTGCGCACAGGTGTGAGGAGGACTGAGTGCGCACAGGTGTGAGGAGGACTGAGTGCGCACAGGTGTGAGGAGGACTGAGTGCGCACAGGTGTGAGGAGGACTGAGCGTGCACAGGTGTGAGGGGTGCTGAGTGTGCAGAGGTGTGAGGGGGCTGAGTGCATACAGATATGAGGAGGGCTGAGTGCGTACAGGTATGAGGGGGGTTGAGTTTGTGCAGGTGTGAGAGGGGCTGAATGTGTACAGGTGTGAGGAAAGGGCTGAATGTGTACTGATGTGAGGAGGCCTGAATGCATACAGATGTGAGGAGGGCTGAGCTTGTACAGGCATGAGGGGGGCTGAGTGTGTACAGGTATGAGGGGGGCTGAGTGTGTACAGGTGTGGGGGGCCTCAGTGTGTACAGGTGTGGGGGAGCTGAGTGTGTACATGTGTGAGGGGGGCTGAGTGCGCACGGGTGTGAGTGAAGGGGCTGATTGCACTTGGGTGTGAGGAAGGGGCTAGGTGCGTACAGGTGTGAGGGGGGCTAAGTGCGTACAGGTGTGAGGAAGAAGTTGAGATCATAGGGGTATGAGGGTAGCTGAGTGTATACAGGTGAGAGAAGGGCTGAATGCGCACAGGTGTGAGGAGGGCTGAGTGCGCACAGGTGTGAGGAGGGCTGAGTGCGCACAGGTGTGAGGAGGGCTGAGTGCGCACAGGTGTAAGGAGGGCTGAGTGCGCACAGGTGTGAGGAGGGCTGAGTGCGCACAGGTGTGAGGAGGGTTGAGTGCGCACAGGTGTGAGGAGGGCTGAGTGCGCACAGGTGTGAGGAGGGCTGAGTGTGTAGAGGTGTGAGGGGGGGCTGTGTGCATACAGATATGAGGAGGCCTGAGTGCGTACAGGTATGAGGGGGGTTGAGTGTGTGCAGCTGTGAGAGGGGGAGAATGTGTACAGGTGTGAGGAAAGGGCTGAATGCGTACTGATGTGAGGAGGCCTGAATGCATACAGATGTGAGGAGGGCTGAGCGTGTACAGGCATGAGGGGGCTGAGTGTGTACAGGTGTGAGGAAGGGGCTGGGTGAATACATGTGTGAGGGGGGCTGAGTGCGCACAGGTGTGAGTGAAGGGGCTGATTGCACTTGGGTGTGAGGAAGGGGCTGAGTGCATACAGGTGTGAGGAAGAAGCTGAGCGCGTACGGGTGTGAGGGGGGCTGAGTGCACACAGGTGTGAGGAGGGCTGAATGCGCACAGGTGTGAGGTGGGCTGAGTGCGTACAGGTGTGAGGGGGGCTGAGTGTGTACAGGTGTGAGGAAGGGGGCTGAGTGCACGCGGGTTTAAGGAAGGGGCTAAGTGTGTAGGGGCGTGAGTGGGGGCTGAATGAAAACTGATGTGAGGAAGGGACTAAATGTGTACTGATGTGAGGATCGCTGAGCACATACAGGTGTGAGGGGGGCTAAGCAGGTATAGGTGTGCGGGGGCTGAGCACTTACAGGTGTGAGGGGGCTGAGCACTCACAGGTGTGAGGGGGCTGAGCACATAGAGGTGTGAGGAGGGCTGAGCGCCTACAGGTGTGAGGGGGCTGAGCGTGTACAGGCATGAGGGGGGCTGAGCATGTACAGGTGTGGGGGGGGGGGTTGAGCGCGTACAGATGTGGGGGGGCTGAGTGCATAAAGGTGTGAAGAAAGGGCTGAGTGCGTACACGTACGAGGAAGGGGCTGAGCATGTACAGGTGTGAGGGGGACTAAGCGCGCATAGGAAAGGGCTGAGCACGCACAGGTGTGAGGGCAGCTGAGTACGTACAGGTGTGAGGGGGGCTGAGCACTTACAGGTGTGAGGGCGGCTGAGCACGTACAGGTATGAGGGGCCTGAGCACTTACAGGTGTGAGGAGGGCTGAGCGCGTACAGGTATGATGGGGGCTGAGTGTGTACAGGCATGAGGGGGCTGAGCGTGTACAGGCATGCGGGGGGCTGAGTGCATACATGTGTGAGCGTCAGCTCAGTGCGTAGAGGTTTGAGTGGGGCTAAGTGCATACAGATATGAGGAGGGCTGGGTGTATACAGGTGTGAGGAAGGGGCTGAGTGCGTACAGGTGTGAGGAAGGGGCTGAGTGCGTACAGGTGTGAGGAAGGGGCTGAGTACATATGAGTGTGAGGTAGGGGCTGATTGTGCAAGGGTATGAGGAAGGGGCTGAGTGTGTACAGGTATAACGGGGGCTAAATGCATACTGATGTCAGGATGGAGGGCTGAATACGTACAGATGTGAGGGGGGATGAGTGCATACAGGTGTGAGGGGGGCTGAATGAGTACAGGTGTGAGGAGGGGGCTGAATGCGTACTGATGTGAGGATAGCTAAACACGTACAGGTGTGAGGGGTTGAGAAAGTACAGTTGTAAGGGGGCTGAGAACATACAGGCGTGAGGGGGGCTGAGCGCGTACAGGTGTGAAGAAGGGGGTGATCGTGTACACGTGTGAGAAGGGGCTGAGTGCATACGGGTGAGAGAAGGGCTGAGTGCGCACCGTTGTCAGGAGGGCTGAGTGTGCACAGGTGTGAGGGGGGCTGAATGCGCATAGGTGTGAGGCAGAAGCTGAGTGCGTACAGATGTGAGGGGGCCTGAGCATGTACAGGTGTGATGGGCCTGAGCGCTTACAGGTGTGAGGGGCCTGAGCGCGTACAGGTGTGAGGGGCCTGAGCGCGTACAGGTGTGAGGGGGCTGAGCGCGTACAGGTGTGAGGGGGCTGAGCGCGTACAGGTGTGAGGGGGCTGAGCGCGTACAGGTGTGAGGGGGCTGAGCGCGTACAGGTGTGAGGGGGCTGAGCGCGTACAGGTGTGAGGGGGCTGAGCGCGGACAGGTGTGAGGGGGCTGAGCGCGTACAGGTGTGAGGGGGTCTGAGCGCGTACAGATGTGAGGGGCTGAGCGCATACAGGTGTGAGGGTCGGCTAAGTGCGTAGCGGTTTGAGGGGAGCTGAATGCATACAGATATGAGGAGGGCTGAGTGCGTAGAGGTATGAGGGGGGCTGGGTGTATACAGGTGTGAGGAAGGGGCTGAGTGCGTACAGGTGTGAGGAAGGGGCTGAGTGCGTACAGGTGTGAGGGGGGGCTGAGTGCGTACACATGTGAGGGGGGGGCTGAGTGCGTACACGTGTGAGGAAGAGGCTGAGTACCCGGAGAAAACCCACGCAAGCACAGGGAGAACATTGCAAACTCCAGGCAGGTAGTGTTGTGGTTGGGATTCGAACCAGTGACCCTTTTTACTGCTAGGCGAGAGTGCTACCACCCACACCACTGTGGGTGTGAAGGGGGCTGAGTGCATACGGGTTTAAGGAAGGGGCTAAGTGTGTAGGGGTGTGAGTGGGGGCTGAATGCAAACAGATGTGAGGAAGGGGCTAAATGCGTACTGATGTGAGGATCGCTGAGCACATACAGGTGTGAGGGGGGCTGAGCATGTACATGTGTGAGGGGGGCTGAGCCTGTACAGGTGTGAGGGGGGCTGAGCCTGTACAGGTGTGAGGGGGGCTGAGCCTGTACAGGTGTGAGGGGGGCTGAGCCCGTACAGGTGTGAGGGGGGCTGAGCGTGTACAGGCGTGAGGGGGGCTGAGAGCGTACAGGCGTGAGGGGGGCTGAGAGCGTACAGGCGTGAGGGGGGCTGAGAGCGTACAGGCGTGAGGGGGGCTGAGCGCGTAGAGGAGTGAGGGGGGCTGAGCGCGTACAGGCGTGAGGAGGGGCTGAGCGCGTACAGGTGTGAGGGGGGCTGAGTGTGTACAGATTTAGGGCGCAACAGTGGTGTGGGTGGTAGCACTCTCGCCTAGCAGTAAAAAGGGTCGCTGGTTCAAATCCCAGCCACAACACTACCTGCCTGGAGTTTGCAATGTTCTCCCTGTGCTTACGTGGGTTTTTTCCGGGTACTCAGGTTTCTTCCCACATTCCAAAGACATGCAGGTAGGTTAACTGGTTTCTGTGCAAAAATTGGCCCTAGTATAAGAATGGAGACCTTGGATTGTACAGGGATAGAGACAATTGTAGACACTCACTGGATGGACTGGTGTCTTTATTCAACCTTACTAACTATGTAGCTATGTAACTATGTGAGGGGGGCTGAGTGCGTACAGGAAGAGGCTGAGCACGCACAAGTGTGAGAAGGCCTCAGCACATACATATAGAAAATAATTCAATCCGGGTGATTACTTTATTGGTTAAAGACCATACAGCAAAAGATGAAATCAACAGCTGACATGTTCCACACCGTAACTACTGGCGCTTACTCATAGGCAATAGACAGGAATTTATACGCACATGCCAATACAATTTATTGAGTAAACAAGGTGGGCTTAATTGAATAATTGAAGAGCTGGTGAATTAGTAGATAGAGATGGACAAACTTCCGATGGGACGTTTCGCGAACGTGAACCGCGGCCGAAAGTTTGCGAACCGCAAAGTTTGCAGTGGGCCCCATTGACTTCAATGGCAGGCGAACTTTAAAAACCTACAGGTCATATTTCCAGCCACAAAATAATTACTAGCTGTGCACACATAGTCCCACTACATAGCCACTGACATAACACATGTATGAAGTAAATCTGGGATCGACAACTACAAGCATTCTTTTTTTATATGTGAAATTTTGACAATTCAGGACTCAGGAGTGCATGAAGGCAATGGAGGAGAGGAAAAGTCAGGGTAGGCTATGAAGAGGGTGCAGGAGATGACCACCAGCACCGTGATAGAGAGCACTGACACCAGCACCGTGATAGAGAGCACTGACACCAGCACCGTGATATAGAGCACTGACACCAGCACTGTGATATAGAGCACTGACACCAGCACCGTGATATAGAGCACTGACACCAGCACCGTGATATAGAACACTGACACCAGCACCGTGATATAGAACACTGACACCAGCACCGTGATAGAGTGCACTGACACCAGCACCGTGATAGAGTGCACTGACACCAGCACCGTGATAGAGTGCACTGACACCAGCACCGTGATATGGAGCACTGACACCAACACAGTGATAGAGTGCACTGACACCAGCACTGTAATATAGAGCACTGACACCAGCACCGTGATAGAGTGCACTGACACCAGCACCATGATATAGAGCACTGACACCAGCACCATGATAAAGAGCACTGACACCAGAACCATGATATAGAGCACTGACACCAGCACCGTGATAGAGTGCACTGACACCAGCACCGTGATATAGTGCACTGACACCAGCACCATGATAAAGAGCACTGACACCAGAACCATGATATAGAGCACTGACACCAACACAGTGATAGAGTGCACTGACACCAGCACTGTAATATAGAGCACTGACACCAGCACCGTGATAGAGTGCACTGACACCAGCACCATGATATAGAGCACTGACACCAGCACCATGATAAAGAGCACTGACACCAGAACCATGATATAGAGCACTGACACCAGCACCGTGATAGAGTGCACTGACACCAGCACCGTGATATAGTGCACTGACACCAGCACCGTGATATAGAGCACTGACACCAGCACCATTATATAGAGCACTGACACCAGCACCGTGATAGAGTGCACTGACACCAGCACCGTGATAGAGTGCACTGACACCAGCACCATGATATAGAGCACTGACCCCAGCACCGTGATAAAGTGCACTGACCCCAGCACCGTGATAAAGTGTACTGACCCCAGCACCGTGATAAAGTGCACTGACCCCAGCACCGTGATATAGAGCACTGACCCCAGCACCGTGATAAAGTGCACTGACCCCAGCACCGTGATAAAGTGTACTGACCCCAGCACCGTGATAAAGTGCACTGACCCCAGCACCGTGATATAGAGCACTGACACCAGCACCATGATAGAGAGCACTGAGACCACACCAGCACCGAGATAGAGAGCACTGACACCACATCAGCACCGTGATAGAGAGCACTGACACCAGCACCAAGATAGGGAACACTGACACCGCACCAGCACCGTGATAGAGAGCACTGACACCAGCACCGTGATAAAGTGCACTGACACCAGTACCATGATATAGAGCACTGACACGAGCACCATGATAGAGTGCACTGACACCAGCACCGTGAGATTGAGCACTGACACCAGCACCGTGATAGAGTGCACTGACACCAGCACTGTGATATACAGCACTGACACCAGCACCGTGATATAGAGCACTGACCCCAGCACCGTGATAGAGAACACTGACACCAGCACCGTGATAGAGAGCACTGACACCACACCAGCACCATGATAGAAAGCACTGACAGCATCACCGAGATAGAGAGCACTGACACCACACCAGCACTGTGATAGAGAGCACTGACACCAGCACCGTGATAGAAAGCACTGACACCACACCAGCACCGTGATAGAGAGCACTGACACCACACCAGCACTGTGATAGAGAGCACTGAAACCAGCACAGAGATAGAGAGCACTGACAGCAGCACTGATACCAGCAATTCGTCGCTGCTGGGCCCCAAAAATATGACTCCGCTCAACCTCTTCAAACAGGAGGGTACGGGCATATAGTACGGTGTGCTTTTTTTGTACAAGGAAGTGAGCCAAATGTAGAAAAAAGGTGTGTGTGCTCGATTAAATAAATTGTTTATAGAGATATACATGGTCTACTGGTCACATGTGTTGAATTCCTCCGAGATCCATGCCTCATTCATTTTTAGAAATGTGAGGTAGTCAACACTGTCGTGAGCTAGGCGAGTGCGCTTATCAGTCACGATCCCCCCTGCTGCGCTGAACGTCCTTTCAGACAGGACACTGGATGAGGGCAAGCCAACAGTTCCATTGCAAATTGGGCAAGCTCTGGCCAGAGGTCAAGCCTGCCCACCCAGTAGTCCAAGGGTGCATCACTCTTCAGAGCGTCCACATTGGCCGTTAACCCAATGTAGTCAGACACCGGTCGGTCTAGGCGTTCCCTGATGCTGGATCCGGATGACACCTGTCGATGGGTCGGCTGAAAGAATGACCTCATATCAGAAGTCACCAACACATCTTCAAACCGCCCTCTTCTTGCAGGCGCTGTTGGATTGGTACCCGCAACTCTTTCTCTGGGAGTGGGAATTGCTCCTCTGCCAGCGCACGCAAAAGCAGAATGCAGCATTTCTCGAAGCAAGGCCTGGAAGTGCTCCATTCTGACAGCCCTCTGTGACAGTGGTAACATTTCCACCATTTTGTGTTTGTACCAGGGGTCTAAGTACGTTGCCACCCAGTACTGGTCCTTGACCCTTATGCTTTTTAAACAGGGGTCCCTGTTAAAACACTGGAGCATGAAGGCCCCCATTTGCACTAAACTGGAAGCGGTGTGGTGGCCTGGCTCCTGCTCATCATCCAGGAGAATGTCGTCCTCCTCGTTCTCCTCTGCCCATCCACGCACAACAACAGGGATCCCAGAAAGGTTTAAAGCATGCTCTTCTTGCTCCTCATCCGCCCCGGCACCATCCTCCTCTGACTCCTCTTCAGACTCCTGTCGTTGACTTGTCTCAGATAGAGTAGCCCCCCAGGGAATTCATCCAGCATTGCAACTTCCTCATCTTCCCGCTCCTCCACGGCTTGATCAATGACACGACACAATGCACGCTCCATAAAGAAGGCATAAGGTACCATGTCACTGATGGCGCCATGGCTGCGACTGACCAGTTTGGTGATATCATCAAAAAGCCGCAGAAGTCTGCATGCGTCGCGCATGAGCAGCCACTGGCGCGGTGAAAAAAACCCAGCTCCCCAGAACCTGTTCTGCTGCAGAGTTCATACAGGTAGACGTTAAGTGCACGTTTCTGCTGTAGCAGCCTATCAAGCATATAGAAGGTTGAGTTCCATCGCGTCAGGCAATCGCAAATAAGACGTCTGACCGGCAGATTGTGTCGCCACTCAATGTCAGCAAGGCGAGCCATGGCAGTGTAAGATCTTCTGAAATGGGCCGAGATTTTCCTTGCCTGCCGCAAGATGTCCTGGACCCCAGGGTATTTGACAACCAATAGCTGTACGACCAAGTTTAAGACGTGTGCCATGCATGGCACGTGCGTAATTTTGCCCTGCTTCAATGCGCTAAGCAGATTGGCACCGTTGTCACACACCAGTTTACCAACTGTCAAATTGAGCGGTGTTAGCCACTGATTTGCCTGTGAACGCAAAGCTGAAAGAAGTGCAGAGTCAGTGTGGCTCTTGGCTTCCAGGCACAACAGACGCAGCACGGCATGACAACGTCTCCCCTGGCATGTCAAATAGGTTCTGGGGAGCTTGGGCGGCGCAGCGGAAGAGACGCTAGCAGCGGAAAAGGAGGAGTCAGCCGAGGAGGAGAGGGAGGAGGATGGAGTAGGAGGAGGAGGAGAAGAAGAGCCAGGCCTGCATGCAATCCGTGGCGGTAAAACCAAATCTACACGGGTTCCATGGGTTACATGCTTGACAGCTGTCAGAAGGTTCACCCAGTGGGCAGTAAAAGTGATATACCTTCCCTGCCCGTTTTTGCTAGACCAAATGTCTGTGGTCAGATGTATCTTGGCACCGACACTGTGTGCCAGAGATACATTCACTTGCCGCTGGCAATATATATGAACATGGCCATATAGCTCTGGGATGCCCTTCTGTGAGAAATACTTCCTTCCTGGGACCTTCCTTTGTGGTGTTCCAATGGCCACAAATTTTTGAAAGGCCTCCGAGTCCACCAGTTTATATGGCAGTAGTTGATGGGCTATGAGTTCTGACAAGCCAGCTGTCAACCGTTGGGCAAGAGGGTTATCCGGCGTCATCATTTTTTTACGCTCGAACATTTGGCCCACGGAAGCCTGCCTTTTTGCAGAAAAACGTGAGCTTGGCATGATGGAAGGTGGAGTGAAGGACAATTGTGAGGAGAGAGGAGAAGGAGAAGTAGAAGACGAGGCTGGACGGTGAGAGCCTGCAGTGTGGCTTTGTGTGTTCCGTTGCTCCCACTGGGCTCGGTGATGGCAGCTCATGTGCCTTCTTAAGGCGGTCGTCCCTAGGTGAGTGTTGGGCTTACCACGACTTATGCGTTGACTGCAAAGATTGCAGATGGCAACACTATTGTCATTAGCAGACACGTTAAAAAAAGCCCACACTGTGGAGCCATGTGCCGGCGTTCTGGGAGTGCCAGATGTGACCGTACATGGTTGATGCCTTGCTCCTGATACATTTGCATTCTGCTTTGTCCCTCCTGTGCAATCTAAGTTCTTCCTGCTTCTCCTCCCTATCTGCTGGTCCTTATCTCCCTCTGAACTCCCCTCCTCTTCCTCTCTTGTGGGCACCCATGTGGCATCAGTAGACACGTCATCATCGACGTCACCTTCCCCACCGCTATAATTAGACATCTCGGAGTAGGCAGCAACAGCGGGGACAAACCTCCTCCTTGGGCTGATCTGGGTACTGTCGTCAGACTGCTGAGCGGCAGTTGTTGCTATCTCCTCTTCCTGATCCAATGCCAAGAGTGGCTGCGCAATGCGCATCGGAAATGTCTTGAAATGGATCAGAAAATAATTCCTGTGCTCAAATGGAAGGTATATGGTGGTGGTGTTGGTGGTAGTGTCTTTGGGGGTGCACATAGCAGAGAGTGAAGAAGAGGGTGCAGATCAAGAGGATGAGGAGGGTGCAGAAGAGTAAGGCTGAGTGAGCCACTCAACCAAGTCTGGTGCGTCCTTTGGTGTAATCGCACGCACCTTCTGCAATTTGCCACTTTGGCTCAAGTCTATTGCTCCTGCCCTACCCCTACCACCCCTGCAGAAGAGCCTGCCTCTTGCTCTGCCTGTCATTTTTTAAATGACCCTGTGACAAAAGTCTCTAGAGAAGTGCAGTATGTATGTGGAAGAAGGTATATAACACCCCGCTTCAATCTGTTGTTTTTGGGGGCCACTGGTCTATCACACCAGCTATAATACTTTTTTTTTATTGCGTTTGTCGCTCTTTGTAGTATCGCTGCAGAACCGTTCAGCAGTCACAATGCTGCACAGTGGAAATGCACTATACTATGCTTTCTATATGTGCAAGTATTTTATACGAGTATTACACACCTATATACTTTACACCAAATAGTACCCCTATACCAGTCCTTACAAGGACCTTTGTGGACCAAGTAGCTAGTGATTTGCAGACTGTACCTCAGTCCCTACACTGATAAAGGACTGCTGCAGAATAGGGCAGCAATCTGCAGCAGTGCACCACAACCCTCCAAATAGTACCCCTATACCAGTCTTTACAAGGACCTTTGTGGACCAAGTAGCTAGTGATTTGCAGACTGTACCTCAGTCCCTACACTGATAAAGGACTGCTGCAGAATAGGGCAGTAATCTGCAGCAGTGCACCACAACCCTGTATATTGTACACCAATACCAGTCCTTACAAGGACCTTTGTGGACCAAGTAGCTAGTGATTTACAGACTGTAACTCAGTCCCTACACTGATAAAGGACTGCTGCAGAATAACAGCAATCTGCAGCAGTGCACCACAACCCTCCAAATAGTACACCTATACCAGTCCTTACAAGGACCTTTGTGGACCAAGTAGCTAGTGATTTGCAGACTGTACCTCAGTCCCTACACTGATAAAGGACTGCTGCAGAATAGGGCAGCAATCTGCAGCAGTGCACCATAACCCTATATATTGTACACCTATACCAGTCCTTACAAGGACCTTTGTGGACCAAGTTGCTAGTGATTTGCAGACTGTACCTCAGTCCCTACAAAGATAAAGGACTGCTGCAGAATAGGGCAGTAATCTGCAGCAGTGCACCACAACCCTATATATTGTACACCTATACCAGTCCTTACAAGGACCTTTGTGGACCAAGTAGGTAGTGATTTGCAGACTGTACCTCAGTCCCTACACTGATAAAGGACTGCTGCAGAATAGGGCAGTAGTCTGCAGCAGTGCACCACAACCCTCCAAATAGTACACCTATACCAGTCCTTACAAGGACCTTTGTGGACCAAGTAGCTAGTGATTTGCAGACTGTACCTCAGTCCCTACACTGAAAAAGGACTGCTGCAGAATAGGGCAGTAATCTGCAGCAGTGCACAACAACTCTATATATTGTACACCTATACCAGTCCTTACAAGGACCTTTGTGGACCAAGTAGCTAGTGATTTGCAGACTGTACCCCAGTCCCTACACTGATAAAGGACTGCTGCAGAATAGGGAAGTATTCTGCAGCAATGCACCAAAACCCTATATATTGTACACCTACACCAGTCCTTACAAGGACCTTTGTGGACCAAGTAGCTAGTGATTTGCAGACTGTACCTCAGTCCCTACACTGATAAAGGACTGCTGCAGAATAGGGCAGCAATCTGCAGCAGTGCACCACAACCCTATATATTGTACACCTATACCAGTCCTTACAAGGACCTTTGTGGGCCAAGTAGCTAGTGATTTGCAGACTGTACCTCAGTCCCTACACTGATAAAGGACTGCTGCAGAATAGGGCAGCAATCTGCAGCAGTGCACCACAACCCTCCAAAAAATACACCTATACCAGTCCTTACAAGGACCTTTGTGGACCAAGTAGCTAGTGATTTGCAGACTGTACCTCAGTCCCTACACTGATAAAGGACTGCTGCAGAATAGGGCAGCAATCTGCAGCAGTGCACCACAACCCTCCAAATAGTACCCCTATACCAGTCTTTACAAGGACCTTTGTGGACCAAGTAGCTAGTGATTTGCAGACTGTACCTCAGTCCCTACACTGATAAAGGACTGCTGCAGAATAGGGCAGTAATCTGCAGCAGTGCACCACAACCCTGTATATTGTACACCAATACCAGTCCTTACAAGGACCTTTGTGGACCAAGTAGCTAGTGATTTGCAGACTGTAACTCAGTCCCTACACTGATAAAGGACTGCTGCAGAATAACAGCAATCTGCAGCAGTGCACCACAACCCTCCAAATAGTACACCTATACCAGTCCTTACAAGGACCTTTGTGGACCAAGTAGCTAGTGATTTGCAGACTGTACCTCAGTCCCTACACTGAAAAAGGACTGCTGCAGAATAGGGCAGTAATCTGCAGCAGTGCACAACAACTCTATATATTGTACACCTATACCAGTCCTTACAAGGACCTTTGTGGACCAAGTAGCTAGTGATTTGCAGACTGTACCCCAGTCCCTACACTGATAAAGGACTGCTGCAGAATAGGGAAGTATTCTGCAGCAATGCACCAAAACCCTATATATTGTACACCTACACCAGTCCTTACAAGGACCTTTGTGGACCAAGTAGCTAGTGATTTGCAGACTGTACCTCAGTCCCTACACTGATAAAGGACTGCTGCAGAATAGGGCAGCAATCTGCAGCAGTGCACCACAACCCTATATATTGTACACCTATACCAGTCCTTACAAGGACCTTTGTGGACCAAGTAGGTAGTGATTTGCAGACTGTACCTCAGTCCCTACACTGATAAAGGACTGCTGCAGAATAGGGCAGTAGTCTGCAGCAGTGCACCACAACCCTCCAAATAGTACACCTATACCAGTCCTTACAAGGACCTTTGTGGACCAAGTAGCTAGTGATTTGCAGACTGTACCTCAGTCCCTACACTGAAAAAGGACTGCTGCAGAATAGGGCAGTAATCTGCAGCAGTGCACAACAACTCTATATATTGTACACCTATACCAGTCCTTACAAGGACCTTTGTGGACCAAGTAGCTAGTGATTTGCAGACTGTACCCCAGTCCCTACACTGATAAAGGACTGCTGCAGAATAGGGAAGTATTCTGCAGCAATGCACCAAAACCCTATATATTGTACACCTACACCAGTCCTTACAAGGACCTTTGTGGACCAAGTAGCTAGTGATTTGCAGACTGTACCTCAGTCCCTACACTGATAAAGGACTGCTGCAGAATAGGGCAGCAATCTGCAGCAGTGCACCACAACCCTATATATTGTACACCTATACCAGTCCTTACAAGGACCTTTGTGGGCCAAGTAGCTAGTGATTTGCAGACTGTACCTCAGTCCCTACACTGATAAAGGACTGCTGCAGAATAGGGCAGCAATCTGCAGCAGTGCACCACAACCCTCCAAAAAATACACCTATACCAGTCCTTACAAGGACCTTTGTGGACCAAGTAGCTAGTGATTTGCAGACTGTACCTCAGTCCCTACACTGATAAAGGACTGCTGCAGAATAGGGCAGCAATCTGCAGCAGTGCACCATAACCCTATATATTGTACACCTATACCAGTCCTTACAAGGACCTTTGTGGACCAAGTTGCTAGTGATTTGCAGACTGTACCTCAGTCCCTACAAAGATAAAGGACTGCTGCAGAATAGGGCAGTAATCTGCAGCAGTGCACCACAACCCTATATATTGTACACCTATACCAGTCCTTACAAGGACCTTTGTGGACCAAGTAGCTAGCGATTTGCAGACTGTACCTCAGTCCCTACACTGATAAAGGACTGCTGCAGATTAGGGCAGCAATCTGCAGCTGTGCACCACAACCCTCCAAATATTACACCTATACCAGTCCTTACAAGGACTTTTGGGGACCAAGTAGCTAGTGATTTTCAGACTGTACCTCAGTCCCTACACTGAAAAAGGACTGCTGCAGAATAGGGCAGCAATCTGCAGCAGTGTCACCACAATCCTATATATTGTACACCTATACCAGTCCTTACAAGGACCTTTGTGGACCAAGTAGCTAGTGATTTGCAGACTGTACCTCAGTCCCTACACTGATAAAGGAGTGCTGCAGAATAGGGCAGTAATCTGCAGCAGTGCACCACAACCTTATAGATTGTACACCTATACCAGTCCTTACAAGGACCTTTGTGGACCACGTAGCTAGTGATTTGCAGACTTACCTCAGTCCCTACACTGATAAAGGAGTGCTACAGAATAGGGCAGCAGTCTGCAGCAGTGCACCACAACCCTATATATTGTACACCTATACCAGTCCTTACAAGGACCTTTGTGGACCAAGTAGCTAGTGATTTGCAGACTGTACCTCAGTCCCTACACTGATAAAGGACTGCTGCAGAATAGGGCAGAAATCTGCAGCAGTGCACCACAACCCTATATATTGTACACCTATACCAGTCCTTACAAGGACCTTTGTGGACCAAGTAGCTAGTGATTTGCACACGGTCCCTCAGTCCCTACACTGATAAAGGACTGCTGCAGAATAGGGCAGTAATCTGCAGCAGTGCACCACAACCCTATATATTGTACACCTATACCAGTCCTTACAAGGACCTTTGTGGACCAAGTAGCAGACTGTACCTCAGTCCCTACACTGATAAAGGACTGCTGCAGAATAGGGCAGCAGTCAAGTATAATATTCTTTCTATATTTGGAAGAAAATATATTATACGTGTACAGCCCTATATACTGTACACCTATACCAGTCCTTAAAAGGACCTTTGTGGACCTAATAGTAACAGCTAGCTAGTGATTAAACTAACTATCCCTGCTGCATACAGCGCCCTGTCCTTCCCTGCACTGACAAAAGACAGGCTGCTGCAATCACCAACACAACAGTGCACTAAACCCTATATACTGTACACCTATACCAGTCCTTAAAAGGAACTTTGTGGACCTAATAGTAATAGCTAGTGATTAAACTGACTGTCCCTGCTGCACACAGCGTCCTGTCCCTCCCTGCACTGACAAACGACAGGCTGCGTCAATCATTAGCACAGCAGTGCACTCAAACCTATATACTGTACTACACCTATACCATACGAGTCCTTAAAAGGACTTTTTTGGACCTAATAGCTAGCGATTTGTGTCACTACAGTCTCTCCCTGCTCCACACAGCGTACTGTCCCTACACTGAAATAAGATAGAATGTAAAATGTCCGCCAGATCAGGTCTATTTATAAGGTCGGGGGGAATGCCCAATTGTCCATGTGCTGAAATGTCTCAATTGGCTGTCTTGTACCCCGTGATGGATGTGTCATCGTGGGTCAAAGTTCTTTCACACTGTAAACACATATGTCCGCCGGGCGAACAGCGGCAATAGTCTATACATCTAAAAACATAGATAGAAAGTAAAAACATCAAAAAAGGCAAAAAAATACAGTGAAAAACAAATACATGTTTCATTACTGCTGGAGGAAAAAATGCTTATAGGAACACCTGCAAACATTGGCTTCAACGCTGAGAAAATTATTCCATATATATATATTTATGGTGTGGAGCCCTCTGACCGATATGGTTAAGGATGACAAACAAGGTTAACATAAACTCGCTTACTTGAAATGGACCTGAAAGTGTGCCCTGATCTGACGTACGGTATACCAAAATAAGGGGGCATACCTTAGATAGAAAGTGGGTGATAAATGAAATGAATGTGAATGGAGTGAAATGAGTACTCTCATGAGGAGTATGATGCTGAGAAATGCCCTGAAAAGGGGATGGGTGGGTGGGTATCGCGCACCGGAACCGACGAGGAGGACAGGCGAGCGGGCTGGTTATATATTCCACCGGGCTCCTCCCATAATTTCAGGCCACCATACTGGCCTTTCTATTTATGGTGTGGAGCCCTCTGACCGATATGGTTAAGGATGACAAACAAGGTTAACATAAACTCGCTTACTTGAAATGGACCTGAAAGTGTGCCCTGATCTGACGTACGGTATACCAAAATAAGGGGGCAAAATCATTCAGGTAGGGGTTGTATTTTATTGATCCAAGTTTGTTACTGGGTGCGCTCGACAAAGGCCTGGGTCATCTCCGCTTGCGGATTGGGTATGTAGCGGGCGAAACAGGTGGACCTCCATCTGCCCAACTTCTTGATAATATGAGTAGAACAGAGGTGAAGGACACCCGGGAGTATCCTGACACGTTCCACCGGGCAGCGTTCAGAGGTTTAGTGAGAAATGGCAGAAGAGGACTAACTCCTGGTTGATCAGCCAAAAGGGGGCCGACAGGCGCGTGAAAACGGCGACCGGGTACCGACGGTTGTTGGACTTATAGCGGTGTATGTCCGAACCCGAGCCAAGCTGCCGCGTCTTGGAGACTGCTAAGTGTAAGGCGAAATGGTCTTCGTATCGGACCAGGTGGTGCTGGTACAGCATGCGTGCCGTGAGGCTACGACAAGTAAACTTGCTTGGCCGTAAGAAGCCGTAGAAGGCCAGGTGTATGGCTGCTTGTAAATGACACCAATGTGGAGACCGAAAAGGTGAAGTAGCCAGGAAATCTGACGTATTTCTAAACGTCTCCTGTGATAGGCGGTCGTTTTGGTGCCGGTCATCGGCTGGCGCTTCCTGGATACCGCGCACACCAGCCCGAATGGCGTGGTAAAATAGGAAGGGTACGGTAGGGTCCTGGAGGGACGTAAGATGTTGTACACCGGTCATGTATAGCCGGATCGTATTAAAGGACGACGCCAACTGCGAGTGGCAGTAGGAAATGAAGGCTGTGACTTGCTTGACACGGGACGTCTCTGTACTGTGACACGTGACGAAGTTGGTTAAAGGCCCTCCAGGCTGATTGATAGGCCCTGAGGGTATTGCGGGAAAGGGAGTGATCAAACGAGTTGGGTAGCCGCTAGGAGGTGAGGGGCTAATCCAGAGTCAGTAGAGACCAGTCCGGGATAGCTGCTGATGTTGGTCCGGCTCCGGGTACCTGAATGAAAACGCGACAAGGTTAAAGCGAGAGAGGGCGTCCGCTGCCTGATTGAACTTACCGGGGGTAAAGGAAGAATGGATGTTGAACTGAAACAACAACAAGAGCTGGACCAGTCGACGTAGGAAGTACATAACCAACAGAGAGGGCGCCTTGGCGCAGCCAGGAATTGCCAGTAACTGGGGAGGCCAGGGAGCTGCGAGCCAGAGGTGGCCAAAAATCAGCGGCAAGCCCGTGGAGGCCGCTGCGTCAGTCATCACCTGGGGAGAAAGGGAAGACGCGAAGGGAAAGAACAGAGAGACGTCACTCCCAGACGATAGGGATTCCTCCCGCATAGCAAGGACTGCTATTGCCGCGGGGACCCGGCTGAGGACTTGCTCTGGATCCTGTGAGAGAGACAGTAAGACCAATCGGCGTGACACAGAGGCGCGACCCCTGAAGGATGACGTGCATAGGGACGCTCGACATGCCGTGAAGGGACTGTAGGTGTCTTTTGGATGACTAAACTGGGGAATATGCGAGGGTATTATATGTCCGTAAAGACGGCAGTTGTAATGGGCGAACATTGGCCAAAGATTATGGGCTGATGCCTCTGGACGCATCGTAGTGGGGATCTTGCTGTATGGGCTGTAACAACCGATGGTTCTCCGAGCATTGTAAGAATAAGAAATGTTGAACGCTGGCTAGAAATAGCCTGGGCGTGCTACAGGAAGAAGCCAGTCGCGTATGACAACATGATGCTGGTGCGGACGGAGGTTGAACTCAACTGTCCCAAGGAAGAGACAGACAGACAGGCGACAGTGAGTGGCTTATAAGAAAGGCCACAGGAGACGAGTGGCCAATTAAGTGCTGCTGAAAATGAGGTGTAGCCAGTTAGCGTACCACTGAGAACGTGCTTGCAACAAACGATTGCAAGAAGTTATGCTAAGTCGCGAGCCTTGGCATGACTAAAGGTTGTGTTTGCATGTGTGCTTGCGACAATTGCCCGGGAGTTTGTCGGAGGAGATGTGTACGTGGTGACTGTGAGCAATTCGCGTTACCGCATGTGCACTGCGAAGACTGCGGGAGTTATGCTTGCATGTATGTTAGGACGCGTGCTTGCGACGGTTGCAAGATGTTACTCAGTATGCGTGCTTGCCATGACTGCAAGATGTTATGCTAGGACGCGTGCCTGCAGCGATTGCAAGGATTTACGGTAGGCTTCGTGGGTAGCCAGGCCGGAAAAGACAGAAGTCCATCCGGTCCAACCACAATTGAAATAATAAGGTATCACACCACCCGACACCCCAATTCTACGCCCGCAGCTGATCCAGAGGAAGGCAAAAAACCCCAACAGAGCATGGCCAATTTGCTACAGTAGGGGAAAAAATTCCTTCCTGACCCCTCGAGAGGCAATCGGATTTTCCCTGGATCAACTATGCCTATAAGTATAAGTACCCTGTGATACAACGAACATTTAGGAAGGTATCCAGGCTTCCCCCAAAGCAACCTATTGAGCAGGCAGAAGTGCCTGCCAGCAATGATTGCCATAAGTTGTGCCCGGACATCAGCTTGCAATGATTGCAAGAGGCTTATGCTTGAATGCGTGCTCGCCATGCTTGCAAGAGGTCTACGCTCGAATGCGTGCTTGCAACGATCGCTAGAGGTATATGCTCGAATGCGTGCTTGCAACGATTGAAAGAGGTCTATGCTCGAATGCGTGCTTGCAACGATTGCAAGAGGTTTATGCTCGAATGCATGCTTGCAACGATAGCAAGAGGTTTGTGCTCGAATGCATGCTTGCAACGATAGCAAGAGGTTTGTGCTCGAATGCGTGCTTGCAACGACCGCAAGAGGTTTATGCTCGAATGCGTGCTTGCAACGACTGCAAGAGCTCTATGCACGAACGCGTGCTTGTAATGAGTGCAAGAGGTCTATGCTCGAATGCGTGCTTGTAACGAATGCAAGAGGTCTAGGCTCGAATGCGTGCTTGCGACGACTGCCAGAGGTCTCTGCCCGTATGCGTGCTGGTACAATGATTGCGATTAGTCTATCTCTGAATGCGTGCTTGCAACGATTGCAAGAAGTCTACGCTTGGATGTGTATTTACGACGATTGCACGAAGTCTACGCTTGAATGTGGAGGAAAACAACGCAACACGCCTAAACGAAGCTGTGTTTTCCTTTTTGAGGCAACTTTATAATGAAATGAGGCCGAGGAGCAAGGCCCCCCTGGTAGGCATCCAAACCTTAAAAATCAACTGAACCCAAACCGGGGAGCGGCATGTGATAGTGAGATGAGAGAAGCTGCCATGACAGAGATCCGGATCGCCATGCCACAACTTTGCGACTGAGCACGAAACGGATTCTGGAGCATGTACTGAAATGAGGCCGTTCCTGGGGCACGCCGAGACGAATTTGGTACACCGAAGTGACTATTCGTACCGGAACGTGATAGGTGAAATGAAATGAAAACCCATGACAAAGACAAGAATCAGAGGACGAGGCCCTTGAACCAAACGGATGAATCCTGTCCTTGGAGCATGTACTGAAATGAGGCCATTCCTGGGGCACGCCGGGATGAATTTGGTACACAGATGTGACTATTCGTACCGGAACGTGATAGGTGAAATGAAATGAAACCCATGACAAAGACAGGAATCGGAGGACGAGCCCTTGAACCAAACAGATGAGTCCTGTCCTTGGAGCATGTACTGAAATGAGGCGTAACAGCTGGGCGCACCGGAACGAATCGGTGCATAAATAAATGCGACAGGATTCGAATCGGAGCGTAATAAGTGACCGAAATGATATCCCATGACAGAGACAAGATTCAACGACTGGACTGATGGTAACAATAAAGAATCCGACTCTGGAGCATGTACTGAAATGAGGCGTAGCAGCTGGGCACACCAGAACAAATCGGTGCATAAAAGAATGCGACAGGATTCGAATTGGAGCGTAATAAGTGACAGAAATGATATCCCATGACAGAGACAAGATTCAACGACTGGACTGATGGTAACAATAAAGAATCCGTCTCTGGAGCATGTACTGAAATGAGGCGTAGCAGCTGGGCACACCAGAACGAATCGGTGCATAAAAGAATGCGACAGGATTCGAATTGGAGTGTAATAAGTGACAGAAATGATATCCCATGACAGAGACAGGATTCAACGAGTGGACTGTAGGTTACAAAGAATCCGTCTCTGGAGCATGTACCGAAATGAGGCGTAGCAGCTGGGCACACCAAGACGAATCGGTGCATAAAAGAATGCGACAGGATTCGAATTGGAGCGTAATAAGTGACAGAAATGATATGCCATGACAAAGACAAGAATCAGGGATCGTGCGTGAACCTGCAAGTGATTCGGTCTCTGGAGCATGTACAGAAATGAGGCCAAACCCTGGGGGCACTTCAAAGCGAATCGGTGCACCAGAGGTGCAACAGGATTCGCGCCGGAGCGCGACTAGTGACAGAAATGATGCGAAATGGAAGAAATGACTGGGACTGAAATGACTTGGGATGAAATGAAATGAAATACATAATATAACTGCATGAATGAAGAGATATTCGAATTGAAGCAAAGCAAGCGAAACGTGCGGACTGCTTGCCTTATCGTAGCAAGCAGTCGGCTGTGAGTCGAACGATTCGACCGATACTAATAGAAATGCTCGGGCGGTCGAACGGTTTCGAATGCCGTACCTGCGAATGAATCGCCTGACGTGGCGTAATCGAACGTGTCGAAAAGTGATAACGACTGCATCGAAAGTAGAAAACAGCGACATGCGTACGAGGGCCACAGAAAACATTCGATTTGAAAGCAGCGAGCGGCTCGTGAGTACAGGGAATGTTGGCGGTACATCGAATACATGGATTGAAAAAAAAAAGGGGGTGCCGAAGCCCTACCTGCGACAGCCAGCCCGACGTGCAACGACAAATTCGATGGGCACGGCGACACTCCGACGGCGAAAGCGACGGACGCTGCTGAACGAGGAGACGAGCTGTCAAGACGGGGACGAAAAATGCGGGAACTGACGAACGGGCTCACTGCGTCTGGTCTGGAAGCCGGCGCTTGATACCTGACGAATCGGGTATCGCGCACCGGAACCGACGAGGAGGACAGGCGAGCGGGCTGGTTATATATTCCACCGGGCTCCTCCCATAATTTCAGGCCACCATACTGGCCTTTCTATATATATATATATATATATATATATATATATATATATATATATATATATATAAAGAGCTTTGTTTAAGCTGAGCACACACAGGTGTGAGGAAGGGGCTGAAAGCATACAGGTGTGAAGGGGGGCTGAGTGTGTACACGTGTGAAGGGGGCTGAGTGTGTACACGTGTGAAGGGGGGCTGAGTGAGTACACGTGTGAAGGGGGGCTGAATGCGTACACATATGAAGGGGGGCTGAGTGTGTGCAGGTGTGAGGAAGGAGCTGATTGCTTACTGATGTGAGGAGGGCCGAATGCGTACAGCTGTGAGGGGGGCTCAGTGTGTACGGGTGTGAGGGGGGGCTGAATGTGTACGGGTGTGAGGGGGGCTGAATGTGTACGGGTGTGAGGGGGGCCAAGTGCATACAGGTGTGAGGAAGGGGCTGAGTGTGTACAAGTGTGAGGAAGGGGCTGAGTGTGTACGGGTGTGAGGGGGCTGAGTGCATACATGTGTGTGGAAGGGGCTGAGTGCGTACAGTTGTGAAGGGGGGCTGAGTGTGTGCAGGTGAGAGGAAGGGGCTGAATGCATATGGGTGTGAGTAGAGCTGAATGCATATAGATGTAAGGGGGGCTGAGTGCGTAGAGGTGTGAGGGGGCTGAGCGCATACAGGTGTGAGGGGGGCTGAGTGCGTACAGGAATGGGGGAACTTAATGTGTACAGGTGTGAGGGGGGCTGAGTGTGTACAGGTGTGAGGGTGGCTGAGTGCATAAAGGTGTGAGGAGGGATGAGTGCGTATGGGTGTGAGGGGGGGCTTAGTGCATATCGGTGTGAGGAAGGGGCTGAATGCGTACAGGTGCGACGGGGCTGAGTGCTTACATATTTGAGGGGGGCTGAGTGTGTACAGGTATGAGGAAGGGGCTGAGTGCGTACAGGTATGGGGGAACTTAATGTGTACAGGTGTGAGGAGGGCTGAGTGTGTACATGTGTGAGGAAGAGGCTGAGCACGTACAGGTGTGAGGGGGACTGAGTGCGTATGGGTGTTAGAAGGCCTCAGCACATACTGTATTTATTGGTGTATAACACTCACTTTTTCACCATGAAAATCGGGTGCAAATAGCGTGTGCGTGTTATACACCAATACTTCAATTTTAGCTGCCTTATTTAATATTTAAATTTTTTTCCTGAAACTTCCCTCTTAAAATGAATGTGCGTGTTATACACCTGTGCGTGTTATACGCCAATAAATACGGTACATCAAGACCATACAGCAAAAGATGAAATCAACAGCTGACATGTTTCACACCGTAACTACTGGTGGTTACTCATAGCTGACTATTTAGGCAATAGACAGGAATTTATACGCACATGCCAATACAATTTATTGAGTAAACAAGGTGGGCTTAATTGAATAATTGAAGAGCTGGTGAATTAGTAGATACACACTACACATGGAAGCTCGGCTCTGATTAAATCAATATCAGATCGGCCGACGCCCGCGTCTCACATGATGTTGCCACTTTGATGCGACTTTGAAATGATAAAGCCCAAATCCCTACTACAATATGTATACATTTCATAGTTTTACAATTGCTGATGACAAATCTATACATTTAAAAACATAGATAGAAAGTAAAAACATCAAAAAATATATATATAATTCAGACTTTGTTCACACCAGTGCGATTTGTCCTTCAAGTTGACAGTTCCAAGTCACATAAATCGCACCCCATTGCTGAAAATGGAACCGTTTGTTAAGAAAAAGGTTCCTGCACTGTTTCTGGCGATTTCACCTAGAACTTCCATTGACATCGCTGCATGAAATCACACTAACCTATAATAAGACTTACCTATAGGTACTGTAAATATCTCCTAAACATTATTATTATTATTCAGGATTTATATAGCGCCAGCAATTTACGCAGCGCTTTACAATATAAAAGGGAGACAATACAGTTACAATACAATTAAATACAAGAGGATTAAGAGGGCCCTGCTCAGAAGAGCTTACAATCTAAAAGGGTGGGGCAGGTGGTACAGAAGGTTATAACTGTCAGGAATGAGTTGATGGAAGTGGTAGGAGATTAGTTTGACATGCACAATTTAGGAGATATTTACTGTACATGCAGCCGATAACGTCACCGGCGAATGCGCTCTGAAGGGAATGGCCACCCATGCCGTTCCTTAAGAGTCCTGTACCATAAATGATGGCTCAGTGACATCATCATGACTCTGGCCACTCACACAGCCCGAGTCTGCGAACCTGAAAGGAAGACCAGGTGAAGATGGAAGCGCCTTCAGCACTGAGAGCGCACCACTGGAAGGCTTCATTTTCAGGTAAGTTTCACATGCAATGCCTTTCAGGTTTACTATGGCTTTAGGCTGGGTTTACACTTGAACACGCAGCAGCTCCCAGCGCAGGTCCGGTGCGCCTCCATTCACCGTTTCAGGTCCGATTTCAGCCTGAATTTTGAGCTGAATTCAGACCTGAAAAGGGCCAAAAGACACACAGGGCTCCTGTGCAATTCACACCGGACCCACTACGGAGATATGTGAACCGGCTCCATAGAGAGTCTGTCACAATCTCCTGCTATGCGAATTGGATGTGGGGAAAGCTGCATCCAATTCGCATAAGTGTGAACCCAACCATAAAGTGGTTGTAAACCCTTACAGACCACTTTCTACTACAGGTAAGCCTATAATAAGGCTTACCTGTAGCTACCCTGGATATCTCCTAAACCTGCGATGTCGCCTACCAGAGCTGTATACGGGGACTGCTACAGGGGGCTTCGATCTACGGTGGGCATTTCATAATGAGCTAGTATGCTATGCATCCTAGCTCATTATGCCTTTGTCTTGCAGTTTTTTTTTTATTTTGTGGGTTTACAACCACTTTAAAGCCTCATACACACTATTAGATTTTCTGCAGATTTTTGCCTTCAGATTTACCAAAGCCATGTAATATGAGGTCATATCTTAACCACTTCAGCCCCGGACCAATTGTCAGCCTAAGGACCAGAGGTGTTTTTACAATTTTGCACTGCACTGCTTTAACTGGTAATTGCGCGGTCATGCAATGTTGTACCCAAACGAAATTTGCGTCCTTTTCTTCCCATAAATAGAGCTTTCTTTTGATGGTATTTGATTGCCTCTGCGATTTTTATTTTTTTATGATATAAAAAGACTGAAAATTTTGAAAAAAAAAAGATATTTTCTACTTATTGTTATAAGAAAAATCGAATAAACTAAATTTCAGTGATACATTTAGGCCAAAATGTATTCAGCCACATGTCTTTAGTAAAAAAAATGTCAATAAGCATATATTTATTGGTTTGCGCAAAAGGTATAGCGTCTACAAACTAGAGTACATTTTCTGGAAATTACACAGCTTTCAATTTATGACTGCCTCATTTCTTGAGGTGCTAAAATGGCAGGGCAGTACAACCCCCCCCCCCCAAATGACCCCATTTTGGAAAGTAGACACCCCAAGGAAATTGCTGAGGGGCATGTTGAGCCCATTGAATATTTTTTTTTGTCCCAAGTGATTGAATAATGACACAAAAAAAAAGTTTACAAAAAGTTCTCACTAAATGATATATTGCTCACACATGCCATAGTTATATGTGGAATTGCACCCCAAAATATATTCTGCTGCTTCTCCTGAGTACGGGGATACCACATATGTGGGACTTTTTGGGAGTCTAGCAGCGTACGGCACCCCGAAAACCAATCACTGCCTTCAGGATTTCTAAGGATGCAAATTTTTGATTTCACTCCTCACTACCTATCACAGTTTCGAATGCCATAAAATGCCAAAATAGCACAAAACCCCCCCAAATGACCCCATTTTGGAAAGTAGACACCCCAAGCTATTTACTGAGAGGCATGTTGAGTCCATGAAATATTTTATATTTTGCCACAAGTTGCTGGAATATTACAAACTTTTTTTTTTTTTTTGCACAAAGTTGTCACTAAATGATACTGTATATTGCTCACACATGCTATGGGCAGAAGTGAAATTACACCCCAAAATAAATTCTGTTGCTTCTCCTGAGTACGGGGATACCACGTATGGGGGACTTTTTGGGAGCCTAGCCACGTACAGGACCCCGAAAACCAAGCACCGCCTTCAGGATTTAAATATAAAACGCTACCAAAAAAAACTGTTAGCGAACGCAGGGATCAGGCCTGACTCTGCGAACGCTGCAGTTATGTGTTTAGTGTTTTGTAAGTGACAGTGATCGATTGATACTGCACTTGGGTGGGCTGGGCGGAGGGGCAAAACGCAAGTGCCAGCAGGTATCTGGGCTGATCCCGCTAACAATGCATTTTTTTCGAGCCCTAAACTGCTGGGGATGCTAGTATAGATCTGATCAGATCAGATATTGATCTGTTCAGATTCTATACCACTACGGGAGGTGTATGCTTTGCGCGTGGGTGTAAGCGGTACTGGCACTAACTTAGCGCTGCCTGGGGTGACGCAGACCCTATCTGACCCTAAAACCTAATTGATATCACCCGCCGGGTGATCAGGGGGTTAAACCTTTATTAGGTAATAAATGGTGGGTGCCCTGATGCTATAAAAAGCAAACTAACTAACCAGAGTCACCCGTAACACTTATATGGTGATCACTGGTGAAAGGGTTAACTAGGGGCAATCAGGGGGTTAAAATCTTTATTAGGTAGTATATGGGGGTCCCTGACGCTATCTAAAAACCTGGCAGGGAACCTAAACAACTAACTGGCTAACCAGCGTCACCAGTGACACTTATATGGTTATCGCTGGTGAAAGGGTTAACTCTAGGGGCAATCAGGGGGTTAAAATCTTTATTAGGTAGTATATGGGGGTACCTAACGCTATAAAAACCTGGCGGTGAACCTAAAAAAATAACTAGCTACCTAGCGGCACCAATGACACTAATGCAGCGATCAGAAAAACGATCGCTTAGTGACACTGGCAAAAGGGGGTGAAAGGGTTAACTCTAGGGGCAATCCGGGGGTTAAACCTTTATGGGGGAGGGGCTACCCTGGACCTAACACTAACTGCCCTGACACTTTTTACTGTCACAACTGACACTGAATGCAGTGATGAGTAAATAAATGATCACTGCAATCAGTGACACTGTGACTGGGAGGGGGGGGGGGGGGCTGGGGGCGATTGGGGGTGATTTGTGTGCCTTTGTGTACCTACGTGTCAGTGTAGTGATTGGTGCACTTACTATGTCCTCTCCTCGCAGTCTGGTCAAAAAGACCGCCCCGAGGAGAGTGACATCACTTCCTCCTGCCTGTGTTTACGCTACACAGGCAGGGGAAGCTTCTCATTCACCAGGAGCGATCGAGAGGGGATGGCCAGAAACCAACGGCCATCCCCTCATCCCGGATCGCTCCTGAAGCGAAACGGACCACCGCAGCCAGCGGGAGGGGGTCCGATCGGACCCCCCACCCGCTGGAAGGCAAGCACGTATGGGTACGTGCTTGTGCCTGTACATGCCATTCTGCTGACGTATAATTACATGCGACGGTCCTTAGGTGGTTAAGAGTTTCAATTTGTATGCAACCAGGCAGGCCCCTTCACTACATGGTTAAATCTGAAGAAAAAAATCTGCAGAAAATCGAATAGTGTGTATAGGGTATAAGGCTACTTTCACACTGGGGCATTGGGGGTGTCGGCGGTAAAGCTATTCGTAGCGGCGCTTTACCGTTGTTTTTGCTGAGGTTTTTGGCCGATAGAGGGGTACTTTTAACCCCGGATAGCGCCCGAAAAAGGGTTAAAAGCGTCGCTTTGCCGGCTCTTCGGCAGAGCTGCCCATTGATTTCAATGGGCAGGGGTACTTTAGGAGAGGTGTATACACCGACTAAAAGACGTGGCGTGCAGGACTTTTTTTGTCATCCTGCCAGCGCACCGCTCCAATTGTTGTCCAACAAATGTTGGAAAGCAGGCTAGTAAATTTTTGGTTGACAACAGTCTGTTGTCAGATTTTCGTATTGTGTGTACACAAGTCCGTCACACAAAAGTCCAAAGTACAAACAGGCATGCTCAGAATCAATGCTCACCAAACACGACATTAGCAGAAAGTGCCCAAAGGGTGGTGCTCAAGAGCTGAAATTCCACGTAGTACATCACTATGTTCACTATGTTCGTGTTTGTTGGCTGACAATTGTGTGCTGTTAGTATGCATGACAAGTTTGCACACGGCCTTGGGACAAAAGTCTGACACTCCGTTGGCCAACAATTTGATCGTTTGCACGAGGTTTTAAAGGTTTGACCTCATATTATATGGTTTTGGTAACTCTGAAGACGAAAATCTGCAGAAAATCTAATAGTGTGTATTGGGTCTAAAGCCTTGTGCACACGATCCGATTGTTGGCCAACAGAGCATCTGATTTTTGTCCAAAGGGCCTGTGCCAGCATCTTATCTTGTATACTAAACGGTACACAATTGTCGGCCAACAAACACAAACGTAGTGACATAGAACGTGGAATTTCAGCTCTTGAGCACCACCCTTTGGGCCCCTTCTGCTAATTTCGTGTTTGGTGAGCACTGATTCCAAGCATGCGTGTTTGTACTTACAACTTTTGTGTGACAGATTTGTGTATTAACCATTGAAAATCTGACAACAGACCATTGTCCGCCCAAAATTTACTAGCATGTCATCCAATATTTGTTTGCAGAAAGTTTTCATAAGTAGCGTACTAACGGTCAGATTTATGGTCAACAGTCTGTCAACAGGCTGCCTAAAATCTGTTTGTGTGTATGAGAGGCTTTAGGCCCCTACACACGATACGAAAATTGGATGGAAAAATCCGTAAGACGAGCTTTCTGATGATTTTCGGATCGTTAGTACGGTGCTTTTGACAGCCTATTTCACATTTTAGTCAGACAAAAACTGGATATGCAGACTATAAAATTTTGTCAGATGCGAACTCAATGTCCGATTTTCGTTTCTTTAGTACAGTTTTCGTACACATGCTCAGAAACAAAAGAATAAATACAAAAGTATTCAACACATTATGTCCCTTCTGACATTGTATTCCGTCGTACGAAAATTTTCGTATTGTGAATAACATCTTCACTTTCAACATGAGACTAGCATGTCACAAAAATCGGACGCTCTGTCGTCCAAAAATCTGATGGTGTGCACGAGGCTTTATTCTCCAAACATAATCTATACACATCCCCCACTTAATGGCCTTGTAATCTATTTTTTTATGAAGCTTTTTTAGTATCTTTCTGCCTCCTTGTAATGCCCTCTGTGAGCTCCTGAACTTATCCTTTCCCTCCTCACTCCCATTTGTTTGGAATGAGCAGTACACATTAGTTGTGGTCATTTGCACTGCTCTATGTACACTACAGATCTTATAGTCCACAGTTCCTAGTCCATTGAAGAGCAAGCAAGAGAGGGTGGCTACAATCCTACATACACAGGGATCATAGAGAATGAACGTAGCCTCCCTCTAACAGGAAGAAAAAAATAATTTGGAGCAGTGAAGGAGGCTGAGGGCAATAGAAAGGAATTTTTTGAGTTAAGAATAGACTTGAATAGAACGTTTTTTTAAACTAGACTTTTAGTTTAATTGCCAACAGGTATGGAAGATTTTAAAAGAATACATCTGGTTATATAGCATTTTAGAAAAGTCCATCTACATTGATCAGCTGCCAAGCCCATTTTGCAGTTTAGTACAACATTTATTTTCTTAGTTACAAAATACAGAAATTCAGGAGGTACTTACCTGCTCTGTATTCTCTATGGATGATGTCAGCCTGAAGAATTAATAATAGTTGGACAGTAGAGAAAAAAAATAAAACTGCTTTCATCTTGCTGCTGGTAATGCTCAGGCACTCAAAGATATAGCAAGTAGAGTAATGAAAATGACACCACTAAGGATACAAAGTCATTATCATAAAATACAGAAGGCTGGGTGTCACTTGGTTGGACATTTATTCTGCATGTCCCAATCAAAATATTTGCTTTATTCGTCACTTGTTACTAGGGAGATTTTCTCTGTAGCTGTGCTGTTTTCCTTTTGCTGCTGATTGAAAATATAGAAAATAACAAAGTTATGGCTGTAGAACCGTTTCATCAGAGACTCCAGAAATACCGGTAAAGATGGGATGTGGGCTACATACAATCTGGAAGATGCAAATATACTGTAATATACTGTGTGTATCAGTTTATATGGATTTGTGAAGGTGTAAACATGGCTATAACATAGCTCCCAACTGTCCCCGATTTCGAAGGGACTGTCCCTGATTTGGAGCAATGTCCCTCTGTCCCTCATTTCTCCTCATTTTGGTCTGATCTATATAGTTGAATATAAAATGCACTTTTTATCTACCAAAAAGTGTTTTCCAGTGCTAAACCTTTCATCTGATTTCTAAATTGCTGCATTTGTACATTCCAAAAGCCAATATAAAGGAATAGTAGCGGTTCAAAAAAAGTACTTGTGGGTTTAACCAATCTTGTTTTTTTGTACAATTCTTCCTTAAGGGGGTGTGGCAGGGGGTGTGTCCCACGCCTGCATACTTTTGCTGATAGGTGTCCCTCATTCCCATCTCAAAAAGTTGGGAGGTATGCTATAACTAATGAACTACAGAGATCTAATAGGGGTATTCTAGTGCAGTGGTCTCCAAACTGCGGCCGACGGGTCAGATGCCTTTGTTTGCCTTTATCTGACCCTTGGGTCACCATTTCACCCACTGACACCAATGATCCTACTCACTAACAACAGATGGGACACTAATCCTCCCACTGACACCAATGATGGGACACAAATCCTCCCACTGACACCAATGATGGGACACAAATCCTCCCACTGACACCAATGATGGGACACTAATCCTCCCACTGACACCAATGATGGGGCACTATTTCACCCACGGACACCCATAAGGGGGCACTATTCCACCCAGTGACACCAATGACGGGGCACTAGTCCACCCACTGACCCCAATGACAGGGCACTATTTCACCCACTGACACCAATGATGGGGCACTATTCCACCCACTGACACCAATAGAGATGGACGAACTTCCGACGGAACATTTTATGAACCACAAACGCGGCCAAAAGTTTGCGAACCGCAAAGTTTGTGGGGGGACCCATTGACTTTAATGGCAGGCGAACCTTAAAAACCTTCAGGTCATATTTTCAGCCACAAAATACTTACTAGCTGTGCACACATAGTCCCACAACATGGACACTGACATAACAAAAGTATGAAGTGAATCTGGGATCGACAACGACAATCATTCTTTTTTTATCTGTGAAATTTTGACAATTGAGGAGCACATGAAGGCCATGGAGGAGAGGAAAGGTCAGGGCACGCTATGAAGACGGTGCAGGAGATGATCACCAGCACCGTGATAGAGAGCACTGACACCTGCACCGTGATAGAGAGCACTGACACCAGCACCGTGATAGAAAGCACTGACACCAGCACGGAGATAGAGAGCACTGACACCAGCACGAGATAGAGAGCAATGGCACCACACCAGCACCGAGATAGAGAGAGAGCACTGAAACCAGCACCGAGATAGAGAGCACTGACACCAGCACTGAGATAGAGAGCACTGACACCAGAACCGAGATAGAGAGCACTGACACCAGCACCGAGATAGAGAGCACTGACACCAGCACCGAGATAGAGAGCACTGACACCAGCACCGAGATAGAGAGCACTGACACCAGCACCGAGATAGAGAGCACTGACACCAGCACCGAGATAGAGAGCACTGACACCAGCACCGTGATAGAGAGCATTGACACCACACCAGCACCGTGATAGAGAGCACTGACACCACACCAGCACCGCGATAGAGAGCACTGACACCACACCAGCACTGCGATAGAAAGCACTGAGACCACACCAGCACCGAGATAGAGAGCATTGACACCACACCAGCACCGAGATAGAGAGCATTGACACCACACCAGCACCGTGATAGAGAGCACTGACACCAGCACCGAGATAAAGAGCACTGACACCACACCAGCACCGAGATAGAGAGAGAGCACTGACACCAGCACCGTGATAGAGAGCACTGACACCAGCACAGAGATAGAGAGCACTGACACCAGCACCGAGATAGAGAGCACTTAGACCAGCACCGTGATAGAGAGCACTGAGACCACACCAGCACCAAGCTAGAGAGCACGGAGACCACACCAGCACCGAGATCGAGAGCACTGACGCCACACCAGCACCGAGATAGAGAGAGAGCACTGACACCAGCACCGAGATAGAGAGCACTGACAGCAGCACTTATACCAGCAACTCGCTGTGGGACCCAAATATATGACACCGCTCAACCTCTTCAAACAGGAGGGTACGGCATATAGTACGGTGTGCTTTTTTTTTTACAAGGAAGTGAGCCAAAAGGTAGAAAAAAGGTTGTGTGCTCGATTAAATAAATTGTTTATAGAGTTATGCATATACATGGTCTACTGGTCACATTTGTTAAATTCCTCTGAGATCCATGCCTCATTCATTTTTATAAATGTCAGGTAGTCAACACTGTCGTGAGCTAGGCGAGTGCGCTTATCGGGCACGATCCCCCCTGCTGCGCTGAACGTCCTTTTGGACAGGACACTGCACGAGGGGCCAGCCAACAGTTCCAGTGCAAATTGGGCAAGCTCTGGCCAGAGGTCAAGCCTGCCCACCCAGTAGTCCAGGGGTTCATCACTCCTCAGAGCGTCCTCATCAGCCGTTAACCCGATGTAGTCGGACACCTGTCGGTCTAGGCGTTCCCTGATGCTGGATCCAGATGACACCTGTCGATGGGTCGGCTGAAAGAATGACCTCATATCAGAAGTCACCAACACATCTTCAAACCGCCCTCTTCTTGCAGGCACTGTTGGATTGGTACCCGCAACTCTTTCTCTGGGAGTGGGAATTCCTCCTCTGCCAGCGCACGCAGAAGCAAGGTCTGTAAGTGCTCCATTCTGACAGCCCTCTGTGACGGTGGTAACATTTCCACCATTTTGTGTATGCACCGGGGGTCTAAGTACATTGCCACCCAGTACTGGTCCTTGACCCTTATGCTTTTTATACGGGGGTCCCTGTTAAAACACTGGAGCATGAAGGCCCCCATTTGCACTAAACTGGAAGCAGTGTGGTTAGCTGGCTCCTGCTCATCATCCAGCATAATGTCGTCCTCCTCGTTCTCCTCTCCCTATCCACGCACAACAACAGGGATCCCTGAAAGGTTTAAAGCATGCTCTTCTTGCTCCTCCTCATCCGCCATCCTCCTCTGACTCCTCTTCAGACTCCTGTTGTTGACTTGTCTCAGATAGAGTTGCCCACCCTGGGAGTTCATCCAGCATTGCGACTTCCTCATCTTCCTGCTCCTGCTCCTCCACGGCTTGATCAATGACACGACGCAATGCACACACCATAAAGAAGGCATAAGGTACCATGTCACTGATGGCACCATGGCTGCGACTGACCAGTTTGGTGATCTCATCAAATGGCCGCAGAAGTCTGCATGCGTCGCGCATGAGCAGCCACTGGCACAGTGAAAAAAAACCAAGCTCCCCAGAACCTATTCTGCCACAGAGTTCGTACAGGTAGTCGTTAACTGCACGTATTTACTGGAGCAGCCTATCAAGCATATAGAAGGTTGAGTTCCATCGTGCCGAGCAATCGCAAGTAAGACGTCTGACCGGCAGATTATGTCGCCGCTGAATGTCAGCAAGGCGAGCCATGGCCGTGTAAGATCTTCTGAAATGGGCCGAGATTTTCCTTGCCTGCCGCAAGATGTCCTGGACCCCAGGTTATTTGACAACGAATCGCTGCACGATCAAGTTTAAGACGTGTGCCATGCATGGCACTTGCATAATTTTGCCCTGTTTCAATTCGCTAAGCAGATTGGCACCGTTGTCACACACCACTTTACCAATTGTCAAATTGAGCGGTGTTAGCCACTGATCTGCTTGCGAACGCAAAGCTGAAAGGAGTGCAGGGCCAGTGTGGCTCTTGGTTTCCAGGCACAACAGACGCAGCACAGCATGGCAACGTCTCACCTGGCATGTTGAATAGGTTCTGAGGAGCTTGGGCGGCGCAGTGGAAGAGACGCTAGCAGCGGAAAAGGAGGAGTCAGCTGAGGAGGAGAGGGAGGAGGATGGAGTAGGAGGAGGAGAAGAATAGCCAGGCCTGCATGCAATCCATGACAGTAAAACTAAATCTACACGGGTGCCACGGGTTACATGCTTGACGGCCGTCAGAAGGTTCACCCAGTGGGCAGTAAAAGTGATATACCTTCCCTGCCCGTGTTTGCTAGACCACGTGTCTGTGGTCAGATGTATCTTCGCACCGACACTGTGTGCCAGAGATACATTCACTTGCCGCTGAACATGGCCATATAGCTCTGGGATGGCCTTCTGTGAGAAATACTTTCTTCCTGGGACCTTACATTGTGGTGTTCCAATGGCCACAAATTTTCGAAAGGCCTCCGAGTCCACCAGTTTATATGGCAGTAGTTGGTGGGCTATCAGTTCTGACAAGCCAGCCATCAACCGTTGGGCAAGAGGGTTATCCGGCATCATAATTTTTTTACGCTCGAACATTTGGCCCACGGAAGCCTGCCTTTTTCCAGGAAAACGTGAGGATGGCATGATGGAAGGTGGAGTGGAGGACAATTGTGAGGAGGGAGGAGAAGGAGAAGTAGAAGACGAGGCTGGATGGTGAGAGCCTGGAGTGTGGCTTTGTGGGTTCCGTTGCTCCCACTGGGCTTGGTGATGGCAGTTCATGTGCCTTCTCTTAAGGCAGTCATCCCTAGGTGAGTGTTGGGCTTACCGCGACTTATGCATTGACTGCAAAGATTGCAGATGGGAACACTATTGTCAGCAGCGGACACGCTAAAAAAAGCCCACACTGCGGAGCCATGTTCCGGCGTCCTGGGAGCACCAGATGTGACCGTACATGATTGATGCCTCGCTCCTGATACATTTGCATTCTGCTTTGTCCCTCCTGTGCAATCTAAGTTCTTCCTGCTTCTCCTCCCTATCTGCTGGTCCATATCTCCCTCTGAACTCCCCTCCTCTTCCTCTCTTGTGGGCACCCACATGACATCACTAGACATGTCACCATCTACGTCACCTTCTCCACCGCTATAATTAGAGATCTCAGAGTAGGCAGCAACACCGGGGACCAACCTCCTCCTTGGGCTGATCTGGGTAGTGTCGTCAAACTGCTGAGTGGCGGTTGTTGCTACCTCTTCTTCCTGATCCAATGCCAAGAGTGGCTGTGCATTGGCAATGTCTTGTGATGGATCGGAAAATAATTCCTGTGACTCAAGCGAAAGGTATATGGTGGTGTTGGTGGTACTGTCTTTGGGGGTGCACACAGCAGAGAGTGAAGAGGGTGCAGATCGAGAGGATGAGGAGGGTGCAGAAGAGTAAGGCTGAGTGAGCCACTCAACCAAGTCTGGTGCGTCCTTTGACATAATCGCACGCACCTTCTCCAATTTGCCACTTTGGCTCAAGCCTGTTGCTCCTGCCCTACCCCTACCACCCCTGCGGAAGGGCCTGCCTCTTCCTCTGCCTGTCATTTTTTAAATGATCCTGTGACAAAAGTCTCTAGAGAAGTGCAGTATGTATGTGGAAGAAGGTATATAACACCCCGCTTCAATCTGTCATTTTTGGGGGCCACTGGTCTATCACACAAGTTATAATACTTTTTTTTTATTGCGTTTGTTACTCTTTGTAGTATCACTGCAGAACCACTCAGCAGTCAGAATGCTGCACAGTGGAAATGCACTATACTATGCTTTCTATATGTGCAAGTATTTTATACGTGTATTACACACCTATATACTGCACACCAAATAGTACACCTATATCAGTCCTTAAAAGGACCTTTGTGGACCTAGTAGCTAGAGATTTGCAGACTGTACCTCAGTCCCTACACTGATAAAGGACTGCTGCAGAATCGGGCAGCAATCTGCAGCACAGCAGTGCACCACAACCCTATATATTGTACACCTATACCAGTCCTTAAAAAGGACCTTTGCGGACCTAGTAGCTAATGATTTGCAGACTGTCCCTCAGTCCCTACACTGATAAAAGACAGCTGCAGAATCGGGCAGCAGTCAGCAGCAGTGCACCACAACCCTATATATTGTACACCTATACCAGCTGCAGAATCAGTCAGCAATCAAGTATAATATTTTTTCTATATTTGAAAGAAAGTAGATTATACGTGTACAACCCTATATACTGTACACCTATACCGGTTCTTAAAAGGACCTTTGTGGACCTAGTAGCTAGTGATTTGCAGACTGTCCCTCAGTCCTTACACTGATAAAAGACAGCTGCAGAATCGGGCAGCAGTCAGCAGCAGTGCACCACAATCCTATATATTGTACACCTTTACCAGTCCTTTAAAAGGACCTTTGTGGACCTAATAGTAATAGCTAGTGATTAAACTGACTGTCCCTGCTCCCCACAGCCTCCTGTCCCTACACTGACAAAAGACAGCTGCAGAATCAGTCAGCAGTGCACTCAGCAATCACCAGCACAGCAGTGCACCGAACCCTATATACTGTACTACACCTATACCAGTCCTTAAAAGGACTTTTGTGGACCTAATAGCTAGTGATTTGTGTCACTACAGTCTCTCCCTGCTCCACACAGTGTCCTGTCCCTACACTGACATAAGACAGAATGTAAAATGGCCGCCAGATCAGGTCTATTTATAAGGTAGGGGGAATGTCCAATTGTCCATGGGCTGAAATGTCTGAATTGGCTGCCCTGTACCCCATGATGTGTCATCATGGGTCAAATTTTTTTCACAATGTAAACGTATATGTCCGCCGGGCGAACAGCGCCAAAAGTCCGCCGGTTTGGCGAATCGCAAACACGCAAAATTCGCCGCGAACCGCAAGGCCATCTCTAGACACCAATGAGGGGGCACTATTCCACCCACTGACACCAATGATGGGGCACTATTCCTCCCACTGATATCAATGGTGGGGCACTATTCCTCCCACTGATACCAATGATTGGGCACTATTGATCTTTTAATGAAAAGAATCAAACAACCAATTTTATACAAAAGTAAAAAACAAAACCATAGTACAATACTTGTAATAGAAAGGGGCTCTCAGTGGATCAAAAGATTCTGGTGAGGTGGTCCCATCCCTGATATACTTTAAGAAAGAAAAGGGGCCCCCCTATTGGAGAGGGATTTTTTTCATGACCACTGACACCATATAACAGTTAAAACATATAAATTCTTTATTAACAATTACAAAACAAATACAGAATCCAGCCAGAGAGACCCCGCCACTGATTGTGTCTCTATGACAATCTAGGGGTGAAGAGCAAAGTTTAGATGGCATAGTAGTAGGGATGAGCCGAACACCCCCTGGTTCGGTTCACACCAGAACTTTCGAACGGACCCCAAATTCGAACGAACTTTAGAACCCCATTGACGTCTTTGGGACTCGAACGTTCGAAATTAAAAGTGCTAATTTTAATGGCTAATATGCAAGATACTGTCCTAAAAAGGGTTTGGGGACCTGGCTCTAGCCCCAGGGGACATGGGTCAATGCCTAAAATGTTTTTAAAAATGGCCGTTTTGGCGGGAGCACTGATTTTAATGATGATTAAAGTGAAAAAAAAAAAAAGTGAAATATTCCTTTAAATATGGTGCCTGGGGGGTGTCTGTGGTATGCCTGTGAAGTGCCACGTGTTTTCCATGTTTAGAACAGTCCCTGCACAAAATGACATTAAACAGAAATAACATCATTGAAAACTGCTTGCGGTTTTAATGTTATATCTGGTTCCTGCAATATGGTTGAAAACCATTGAGAAAAATGGCATGGGTAGCCCTCCCTACCCATTACCAGCCCCTTTGGGTCTTGTACGCATATCAAGGGGAACCCTGTACCCATATTAAAAAAAGGAAATGCGTGTGGCCCCCAGGCCCTATATACTCAGAACAGCAGTATACAGGCGGTGCAAACAAGACAGGGACTGTGTAGGTTTGTTGTGTTAAGTTGAATCTGTTTGTAATTTTCAACTGGTACATTTTTAAAGTGTAGCTCCAGTCAAAAAAAATATTTTTAAGCTTTTTGGAAAACATAGGGAAGGGTTATCACCCCTTTATAATTTGTTTTGTCATCCATCTTTTTTCATCTCACTTGCTGTTGTCTCCTTCCGTTTGCAAGTAGGAGATGTTTGTAAGTTGGATGTTTGAAAGTAGGGGCCTGCCCTATATGCTCTGCAGAAATGGCGGAACAAGGTGTTGGTTTTGCCACAACATTGTAAGCCCTCAAAGTGACTCTTTTTTTTTTTTTTTTTTTCTTTTATTTTTTATTTTTTCTTCTTTTTCCACTCAGTGTAAATCAATTTAAATGCTATGGGACCACCTCAGCTTTCCGCTCAGCGTCCCTGCCAACAGTCACATCATAGTGGTAAAAATTTTTTATTTTTTTTTGTTATTGGGAGTGTTGGTACCAAACTTACTATTTCACATATTAAACTACTCAACCCTCTCTGTCACACATTCCCATTTTCTTCATCCTCTTTTCCCCTAACCCCCCCCCCCCTCCTGCCTATCTGTGGACCACCTTTTCCTGTTTTACCATACGTACTTTAATTTCTATCTACCGTATATACTCGAGTATAAGCCGAGATTTTCAGCCTCTTTTTTGAGGCTGAAAGTGCCCCCCTCGGCTTATACTCGAGTCATCGCTGTCTGCCCGCTCGATCAGCGTGTCGAGCAGACAGACAGCGGCCATTCTATTCAAAAGCCGCGCCTCCGGCTCCGCCTTCGCCTGTGATAGGCGGAACACTGAATTTCCCAGCAGCCTGTGTTCCGCCTATCACGGACATCGTATCATCCTCGTACTACGGACGAGGATGATACGATGTCTGTGATAGGCGGAACACAGGCTGCTGGGAAATTCAGTGTTCCGCCTATCACAGGCGAAGGCGGCGGCGCAGCTTTTGAATTTTACAATGGCCGCCGACGAAGAGGGCACGGGACGGAGGCAAGGCAAGGCACGGCACGGCACGGCACGGGACGGGACGGGACGGGACGGAGGCAAGGCAAGGCACGACACGGGACGGATGCAAGGCACGGCACGGGACGGAGGCAAGGAGGCAAGGCACGGGACGGAGGCTCGGGACAAAGGCTCGGGACACAGGTAGGCTGGACACACACACACACACACACACACACACACACACAGGGATGGATGGAGACACACACACACAGGGATGGATGGATGGATGGATGGAGACACACACACACAGGGATGGATGGATGGATGGACACACACACACACAGGGATGGATGGACGGACACACAGGGATGGACGGACACACAGGGATGGACGGACACACAGGGATGGACGGACACACACACAGGGATGGACAGGCATGTCTCACCCTCGGCTTATACACGAGTCAATAAGTTTGCCAGTTTTTTTGGGGGTAAATTGGGGGCCTCGGCTTATATTCGGGTCGGCCTATACTCGAGTATATACGGTAGTTAGCACCTTATAGTACCTGACTGTGCCTTTTTAGGGCTTCCTCAACCCCTCTAAGATGAGCCATTTCTTCCTAAAATCTACCCAGCTCTTCCACTTCCCTATAATTGGGGTAATATTCTGCTCTTCCCGACTACTTCTCAGACATTCCATTTTGTAGGTCTTTTCTACCGAATCCACCCATTCCCACATTGACGGGGCTTCCTTCTCTTGCCATTTCTTCGGTATTAATTTTTTACCTGCATTCAGCAAATGGGGTATCACCGATTCCTTATATTGTCTAAGCCCACTTCTTGTCCCATGGAATAGCACTACCCAGGGGTCAGCCTTCACCTCTTTGCCTGTAATCTCCTTAATGTGGGCTATAATTTGGTTCCAATAGGGTTTTATTTTTGGGCAACTCCACCACAAATGTGCCATCGTACCCACCTCTCTACATCCTCTCCAACATTCCCTGGCAGCATCCTGCTGAAATTTACTTTTCCTCTCTGGGGTATAATACCATCTCATCAAACATTTGGCGCTCATTTCCGCCGTTCTAGCGTCTACCGCCGAGCCATGCACTAATTTAAATATTTTCCTTAGTGTTGTGTTTTCTGGTTGTGATCCTAATTCTCTCTCCCATTTTTTGATGTACGCAGGTACCCCCAGCTCTACTCCCTCTAGCAACGTTCTGTACCATCTCGAAACAATTTTCTTTGATGTCTTTAATGTACATAATTGTTCCAAAGGGGTCAGATCTTCCGCTTTTCTATCCCGTACAGGGAGCTTTTTAATAAAACTTGAAAGCTGAGCGTACCTCCACTCATCAATTATCATCATCTCTTTTTTTTGTGCCAATTCGTGATATGGTGCTAATCTCTCCCCTTTCATTACATCTTTTAATTTTACCTCCTCTCTAACCCAATTTCCTCCTATTTCCTGACACCCTGGTAAAAAAAAATTATTATTCTTTAATGCTATAAGTGGTGAATTGTATTTTCCGTTAAATTGCTTATATATCTTATCCCAAATCCGCAATGTGTTTTGTGTAATATTATTCCCTTCCAAAAATACCCTTCTCTCCCATGGAGGATTCCAAATTTGCTTATCTAATTTAGTTCTGCATAAATCGTGTTCCAATCTCACCCATCTTTTCTCCATATTATCTCTTATACTCCATTCACTCACTCTAGACACTACAACAGCTTCGTAATAAGTCTGCACATCTGGCACTGCTACTCCACCCCTGTTCTCAAAGTGACTCTTAATTGTAATTACATGCCATTGTTGAACAGTGGTAGAAAAATTGACCTTTGGTGGTTGTGGTGCTGGTGCCACAACACTATAAGTCCTCACAGTTACTCTGGATGGCCACAGGAACGGGCCCTCCTGTGAAATATTATATCAAGAATTGTAATTACATGTCCCTGTTATACAGGGGCAGAAAAATTGGGCCTTAGGCACTGGTGCTGGTGCCACGACACTGCAACCTCTCCCATATACTCTAGTTTTATTGCAGGAATTAGCCCTGCTGCAAAGCATTGCATCAAAAATTGTACTTAAACGCCCCTGTTAAACAGGGGCAGAAAAATTGGGCTAATGGCATCACCCAGAACCAGAAATGTTCTTCCAACATATCAGCAGAGGAGGAATAGGATAGACAATCAACATAACAGGACAGTCACTCAGCATAGGCAGTCTTGAAGGGATGTTATATTTCAAAATAAATTATTCGGTTACATCAGCTTCAGGTGCTTGGTAGCTGTGGGTGATCCAAGACTGATTCATCTTGATGAAGGTCAGTCGATCAACTGATTCGGTGGGCAGGCGCACCCTGTGATCGGTAACAAAGCCACCAGCAGCACTGAAGGTGCGTTCCGAAAGAACGCTGGATGCAGGACAGGCCAGTAGCTCAATTGCATACTGTGCAAGCTCTGGCCAGTGATCCATCCTCAAGACCCAGTAAGCCAGAGGATTTTCGGTGGGAAAGGTGTCCAAGTCTGACCTTGCCCCTAGGTATTCCTGCACCATGTAAATCAGACGCTGGCGATGGTTGCTCTGAACCGATCATACCTTGGGGCTGCGGACTAAAAAATTGTCTGAAAGCATCAGTCAGACGGCCACCTTCTTCACCGCTCCTTCTGACCGATGCCTCAGCAACACGTTGTCCAGGACCAGGAGTTTGTAACCTCTCAGTCTCTGGGAACGCGTTGTACAGACCTTTCTGCAAGGCCTCCCGGAGATGTCTCATCCTCTGCTCCCTCTGCGACGGCAAGATAAGGTTGGCAACCTTACCCTTGTACCGTGGATCAAGGAGAGTGGCCTGCCAGTAATGGTCCCTCTCCTTGATCCGAAGAATACGAGGATCCTTCCGCAGGCTTTGCAGGATCAGGGAGGCCATGCAGCGTAGGTTAGCTGAGGCATTCGGTCCGGAGTCCTCTGGGTCACTAAGGACAACATGATCCGCAGCTACCTCCTCCCAGCGATGTACAAGTCCACGGGTTTCTTGGGACTGTAAATCATCCCTACAAGACTGCTGCTGCTGCTGAGTGCCAGCCTCCACCTCCATGCTGACACAATAATCCTCCTCCTCCTTCTCATCCTCATCCTCTTCCTGTGTGATGGGTGGCACAGCAGGAACACTGTCTGGATAAAGGGGGCCTTGAGAGGCAAGGAAGTCCTCCTCTTCCTGCCTCTGTTCTGCCTCAAGTGCCCTGTCCATTATTCCATGCAGCGTATGCTCCAAGAGGTGGACAAGAGGTACAGTGTCACTGATGCATGCACTGTCACTGCTCACCATCCTTGTGGCCTCCTCAAATGCTGACAGGACAGTGCATGCATCCCTGATCATGCCCCACTGGCGTGGTGAGAAAAAACCGAGCTCCCCTGACCCTGTCCTGGTGCCATAGTCGCACAGGTACTCATTAATGGCCCTCTGCTGTGTGTGCAGCCGCTGCAGCATGGCCAACGTTGAGTTCCACCTGGTGGGCATGTCACATATAAGGCGGTTCTTGGGCAGGTTCAACTCCTTTTGGAGCTCAACCAGCCGAGCACAGGCATTAAATGATCGGCGGAAATGCACACAGACTTTCCTGGCCTGCTTCAGGACATCCTGTAAGCCCGGGTACCTGCCCAAGAACCGCTGCACCACCAGGTTAAGGACGTGAGCCACACAGGGCACATGGGTCAGTTGTCCCTGTCGGAGGGCGGAGAGGAGGTTGGTGCCATTGTCGCAAACCACCATTCCTGGCTTAAGCTGGAGTGGCGTCAACCACCTCTCGGCCTGCCCCTGCAGAGCTGACAAAACATCCGTCCCAGTGTGGCTCCTGTCCCCCAAACAAACCAGCGCAAGCACGGCATGGCATCGTTTTGTCTGCGTACTTGCGTAGCCCCTGGAACGCCTACGGAGCACCGCTGGTTCTGAGGACAGAGCACTGGAAGAGGCCATGGAGGAAGAAGAAGAGGAGGGGGTGGAGGAGAGAGATGTATCACAACCAATAGTAGCATTTTGGAGGTGTGGTGGCGGAACAACCTCCAACACTACTGCACCTTGTCCTGCATCCTTCCCAGCTGCCAGAAGAGTGACCCAATGGGCCGTGAAAGACAGGTAACGTCCCTGTCCATGCCTGCTGGACCATGAGTCAGCGGTAATATGCAGCTTACCACTGACCGCCCTGTCCAGCGAGGCAAGGACATTGCCTTCCACATGAAGGTAGAGAGCCGGAATCGCCTTCCTTGAGAAAAAGTGTCGTTTGGGGACCTGCCACTGAGGAACCGCACATTGTACAAACTCACGGAAGGGGGCCGAGTCTACCAACTGAAAAGGCAGCAGTTGAAGTGCTAGCAATTTAGCCAAGCTAGCATTCAACCGCTGGGCTTGTGGATGGCTGGGAGTGAACTTCTTTCGCCGGTCCAGCAGCTGGGGCAGGGACATTTGCCTGCTATAATCGGACGTGGGTGTACTGCTAGCAGAGTGCCCGGAAAGCACTTGGCTGTGACTCACCTAATTCTACACCTTCATTCCTCTCAGAGCAGGTTTCAGAGAGGACTGAAGGTCTAGTGGGGTTGGAGATCCCAGCTGATGAGGAGCAAGGAGAGGTCCGCTTTGGTGTGGGTCTTTAAGGTACGCTTGCCAACGAGCTGCATGGCAGGTCAAGATATGTCTGGTCAAGCATGTGGTGCCCAAGCGGCTGATGTTTTGGCCACGCGAGATACACTTGAGACATATGTTGCAAATAGCAGCGGTGCGATCTGATGCACTCGTCTCAAAAAAGGCCCACACCAAAGAACTTTTAGAATAACGCGCAGAGGCAGCGCCCTGCATAGGCGGAGCTCTGTGGTGTGATTCAGTCGGTGTGCTGTCCCTAAGCTGGCCCCTGGAGGGCATCCTGCCTCGTTGGACATGTGCCTCCTCCTCTCTCCTACCAGGCACCCACGTGGAGCCAGTGCCCTCATCATCCCCTCCCTCTTCATCGCTGGAGCAAACCTGGCAGTATGCTGCAGCTTGTGGAACATGACTGCCAGATTGCTGTCTTTCTTGAACATCCCCTCTCTCTGCATTCACGCTACTGCCTTCCTCTAGCCGAGTATCATCATCAGAGCCTACAAAACACTGGGCATCCTCCTGGAGCATGTACCCAACACTGTGCTCAAAGAGTTCAGGAGACTCCTCAGGAGGACATGGTGGGTCTAGGGAAGGAGTCACTGATGATGACATTGAGAGGAGGGAAGACGATGCGTTGGCAGCTGCTTTGCTAGTACCCTCAGCCTGGGTGAGAGAGGATGAGGAGGATGAAGAGGGCTTGGTCATCCACTCTACCAAGTCGTTGGCATGTTGCGGCTCAACATGTCCAGCTACCAAAAAGAAGGACAAGCGTGTCCCATGGCCATGTGCTGATGATGACGATGCACCGCGTCCACGACTAGCACTGTTGTCTCTAGACACAGAGCCCGCTCGCCCTCTTTTATCGGCTTGCGCCTGTCTGCCTCTCCTTGCTGGCCTTCCAGACATGGTAATGGCCTGAAGGGAGTTGGGAAAACTAGCAATTGGGTAGTTTATATTGTGCTGGAGGCACGCACAACACCCACTAACTCCTGCAGATGGCAGATGGCTCAATTAGAGAAGAGCTATGTAGGTGGATAGAACAATGTATACTGGGTTCAGGGCAAGCAGACAGCATGCCCAATCTCCTACAACTGACTGCAAGCTCTATTTAAAACGAGCAAGATAGCTAGCTATATAGGTGGATATAGCGGTGTATACTGGGTTCAGAGCACGCAGACAGCACGCACACAGCACGCACAATCTCCTACAACTGACTGCAAGCTCTATTTAAAACGAGCAAGATAGCTAGCTATATAGATGGATATAGCGGTGTATACTGGGTTAAGAGCACGCAGACAGCACGCACAATCTCGTACAACTGACTGCAAGCTCTATTTAAAATGAGCAAGATAGCTACTGTAGCTATATAGGTGGATATAGCGGTGTATACTGTGTTCGGAGCACGCAGATAGCACGCACAATTTCCTACAACTGATTGCAAGCTCTTTTAAAAAAGAGCAAGATAGTTAGCTATATAGGTGGATATAGTGGTGTATACTGCGGTCAGGGCACGCAGACAACAACCACTACAGAAGAGCAAGAATGAAAAATCGGCCGATAACAATCGGTGTATACTGTGTTGAAGGTACACAGAACACCCACTAACTCCTACAGACGCCAACACACTACACAAGGCCGTCGCGCTGGCGGCCTTATATAGTGTGGGGCGTGTACTACACAGTCTGAGCCATGATTGGCCACAGGCATCCTGCCTGTGGCCAATTATGGCTCTCCTTGCTGCCGGCGCTGTGATTGGCCAAGCATGCGGGATTACAGTGCCTGCTTGGCCAATCATGAGCCAGTAATGCACTGCGATGGCGCAGTGCATTGTGGGCCGTGAGCGCCACACGAATTTGGCGCGAATGGCCCACAACGTTCGGAATTTGCCGAACGGGCGAACAGCCGATGTTCGACTCGAACACGAAGCTCATCCCTACTGAGGACGAACATACAGGCGGAAACGCCTTGATTCCCACCTGCCGATGCGCCGTAATACCCCCTCGATTAACCCCCAGCGGGCTGCCTCAGTAGCTGCCCCAATCCGAAAGGAGTGGGACGCAAAGTCCGAAGGGCAAAACCCCAATACCCCCAGACATTTCCTGAACACTGCCATAAACTGTTACCTAGACAATGCCAAACCATCCGCATGCAATAGAAGGGGTCCTGGCCCAGCTGGGCGAGACTCCAGGAAACGAGACACCACCTGTACCGGGCAAACTGGAGACCCGTCCACACCAAATAACTCCACCTTGCCCCCCGCCCAACCTGGTCAGTCTTGGACCTCCGGATCCAAAAAAACACAGAAACACCGCTGCAATGCACATCGGCAGACTGCAACCCATCAAACCCCTTTTTTGATGAAGAAACCAATTCCCCGATACGCAGAGCCCCAAAAAATGTCAAGGAAAAAGCAGTCTTAAACAATAGGACCTCATAGTCCGATGAACACACTCCTGGCAGCACCTGAAACAAGGATCCCAACAACTCAAAGGACACCGGGCGGCGACAATCCACCGATCGACGGCCCCGGCAGTATCCCCTAACCGCTTGCCGCACCAAAAAATCCTTAGTGCAATCCTTGCGACCCATCAACTTAAACAAAAACGCCAACCCCGCTAACTTACTGTTCAATGTCGACACTGAAACTCCCATTTCTACATTCCGTCCGATAAAATACAACACCAAGAATACCTCGTCCCCGACATCAACCACCTCATCCAAATTCCGAACCATACCAAACCACTCTTCCCAGGCTTTTGAATATGTGGAAAAGAAAAACAGAAAAAAGAGAGAGAAGAAAGAAAGAGCCGCGCTGTCCTAAGTATGAACTTAGGTTATGTGCTTCCCCTACAGGGAAATCTAATTTGCTAAATTATGTTACAATATCAGAAATTATATTAATAGATAATACCTGGAAAATGTGAAAAATAGTCACCTGAAACCAATCTGTTCTAGATGGTGTGAAATAGTACCGTCTAAGACCTTAATTCAATAAGTGCAAAACAATAAACATATCTATATATGCTATGTGTGTACAATATATATGAAATTAGCTATAAAAATAGCACCAAATACAGGAGGCCACCAGCGATTGGTTGGCTGGCCTGACGTGACAACGTTGCTAGTGAGGGCGAAGATGCCCTCCTGGATATCATTTCCGCCCTCATGCAGAGATAAGGCTTCTGATACGGTATCAGAAGCGAGGCTTGGCTCCCGCCGGTGCCTAGCGGTGAGCCAACGGCGATAGGTCGAGTGGTTTTTGGGTGGTGTAACGATTGGCTGGCGTGTTGTGACGTTCCTGCGTCACTTCCGCCCTGGGATTGCCCGTGTTGTTTCAGCCGCCCATGAGGGAGGAGGCCTGGACCATAGGACAGTATTTAAAAGAGGCAATGTTTCACACCATCTAGAACAGATTGGTTTCAGGTGACTATTTTTCACATTTATCTATTAATATAATTTCTGATATTGTAACATAATTTTGCAAATTCGATTTCCCTGTAGGGGAAGCACATAACCTAAGTTCATACTTAGGACAGCGCGGTTCTTTCTTTCTTTTTTTGGGTTTTTTGAATATGTGGACCAGGTCGCCTCACTCACCGACCGTCCAATCAGCGCCGCTGTCACTCCAAGGCAATCCGCCACAGCCATGCCGGACAAGGAACTCCGCTCCCGGCGCCAACAAACGAAACTTGTCCCACTGAAACCGAGAAAGAGCATCGGCCAAGGAATTGTGCACCCCGGGACATGAACAGCATAAACAAAAGCATTGCATGCCAAACATGCCAACACCAAATGCCTCAACAAACGTACCACCGGTGGCGAGGACGCTGACACACTATTAATCGCCTGCACCACCGCCATGTTATCACAATTAAAACTGATTTTTTTTGTTACAAATCTGTGACCCCCAAAGCTCCACCGCTAGCACAAACGGAAATAGTTCCAGAAGGGACAAATTCTGAGTAAATGCCGCCTCACGCCATTCCAACGCCCACGGGCCCCCACTCCACTGGCCCCCAAAATATGCCCCATAACTTGCTGATCCCGCTGCATCCGTGAACAGCTCCAAGTCAAAACTGGACAAGGATTCCGACATCCACATAGACCTGCCGTTATAAGAATCCAAAAAGGATTCCCAAACCCCCAGATCAGCCTTCTGTTCCTGTGTCAAGCGAATGGGATGCCCTGGCGCTGAAACCCCCGCTGTAGCTGCCGCCAGCCGGCGGTTAAAAACCCTGCCCATCGGCATGATTCAACAAGCAAAGTTGAGCTTCCCCAGAAGTGACTGAAGCCGGCGCAGCATCAACTTACCAGCGCGCCGCAACAACCGCCTCCCGCAAGTCAGTCAACTTGTCCTCCGGGAGGCGGCATTCCATGGCCACAGTATCAATCAAAATCCAGAGGAAACACAAGGCCGTCACTGGGCCTTCCATTTTTTCCGCTGCCAGCGGAATGCCAAAGCGTTCCGCCATACAAAATCCTACACTGCTTAGATTCGGCCGGCCCAATACACAAGAAATCATCTAAGTAGTGGATGACCGACTGAAGCCCAGCCACTTCCCGGACAACCCACTCGAAGAAAGAACTAAAAGTTTCAAACAAGGAACACGAAATGGAGCACCCCATGGGCAAACACTGATCAACAAAGTATGACCCCTGCCACTTGCAACCCAACAAATGAAAACTGTCTGGATGCACCGGCAACAACCTAAAAGCGGATTCAATATCTGTTTTTGCCAATAAAGCTCCCTGCCTATATGCTCGAACCCAACGCACCGCCGCGTCGAAGGAAGTGTAAGAAACCGAACATAGATCTGCATCTATGAACTCGTTCACCGAACCCCCTTTGGGATAGGACAGATGATGAATTGACTTAAACTTGTTGGGTTCCTTCTTGGGAACCACCCCCAAAGGGGAAACTACCAATCTATCCAGCGGCGGGGAGGAAAACGGACCAGCCATGCGTCCCAACTCCACCTCCTTCGCTAACTTCGCAGACACCACCTCTGGATGGGCCAACGCTGACTTCAAATTATCCGCAGGAGGTGGTGGTTGTGCCAGTCTACACGGAATCCGAAAGCCCTCGACAAATCCTGAAACCAGCAGCCTCCCTCCGTGGATACCTACCTAGAAATGGGCGCATCCTTGTTATGCTCACTGGCGTCTTCCCTTTTTCCTGCAAGCTCCCTCTTTCCACCCTTGCCTCGTTGTGCACATCTAGTAAAGGAATGGGAGCCACCGCAGCCGGAGCACTCGTGTTTAAATTTGCATGTGGTGCCGAACTTGCAAGTCCCCTCGTTGAAAGCCCAACAACACCCCTTACGTTTGTTGGCCGACTGTCCCGAGGCAGAAGATCCGCCGCCCCCTGCCTGAAAAAACGAATTTCCAGGCCGCACCGAAGTCATGAGACGCATCCAAAGACTAATGCCCTTGTGATCCCAACGCAACGATGGACGTACCGCCTTTCGCTGACGGAACTGCTCATCGTACCTGAGCCAAGCCAGACCCCCGTAAACCCGGTGAGCTTCCCCTATCGCATTGAGGTAACAAAACAGCGCGGAGCAGTTTTCTGGCGCTCTTTCGTCCACCACACTAGCTAGAATGAAGCTTGAAGCCAATTAGCAAATGATCGGGGGATGAGCCTGTATCTCCTCTTCTCCTCCTCTTCCTTCTTGCTGTCATCCAACTTACCTCTGTCCAGATTAAATTTCTCCAGCGGAAGAAGCGAAAAGATCTCAACATACTCCCCTCGCCATATTTTTTCACGAACCTCCTGCTTCAGGTGTGTCCCAACGGCCCTTCAAAACAAACGTACACCTCGCATTTGGCAGAATCTGCCAAACGCACTCTGTCCACTTCCTTCTCCTTCAACTTACCTTGGTCGCCATCCGCCGCACTCGCGACTCCAGCTCCGGCTCCCTGTGCCCCCCCGTCCCCGGAGGCGCACCCACAGCTGCCAATGTCGCGACCGGCACCACACCTAACGCCCCGGATCCCCCGGGCCCCATTCCACTCATGATCGCATCCGAGGAAGGTACCCCAGCCGCCGTGGGCAACGCAGCACCCTGCTTCGGAGCCAGCCACCCCAAGATATCTCTCAAACCCGCCAGTAACAGTGCCAGATCCTGTGAACCAGACCCTGGCCCTCCTGAATCCAACCATGCTCCCCACCCCCAGTACTCATACCCCCAACCACAGGCGCACACATAGAAGACAACAAAGGGTGGCCATACGGCCACTTACCAGGCTGCCGCGGAATCGGACCTCCACGAGCCATCATCACGCTTTCCATTGCTGCCGGCACTGAAACGGACTCGTCTTCGCTCCCGTCTTCCAGCTCTCCCTCCGATAAGGGGGCGTCCTCCCGATCTCCAACACTGCCCCGGCCCGACACTTCCGACTGCTGGACGCCGCCGTGGCCATCCGTTCTGTCACTCCTCGCCAGAGTCCAGGAGGGCCCAGGCTGTTCCGCATCACTGACCCGACGGGCAATCGGCAGGGACGGTGCCGCTCTCGCCCCGCCTCTCGCAGTTCCACTGCGGCCACCCCTAGCTGCACCGCTGCCGACCACCATCCGATCCCTCGCCCCCTCCTGTAAGGGGGGGCACCAGCCATTCCAGGCATCAGGCTGGTCCTCGAAGCCATAGCTCTCCCCCGCCGAGCCACCCGGGCATCCCCAGAGGCCGACCCGGGCGCCGCACTGCGGCTCTGATCCCCCGCAGAGGAATGCGCTGCGGGCGACCCCCCCGCCCCATCCCACGAGTCTCGCCGGGGCAGCGGATTCCTCCCGGGCCTAACCGCCCCTCCCTGCGTTTGCGTGCAGGTGCCAGAGGGTTCCTAGAGGCTCGCTCAGTGGGGCTCCTAGCGCGGCGCTGGACTCTGGAGGAGAGTTCCGGGCTGAGGCGCTCCGGAGGCCTCGACCTCCTAGGCCGTGATACAGCAGGGGGCGCAGGGGCAGCCCCCCCATCTCCGGCTCCTGTCAATAACCCCCCCACCTGGGCATGCAGCCCGCAGCTGCTGTAAAAGCCGCTCAACGTCCGCCGTGGCCGACCGGACGAGCAGCAGCAAGCCTTTTTTTTTTTTAAATAGCGGCCGCTCGACTTCCCCCGCGGCGATCCGGAACGGGGGGGGTGGCGGGGGTGCGCGACTGCGATTAGACAAACGGCCGCAGGGAAGGAAGAGGCTCCTTACCCTCACGGCTCCTCGTGCAGACTGGCCCCTCCCCTTCCGCTTCCTGCCTAAGTATGGAGCCCGCCCAGGCATTCACCCCTTACCTGGCTCCGCCCCGTTAACCCCTGTCATGCTGGCCCTCCGCCGAATACCTTCGGCATTGCTCCGTGCCTCTCTTTATACTGAAGGGTGCCCATTCACATCTGAGTGTAGTACCACTTGAAGGCAGCAGCTCACAAAAGTATATGAGCTTCCTATAGATCAGAGTTGGCCGTTTTTGCCCCAGTAGACTTCAATGGGAGGGACTGAAAGGCATGTGTTTTTATCTGGTAACTTTCAATTGCCTAAAAAGAATTATAAAAAAAAAGAAAAAAAAGCTAGAAACGCACTATTATGCAGCACTGATGGGTGGCACTGACACTCATAGGTGGCACTGATGATCTGCACTGATAGTCGGCACTGATGGTCAATGATAGGTGGCACTGATGATCTGCACTGATGGTCAATGATAGGTGGCACTGATGATCTGCACTGATGGTCAATGATAGGTGGCACTGATGATCTGCACTGATAGGCAGCACTGATGGTCAATGATAGGTGACACTGATGAACTGCACTAATGGGCACTAATGAAATTCACTAATGGGCACTGATGGGCAGCACTGATAGGGCTCTGATAGGCGGCACTGACAGGCAGCACTGATGGTCAATGATAGGTGGTACTGATGAGCTGCACTAATGGGCTCTGACAGACAGCACTTATGGGCACTGATAAGGTGGCACTGGTGAGGTAGCACTATTATTATTATGCGGCACCGATGGGCACTTATAGGCAGCAATGATGGGTGGCACTGACACTGATAGGTGGCACTTATGATCTGCAGTGATAGGCAGCACTGATGGTCAATGATAAGTGGCACTGATGAGCTGCACTGATAGGCAGCACTGATGGTCAATGATAGGTGGCATTGATGAACTGCACTAATGGGCACTGATGGGCAGCACTCATGCACACTAATTAAATGCACTAATGGGCAGCACTGATAGGGCTCTGATAGGCGGCACTGACAGGCAGCACTGATGGTCAATGATAGGCAGCACTGATGGTCAATGATAGGTGGCACTGATGAACTGTACTAATGGGCACTGATAGGGCTCTGATAGGCGGCACTGACAGGCAGCACTGATGGTCAATGATATGTGGCACTGATGAGCTGCACTAATGGGCTCTGATAGGTGGCACTGACGGACAGCACTTATGGGCACTGGTGAGGTAGCACTATTATGTGGCACTGATGGGCACTTATAGGCAGCACTGACACTGATAGGTGGCACTGATGATCTGCAGTGATAGGCAGCACTGATGGTCAATGATAGGCAGCACTGATAGTCAATGATAGGTGGCATTGATGAACTGCACTCATGGGAACTAATTAAATGCACTGATGGGCAGCACTGATAGGGCTCTGATAGGCGGCACTGACAGGCAGCACTGATGGTCAATGATAGTTGGCACTGATGAGCTGCACTAATGGGCACTGATGGGCGGCACTGACAGGCAGGACTATTGGGCACTGACAAGGTGGCACTGATAGGCAGCGCTGATGAGCTGCACTGTTAGGCAGCACTGATAGGTGGCAATGGCACTGATGATGAGCTGCACTATTGGGCAACGATGAGCTACATTGATAGGTGGCACTAGCATTAATTGTATGGCACTGGTGAGCTGCATTGATGGGCAGCACTGATAGGTGGCACTGATGAGCACAGATAGTTGGCACTGATGAGCTGCACTGATAGGTGGCACTGGTATTGATTGGATGGCACTGATGAGCTGCACTGATAGAGGGCATTGCCACTGATAGAGGGCACTGGTTCTAATAGGTGGCACTGACGAGATGCACTAAATGGGCACTGATGGCTGCCTGCACAGTCACTGATGTGATGAGTTGCACTTATATAGCCACCCCCCCCCCCCCCCCCAAAAAAAATGTAAGTTAACCACTTCACTTCAGCCAGTACAATGTCACAAATAGAACCTATCTGCCTGAGTCTGCCATTGACTTCCCCAGCAGGCCAGCCCAGCGCCCATGGCTTACCTGTACTTAGTTGTGCTGTGCAGAAGCCTCCTTCTCCTTGCTTGCAGTAACGCCTGCACACCGCACTCTCCAGTCCTTTCCCAGTCAAGCCTCTCGGGAGGCCGGGGAAGGCCTCAGGTGACGTCACGCCGGCCGGGACGTCAAGCTCCGCCTACAGGATGCGAGCAGCAGAGCACGCTCAGCCTCGGCGGTGTACTGGTATCGGCCGCACTGTTTGCAACGTCACCTGTCTCCTTAATATATTGCCGCAATTACAATTGAGCTGACTGATTATCATAGATATATGTGAGCCATGTCAACATATTTAGCGGCCGGCGGCTGGGCCGTGATGACTGACTGATTGTATGTGTTTGGGCCTATAATATGATGGAGGCCTGGAGCTGCAGCTCCAAAAGTCCTTATCTTAATCCGGCCCTGAGTACTCCGATTGTATCATGAAACACAAGGATAGATGTACATAGCGTAATCATGTTTATTATAATGCAAAATACCCATACAGCAGAAATCCCCCTTAATCCTAGCTGCTTACATTTAAAATGCAATCAACAAGCATAAAGAAATACAATAGAGGGCGCTATCACCATCTCCAGCTGTCCGCTGGAAGTGTGTTGTTCCTTGCAGACACTGTGTTACACTTCCAGGTAGAAGGCAAAGTGCGGTGGAGCGCACAACGTCACTTCCGGTTGCTGTGCTGGTCAGGCCCTGACCGGTTTCGTCATTCGACTTCAACAGAGGGCATGTGTCATGGTTATGCAATAGAGTTCTTCTGCTTACCTGTCTCCATGTGTTCATTTCTAGAGACCAGCCGACCCTCACCTGACTGATTTTATAATCCATCCTCTGGCATGGCTCCACCCTAGCTCCTATCAGAGAACTCTATATTAACCTGTGCACTGCTAGCCAACCCAGCTGATCAACCTTTGTGTGTTAGCTTCCTGTTACTTGCCGTGTGCTCTGCTGTTATTCCGTTACCGACTTTGGCGTGTCCTTGACCATCCCTGTTTGCCTGTGATCCTGACCTTTTGGCGTGTTCCCGACTATTCCTGTCTGCTTGTGACCTCGACCTTGGCTTTGTCCCACACCATCCTTATCCTCCTGTTGCCTACTGTGGGTGTGAGCTGGGGGACCCTGGGGGTCGTGACCTGGAGTCAGTTGCAGCCAAGTCCATCCTCACCACTCGAGGCTCTGGTGAACAGCTGCTGGCTCTTAGACTCCGCGCCCCAGGGAATCTTGCGCTCTATCCCCGGTGGGATCCATCTTGGTGTTCTGGCGGCCCTGCCTTCCTATCACCTTGACCTCCGTCAGCAGCAGTCAGCTGTAGGGTCCACAACCTTGCAGTGCACTTCTAATCCCTACGGTGTGCATCTGCCACCTGGCCTCAAGGTGATCTGACAGCATGACAGCACGGCGTGATAGCTGATATATATACATCCACCCACTCCTTTTTAGCCAATGAGAATTGCCCAATCACAGGTGACATACAACTAGCCTCATCAGCCAATTGAACATCATCAGCATGTAGGAATCCACGGGGAAAAATAATTAAAGCACAATGGATACAACCTAAAATTGACAGATCTCTGTCAGGTACAAACACTTATAAAAATACATCATTAAGGTGGAGCCGGCACTTATGGGACCATATATGAGAGTAATCAATAAGTATACACATTGTTACTGGTAAAAAGTTATATTTTATTTATCATGGATCTGCTATATCACAGATTAAAAGCGGTGGGTTATTCGTTCTCCCACTAGAGCCCATTGTAATCATTTGTATCAAATATACATAGAAATATCAATAATATTATTTATTCTCACAGGCATAGTTTAAAATATATATAGCTAGACCAAAGACCCAGGTGGCAGGAATATATCACCCCGCATGTATTAAACATATCCTTATATATGTAAAACCATATGCATGTAGAGGCACATGTAAGGAGGACTTTAACTAATAAAGCAGTCAGGTAAATACCCCAATGTTCAAAAGTATTAGGACACTCCCATACGTGTAAAATAATTCGGACTAATCACCTGGATATAAAAGAGACCCTTAACAATTATTAATTGCTAATGTAGGCTACTATACGTACTACAGAGGAGATCCAGTGCTCAAATGTTCAAAAGTTTTGTGACCTGGTCATGTATTAAAAACAACTCATAAAAGGCTATCTGCCTCTATATTCAGATTATTCAAACTAACTGACTCTATGATGAGGTAATTAAAACAAGGGTAAATACCCCAATGTTCAAAAGTATTGGGACACTCCCGTACACAGAGCATAATCCGGACTGTTACCGGTGCCTAGGCAACATAAGGCCGCGTACACACGCGCGGACTGTTTGCCCAACCTTGTTCGTCAAACAGTTTGGGCAAACAGTCCGCTCAAAATTTGCATGAGCAGACTTGCCCACACACGAGCGGACTGTTTGACGAACAAGGTTGGGCAAACAGTTCGCTCAACTTTTGAAATGAACGGACTCGCCCACGTAAGGCGGAGGCAAGTCCGCCCATTTCGAGCGCGTGTACAGGTAGGCGGGGCCCGCGAAGGAGACGTCGCGGGCTCCGCCGCCTGGAATGGGCTTAAAGGGGAACCCCAACGCCGAAAAAAATCGGCGTGGGGGTTCCCCCCAAGTCCACACCAGACCCTTGTCCGAGCACGCTACCCGGCCGGCCAGGAAAGGGGGGGCGAGCGAGCGCGCCCCCCCTCCTGAGCCGTACCAGGCCGCGTGCCCTCAACATGGGGGGGTGCCTTGGGGAAGGGGGGGGCCGCGCGGCCCCCCCACCCCAAAGCACCTTGTCCCCATGTTGATGAGGACAAGGGCCTCTTCCCGACAACCCTGGCCGTTGGTTGTCGGGGTCTGCGGGCGGGGGGCTTATCGGAATCCGGGAGCCCCCTTTAAGAAGGGGGCCCCCGGATACCGGCCCCCCACCCTATGTGAATGAGTATGGGGTACAATGTACCCCTACCCATTCACCTGTGAAATAAAGTACAAATAAAAACACAACACAGGGGAAAAAAATATTTTATTGCACAGCCGGGGGTCTTCCGTCTTCGGGGGTCTTCTCGCCGGACTCCTCCGCTATGTGTGTGTAGCTCTTTTGCTAGCGGAGGAGTCCGGCTTTCTTCCTCCCCGCCGCCGGCCTCTTCTCCCGACTTCGGGGGTCTTGTCCCCCTCTTCGGTTCTTCTGCCGGGCCACCGCGCCTGGTCCGGTGGCCCGGTCTTCTGTCGCCGTCTTCCGTTCTTCTGTCGCCGCCTTCGGTTCTTCTGCCGGGCCACCGCGCCTTCTTGTAGCTCTTTTACAGGCGGTGGCCCGGTCTTCTGTCGCCGCCGCCTTCCGTTCGTGTTCTTCTTCTTGTTCTTCTTGTTCTTCTCCAGGAGATGTTGACACGTCGCTCCCTCCGGCCGGAATGCCAGAGCCGCCCTGCGCTGTCACTTATATAGTGACAATGGGGCGGGGTCACATGGTATATGTCACATGGGTTGGTCACATGGGTTGATGTCACATGGGGACTATGACATCGTAAGGGGGCGGGGTCACCATGTGACCAACCCATGTGACATATACCATGTGACCCCGCCCCATTGTCACTATATAAGTGACCGCACAGCGCGGCTCTGGCATTCCGGCCGGAGGGAGCGACGTGTCAACATCTCCTGGAGAAGAACAAGAAGAACAAGAAGAAGAACACGAACGGAAGTCGGCGGCGACAGAAGACCGGGCCACCGCCTGTAAAAGAGCTACAAGAAGGCGCGGTGGCCCGGCAGAAGAACCGAAGGCGGCGACAGAAGAACGGAAGACGGCGACAGAAGACCGGGCCACCGGACCAGGCGCGGTGGCCCGGCAGAAGAACCGAAGAGGGGGACAAGACCCCCGAAGTCGGGAGAAGAGGCCGGCGGCGGGGAGGAAGAAAGCCGGACTCCTCCGCTAGCAAAAGAGCTACACACACATAGCGGAGGAGTCCGGCGAGAAGACCCCCGAAGACGGAAGACCCCCGGCTGTGCAATAAAATATTTTTTTCCCCTGTGTTGTGTTTTTATTTGTACTTTATTTCACAGGTGAATGGGTAGGGGTACATTGTGCCCCATACTCATTCACAAAGGGTGGGGGGCCGGTATCCGGGGGCCCCCTTCTTAAAGGGGGCTCCCGGATTCCGATAAGCCCCCCGCCCGCAGACCCCGACAACCAACGGCCAGGGTTGTCGGGAAGAGGCCCTTGTCCTCATCAACATGGGGACAAGGTGCTTTGGGGTGGGGGGGCCGCGCGGCCCCCCCCTTCCCCAAGGCACCCCCCCATGTTGAGGGCACGCGGCCTGGTACGGCTCAGGAGGGGGGCGCGCTCGCTCGCCCCCCCTTTCCTGGCCGGCCGGGTAGCGTGCTCGGACAAGGGTCTGGTGTGGACTTGGGAGGAACCCCCACGCCGATTTTTTTCGGCGTTGGGGTTCCCCTTTAAGCCCATTCCAGGCGGCGGAGCCCGCGACGTCTCCTTCGCGGGCCCCGCCTACCTGTACACGCGCTCGAAATGGGCGGACTTTCCGAGCGGGAACAGTCCGCTCATTTCGAGAGTACAGCGGACAGGCCCACACACGGGCGGACTGTTCGCTCAAACACAGTTTCAGCGGACAGTTTTTCGGAATTTCCGAAAGACTTTGTCCGTCCAACTGTCCGCTGAAACTGTCCGCTGAAAGCCCACACACGAGCGGACTGTCCGCCCAAACACTGTTCAGCGGACAAGGTTGGGCGAACAGTCCGCCCGTGTGTACGCGGCCTAAGAACCACGAGGAACCACAGGTAACACCAATTAGTAGCAGGCAGGACTCCCAGGAGGAAGAGCATTTTGATTTATTTATTGCCAATTTGCTGGAAAGATATGTCTCTTTAGTGTATTATGTTGTTATTATCATGACTAAAATAAAGAGCTAATTCATGTCTTCTTCACTTTGTATTAGAAGTTACTACTCAGGCCAGGCGTACTAGACCAGTCCATGCCCATATCATTTATATAGCCTAGAGAATGACAGGAAAAGGGAGAGGGCAGTTTCTTGCCCCCCCTTTTCCTCATGGGAGAGCGGCTGGATCAGCTGTTTCAAGTTCCCCCGCAGAGCCTGTGGCCAGCGGGGAAAACAGCTGTTAGTCACATGTTTTGAGGAGGGGTACAGGTGACCTCTCTTCATGGCATGTGAAAAGCCCAGGAAGAACTGGTTTAAACCAGTTTTCTGGGGGTTATAAAAAGGGAGGTTCCGCTGAGGGGGCTCATTCGCCTCAGAAGAAAAGCTGTGGTGTTCTCTCTGGGATTATTCCCTGAACAAACAGCCTCTTCTGTGGCCAGAAGATGAGCCTTCTTCGGCGACTGATAGAGCGGGCGGGAGAGGATGGCGGAGAAGCCTGGATTCGCCAGTGCTTAGAATTACCCCGCGCAGCGTGTCAAGAAGCTCCGGTGGGAGCTACACCGCCTGTCAGCTATCCGGGTCCGGAGGAGAGAGGAAGAGAGCGGCCAGCGGTGGAAGCCACGGAGATGTCGCTGCGGGGTGAAGAGGATGCCGAAGGTGTGGAGGAGGAGACGTCGCGTCAACAAGGAGGTGCCGCCCCAGGTCGGTCGAATGGGGCGGCGAAACGAAAGCGCAACCCCCGCCAGGGCGCGTCGGGGTATTCTCCTACCCCGACGCGCCCTGCTGTACATAAAAGAGCTGGTCCTTCTCAGGACCATAGCAGAGGGCAGGTGGGCGGGGGAAGGCTTGGAGCGGGTAGGTGGAGCGGCCAGCTGAGCGGCAGAGCTCCATTGACTGAAGCGGTGGGCAGGGTCGAAGGCGGTACGGGAGGCGGAGCAACCTCTCTGAGGGAGTGGTCTCCCTCTCCTCAGCGTCCAGCATCTCCTAGGCAACCGTCAATGCTGAATATCAGTGAAGCAGGGCCTGATAGTGAGCCTGCTTTACAACAAGGTAATACAGGTATGACTGATCCTTCTGTTAATGCTTTATTGAATAGTGTTGTGGATTTATTAACAAAGGTGTCTAAGGAATTATCCAGTCAAAAGTCTATTTGTCAACCAGCTATTAATAATGCTTTAACTTCTGATGTTTCAGCTATGGGAGTTTGGTCGCCACCTAGTGGCGTTAATGCTAATGGCACACAGGATTTACCAATTCATTTAGAACAATTTAATACTATTTCTTATAGCAATGCTAGATCACAGAACTTGCCAGAAACTTGTTTAAAGGAATCCATGCCGTGACATTTCTCCGTTAGGTTATCATTTATCTCCAGTTGTTAAGGAAAAAATTTGGCGAGGGGAATTTTTGGATTTATTGTCTCTTCTCCCTTCCGCTAAAGATTTCATTAATAAGTCAGAGAAGAAAGAGGATGATGATAGACGCAGACCTATAGCAAAAAACCTCAATAATTGGTTGCAAGCATTTTGTATTTTTGCAAGTGTGCTTTGTGAAAAATCACCTGAGAAAAGTACGGGTTTATTTCAACATTTAGATATTATAGTTGAGGCATACAAAAATTTTGGTGGAGTGGCGTGGTTTGATTATGATGAAGCATTTCGTCAGAAATTATCAGTTCATCCCAGATTGCACTGGGGAGCTAAGGATGTGGGCCTTTGGCTGAATCTTTTTCTGCCACAGAGGCCAACAGTTGCAAGGCCGGTTTCAGCACCAACACATGTCTGGTTACAAAAGAGGAATTTGTTTCAACTTCAATGATAGCCAGTGTAAATGGCCCAATTCATGTAAATACAAGCATGAATGCGCCTTTTGTGCTGGAGCGCACTCAGTTACAAAATGTTTCAAAAAAATGTCAGCAGCAAATTTGCAAGCGGGAAATTTTTCAAAAAGCACACACACCAGTGAGTATAGCAAAAATGCTCCCGTGGCTTCAGGTGTATCCAGACAAGTTGAAAGCACATCTTCTCATTGAAGGTTTTAGGGATGGTTTTTTATTGCCTTCCTTTCAGGGTCAGGGTTGTACTTTAGTTAAGAATTTGAAATCGGTATCTAAATTTCCCCAGGTAGTTTTAGATAAGGTTAATGTTGAAATCTCAGAAGGAAGGGTGGCGGGCCCCTTTTCTTTCCCTCCGTTTGAAAATTTCAGGATTTCCCCTTTGGGTGTAGTGCCCAAAAAAGAAAAGAATTCTTTTAGACTAATTCATCACTTATCTTTTCCTAAAGGAGATTCCCTTAATGACCAAATTGATGAGAGCATGTCATCAGTTTCATATGCTTCTTTTGAAGATGCTTTAGTTAAATTGAGAATATTGGGGAAGGGAGCTATTTTAGCTAAAGCGGATGTCAAGTCAGCTTTTCGCTTACTTCCCATTAATCCTTCATCTTTTAATTCCCTTGTTTTTTTCTTTAATGGTAACTTTTATTTTGACAAATGTTTACCTATGGGTTGTTCCTTGTCTTGTTTTTATTTTGAGTCTCTCTCTTCATTTTTAGAGTGGGTAGTTTCTGCCGTTTCTGGGTCTCAATGTTTAATTCATTATCTAGATGATTTTTTATTTTTAGGTCCTCAGGATTCTTTTATTTGTGCTAACTTACTACAGACATTTTTTGATGTTTGCAACCATTTTGGTATCCCATTGGCTCATGAGAAGACTATATGGCCTTCCACTTGTCTGGAATTTCTAGGTATTATTATTGATACTGATTTAATGGAGTTTAGGTTACCTGAAGAAAAAATTGAAAAAATTTGCTCTTTATTGTTAAAACTGGTAAGGAAGAAAAAAGCCTGCTTAAAAGAGATACAGTCTCTTTTGGGCCTTCTGGCGTTTGCTTCAAGGGTCATGCCAGTGGGTAGGGTATTTTCCAGGAGATTTTACATCGCTATTTCTGGTTTAAAGTCCCCCTTTTCTCATGTTCGTTTATCCAGTAATATGAAAGAGGACTTGCTAGTTTGGTGGCAGTTTCTTTCTCATTTCAATGGCAGGGCTTTGTGGCAGAAGGATTTCATTCTTGATTCGGATTTCCTTCTCTTTACTGATGCCGCAGGGTTACATGGCTTTGCCGCAATTTGGCAGAAGCATTGGTGCGCTGAACGCTGGCATGTCTCTTGGGTAATGAAGGGTTACTCTAAAAATATAGTCGTTTTGGAACTATTTCCTATCATTGTTGCGCTTGAAATTTGGGGTGCTTTCTTCCAAAATAAAAGAATTTTGATACGAACAGATAATAAAGGAGTGATGTATGCTATTAATTGTTTAACATCTAAGTCTCCGCCAGTCATTGTCCTTTTGAGATACCTGATATTTAAATGCTTAAGTTTGAATATATGGTTGAAGGCTGTACATGTACCAGGTAAGGACAATGATTTGGCGGATGCGTTGTCTCGTTCACAGATGGAGCGTTTTTTCAAGCTATTTCCGGAGGCGGATCAAGTGGGACACTCCTGTCCAATCAACTTATGGGACCTGATCTAAGGCCCATTTCTGTCTCTATTATCAATTCTTTGGCACCTTCTACTTGGGCAGGATATCAGTCTGCTTGGTTTATGTATCAAGAATTTTTAAACAAGTTAGGTGAACCGTTGGGTTCGGTGTCTGAAATACTGTTATTGAAGTTTCTTGGTTCTTTGTTTGAACAAACTTATTCTTGGTCATACATACATAAAACTTTGTCAGGAATTTCTTTTTTCTTGAAACTAAATAACATGCCGTCTTGCATGAAGTATTTCTCTATAAAACAAGCTCTAAAAGGTTACAAAAGGAATAATTTTAGGCCTGATTCAAGGAAGCCCATCACTCCTCTAGTGCTGGGTCAGCTTTGCTCCGTGACGGATAAAATTTGTTTTTCTCAGTTTGAATCAGTTCTTTTTCGGGCAGCTTTTTCGGTCATGTTTTTTGCGGCGCTTAGGGTATCTGAACTGGTTCACATATACATGTCTGAAGTTGTTATTTTTGAAAGTTCATTAAAAATTTTAATTAGCAGATCCAAAACGGATCAGGTAGGTAAAGGTAATTGGTTAACTTTGGATATGTGTATGAGTACTAGCATTTGCCCGGTAGCTCTAATACGTCAATATTATTCAATTAGGCCTTTGGGGTTTTCCAAGTTTTTTATTCATGAATCAGGGTTACCTCTTACTAAATATCAGTTCTTATGCGTTTTTAGGAGCTGTTTACAGGCCTTAAATTTAGATCAAGAACATTTGACGTCGCATTCTTTTCGGATTGGAGCAGCAACAGAGGCCGCTAGACTGGGTTTTGATGTTAGATCTATTAAGCAAATTGGTAGATGGAAGTCAGATAGGTACTTGCTTTATATTCGTCCTAACGCAATGCTATGATTTATTTCAGGTAACACTCGCATTGTGTGGATGATTGGACACTCCTTCATTTATTGGGCGAATTTGAGAGCTCAGCAGCGAGTTTATACTTGTAATTTAGGATTGGATGTTTCTAAATTTAAGATTTTTTGGTGTGGAAAGAGGGGAATGTTATGGTCTGACCTAAATTCTTTTATTTTTCAGATTAGGGATGATTTACAGAGGATACAGTTGTCATTTCCCAATTCAATAGTGGTTTTTTCAGAAATTGTGCAGAGGAGAAGTTGGCTTTCTCATCCTTCTGTACATCCTTTTGAAAAAATCAGGAAGAGAGTGAATAGGGCAGTATCCAAGTTGCTATCAAAATTGGGAATGCTATCCTTTAGGCACACTGAGCTGGAGGGGGGTATCCCTGGCCTTTTCAGACAGGATGGCATCCATCTGTCTGATATTGGCTTGGATATTTTCAATGTAAATTTAAGTTACTGTGTTGAGATGGCCGCGGGTTGGGGTTCTGTGGGCAGTTGGCCTTAGGTCCTCCTGCCCTTTTGGGGATTTTGTGTTGCTGCCTGAGTCGTAGTGACTGGGCTAGCTTTAAGTTTATTGGATGAGTTATGTACAACATTTTGAAACCAATAATAAACAACCGCGGCCATTATTATCCAAACACTTGTCTTCTTGTCTTATTTCAAAGTTATTGAAGAAAGAAAATTCAGGCCTGCTGTCCCATGCAATGTACATCTTTTTGAATTGCAATACATCTGTTGTGGCCATATTTTGATCATGATGAAAATAGCTATACAGAATGTATAGCTGTTTTCATCAAGATCAAAATATGGCCAGAAAACCAATGGCTGCCCATGCATTAAGGGCGCACGGGCGCTGGTCCCTCTCTCCTGCCATCCTTCTATCACCTATAGATAGATTCATGCAATGCAATGGGCTCCGCTGCCACCCCCTATAAAGGCACCCGGACCATTTTCGGGCGCAGGGTGCCTGAAATACAGCGGCAGGGGGTGTTTTTGAAGCACCCCCTCATATAACTCCCCACCTGCCCCCCCCCAAAAAAAAAAGTTCTGCAGATGCCCATGCTGGTATGATTGAAAACAACGAGATTTCCCTGAACAGCGTATGCACTACATTTGGTGCAATCCACTGCAATTTCAGCCCGTGAAAATTGCACTACACTAATTCGGCAAAGGAATGTGGACTGCACTCCTGTGCCATTCAGTATACGGTTAGGTGTGAACAAGTCCTATAGCTCCGTCCACACCTGGGCATTTTGAATCTCAGACAGAATCGCTGCGATTCTATCCGCAGTCCCAAAATGCTCTGCAAAAATGACAAATCGCACCAAGTGTGTTTAGGTGCCATTTAAAGAGGAAGTAAACCCTGATGAGTTTACTTCCTCTTTTTTTCCCTGCAAAGGTAAAGCATAATGGACTACTATGCATCGCATAGTAGCCCATTATGTGTCTCTTACCTGACACAGGAGCCAGCGAAGTCACGCTGTCCCCTGTAGTCCGCCGCATCCATCTTGCTTGTGGCGTCTCGCAGCTCCGCCGCTGTCATTCGGCGGAGCCGCGATGACGTCACTCCCGCACATGCGCACGGGAGTCGACAAATGCGGCAGCTCCATTTTTGGAACTGCCGCGTTCAGTGCGCCTGCGCACCGCTGTCTACGGCGCATGCGCCGTAGACAGCGGTGCCCGTTTTCGGGCAAATATCTCCTAAACCATATAGGTTTAGGAGATATTGCTTGGACCTACAGGTAAGCCTTAATCTAGGCTTACCTGTAGGTCCAAGTCGTTTGGAAGGGTTTACTTCCTCTTTAACCTTACTACAGAAGGATTTGCTTTTGAATAACTGATACTTCTCTCATGCATGTACATGTAACCAAAGCCATCTACCCAGCAACTATTATGTAATAAGCAACAAATATTCCTATTGGCTGAAAAACAGAACAAGTTGCTTTTATGTCTTGGGCGGATTTGCTCTTGCTCAAATCTACGTGAACTGCAGACGCTTATTAGAATCCTGCTGAAGTTGTGTTGTTTCACTACAATAAGAACAAAATGCCTGCAAAGAATTGTGTGTTATTGATGATAACTGTGTTCTGTCTACACAGCGGTAAAGCCGTGAAACGTAAGTTGAAATTTTAAACATAATACATGTTGTTAAGACATTAGTGAATGCAAAAATTTATGTTTTACTAGAATTACATTACAGCATTTTGTTTTTAGGACATTTTTATTGGTGTTTATAGTTTGACATTTCAGTTACTGTGCATATCAATAATGAAAAATATTGAAAAATGTCAAAAAGGTTTTTTATTTACACAAACAACATCAGAACTACAACTTTTCTATAATGTATGTATTGATGTGAATAGTGTTGACTGTTTTGAAACAGTAAGTTACAAAGAATACAGAATAATCAATACTGGTCCCTGCACCTGCAGAAGCTTACAATCTAATGTCCCTACCTGAGTCATATACACTATTTGATCAATTTCAGTGGAAGCCACTACCAGAATGTTTTTTTGAGTTGTGGAGGAAAACTGGGTCATCTAAAGGAAACCTGGGGGAACCTTTAGGCTACTCAAAAGGTGAGAGTGGAGAGTGTTGGTGAGATCTCTGAGCTGAGTTCCTGGCTCTTTTGGGTGGACCCTTTGAACTTTTCAAACCCAGCAAGATAAAACGGCTAGCCATTTAATCATTATGCATCCCATGAGATAAATAAATAGTTCACAGAATACAAGGCATTCTGTGAATGGCCAAGGGGGGAGGGAGTGAATAAACAACACTAGGGCTTCTGAAAGAACTACAGCACCCATATCCACAGCAGGCTGAAAGTACAGCTAGCCACTTCAGCTCTAGAAGATTTACCCCCAATTTCTGACAAGGCTATTTCTGCGATTCGGCACTGCGTTACTTTAAATGACAATTGCGTGGTTCTGCAACGCTGTACCCAAATAAAATGTATGTCCTTTTTCCCCACATATAGAGCTTTCTTTTGGTTGTATTTGATCACCTCTGCAGTTCTTATTTTTTGCACTAGAAACAAAAAAAGACTGACAATTTTGAAAAAAAAAATATATATATATTTCTTACCTTCTGCTATAAAACATATCCAATTTAAAAAAACAAATAAATAAATAAAAATGTCTTCATCAATTTGAACCCATATGTATTCTTCTACATGTTTTTGGTAAACAAAACATCCCAATAAGCGTATATTGATTGGTTTGCGCAAAAAGTTATAGTGTTTATAAACGATAGGACATATTTATGGAATTTTTAATTTTTCTTTACTAGTAATGGTGGCGATCAGTGATTTTTAGCGGGACTGCAATATTACAGTGGACAAATCTGACCCTAAGTGACACTTTTTGGGGAAGAGTGACACCAATACATTGATCAGTGCTAAAAAAATGCACTGTCACTGTGCGAATGACACTGACAGGGACGGGGTTAACATCAGGAACGATCAATGGATTAAATGTGTTCCCTGGGAGTGCTTACTAACTATTGGGGATGTGCTTGTACTGTGGGAAGACAGAAGATCAGTGTTCCCGCTTAGCAGACACACAATATCTCCAAGCCAACGGTCCTGAGGGTAAAAGGCTTTTTTGCCCTCAACCTAACAGACCATAGAGGCAATTATGACACCGTCCTACTTAGGAAAGGAAATTCCTGGATATTTGGGCTCAATACTTTACAGCCTAAAGGCTTAAATAATGAGCTGAGTCTTAAAATATTTGTTAAGCCATAATCTAGTATTCATTCACTCTGCTACTAGAAAATTGTTACCGAAATAACTTGGTCCAGCTAACTAGCTCGAGCCTAATGGCTATCATCTGGCTACTTACTAATGACCTGGACTCCTGCCATTGCCCCCTGTAGATCTAATATGACGTTAGGGTATAACTAAAACGGTCAGTATAGAGAATTTTCCTTTATATATTTCTCCTTAATTTATCTACTTGTCTTTTTAAATAACTGCAATATGATATGTCACCGCAAGATGGCCACAAAATACAATCTTGATGTTATTGATGCTGATTGGACACTTTCGCCTTTTAAAAAGATGAAGATAATTTCCGTCCAATGTCCTGACGAAGCACACAGTCATGTGTGTGAAATGCACTGATGTAGGCAGCGCCATCTCCGCCCTACGCTCTACCATGCATTCCAGCTAATGTGCGAGGTAATCTCGTATTGCTATCTCCATAGGGCAGGGGTGTCCAAACTACGGCCCTCCAGCTGTTGCAGAACTACACATCCCATGAGGCATTGTAAAACTCTGACATTCAAAGACATGACTAGGCATGATGGGGATTGTAGTTCCTGAACAACTGGAGGGCCGTAGTTTGGACACCCCTGGTCTAAATGAATAAGCTCCTGCATCTACCTATGGGCCACCGTAGCCAGTCTCTCTGACACCTGACAGGAAGTCTTTGAACACAGTCGCTCCACACCAGACTGCCACCGCAATACGCTGACGGATATTATCAGCATCCAGCCACATGCTGATACAGCTTTTATCCACAGGCCAACTTCAGAGCGGAATGGACTATGCACCATCGGCTGAAGCAGCCACTATACCGGAGTGGTGAGAGCCTCCAGGCAAACCATATTTCCTCCCCTCCTTTTCCCTTCCCTCTCTAACTACCTGTTGATAGTAAGTGGATTTATACGAACTGTGAACTGCTTGATATGCCTTATTTGGCCAAAGGGGCACTATAGCCCACATATGTGCAAAATAATCAACCTATGAATAGGTTTGAAGCGATATTAACTCTCCCTGTTATATCCCCTTTCATGTCATATACCCATTGGTGAACAGGCGGCTCTCACAAATCCCAATAAATCGGCAGATCGACATTGCAACACAGGCTACGGACCCCTCTTACAGCGTTAAGTGTTTAATTCACCTGTTGATGCAATCTTTCTACACAACATTTGCATAAGCCCAGCACATGGACATGCAGCATGTGTAGTCTTACTACAATTGAATACACAAGATTAAGCCTTATATTTTGTTTAAAGGCACAGTTCCACATATTTTTTTTAACTTTCTCTATATTCTATCTCCTTAGCTCATCCTTTTCACATTGGCATTTTTATTTAATTTTTTCTGCTTAGAAATACCTTTTTTACTTTATTTCTTTTTGACTTGATACCCCAAATCCTAGGGTCCTTTCGCAGGCTTTGCATTATCAGGGAGGCCATGCAGCGTAAGTTTGCAAAGGCATTCAATTCCGAGTCCTCTGGGTCACTAAGGATCACATGATCCGTAAGAACCTCCTCCCAGCCAGGTACAACTCCTCGGGTTTCTGGGGACTGAAAACCATCCAATGAAGGCTGCTGCTGAGAATTATTCTCCACATCAATGCTGACACAATTCCCCTCCTCCTCTTCTTCCTGTGTGTTTGGCTTGCCCGCAAGAATACTATCTGGATAAAGGGGGCCTTGAGAGGTAAGGAAGTCCTCCTCTTCCTCCTGCTGTTCTGCCTCACGTTCCCTGTCCATTATTCCACAAAGCGCGTGCTCCAACATGAAGACAAGAGGGACAGTATCACTGATGCATGCATTGTAGCTGCTCACCAGCCTCATGGCCTCCTCAAATGGTGACAGGACAGTGCATGCATCCTTGATCAGTAGCCACTGGCTCGGCAAAAAGAAGCCAAGCTCCCCTGTCCTGGTGCCATACTCACACAGGTACTCATTGATGGCCCTCTGCTGAGTGTTGCACCGCTGCAGCATTGCCAAGGTTGAGTTCCACCTGGTGGGCATGTCACAAATGAGGCAGTTGGTGGGCAGGTTGCATTGCCTTTGAATGTCAGACAGCCAAGCACTGGCATTGTATGACCAGCAGAAATGACCACAGACTTTTCTGGTCTGCCTCAGGAGATCCTATAAGCCTGGGTACCTGCTCAAGAACCTCTGCACCACCAACTTCAGGACATGTGCCAAACATGGGACATGGGTCAAGTGTCCCTGTCGGAGGGCGGAGAGAAGGTTGGTGCCATTGTCGCATTCAACCATTCCTGGCTGAAGCTGGAACGGCGTCAACCACCTCTGAGCCTGCCCCTGCAAAGCTGACAGAATCTCTGCCCCAGTGTGGCTCCTGTCCCCTAAGCAGACCAACTCAAACACTGCATGGCATCTTTTTGCCTGAGTGCTTGCGTAGGCCCTTGAACGCTTACGGAGCACTGCTGGTTCAGAGGACAAATCTGCAGAAGAGGCCATAGAGGAAGAAGAAAGGGAGGGGGTGGAGGAGAGAGATGTGACAGAATCACCACTAGCATTTTGGAGGCATGGTGTCGAAACAAGCTCCAACAATACCAAACCCTGTCCTGCATCCTTCCCAGCTGTCAGCAGAGTTACCCAGTGCACCAAGAAGGAAAGGTAACGTCCCTGCCCATGCCTGCTAGACCATGAGTCAGCGATAATATGCACCTTACTGCTTACCGCCCTGTCCAACGAGGCCAAAACATTGCCTTCCACAAGCCGGTAGAGAGCCGGAATGGGCATGTGGATGGCTGTGGAGGACCTCTTAGTGCTGGAAGTGACTGCTTTTTTTGTAGAGGTTATAATCCTCCCTTGCTTTATCCAAAACGAAAAAAAATTACTGTAGTTTGTCGCCATTCCATGAGTGTGAATATATCAGGTATCTATTTAATCAGCGTAACATCATCTTTTACATTTGACCAAACAATTGGGTATTATATTGCAGGGCTCAAAATTTCAAGTCCTGAGCGACTAGCCAGGCCTTAAGAGTTACTCGCCACCAGTTGCCCCACCAGCCCTAAGTCCACCCTAAACATGCCCTTGCAAATGATCTCATGAAGTTACAATGTTAAATGTTTTAAGCAGAATTAAGTTCCAAAAACAAACAACAACAACTTTAAAAATATCAACATAAAGCATATCAGTAGCCATCAAATCCAGCCACACTGTGCCCCTCAAATACAGATTTATAGTGCCCATAAATGCAGCCTCACTGTGCCCATCAATGCAGCTTTATGGTGCCCATCAAATGCAGCTTCACTATGCCCATGAATCCAGCCTCACTGTGCCCATCAATGCAGCCTCACTGTGCCCATCAATGCAGCCTCACTGTGCCCATCATGACAGCCCCACTGTGTCCATGAATGCAGCATCACTGCCCGTTAATGCAGCCTCACTGTCCCCGTGAATGCAGCCTCATTTTCGCCCGTGAACGCAGCTTCACTGTGCCCGTAAACGCAGTGTTACTGTGCCCACAGTCTCACTGTGCCCATAGCTTCACTGTAACCGCAGCCTCACTGTGCCTGTGAACGCAGCCTCCCTGTGCCCCATCAACGCAGCTTTACTATGACCCATTAATGCAGCTTTTCTGTGACCCATCAATGTAGCTTTTCGGTGCCTCATCAATGCAGCTTTAATGTGCCTCATCATCAATACAGACTCACCTGGACTCCCCTAGATAGATCACACACACAGGGGCTATGTCCTGCTGTGTGTCATGGAGCTGGCTGGCTCTGTGTTTGGCGCGCGGTGTAACAAGGTTCCACCCCCCTAGCCCAGCTCGTTTCATAGGCGGAACACTGATACTATCCCAGGAGCCGGTCTAGGGGGCGGACCTTGTTACACTGTGCGCCAAACACAGACCCAGCCAGCTCCGTGACACAGCGGGACATCCCCACTGTGTGTGTGATCCACAAGACAAGAGGAGGAGAGAGAGAGAGGGGGGAGCGCTGCAGCCTCACCTCAGCTCAAAGTGGCGCCAGGGCAGTCCAGTCCTGCCGCTCTGTGTCCTCTGGCTGACCGTTTCCTAGCTGATCGTTTCAGCCAGAAAACGGTCAGCATGGTCCACCCCCGCTCCTCAATCGCCCTGCATTAAATTCCACTCGCAAATTGCGAGCAGGCGAGTGGAATTTTTGAGGGCTGTTATATTGTGTTTTTATGCATTCAAATTCATTACATTTTATTTTTCCCAAAAAC